>NC_133972.1:174581338-175181338 GCF_047716275.1 Strix uralensis | reverse complement strand
GAGCTGCAGGACCCTCTTCTGACACGCGGGAAATAAAGATGCCCTAGAAACAAAACTACCTGTTAGAAGAGGTGGAGCCCATTCATCAGCCCTTTGAGATTGTGGAGAGACCACTGCACCCCGTTCAGCTTAGGGGGAAGGAGAAGTCCCCCACCAACCCCGTGCCCTGGGTGTGGGACAGGACAGCCACATCACCCCACTCAGAAGTTGGTGGAGAAGGGAAAGAAACCCCGTTGCAGGGCTACCCCATAGGTGACAAAGGGGAAAAGGGAATGACGCTTTAATCCTTTTCCAGTGCGACAAGAACATGACGAAGCTGATGCCGCCAGAGGTGCAGAAGACAAGCCCGTACTCTTAGTGAGTCCTGTACCTCAGGACCCCGATGGGGAGGAACCAGCCGCTCCCTGCGCCCAGTGGCAGAAGGTGCAGGTTGTGCCCGGCCAGCGCCCGCTCCGGGGTGGGCCGAGGGCTGCTCCCGCCCTGCTCCAGCCCAGCCACGAGCTGATGCCTGCAGACATCCAACCTCCAGCTACAGAGAACCAGGCCCTGAGAGTGGGTGCTGCAATAATGGTACAGCCCCGGGTCTTACCTCGTCGTCACCCTTATAGGGGGTGGAGCCCTTGCCCCCTGCGATGCTGATGCCCAGCCCCCCCGTCTGCCGCACGATAGTCAGTGTCAGCTGGAAGCAGAATGGACACAGGTTACAGGTCAGTGCAGGCTGGGAGAACGCCCAAAACATCTTGAAGAGCAAGGGATGGCTACTTAAAGAATAGGCACAGGAGTATAAACTTTATCTGCTCGCATCTGCCCACGTGTTTGTAAGCGGTGGTACCCGTGCCTCAAAGGCACCAGAGTCACAACACATTTAAACAAGCAAATCCCTTTTCACAGTTGGGTCCTGAGCCGTATCTCAAGACCAAGAGCCAGTTTGCCTGTAATGAACATATCGGAACGAGATGTCCACCACGGAGTAAACTGAGCAGCGGTGGGATGGGGCTGGATAAAGGAGCAGGGACAGTGTTCACCTCAGAATTCTACCACATGGCTCCCTCTGGGCTGTAATTCCATACAACTACTGGGAGGTGCAGGGTCACCCCAACGTAGTTGCAGTAACAAGAACGGCACCTCTCGAGGATACTCTGGGCAGACACTTGGCTCTGTTTGACTGGTGGAAATCAGTGCGTGATTCCAGAAAAGCCACCTCTTCTCCCTCTGCACAGGCAGGCTCAGGATTGTAGCTGTGCAAACCAGAAGCCTCTTCTCCTGCCTGTCTCCCACCTCTACATACCAAATTATGCCCACTTCCAATAGTTAAACTTTCAGTCAAGCTTGAACTGAAATTGCTTCTCTTCAGGACACCAGCATAAACTGTTCACGTGGCCCCACTCACGAGAGGAAAGACAGGGAGCATGTGGCAGGATACAGGGAAAGGAGTGGGATAGGCAGAACTCTCTCAGGGATCTGTCAGGGCCAAGGACCAAGGAGCTGGTGAGGTGACAGAAATGTACACAGACTCCTGGAGGAAACCCAATTGTCTGTCCTCGAGATGTCACTTCTCTGGAAACAAAGTCCAGAACAGAGAGCGGCTGCTGCAGAGGTGTCTAGCTTCAACATCGGGTTCGCCTGGCCTAGGCCAGGCCCCTGGGTGGGCAGCAAAAGCAGCAGGAGGCTTGCTTTCCTTAACCCCTCCCTGCAGATCCTTCTTCACTTCCTACAATGCCAGAAGCAACAGCCTGTGGGGCTTCACATTCTGCTGAGTTTAAAACGAAACAAAACCAAAAAAACACCCCAGGAAACGCAGAACTAAAATAAGGTTCCTTGCCATTTCCTTTGGTGCCCAGTCAACAGCGTAGCAGAAAGCTGGTGGGATCTTCACAAGGGCACCCCTGGTTCTAGACAGACCATAAGCACATCGTCTAGAGACTGAGTAAAATCCAAGTATTGAAAGACAAAGATTATTCAGGTGAGACAGAGAAATGTGGCAGTCATGCACGTCATGGATAGCACACTTGAAGACCAGTTACAGATTAGACTAACACTTCTTGTGTGAAACAGCCTATTAGGATCTAACTGCAAATACCACAGTTGGGTTTTTTTCCGGTCTTGTTGGATTTTTAGTAATGCTCTAAAGACTTATATCTATATTCAACACAAAAACTTCTAAAGACAATGGAAAACTAGGTCTCCAGACAAGGACTAGAGAGTATTCTATGAACAGGATGCAGGTATTTCCAAGGAGGACAGCTGATGGCTTTGCTCAATAGGACAGGATTGCTGGTTTTGACAATGAAGGAGGAATATACAGTCACTGGTTACAGAAAGTCACTTTCAGTTGCACAGTAAGATGAACAACAAACCCCGTGGATTTCACAAATTCACAGAAACCAGACTGAAAATATGGGGAAAATTGCCAGAAAAGTCAACTGGACTGAGGGTTAAGAACCTTACGTCTATCAACTTACACTGAAAAAGCAAAACACTAATGAGGAACCAAACCTAATTAAACTTAGAGACACTGCTAGAACAACAACAAATGGGCTTGAATTGGACATAAATATATTTAGGCTAGAAAGAAGATTTCAAGCCTCCCAAAGCAAGTTAGCTCTCCCATAAAAACAGTGTGGTAAGAAACTGCAACTGTTGAATGTTTGTTTGAAGTCTATGAAAAGAATAATTGACATGAGCATGAACCTGAGAAAGAAGGAACTGGATCCAGTAGCCTATAATGGCCTTTCTGTTTTACATTTCACATTACAGCCTAGACGCTGCTTTTTACACTAAACCACTAAGTGACTTTTTCCCAAAAGCGCATCTGTCCTCGGGCTGCTTCAGAGCTGCCTTGACTTCCATGGTGTCTAGACTGACAGTCTGGAAACACAGCAAAGAGCTGCCCCAAGAGCAGGGGCAGCATGGCCTCGACCCCTGCAATCACTCCTGACAGTGACTTTCCTGGGTATTTTTCTCTTCTTGCCTTTTTTCCCCTAGAAGCAGGGATCCAGCCGCCGCCCAGCAATCGTTCACCTCATCCTAACAACTGCATCTGTGATACTCCCACCTAGAAACCTGCTGCTCAGCTGGTTGCGGCTCCTCCCTCCGCAGAAGGGGCAAACCTTCCTTCAGTGGGGCACGTGCCAGAGCTTCCGCCTCGCTCCTCCCAGACAAGCATCTGTGCCCTCCACAGAAAAGGGCTACTGGGGGAGGAGAAAAGTGGGAAAACTGAAAAAGCTGCCACTTCAGCCTAGAGTTGTCACCTCCCTGAACTCCCACTGAGGCGTAGGGGGAAACCCATTTACCACTGATGGCCCCAAAGCACAAGCTGAGGAAGCAGTTGTATCCCCCTCCCCTCCCCTCTATCCCCCTCAGTCCCACCCGTGTTTCTGCCCGTACGTCTCCAGCGAACATACTCAAACAAGGACTGATTCCACCTCTTTTAACAGATTCACTTGAACCTGTGAGATTTTGCAGCGTGCAGCGAGTAAACGTGCCCCATGCTGGAGGAGTCAGAAACGGTGCAGCACGGCCAGGCTGATACTTCAGCAGCAGCCAGGGGTACCCCAGTACTGCCCCACTGCTGGAAACAGCCTTCAGTGCTGCGCCTGCGACTGCCAGCTACGGATTTCTGCAGCTTGCCCTTGGCAGGGCACAGCAGAGCAGCAAACTGGACACTCACAGTCTTTGACTGCCAAAGCATCGGGCTGCTGTACCCCAGAATCCCGGAAAGACCAAGTTGTTCCTCCAGATGCACCCAAGGCAGTGGGGCTTTACGGGCTTTATTTCCAGAATGCAGCAAGTTTCTGCATGCACAGGCGTCTTTTTATAACTCGCTGTACATCTGGAGGCATGTAAGTGTCTAATCCCTGCATTTACATCGCTTGAAACTTTAAATGAGACTGGATTGTCAACAGTGACACAGAAAACACAAACACGTGATAAATACTTCTGGTCTGTGTTTGGACAGAAGTGTGATGATGTACGTGCATCACATGAAGGCGAAGAATCACACTCCAACAGCAGCTGAAGAATCCATTTAATAGAATCAATAAGGAATAACCATTTTAAAAGCCCAAAGGACTGGATAACTTGTACCCAAGAGTCCTAACAACTGACAAATCTCTGATGTGCTTGTAAAGCATTTATAAAATTCTGGAGTCTCAATACCCTGAAATAGCATTTACGTTGTGCCGTTAGACTAAGAGATGACACGGGATGATGCCTGGAACTATCAGCTCGTCATCCTAGCACCAACTCCAGAAAAGCAACTGAAGAACAGGTGAGCCTCTTACCAGGCATGCAGAAATAGCACCAATGCCAAACAGCTGAATTTTATGAAAATCAGATCTCTCAAAAACCAAACACACCTCTATGACAAGACTCCAAACTTGGCTGAGAAAGTAAAGATTTAATAGGCAGACTCTTGTAAAACATGAAACTTATCACCAGACATTCTTCCTGCCACCACACGATGCTGGGTTTGGGTGTATGTTACAGGCCAAGAACAAGCAGGACTTGACTAGCAGTCAAGTACTAGTCATCAGTGTAGAACCAAGAAGAAGGGCTCTGCTGAGAACTGCACCAGGCCTGACCTTACTCCAGATCAGACAGTGAAAATGCTAACAGTTCCGTGTGAGGGGAGGCTAGGATCCTTCAAATACGGGAGTGGGAGGGATAGACATATTTTCTTCTTTTCATGCCGTTAATAAATTTATAGGAAATTATTTTTCCATGTTTGTAACAACAAAGGAATTAGGGATACCCAATGAAATTTCAGCAGCAGGCTAAAAAATGCTTTTTAACATACAGCCCAAGTAAATGACACAATTTATCACCGCTAAATACTGTGGAATTAAAACGTCTAAAAGGGACTGGAGAGACCAGATGATTTCATAGACAGCAGCTCCACTGTGTCTTGTACAATGGTACAAACAGGTCAGAAATCCTGAACTCCAGACTGCAAGGAGCTGGAATACCAGTGGAAGGATCACCGTGTCTCGCTCAGGTCTGTGCTGCCTAAACCCCGAAGCAAGGCCCCACACCGACCGTGAGATGCCTTTGCACAGGCATGACATTCAACTCTGCGTGTCCTTTTTCCAGGAACACCTCAACAAGAGAGAGGAGCCTACACAGCACATCGATGGAGGAGACACACAGGGGTTCAGGAGCCAGAGGCACTGACTCAGCAGGAAAGATTAGAAGAGCTAAATCTGTCTGGCTTCAGAAAGCAGCAACTCGTGAGGACAAGAGGATGGGCTGAAAATATCAGTGACCCAATGGAAGGTGGGAGATTCCTGCATGAGCTGTTGAGAACTAAATTAAAATCGAACAACGGAAAAAAGAACATGAAGGAAAGATCCTGCCCTGGCAGAGGAGCCGCCTGCTGGGTACGAGCCGAAGATTTTCTGGCTCTGATGTTATTTCTTCCTACGTTCAGATGTGGGTTTAGTTACCAAGGGGATGGATACTTGCAAGGCCGAGACAGTAGGTACAGATCAGAGTCAAGCACTTCACTGCCTTCTTACTAAACCCTCTCCACCCAGTGTAGTACTAAGCAGAGCGCGCCAGGAGAAGTGTGCAAGCCCCAGTGACCGACCAAGAGCAGACAGGACAGGACCGGCCACGCTAAATGCCCCGGTGGACTCCTGCAGGTCCCCTGCCCCAGAGAGATTCCAAGACAGCGAACAACATTTCATTAAGTGAGGATGTATTTTTTAAAATATGATGGCTTCTGAATGATAAATAAAAAACTAGGTTCATACAGATATTATTAATCTTGATACGAATATATAGATATATGCTGCCATCATTTAGATATGAATCATATATGATGATATACATGAATATCTGTATCTAGACGCGTGTCTATATAGAGAGGTGATTTCATCTTGGTATAGGAAAAAACTTTTACAGTGAGAACAATCATTCACAGGACCCAGGTCCCCAGGGACGTGGCAGAGTCCCCATCAGTGGAGGTTTTCAAGATGTGACTGGTCAGGGTGCTGGATAATCACATCCAGGCTCCCTTTCCCACACAAGGTTGGTCCTTTTGAGGTCCCTTCCAACCTGTGCTGTTTTATGATCCTATGATTAGTTCTTTCATGAATTAATTGCCCAGAAATAGGGATTTAAAAAGCCAGTACTTCCTCCTCATCACAGCGGGCACCCAGGTTTGCCACAGGCATGGAAATGCCAACAGCAATAGAGGGGATCCTGAAGGGAACTGGGCTGGCTAAACTACAGAATGCAACTGGACAGAGTCCCTCTGGAAAGGAAAACATTCAACTTCTTCAATAAAGAAAAGCAAAATAAGCATTGGACAAAGCTACCGAGCCTTGAACCATTCCCAGAACTGGAAACAGCACAAAAACCTGGACATGGAAGTCCTGAGGATTCAGCTGGAATGAGTGACACTGAAACACATTATATTTCTTCCTCTCTTCAGCAGTAAAGAATTTTTATTTCTATTCTTTTTGTGAGATAAAATCATTGGTATAGTCATTCATTTTGCATCATTCTGACTACAAAATTGTCACTTAGAAACTCCTCTCAGCCCCATAATTTCTTACTGTTCTAAGGGTCCATTTTAACCCATCATTTCATATACAATTAAAAGACTGAAAGGGCTGGAGAATTTACAACTTACTTCTAAAATCTGTTTCAACTTTGTGCTGCTAAGGGCAGACAGCACAGTAGGGAGAGCATTTGTCCAAGGTGACAGTGAGATAAAACACTCATTTTAAAACATACAAGCAGAGACATCTTTAAGTACAGCAACAGTCTGGAGGACAAACCTCACTGAGGACCCTGATGTTGAATGCAGGAACAAAAGCTGGGTACCTAAAGAGAATTCCCCTCTGTGACCAGAAACTACATTTGAAGTGAAAGAAAACTATGGAATTTAGTGAACTAAAGTCTGGATAAACTCTGTTACGTTATCCACAGTCAACAAACCTGAATTCAAGTAGAACAAGTGAATGAAAGAGCAGCGAGAAATACAGGCAATGGAAATCTATCTTACAAGAGAACACCAGAAGAATTTGGTTTCCTTAATTTAGCAAAATGAAGGCTAGGAATTGTGACTGATGTCCATGAAAATATACCAAGGACAAGCAGACAGAGGGTCAGACAGAAGAAAAGAGATTTTTCAAGATAAAAATATAACAAAAACAATGAATTAACAGATGCAAGTTCAACATGAAAGTAAGTTTTCTAATCAACCAAGAAGTAGAAATCTGGAGAAGTTTTTGGCTTCTCCCAGTAGGAAGAATGAGAGTGTGTGCACAGACGTCGAGGAACAGGAGGACACTACCCATATTTAATAAAAAGTTTGACTGACTTGTGAAATAGAGTACAGTATCTGGTTGCTAGTGGTTGTAGGATACTTGACTTCAGTATTTCTTCCTAATAATCTGTGTTATCTCCATTGTAAATTTAGCTTGTTGCTCCTGAATTGAGAACAGCACTTTTTTGGCTAAAGTGTATCTTCCTGAAATGGCAACCTATCCCAATCTTGCCTCGTTTCAGTTCCTGGATCCAAGCTGGTCATTATCTTCCATCACAAAGTCCCGAAACTATTCTAGGAGTTATCCTTCTCCTCTACTGACACAGTCAGAAATATTACTGAGCAAATAAGGACCAGTTTTTAAAGGCATGCAAATGCTTAAGCCCCATTCATTTCCACAGGGGTTATTTTAATGCCTAATTTTTTTGTATAATCCTCGCCCTAAGCAGCAAGACCCGTATCTGTTATATATATTGAGTTTTCCCATTTCAAAAGTGAGAATCACGAATTGCACCGGAGTGTTTTGTTTAAATGTGGTATGTCCTCTCTCTGTTCAAAACACTCTATTGCTTTCTGTCCTTCCTACTTGGGAAAGCAAACCGGACGATTGTGCCACACTCAGAGAAGGAAGGGGAAACTCTGCAGATAGTTCTGCACTTGTGTGACAAATCATTCCGCAGTTTGCTACCCGGTCCTTAAGCAAGCTCCAGATCAGATAAAATCTGCAGTCGGCCCAGAGTGATACATTAAGATGAATAAGCAGAAATCACACAAGGACTCTCTGTCACTTTGCAGGTGAATCGTGTTCAAACTGTGCCTTAACAGACCTGAACCGAAGCTCTACATCTACAAGAAGAGATTACAGCCCCCACCTCCGAACTGCTGGAGGGTCACAGCATAAGGGAGAATACTAAGGGCCCTTCAACCCAGTAGGAAAAGGTCATAAAAACATTCCTATGGCAATAAATTAAAAGCCAGACAAATTCAAACAGAAAATATGGCATATTTTTCCTTGTTCAGTGGGAACTTTAGTAATTAAAAAAATTAAATGAGAGAAAACAGAGTGTTGTATCTTTTCATAACTTGGAGAGGACTCTGCTCGGTCAGAACGCATATTCTAGTCAGGCCAGCTGAGCAAATACAGGTGACGTGATCTTTCTTGCATTATACAGGAGAGGTTTATTAGTCTTTTCAGGGTTTAAAATTTCCAGATCATATCGCGGGAAGATCAATTTGCTACGTAAGAATTCCAAGCCCGACAGTGTCCTGACGAGCACGCAGTCCCGCCCCGTGAACAGCCACAGGCGCCGGGGCGCAGCGTCGGGCAGCAGCGTGGCAGCACGGTGGCACAGGGCACAGCCACGCCGTCCCCCCCACGCCTCAGGACCACACTGAGCCTCTGGCAAACAGCACGCGTGCTGCCAAGCACCAGGCCCGAAGACAAATGGTGATGTTCCCAGCAATTCCCACAGGGCAAGACGCCTTCAAGACGACCTGACTCACTTCTGACCCCATCTGAGAGCAGCAGGTGACAGGGCCTGTTCCACCCTCCGGCAAGGCGCTCCGAACACCCGAGAGCAGCCCAGCTTCTGCCCAGGGAGGGAACTCAGCAGCATCTCCTTCCCAGCCAGCCTGGGGCAGCTGGGAGGAAGCACCGTGGGAGAAGTGAAACACTATAAAGCTCCTCAGTCTGCGAAGCGCTGCCAGTGCAGAGCCCTTTGGGACTCCTGTACCTTGAGGTGTGCTGCAGAAGGTGGGCAAACACAGGAGGGTGGCACCAGCTGTCACTGCAGACAAAGCAGCATGTCACTTAAATGGAATTTGGGACCCTCTTTCCACTATTATCTTCAACCTGCACAGCAGCTCTTTCTGGACTATTTCTTCAAAAATTATATGAAAACACACAGACTTCAGGTACATCGTGCCTTCAAACAGCAGCTCAATACGCTTCTTTTCTCCTCTCAAAGCCTCCCTACGACCCAGATACAGCCACTGCTGCAGTGCAGATGGAGACTGAGACAAAACAGTGGGGACAGAGTCAGCAGTGGAATCCAGATACCCACTATCAGATATCACATGCTTTAACAAAATTATTTCTTCCACTGTAGCAGAGTCCCACTGGCACCAACAGCTAAAGCAGCTCTGGAAGTACCAGCTGCCTACACAGCACCTGGCTCCCTACACCCTGGGCTGCTGGCGAAGTCAGTCTCCAGCTCTACTCTGGCAAGGTTAGTCTTCAGCTCAGGATTATGGTTTAGGCTTAAAGAACACGCTATCAGTAGTTCCTTTTCTTTAAGAGCTGTACACAATTCTACAAAGAACGTGATAGCAGCACTACGAACTGAAATGGTGCTGCTCAAGGGGTCCCAGGCTCCCCGCTCCGCGACGGTCTTGCCGCGCTCCACCAGCCCGACGGCTTAGCTGTAACAGGCTCCTCTCAAGGACTGGAAACCATCCCTGGGAACAGCAGGTAGATGCTATTTCTGGGATTGCTCCCTTCCCAAGCTAATTCTCTACTCGGATGCTAAAGAGTCTTTAAGGCTCCAAGTATTCCTCCTGCTGTCCTCCCTCTGCTCACCGAGAGGCATCGAGGTCCTTTCACAGCCGGGACGCCAGGGCCCTGCTCCCAGCATGGGCGAGGGGTCCCAGCCGCGCAGTGCCCGGGGCCAGCTCTCACCTACAGCGCTCTCAGCCCGAGGACCACAGTTTGATGTTTCTGGAGACTGAACCTTCCACACGAGCTGGTCCTGGCAGGTGCCCAGACAACAGAGCACCCCTGCCTGGAGAGGTCAGCAGCCATGTGCTGAGCAGAGCGCTCCCCCAGAGCTGCAGGACAATCAACGGCTTCCCAAAGCTGGGCTGCTCTGGGGCGACTTCAGCCACCACCACCCATCTGGTGGATCTCCAGGGTGCTTGTCCTGGGGAGCTGCAAGTTGCTGTTTTCAGGGAGGGAACAGATTTGCTCAAGGGAGACCACACTGCAGGGACACCAGAGCAACCTGGTGTCTCCAGCCAGCAGCCCTCTCCAGCCACGCCAGAGAAGTTCTGGGCACTTCCATGGAGCAGGTGGAGCACAGCCTGGAGCCAAGGATGAGACAGGCAGACTGTTCCCTGACACAAGACTGAGATTTCCTGGGCCACTGCACCTCAAGGAGCAAGAAAACTCTGCAAATGGGAGACGTCCAACGGCTGGAAAGAAGGACCAAGAGCAGTGTTTTTCCAAACAAGGGGTCAGGAAGCACCTGGCTATACTCAGTTTCGCCTCTGAGTGACAGAAGAGCTACGCAAAAGAGAAATGCAAGAAAAACCGGTATGTTTTTCAGTGATCTAGAGCTAAGATGGACAAATCTTCAGGACACACTAACAGTGGAGCACGTCTGAGACAGTTCATGTTTCACCTGAAGTGGAAGGAATTTTTCATCTCTCTCCCAGAAAGTCTTACTGCAAAACCAAGGAAGGAAACCCTCCATTTTACACCCAGGGGAGTAGCAAAGAGCCAAGTTCACAGAGACAGTCAGGCCAGCACTCTCATGTAGCACATGGGTCTGGGACCACCACACTGTCCTAAGGGAAGAAACCTTCAACACAAGCCGTTGGTACTGACCACAGTTTCTGCCTCTTGTCCGCGGCAGCAGCACTCTGCTCCCAACAGCTCCCTGGAAACCCTGCCTGCAGAAAGCCCGCTGAGCCAGGGGATCGGGAAGCCTACCGAAAACCGGGGAACAAACTCAGGAAGTTCATCATAGCCACAGGCTGAGCTAAGACAGCAAGACACGGGACTTTAAACTTTGGCACACACAGAACACCATTACGGAGCCCCCAGTGTCACCTGAGATCCCAACGTGCTGCACGTGAAGACTCGAGGGGATTCTCCTGGGGGCTGCGTGAGGTGCACGAGCCATTAGCTCCAGCCCACCCTTCTCCTGCAATGGCACAGTGTCCTCAGTCAGATCCTCCTCCCTCTCCCACAGGGTCGGACGCAGTGCTCAGCAGACTCCCGAGGCCTCTACTCCTTCAGGGTTACCCACCACTCCCACTTATTTTCTTCCACCTTCTCTTTCCTCAGTGCACAGCAAATAGGAACTGAACTTTCCACCTCAGCCCCCTTTGGCTTTTTACATTTCTTCCATCTCACTCCTGATCTGCAGCAGCCATTCTCACCTCAGGGATGGAAAAGTAGGGAAAGGAGGTGAAAGCAGGGGAGGAAACAATCATTGTGTGTTTGTGATCAGTCAGGTCCAGAAGCCACTTGACCCAGAGAGATCAGTTTCCCCTACAACAATGGGTGAGCCTGGGAAGCAAATCAAGCAGACTGAATGATTTTTGGCAGAGAGAGAACAGTAGGAGTGGTACAGACCTCTTCCTCCTCAATGCGAGCAGGTTCAATCAGCAGATTATTGGCTTGATCAAACGACACCCCCTGTTAGGACAGGAACCAGCAAAGAGGCATGCGGATTAGTGGAGCATAAACCAAACCCGCCACCACTACCACCACCACCCAACACACAGACGCACACCGCTCCGACAGGTCCGGCCACGCAGCCCCAGCGCAGCCCCACTCACACCGCTCCTGGTCACCAGTGACGGGGCTGCCCCTGGCCCCGCCTCGCAGAGCGGCAGCACCCTCCGGCCCAGCTGCCTGGAAGCTGCATCTTTACGGCTGCGTTTTCGCCTGTGTTGGCATCCTGAGGCTGGGACCGCCAAGCTCACAAGCTGAACGCTATTAGCTGGTTTTACCCGCTCTGTCCTGAGTCGTTCAGTGAAGAAGGAAGGATTGAACAACACAGGGGAAAAGCACAAAGGGACCTCTGGTGCCACCCAGCTGCTGCACAGAAATGGAGCGATCCCAAATCAAACTGCATCGGTCCCTCCTGCCGAGGGAAGAGCCTCCGGCGGAGCCGTGAGTCCCGCCAGGCACCCAGGGATCGTGCTCCCAAATGCAGGAAACCTGAGAATTTCTCTTGAAAACCAACCACCTTTGCAAAAACCCCTCTGGTTTAAGGATCCAGCCTCCTGCACACCCCGTCCTACGTCCTTCCTCAGTGCCTGTACGCAGCACCTCTCACCTGAAGCTCCACCGTGCAGGGACACTGCTCCCCACGTTCCTGCCTCTGGAAGGTGGCTCAGGAGGCAAGTGGATACACCTGCCCCTGTGGAGCAGCACCCAACCAGCCCCACAGAAGGGAAACCCGCCGTTTCCAGGCAGAAGGCTTAGCTGATCACAAAGGCGACTTTCTGATGGATACACCAAACCTGTGGTCTCCACGCCTGTGCAGACTTCACGGGTTTTGCCAATGGGTCAGTGCATCCTCAGCTTTGGGCCCCTGACTAAAATGAGCTTTTTGGGTGAGGGCATTTCCCAAGTATGGCAGGTCTTGGATGGAGGGGACTCAGGATGGCTTCACACATTCTTACAAGCAGCAGCAGCTCATTTTCATTCTGAAGAACTTCACAAACAGACAGGGAACTACATGCCCTGTTCCTAGGCAGCAAGGGACAAGCCGTACCAGCTCCCACACAGCCGGGCAAGCCTCCATGGAGAGCAGGGCTCCAAAGCAAACCTGAACACGAGAACCTTCCCCTGGTTCACTCTGAACTCCAGAGCCATCCGACTCCAGCGTGGGGTGGGAATGGCCCCAACAGCCTGAAGTGTGTGCGCTAACAGCAAGAATGGGTTTTACTCCAGCATCTTCCACCAGTTGAGAGACCCACACCTCACCCATGCGATCTGTTGTGTCAGACTATGGAGATTCAGTCACATCCTAATCTCTGCCTGCCAAAGAGCCCTCGCAAAATCGTCACGCCACCTTCAGTAAGAGCTGCCCTAACCTCACGCAGTGTCCCTCATCGGTCCATTCCTACTCCACTGTCAGGATGCTCCTCCAGCAAGGATCTCTGTGTTTCCTAACCAAACACGGTGGTTCAGCTGAGTGGAACCAAGGACCTCCTGCCTCATCAGCCCCCAGCATCAGCAGAAAGGCCCACCAGGGCCCCATGGCAACGACAAAACTCCAGAGCACGAGTTTCCCTAAATCCCAGCGAACACCTCATCAGACTGCGTCCGCGCTGGGCAGGCACACGGTAGAACCAACGGGAAGGGCACGCTCCTGTCTGCTCTCACTACCCACTCCTCTCCAAGAAGCGCTGCAGCAGAAAGACAAGTGTGAGCAGCCTGAACGTAAGCCTGAGATTAGATCCAGGGACAAAGCTCATCCTGTTGCAAATGAGGTGCAACAACCAGCAAGCGAGGAGGAACGAAAGGAATGGAAGAACTTGTCAGTGATGGGACAAAAGAATTGTTCTTGCAGCACAGAGCACATCACACATAATGGGGAGGGTGCAAGAATCTGGCCACAGCAAGGGGTCAGACATAAGCAACACCGCACAGCTCCTGGACAACCACGTGAGCCCCGAATGAACTGCAGCTCTCCCACCCGCAGCACGTCTCTCCCGAAGTGCTGGAGCCTCCTGCCAACGTTTTCACTGGTACCACGTCAAGCTGACTGGTAGTTCAAAGTAGCAGGAGGGAGGTCTGGCACCCCTCTCACCCTTCCCTGTCCCCACAAGACCTTACCTTCACTGACGGCTGAGCAGACAAAGCTCCGTTCTTTCTGTCGTCCTCATCCCACGCTTCCTCCTGATCCTCGGGCTCCGTGTTGTTATTGCAGCCTCCTAACTCCTCCTCCTCTTTGGGGACTCCATCACTGTTCAGCCCCTGCAGGAGTGCCACCACCGCCTCTGGCTTGGGCAGTTTAGTTATCTTAAAGTGTTTCTTATAATGGGGCGTGTCCTTGCGGATAAGCCTCTGCTTCTCCACTGGGAACGGTCGCTCTTCATCCTCATCCTCATCCTCACTCCGTATTAGTGTGTCCTCAGCAAAGTGTACGGTGGGCTACAATGGCAAAGCCCAAAGGGTTGTGAACCTCAGGGAACAGCTGGATCTGGCAGCAGTGCAGAAACCGCTGTCCCCCCACTACCAACAGGCAAAGCCTGTGCTGAAGAAGATGCAGGAATACACGTTCAAATTTCTCCATACTTGCCTTTTTCCACATTAACTCCTTCACCCAGACACATCTGTCAGCGCCAGGGACTGAGGGCACTCAAGCCTGTAACCCTGGTGTTCCCATAGTCTCTGTCTGGCTCCCACACCCCCCCACTGTCCTTCTCAGCCCCCACTGGCTGCCTGAATCTCTACCTGAACTTGGCTTCCACAGCCTGTACTGGCCCCCGGTGATGCCCAAATCACACACCGCACCTCCATTTACCATTTCCTCTGAAACTTTCAAGTCTTTTTATCATGACCCTGCTGCAGTTCCTAGGCTCCTACCTCACTGTATTCCACTTCCACATCTTCCTCCTCTTGGTCAGCAGCTTCCTTATGCTCCTCTTCAGCTCGGGGCTTTGCCTCCTTCTCCAGCTTGTGCATCTCAGGCACCTGCCCATTTGGCCAGCCCCTCTCCCCGTTCTCTCCCTGCTCCTCTCCCCTGCAGTCGGCAGAGGCCGTGCTGTTGGAAAGGTGGGAGTCCTCGCTGCGGTTTGACATGGCGCTCAGCCTCTTCTCCTGGCAAGAGGATTGTAAAAGTCAAGAGGGAAGCCAAAGCAGCAGATGGAGCGAGGTAGTGTGGCTGCTGCGAGGTGGGGCATGATCCAGTACCAACAGAAACAGCTTTTTCCTCCAGCTCCCCCGCCTTTGCCTGCCAAGCCTGCTGCATCTCACCCCTGCCCCACCATCTGTGTGGACATTTATTCTCAGGATCACACCTGGGCAGCAAGATGCCTCCTCCAAGCACTCTGTTCCCACCATCCTTTACTGGGAATATCGGAGCCTTCTCCCCCTCTCCCTGTGTTGCGATGGAAGTACCACTGCACACAGTTCTCTGCTCCTGGCTGCATCTCTTGCTCTGTCTCAGTGGCCCCAGCTGACGCCCCACGGCAGATTCCAACCCCTGGAATCTAGGCAATCCACGCTAAGTCCCTTCCAATCTTTCCCCAAAGTTCTTTCTGCCCAGCTCACACACACTGCCTCCCCACTCCCCGAGTTCACTACATGTTCCCCACGGCCATCCATCTCCTAGGGAACAGGACTCACTTCTGAGCTCGGAGAGTTCAGGTCCGGGTCAGGCTTTGCAGCGTGCACCTCACTGCGCCGAACTTCAATCACCTTCTTCATCACCTTCAGCTCACTGGGATGAGGGGTGGCTCTGCGCTGTAAGCCCTACCAGAGAAAAGCACCCAGCGCCGGAGGTTCAGCAGTCAGAGCAGCACGTGCCGCGCCGCAGGGCGGAAGCGCTTCGGGTAACGTGTTTTATCAGAGCGCTGGAGCCTGCCGGGCGCCACCCAAAGCTCACGCTGCACGATCTGACCTGGGCCTCTGCACCCCTACAGCCGCAGCGGGGAGGAGGAAGGAACTGGAGGCAGGTAACACTGCTCAGAGCCCGCTCTCAGGCAGGATCCTGCTCTCTAGCTGGTAGAGGGACTGGGAGAACTGCAGAGATGGGAAGTTTTAAATTGTTCTTCAGACTTAGTAAATGGGAAAGTGTCAACACAGAAACCCCTAAAGGAACACACAGGCGGGATATCTTCTTAATCCCTCTGGCGTCCCGTAACACGCCTGACAAGCCTGTCTGCTATCTGAACTGATGATACTTAGCTAGTTCCATGCCAGCTAAGAGTCAGGAAAAACAGTATTCTAAAATTAATAACAATGTTAAAAACAATCAAAAAACCCCACAAAACCTCCAAACACCAGCAGCATACACATGCTGCAAGGACAGATGCAAATACAATTTATCAGAAGGATCCAGATCTCAAGAGAATCTCTCTCCACAAGATAAAAAGGAAAAAAAATCCTGCAGGAGATTTAAACCAAGAGAGTACTTGCTAAAAATGAAACTTTTACCCTGCCCTTTGCACCTGCAACGAAAGCAAAATGATCTTCCCCAGTTTTTGAAGCTGGCTGTCTACCAGGACACTCCAGAACATGGGCCCCAGCGGGTGGGGACTGCCCAGCTCCAGCCCCACCCAGCAGCGCCCTGACTGTCAGGGTCTCTGGACCACGCCGGGGCAGGCGGGCAGTCACAGCTCAACTCCCACCCCACAGCGTCACAATGTGCATCTGCTCACACTGCCAGGAATTCTCTTTCATACCTGCCTGTCTCCTCAGGGCACCAAACACCCTTCATACTGCAAAAATACAGTTTCACCCAGCATTACAGGGTGAAACGCGGACGCCATAATGGCTCCTCAGCTTCGGGAAAAAAGTTCAGATTGTGCCTACATTTCCACAGGGAGGTAACAAGCCTCCAGAAACTCTTCTTCTTACCCGTCTCTCGGCTCCAGACTCATCTTCATCATCTACTTTGGGTTCATCCAGGAACTGAATCACACTGACTCTGTTTAAGTTGGTGTCAGTCCAGCTGTCATCCACGCTGTTCTGCAAAAGATTCTCTGGGAAGAAAGATAACACAGTGGGAGCTACTTTCTGAATGAGCACGGCTGCAGGCTTGGACGAGAGACAGTTCTGAACCGGTTAGGGCACTTCTGTTGTATCTGCTCATGGCAACAAACCACGGAGGCCTCGAGGACAAAGGATGTGGCCTCCAGATCTTGTCACCTCTGGTACGTCTCCCACCAGATCTACAGCAGCCTCTACAGAAGGACCTGCAGGCTCAGCTCTAGCACTCCTTACCCAAGAACTAAGGAAAAAAGGTAGGACTAAGGCACGAATCAAGTATTGACACCAGAATATGATCACGACAGGAAGAAAACCTTATGGACAATGAACTACTCGGTCAACAGATCAAAGCAGAAGACTTGAAGACTAGGTTGGAGCTTCTTTATCACCTGGCAGAGAAGCAATTTCTCAGTTTTAACAATCTCTGCTCTGGAAAGTGGCCACCAGCCGTTCAGGAGCCTGGGTCTGCTACAGGTATCACGCTAATGACAAACAGTGCGACCAAGCAGAGAGGAAGGTTCGACGCCTCTTCCCTGCAGCACCCTCCAGAGTGCACGGTGCTGCAGAGAGCACTCAGAAAGCAGTCTCTTACCTAGGCTGGGAGAGGGCTGCTGGGGAAGCAGGTAACACGTGAGAACTTTTTCTCCTGTCTTTTCATCATCCTCTGTTTGGAATTTCAGCATGGGCTGGGACTGATTTTCTGCCAGCCACAGGGCTTTCAGGTTAAGATTTGTCAAAGCAAATGGCAAGTTCTGCAGTCTGCAAAAGAAAAGAACTGCTGGTTAAACTGACTTGGTAATGAAGGAACGTCAACATCGCTCCAGACCGCCTCAGCTGCACTGCAGGAGGCGCAGCCAAGCTGCTGTAGGATCCCTCACTCTCACACACCACAGCAGCTGCCTCACGCTGCGCAGGGCTCTGCCACAGCCACACGCTGGACTCAGCAACCGACCCACACCCGGCTGTAGCACAGGACAACCCCCACTAACAGTGTGGAAATGGTGAACCTTGGAGAGGGCCTGAAGACAGAAAAGTGATGCTTTCCCGGACCAGCACACAGAAAGCATTCCAAACAGAACCTCTGGTCAGCTTCCAACCGCTACAGAAAATACCAGCCTTGGCTAGCAGAACTGCAGCTAAAACCTGCAGCTCTTTCAGAACAGATCACAGATATCTGCACACTGTGGGTTGTGCACATCATAAACAAGGCTTTGGCACCAACCACCTCAGGACTGATGATAAAACTACAAAATCTGCAGGAGGGAAAACAGCAGACCAGGGATTTCCCCTGATCGTTATTTCACACGTGGCAAAATGCCCCCACGCTTCTGCATTAGTTCTGCCCTGTCCTCAGGTAACACGGTGAAGGGTTAACAGGCAAAGCTCAGGGACACATGCCCTCCTTCCAGAGCCCCGAGCAGCCAGTCTGGGCTTCTCCAAACCGCACAGATCTCCCAAAACACGCACAGATCTCCCAAAACACGCCAGGGCCCAGCCCATGCTGCTGCTTCACAGCTGCCTCCCTCGGAAGGTGCCTACAAGTCAGGTCCCCCCTCCTGCTGCTGACCTGTTCCCTGCCACATCCAGGACATGCAGCTCCGTGGTGTTGGCCAGCTCTGGCGGCAGGAGGGCCAGGCGATTGTCTCGCAAGGACAGCACGTTGAGGTTGGCACAGCCCCCAATCTCGGCTGGAAGGGATGTTAGCCGGTTCCGGTCCACGTTCAGGTTCGTCAGCTTGGCCAGCTTGCCAAGGGACTTTGGCAAGGCCTAGGAAGGAGACAGTTCAGTAGTCACAAGAGATAAGAGCAGCTGAAGAAAGGTATAAAGGCATAAAGCTCTCTATTCGGGGAACAAAATAGCTGCCTTCTGCCCTAACGGACACATTTTTGATAAAGTTCTCACTACAACTCTGGGACAGACTTTCCCTCAGGTTCACAGACTGTTACCTGCCAACCCTTCACCTCAGCACAGCACACTCAGAACACCACCAGTTTTTCTCCTGTTCATCTGTGCATTCCCAATACTTGTGTTTTAGCAATCAAATCATAAGCAGTTTGGAGCAGAGCCATTTTAAATTACACTTCTCCACGGCCTCTCGCCAAAGGCAGCTGTTGACATAGTCCTGCTCCCATCAGACTGATGGGCTGCAGGGCTGGCTGTCCTAGAGCAAGCATCCCAGCCGTCCTAGAGAACTCTTCAGAGAAAAGGAGAGTGAGAGAAAGCAGCTTCCACTGCCTTCTCAAGAGCCTGTAAGCCTGGTGAAACTCTGCCTCAGAGCAGCTGGAGCACGCTCAGAAATCCGGCTCAGAGGCCAAAAGATGGGAGAAGATCCCTGGCATGTGGCTAAAGTGACCAGCACTGGAGAGGCAGCGTGGCTGCTGCTGTACTTACTGTCAGCATGTTCTCCGTCAGGATGAGTTCTGACAGATTTTCACAGTCCCCAATTGACTCTGTCACCTCTGTCAGCCGATTCTGGTCCACCTTGAGGATGGAGAGCTGCTTCAGCTGACCTGGCCAGGGCAATAACCGAGGTGTGAGCTACGCCGGGGATCACGACGCTGTTCTGTTTCTCCGGCTCAAACGCCTGCCATCAGGGATCAGGTAACCCAACAGTACAGGCACCACCAGGTCCCTTCCCACAGGCTTGTTTGCAGGTTTCCCCCATGCGCAGTGCAGATCGAGATCCTGAACCCATCCTGCAGTCCTGCTCAGCAGTACTACCTCCTGCTGCGGCACTTGCTGCGTGCCCGCATCCCCCCAGCCCACACACCCCGTCACCCCTGCGCTCCCCGCCAGCAGCACGGCCCGCAGGGAGGCCCCTGTGCTGCTCCCCGCCCGCAGCACTCACCGATCCCCTCCGGGATGCACTCCAGCAGGTTCTGTGACAGCAGCAAGTCCGTCAGAGCTACCAGCCCACTGACCTCGTTGGGCAACTGCTCCAGCTTGTTCTCTGACACGTCCAGACAGACCAAGCGGCGGAGATTGCCCAGCTCCTACGGTCAGAGAGGAGACACTGCAGCTCGAGGGGCAGCTGGGGAAGGGAGCAAAGCGGTGGGTCAGTGCTCCTGAACAGGTAGGTACTCACGGGAGGCAGGGCTGAGAGCTGGTTCCGGTCTAGCCAAAGCTCACGCAGGTTTGGGAGCGCTCCCAGAGTATCCGGCTGTAACAGAGCAGGACAATAACGGCATCAGTCCCTTCCGCAGGGGAGAATCTGCTCTAGGATGCTACAAATCACCACCTCTGCAAGCTAGACACTGTTATTGCTTTCACACCTCCTAGAACCACTCAGCAGATGGTTTATGAAGCTAACAAGTTTGCATGCCACAATTCAGCAGCACGTATGTTTGGAAATGTCTGGGATGGCACTCTGGCTGCAGATCCCAACGGGAAACATGGAAGAGAACATCAAGGACCGTCTGGTAGCAAGAACTAAACTAGGGTTTGGAAATTCTGGCCTTGGAAGAAATGAGTCTTCCTCTTCTTCCTCCTCTCAGACACGAAAACAAACATACGCTCAGAGCATCACTCCACAAACACCACACACACTGATTAGCGTCTGGGTTTGGAGTTAAAGCACCACTGGAGTGTGGTTCCAGTGTCACCACAACCGTTCTCTCAAGTAAGCCGCAGCCTTGCGCATAACAAGCTGCACAAGCTCCTTTGCCTCCCAGTTTAGATGGGTTTCTGCGAAAAAACCATTCCAGAACATTAAGAGCAGGATTCAGGAACAGCTTAATCCAGAGCTACAAAATTAAAGAATATCACTGGATGTCCCTGAATGCCAAGACAAGTTGAATTCCGAGACTGTGCGCTGGCTCCCAGCACGCTCACACTGAGCCCTCCGCACAGGCACCCCAGTCCGGGGGGAACACACCCCCTGCTCAGTCGCCAGGAACACCAGGGAACGGACCTGCACTTCGCAGTACAGACCTTAAATCAGAAACGAGAAAGGCAGAAAGTTGGCCTAGCAGAAGTGAAAAACAACAGCCTGGGGCAGGGCAACACAGAAGAGCAAGGAAGTACCAGGGAGTATCATTGGAAAGGAAAGATCCTGAGGCAGAGAGATAGCAAGAACCAACATCCCAGAGCAAAAGCACTTGGAAAGAGCAGAGCAACTTGGGCACAAGGACAGGAGGACACAAGACAGACGGGCCAACACGTGAGAACACTAGGCTGGGGACAATGCCTAGGCCATGGTGGGCAGGTCAGAATCTTCCCAAACAACCTGCACGTCTGTTTCTTTGCATTTCAGATAAAAACCCACTTGCTTGCACAGAGGTTCAGGGTTCTGCCCCTACCAACCACCCGTATTCCGCCCCCCATCCCTCACCTACCAGTACTTCCAGGTCATTGCCACCAAGATCCAACTGCTCTAACTTGACAAGGAAGGAGAGTGAACTGCAAGATACAGGGAGTAGAGAGGGGAAGAGAGAAAAAACAAAAGAAAGAACGGAAGGTTAGCATCTGGAACACACACCTCACAAATTATGTAATTTTTAATAACTCCTCAAACAGGTGGGGCAATCCTGACCTTCTCCATCATCCCTCTGACCAAGCAGCCTAGGGCAGTTGGTCCCCTTCCCCCAGCCAGACCACCTGCACGAGGGAACTGGGTTCAGCAGCACCAACAGTCTCAGAGCAGCCAGTTTCCACTGTCACCAATTTGCCTTCTCCCCCTCCCGCCATAAAGCACTCTTTTGAGCGAAAACATGACAGATGAGAAGCCACATCTTAACACTGCTGCCCGTTTCTGTGGCAAGGATGGGGACCTGGGCACAGACTAACAGGTAACAGGGGAGAGTCAGCAGAGGACAATACATATTTGGGGGGCAAGTGGAGCTGCAGGGAGAGGCAGGAATGACAAATTCAACAGCCTCAGTTTCCCTGACTGGGATGCCCACGCCGCTTAAGAGAAAGGGAAGGACAACACTGGCACGATGTCTCCAGAGAGGTCAAGACATACAGACAAGAAGCTCACTAGGCAAGATACTACAGGAAGCCTTCACAGGAGCCAAAGCCTGTCAAGACTGGTGGTCCGAGGGTGTGCCCCGAGTACCCAAACACACTACAGCCCGGTGATACCGACGGCTGCAGTCTGCAACCCCTCAAAACCCGGACTCGGTTCTCCTGGCACGGCACGGCTGTCCCCGTGGCCTCAGCTCAGTCTGACCCACTAACTCCAGCTTCCATCTCCCCAAACACGGGCTGCTGCCTCTCACCTTGCACTAGGGCAGAGCTGCCACCTCAGCCCTGCCCACTTCCCCAGGTCGGAGGGTCTTCAGTTCTTTTTATTCTCTTCATAAGAAATTGGCCTAATACAGAAATCACTATCTTTCTCTGGAACCAAGACCTATACAACCCAACACCATCCAAAACGAGGAAGTTGGGGGCTGCAGATCTGTGAGAAAGCAATAAAAACAGATCTGTCTTGCCTGGGCCAGGCTATAAAAATATTTGGGCTACACAGGAAAAGCAAGTTCATGCCTTATACAGTGGTGGATTTTGAGCTATTCTATTAAGTAAAGCAAAGGTTTACCAACAGGATCACTGAAAGGATCCTGTTGTACAGCAGTCTCTCACTGTGACTCTACGGCTGCTCTTTGACTTCTCTGAAGGGTGAAGCAGCCTCGACTGTCCCTTCACAGTTTTAATTCCCAAAATAGGGACAAGTGAGCTGTGGAATCCATGTTGATATACAAGGTCTTGCAAAATGCCTCGCTGCAGATCACTCTCCCATGAGAGCACCTGAACAAGAGCTACCCCTCACATGTTACTGGCAAGCTGAGTCCTGCCTGGGCAGGAGAGATGAGCAGTGATCATCTGCACAAGACAGACTGTTTCAGAACTCAGTTGACAGCAGAAGATTAACCAACGAAATTCGATTTTCACGAGTCAAGGTCATTGCAAGCTGGATCTTTTAAGGAGCTTAACAACAGCAACAAGTGTCAAAAGGACACTGACGCATTATGCAGTCACAAATTCACGGTATTGAAGCCCATCTCCCTGCTGGTCTCAGGAACCTTGAAAACTGAAAGCATCAGCCATTTCTATAAGTCATTCTACTCTTTGGCAAGATCACCTGGACTTGTTTAGAGCCATTCTCGGGCACAACTTGCAACCAGACTAAGTACAAGAGCTTCAGACCCGGGTAGAGTACCTGACAGTACCACTGTAATTTCTTTGGCCATTGATTTTGATCTCATGTTTGACTGACAGATCTGATGAAAACTGCCTTGGCCTTCAAGATCCTCCTTCTACTTTTGGATGATTTCCAATTTGGGGAATTGGGGAAAGATGAAAAGAAGCTGGAATTGCACTGCAGAATGAGCATCAAGCCTGGATTTACCTTTCAGAGAAAAACTTCAAAAACTCACAGCATGCTACAAGTATCTTGCTGGCGTACAAATCTGATGTAGGGAAACAAGGGAGCACTGGGCACGGGATCTCCCCAGAAATGGTATGGGTCTGGTTAGGGATTGAACTCTCCAACTCTAGATACCTGCTGGTTCCTAGATGGTGAAAAGCCACCAGGACCGTTCTTCACTGCGGTTTGAAAGCCCAACTTTAGATGCAGCTACTGGCCCTCTTTGTTTAAATGGCGTGTGGCAGGTGTGGCACCTGTCTGCAGGACACAAAGGACACATGGAACAGGCAGCAGGGGGTCCCACCCCCAGGACCCAAACCCCTCCTGCTTGCCTGTTCTCAGCCTGGCACGAGGAGCTCTGGGGCTCACCTTCCCCCTGAGGCTACACTGCACATGAGGGTCTCTCAACACCCCCCTCCTGCAAGGGTGTCAGTGCTGACAACTCCTGTGCACTCTGGCACCAGACACAAGGTGACCGTGTTGTGAACTGTGCCTCCACACTGCAACCCCCAGATGGGGAGGGAGCCTGTGAGCTCACCACCGCAGGTTCAGCTCCTCTTTGGAAGCGCCTTGTCTTCTGGGTCAAAGCTGACACGTGAATTCTACGTGCAGATGTAACTGATGTCACATAACGCCTGTACTTGCAGGTCCCGGAGGAAAATAACCATCAGGAAGAGCATGTGCCTGAGTCAAAGCAGCATCTCACAGTGAGGGAGGCACAGCCACCAGAAGCAGCAAGACTGCGCAAAGCCTCAAAGCCCTCCTTGAACACTGCATCATCAGATGCCTCCTTCGCCCTCTTTTTTGAATAAAGCAGAGGAGCAAAGGGGGAAGTACAGGCAGCCAAACTGAATACTTGCTGTGAATAGTAAGAGGGCACTGAGGAAAGGTGACAATAGGTGCACGCTTCACACATTCACTGTGGAGTTTGTGTGGCCCCCAAAACACACTGCTATTCAAAAAGAAGTCAGGCAGAATCCCTTCCAACATATATTCAAGGAAGACTGCGGGAATCATCAGCTGGATGGATAAGCAGGCAGAAGACAAGCTGACAGAGCTGATGTAGGTTAGAAAACTCAAACAACTCTCATGGGCTCCAAACCAGACATTAATGTACAGAGTCATTAGTTCTCCACATCCTATCTACCTGAAAGCATCAGCTGTACCAAACAGATCCTCTGCCAGGAATTCATCTCTGTCCCTGACTCTCTGAAACATTTGACAAGACTTACCTCTTCTCCCTTGCTGGCTTATTTTTTGTCTGCTGCAGGAAAGCCAGTTATCCCACCCATTCCCACAAACGGCTCAACCAGATCAGAAGGGACACCCACAAAAACAGAGATGTCAGAAGCAAAATATATCTTCAGCTGTATTCTGCTGTTCTTCAGGTCATGAACTTCAGCATATACAGAATTCTTCCTATACCCATATCAGTACATTTTTCTCTCATTTTCCAAAAGAACCCACCATCCGCTCCACCTCTCCAGGAAAAATGGTTCTACCATTTCCAGCAGCTCTGTGGTGGAATCCTGTCTATTCCAAATCAGTCCTGACAGAGAGGCTGAGTACAGACTCTGAACATCCTTCCCCGCTCTTAAGCCTTGTACCATCTCTCTCCCTCCTCACCCCAGTTTACAGAAATCCAGCAAAATGCAGCTAATTTATGCAAAGCCTTGAGCCCTCCCAAGCCAAGTGCTAGAGCTTGTACTACAGAAACAGAAAATCCCTGAGGAATCAGCAAGAATGATCAGAGAGGAGACTCCTGAAGCCACCAGACAGACACTCACGTGGGGAGAGTCTTTAGCAGGTTCTCACGTAGCTCCAAAGTCACCAGGTTTGCCAAACTGCAAGAGAAAAGGGAGCGAAAAGCCAGATTCACTGAATAGGGCTTCAGGGATACAAGGAGATGCTCATATCCCTTCCCCGGGACCACCCCTCAAGACCTGCACAGATGCACATACACGAGTGTGTGCACATGAATGGAGATGGCAGGGGAAAACAAAAAACAAGGATGATCTTAAATGACTTCTGATGAAGGTGGCTGCTTATTGCAAAATCACGGGGAGACAACACTGTGCCCAAACTCAGGACGAGGAAACATAGTATCACATACAGGACTGTCTGCCCAAAAAGATAAAATCCCTCACGTGTAGAAAGGCAAATCCCATGGGAAGGGCACTGCACCCCACAGGCAAAGCCCCATGGGCCTTGCCTTGGCCATTTGCTAGCAGCATAAATCATTTCAACATCATCGGACAGACCACACCTGTTTGGAAAGGGGCAAATTGGCACTCATAAAATAAGGAAAGATAGAGGATTTGAGAAGCCTGGATGCATGCCTGGCCTGGGCCACATACCACAGAGGAGGAGAAGCAGCTGAGACCAGGAAAGGAACCTTTTTGAAAAGGCTGTCTTTAACAAGAATAACGCTTTTAACAAGAATAAGCAAGCTGTACCTGGGATGGCACACTCCTCCCCTCCAAGACCCGCCAGCGTCCCCCCCGACCCTCCTCCCCGTTCTGAGGACAAGGGGCAGACTCACTTCCCGATGTCCCCGGGGAGGCTCTGCAGGGACACATCGTTCAAGGCCAAGTGGCCCAGGCTCCGAAGCTGGGTGAAGCCCTCTGGAAGCCTGTGAAAGCATGACAGAACAAAACACCATTGATTCTGTGCACAAAACAAGCCCTAAGTTCCTCACTCAAATCCCCCAGAAGCCAGACTTATCCCCACTGGTATCAACATGTGGAAAGGAGAAGAGCAGGAACCAGCTCTGACCCTGGCTCCTGATCCAGGACATGCCCCGTTTCCAAGACAGCAACACCCCCTCACCAAAGTCACTACACGTCCAGGCGTACAAACCTGGCTCAAACACTAATCCCAGACTAAATTATGCCACGTGACCATTTAAACTTAAAGCAGGGAGGGCTACCAAGTAATCCAAATGCCCATCCAAGGGTATTTCTGCACTGCAGCATTCCCGGGGACCAAGCAGCAGCATCGTAACAGCTCCAAGGTGTAACAGAACAGGGGAAGACCCTGAGAAGGAGAAACCCTGGAGCTCGCTGGCCCCACTGCTCCCCACACACATCCTGCAACTCTGGGCCACAAAAAGACTCTAACAAATAACTTCTAGTGCAGAAGCGCTGGCGGCTGCTGTGGCACAGGGACTCCCTGCCTGAGCAGTCTGTCCCACTCCGGCGTGTCTGGCACCACGAGAGGGAAGCAGAGAGCTGCAGCTATTTAAAGGGTGACAGGGAGCACAAAGGGCAGTGGGCTCTGGAGCCAGAGTGGCATCCACCGGACCCTGGCAGACACCTGAAACCATGGCTCACCAGGGCAAAGGAGTCACGCTTAAATTCCCAAAATATTACGGATTAAGGGCTGTAGAGACAGAAGGCTGAAGAGATGAGGCACAGAGCCCATTCTTGGACACAGTTCTGGGCACTATGAGGCCAAGCACAGAGTTCAAAGGTCAGCCATCCTAAATTATAAATAAGACAGAGAGCAAAAAGGGCTGACAGGGAGCAAAGGATGGCATGCAGGCCTTTCTCTACTCCTCTGTAGTACAATGAGTCCACATCCATTCTGGTTTGTGCACCAGGGTGAAGGGGTGGGGAGGGAGTAACAAACTTCTTCTGAGAGGACAAAAGTCCAGTGGCAAGAGCATGACTAAAGGCTCATCAACCCCAGCCACAGGCCATGCAGGAGAGGGAGCTCTGCCCTACGCTGAGTGCTGCGCCTGCCAGGAGAGCAGGTCCTGGCACAGGCAGGGCGATCTGGCTTCAGGGGAAGCCGATTGCAAGATGAAGATCAGAGGAAGGGAGAACAAGAAACTCCAGCTCTCCTTCTCAGTTGGACAAAAGGGTTGCATGTGTCTTCCCACCTGGAGAGAGGATTCCCACTGAAGTCTGCGATTTCCAGGGATTTGCAGAATTTGATACTTTCAGGAATTTCTGGAATGTCTGGAAAAAAAACACATGAAAGGAAAAAAAAAAAAAAGAGGCTTGAGAAGAGCTTAACATGTGGAAAATGGGACACCAGGTACTGGTGACAGCCTAAGACACAGTAATACAACCCTATTTTCACAGCTCCTGAGCAGAGATCCCTCTGCAGGGCTGTGGAAGGTGCTGCCTCTTCCAGAACATGAGTGTTAAACTGAGCGAAGCAGGGCTGGAGGGCACCCACTTCCCACTTCGCTTTGACCTTACCGTTACGGGAGATGTCCAGTTCCACCAGTTGCATGAAGTTGGCAACCTCAGGGGGAAGTCTCTGGATTTCATTGTCACTCAGACCCAGCTTGCGCAGGTTCAGAAGCCTGAAGAAAGGCTACGACAGGAGAGAGCGAAACTGGGTCAGCAGCAGTTCTGTGGGAAGCCTGTCTTCTCACCTCAGGGCAGACCTGAGCATCCATCCCTAGAGACAACTGCTTTCTCTCATAACGTCTATCCCTGTGAGGTCCTCAACGTGCAGTACAGATGAGAACCCTGATTAAGGTCTACAAGAGACGAGGGTAAAAGAAGAAAGGCATTTAATGAGTTTAGCTTGATGATTCATTTAACATCTCTGTTATCCCACTGCTCTTCTCCCTCCCTTGTAGGACACAAAATGGATGTTCCTTGTTTCCTGAGATAACAGTTCATCTTAAGCACTCAACTACGAGCATCATGAGGAAGTCACCATAAAGCAGCTTGCCAGCAGACACTACAGTGTTTAAGAGTCTAGTCCAGGGAAGCCAACAAAGGAGAAACATAAGGGGATGTCAGACCAAAGTCCTGTCCCTGCTGTCATACACGCTGGCTGTACAGTACATTTTGTCAGGACACTGGTGACAGGTCCCTACACCGACAGGGAAAGCGTTTGTGCCACTTGTACCAGAAAAGGAGTGGGCAAACTATCTGTAGGGCCCAAGTAACAAAGAATTAGAGAAGGAAAGAAAATTCCTTTCTAGAAACACCACAGTCATAGAAATGTTGAGTGGAAGGGACCTCTGGAGGTCTAATCACACCTGCCCTTGTTCTCAGAGTCAGCTATATTAGCTATAAATGCTAAACGATAAGATTCACCAATCATACTCTTTCTAGACATCAACAGCCTCTCAAGTAAGTTTATGAAGCACAACGTACTAAAATTATCAACTGCAGCTGCTTCTAACTATTGTCGGACATAGGATACTGGACAGGATGAAAACAAAGGCTGTGCTGTTTGCTGTGTTTCCTGGAGTGTTTCAGGGTGCCTGGGAATAACAAACAAACAATACTGGGCCAGTGCAGAAAATGAGAGTTTTAAGTAGTTTACCTGTAACCCCCAAACAGACAAAGGCAGAGACTGATGCACACACACGTAGTCACGCTGTGTCTCTGACTACGTGGTTGGGCTCTGCCACAGTACAGACAAGTGCTCTAAGTCACCTCTAACAGTTCACGAGTTTTAGATGGCCAAATGTTAAGAAGCTAATAACTCAACCCGTGATGCCAAAGAAAGCAGAGATGAAGCCAGGAACAAACTCAGCTCTACGAAGAGACGCGCAGAAGCCACTTCTAATCCACGTAGTCATCCTGCCTGTCCTAGGCCAGAGGCAGGGAGGGAGTTACAGTGAGCAACAGAAGACGCAGTTGCAGAATTACTTACAGATCAGAAAACATGTCCATAGAGTCAGGGCTGCTCACACAGACCACACGGAGAAGGATCAAACAAGAATCTGAGGCCTGAACCTTCTTTCTCAGTTGCCTTTCCAGTAACCCATCTGCATAAAAGGCTGCTGAAACAGGCCTCCCCAGGGATAGCTGTGGGGGTACTGGGATTTGTTCAGGTTCGAGGTGGTGGGACCCCCACAACTGTCCTTCATAACACTGCAAAGAACAGTAAGACAGAGCAGAGAGGGGAGGGGTGAGAACGGAACGGCGATGCACAACATAACCCTGAAAAGACACACAAGACCACAGAGCGAGCTGCTCACCCCGCTGGAAGGGGTGACAATGAGGTCTAGTAATACAGCTTGAGGAGTTTGTCTGCTGTAGATCAAAACCTCTGCGGTTTCCCACAGAGACGTCTCGGTCAGGACGCGCTGCCGAGGGACGGCCAAACGCCACTCGGCCTTTCTGCGCCGTTGGGCTTCCACATCCTCCCACCGCCACAGGGAGAACTGCTCTGGGGTGAACAGCAGAGATACGAAATTCAGACCCCTGGTGTCCCGAAGTAGTACAGCAGACCATAATAAGTAAAAAAAGATGATTTAAGAAAAAAAAGTCCTTTTGACACTGAATAGCGTAAGTTCTTTTTAGTTCCGTTTATCTAACGCAAACCAGCTTAATGAGAAAGGAAGTAGGTGAAAGTCTAAACGAAGGCTAAGTGACAACAAAGGTTCAAGCCAGAGCAGGAGGTTTAGAGACTTGATTTCCTATTGTTTCCTAGATCCTTCTCCTAATTTTAGAATGCAAGGAAATTCCAGGCAAGACATTGTGTTGACCTGCTCGAGTCCACAAGCTGGAAAATAACAAAAGGAACAGAACATCTATAGTCCAAACTTTCAGCACTTCTGCCCACAGATTTTAGGCAGTCTCAAAATAGATGTGCACACTTTTAAAAAAAATATTTTAGAATAAACTAGAACAAAATAATGCTGTATGTTGCACTGCAATATGTATGGGAAGCGTTTATTGACACAACAGAGATTCAGAAGTCAACTATCTGTGGGGCAAACCGGCAGCAGGGAGCACTGACCTCAGTTCTGCCTACAGTCAAGTTGTCTGTTCTTAGCTAGGCCGTCAAAATCAAAACACAACAGCACTTCTTGGACACAGCTCTTGTATCCATGCAGGTTGTTGCCATTTGACAGAACCAAACTGCATAACAGGACTTTTACTGGCATAACTACCTTACTGAAAATGATCAGAACCTACACACACACAGACATGCCTGGGAAGCCAAGCGCAGACCGAGCCTCGGAATTGGGCTGTTGTGACAATCCCACAATTCTTCCCATCCGATTAACTTTTCTTCAGGGAGACATCTACTAAATATAATGTTCCAAAATACCTTGCTTTGTATTCTACTTTTTTATATCAAACACCATTTTTTCGCCACCAACTTTTTCTTTCTTTTAAAAAAAGTAAACAAAAAACTCCAAAACCTCACAGTGCTGACAGATTGTTATCAGATCTGTGCAAAAAATTTCCATTCAGAAACAGCAAGGCAACAAGAGTAGTACATCCCACTTCTTAAGGTTCAGTTAAGCTGGACTTGAATAAAATATTTTGATATGACAAAAATTCAAACTAGTCAGAAGTCATCAGTGGAGGTCACAAAAAACCAAATGCAGAATGACAGCATTCCCATGCAAGAACTAAGATTTTATATTTGAAAAAAAAAAAAAAAGGTTAATCAGAATCCAAGTAAGCCACCATGTCTGACTAGCAAAACCTTCTTGTTGATTGTTCAGTACCAGCCACTTCCTTCTGCTCACTAGCCCCTTACCAGCAGGCCTGTGACAACGAAACGTGCTGGCTGAAGCACATACACACCCCCAGGCTGCATCCCCCCTCGACAGACCGCCTGCTCACGAAGGTCGAAGGTCGTCACTCCGGTGGCACAAACGGAGCATCCCGGCGTTTCTGGAACCAGCCTGGCAGACTTCACTGCCGCTGCCTCACAGAACGTGAGGGCAGAGACCAGCACTGCCGAGCAAAGAAACAGAGGCTGGTTGTTCAGCTGCTCTTCAGAGACGGGACCGGCTCCAGGAATAAGCACTGAAAAGTGCAGAAATGCGCTTCCCACTTACCCAGCAAAGCTTTTCAAAAACTAGTAACCAGTCGAAGTTTGCTCTTATCTCTACGAGGACTACAGTTAATATGAATTAAAATATGGCAACTGATGCAATCAAGAACTGATAAGACTGAAAACACTGTATCTAACACAACACATAATTTTCAGTTCAGTATTTTGTGTCTGGGTACTTCAACTCCTAAGTCCAAGAGCCAAATTTACTTACAAAGCAAGACTGCACAACAGATGCCTCTGAGACACTGGAAATGGAGAGCAAATTAATTTTAAAATTGTTACTGGAACTAAGAGTGAAAACTTAAGCAAATGTCTCTTTGGAGGCTGGCAGTTATCCCTTTTTCTAATCAATGTTAACACTGTTCCATATAGCTGGCCAGAAAGAAAGTCACGAATTTAGCACCATACTGAATGTCTCTGCTGAGATGAAACACACACAGAATCACAGAATCGCCTAGGTTGGAAGAGACCTTGAAGATCATCTAGTCCAACCATCAAACACAACACCAAGACTTCCTGAATATCAAAAAAAACCCAAACCCCCACACCAAATGTGCATGATCTAAATCTTTCAGTGTCCAAACTATATATATATAGTTTAAGATATAAGATCAAAATTAGAAGTTTGAAGAACAAAAAATAAGCAGCAATCTTTCACTGTTTCCTGGCACACCAGAAGCCTAAAGACCACACAGAGCAAACATGGATTAGCACAAAAGGAGTCCAGTGCACAGGAGTTCAGCCAGCTCTGAGCATGATGGAAGTTACCACAAATTTTAAAAAAAAGGCTCAAGATCAGGGGACGTATTAACAGCATAGTTGGGTAACGGGGGGGGGGGGGAAGCTTTTGTAAATTAGAATATATTACGAGGATATTCTACTGTTGAAGTATGTGAACAGTTACAGGATGGCCAAGATGGAGAACAACTACAAAACGGTCTTGCCAATAAGATTCAGGGGGCACAAATTCTTACAACATCCAGAGCAGAGCAACTGCAATATAACAGCTTGGAAATACACAGGCCATTGCTCTCATGAATGTACTGACTGGGTGAAAAGTAGTGGAAGGTATAAAGAGCCTGTAAAGCACTATAAGCCAAAAGATAAGAAATACTCCACAAAACTATAACATTGCAAAACAGATGGAAAAATGTGAAATACAGGCTCTGCAGCATGTTTTCAAATGCAACATCCTTGTTCAGCAGCCCCTCTAAAGAGGAAAGCAGGCAAACACGTGAGAAGTCATTCAAGAGTTATCTAGAATTTCTGAAACAAAATTAAATTACTTCAATCTCTTAAAAAAAAAAAAGGCAACCTAGATCCATGGATTTTTCAGTCAAAAGGGACAATGAAGTAATGGCCTTCTAATCCTTTGTGTATCACAACCTTTATCACAGAATCATGGAATAATTCAGATGGGAGGGAGCCTCAGGAGATCTCTAGCCCAACCTCTGGCTCAAAGCAGGGTCAGCTGTGAAGTCAGACCGCGTTGCTCAGGCCTTTGTGAAGTCTTTCAAAACCTCCAACGATGGAGGATCCAAAACTCCTCTGGGCCCTCAGATCCACCCATTAATTCTCCTCCCAGTGAAAAAAGCCACCTCGTCCCCAGACGGAAGCCCCTCATCCCGTTGATGCCCCGTGCCTCGTGTCCTGCCCCACGCCCAGCTGGGCCCCGGCCCCTCCCTAACGCCGTGGCTGCAGAGGGAGTGGTGCCCTCCCCAGGCCCAAGGGCCCCGCAGGGTCCTGCCAGGGACCGCGGCAGCCTCTGCACAGCCTCTCCTGAGCTCCTGCCACAACGGGCGAGCGCTGAGCAGGGGAACCCCCCCGGGCTGCGGGCATGCTCCGGATGGCCCGTCCAGCACCCTGCCGGCCCTCCGTGCGCCAGGGCACCCCCAGTCCCCGCGAGAGTGGAACTCTGAACCCAGACCCCGGCTGGGAGCCGAGCACTGCCGGCACCATGTCCGACAGGAACCGTGGAGAGGAGGCGGCCACGCACACCACACCAAGGATGCTGCCAGCGAGAGCACGTGCAGCATGAAGCCAAACTCACGGGCCCGTCTGCAGAACCAAATAAAAAGTCTCAAATGTCCCTTTTTGCTGTTGCCAGGCAAATATTGACGTGTACAACCAATATAAACAATGGAAGAGACCCATCAAAACTTTAGGAGACCCCTGACTGTGACAAACCTTTCAGAATTAAACCACACCAGTCAGCGACCCATACAGCCACCCGCTACAAACAGGCTGGCTCCCAACAAACTCCAGATGAGCTAATGGACCACCCCAAGCTATTGATTCTGCTCCTGTTAGAGTACAGGACACTTGACTGTCAGCCAACCACAATTAAACTGGAAAGACTTTACCTCTGTCTTAACAACTGATGCCTCAGCAACTTCAGAAGACCTGCTTCAATACCGAAATACAGCGATATATGCAGAAATGGGAAAGGATGAAACCTCAGCACAATTATTAATGAACCTCTTGAGTAAGACCACTGCCTTTGAAGAAATAAGAAAACTATCGGGCTAATAGAACAGAATCACTGCTATGACAGTCAAAACCATCAGCATTGCAAAGGGAAAGAAATGTCAGCTTCAAACTGAAACACTGCCACCAGCCAAGCAGAGTGCCGTCCTGACCATGCGCTCCTCTGCAATGATTGGTCAGTCTACTCAAGGAACGTTTCCAAACAGCACACTGTGGTTTTATCTGAGGTTATCCAGAGAAACAGTAACAGGCTCAGCCAGTTTATGAAAACAAGAAACACTGGTAGCAGCAAACACAGGCTCCACTTGGCAGATTCACCTTTGGCTTCTGCTGAGGAACTGAAATACCTGTGTATTGAGAGAGTCCTGAGCCTCACATACTCCTGCAGAGGCCCACTGCTCGAGGACACGTTTCTTACTGATAGTGCACGGATACCTGATGCTCCACTTCGCGGAGCTTCTCACACTGTGAGACGCAAAAGCACAGAAGTCCCCGATCCCATGGAGTTTGGCCAATGGTGAACACTTACACAGGAAAGCAGAGTGAACCCAGGAAGGAGGAAATACCCACGTGATTTGGAAATGAGCTTCTGGCCTCATACCCTCGACGTGCCATGACTGCTCCCCAGCAATGCAGATGGGTGGCACTAGAGGTGGTGCTGCCCAAAATTAAGAGGCAGATGCCTAACTCCTGAGTGGAGGCAGAAGTCTGACAGTCCCCTTCCTCGTTCATGACGTGAGGAACTCTGACTGTCCAACTTCAAAACTGGCTGCACCAGCCGCCTCCTGTTCTGCAGAAGACGGGAATGGAAGAAAATGGTGCCAGCCACCACTGCCTTCACCCTGCCTCAAGCAGCACAAGGCAGCACCTCACTGCCTGTGGACACTAGTGCAGAGCTTCCAGCTAAGTTAAGGAAGCAGGGTGAGTTTCTGGAAAGCCCACGTCTGCAAAACTGCAAAGGAGTATGTAGCAGAACAGTGGGTGAGGGATGCAGATTTCCAAATACAGCAGTTCACTCAGAGGCAACATGCATCACGGAGGCAGGGCCAGCAGAACCACGGAATGGCTGAGGGTGGAAGGGACCTCTCAAGACCAGCTAGTCCAACCTCTGCTCAAAGGGGTCAGCTACAGCAGGTTGCCCAGGGCTATGTCCACCCAGGTTCTGACTATGTCCAAGGATGGACATTCTGCAACTCACTGGCAACAGGTTCCAGTGTTCAACCACCCCTCCAGTAAAAAAAAAAAAAAAAAAAAAAGTATTTCCTTCTGTTTAAACAGAATTTCCTCTATTTTACTCTGTGCCCATTACCTCTTGTCCTGCCATCGGACACTACTGAGAAGAGACTGGCTCCAGCTCCTTTGCTCTCTGACATCACATACACACTGCTAAAATCCCCCTAAGCCTTCTCTCCTCCAGGCTGAACGGTCACAACTCGCTCAGCCTCCCCCCGTACCACAGATGCACCAGTCTCTTCATCATTTTTGCGGCCCTTCACTGGACAGACTCCTGCATGTCCACGTCCTCCTGCAGTGGGGAGCCCAGGCTGGTCACAGCCCTCCAGAGCAGAACAGAGGGGAAGGATCACCTCCCTTCACCTGCTGGCAACGCTCTTCCCAACTGTCGGTCCACCTGTGGTCCACCAGGACCCCCATGTTTCTGCAAAGCTGCTTTTCAGGTGGTCGGTCCCCTGTCTGTACTGCTGCATGAGGTTATTCTCCCCACGTGCAGAAACTGGCATTTCCCTCTGTTGAACTCCATGATGAAAAATGTTGTCCCATTCTTCCAGCCTGTCAAGGTCCTCCTGAACAGCAGCACAACAATCTGGTACATGCAAAGTCACACACAGCGCGTATATACACAGCAAGGTCATAAAGGGCCCTTGTAAGCCCAGTTTCTTGTATGTAAGAGGCCACTGAAAATGTCTGAAGGAGGCTCCATCCTCCTCTCTGCAATTAGCACACCCCCAACTAAGTTGTGTTTCTTCAGCTCGCTGGCGTGACGTACTTCCTCCAAACCTCAATCCTGCCTCTTTGTCGATGTTCATATCGGTGAAGCTCCCAGCGTTAGTACTGAGGCTGCAGCCAAGCCCCAGGACATGGAGAAAAGGTTAATGGAGCTATTAGGTCAGCTGAGAGAACCACAGGATTCAGATAGTGATGCTGGGAGTTTGGACACCACCCCCAAGAGCTTCCTTTCTGCTGCAGAGTAACGCTTGGCAGAGCCTCACCTCCTCCCCTGCTCGCTTATTCAGTCAGATCAAGAAGTGGAAAATGAAAGAAGGAGAAAGGACAATGGATGAAAGGATCAGAACAAACACTCTGAGCTACCACTCAGCTATGCTGTTTCCCAGAAACAACAAAATCCTGAGAGCAGGCCTGGAATGCCAACCGCTCCCCAAATGGGATTAACGGCCCAGAGCCAGCCTGGCTCCGTGGGCAGACAGTGCCGGGGACCCCGCGGGCCACCCCGCGCCACTGCCGCCAGCTCTGCACCAGGGGCACGCTGGAGCTGGCCCCGCCACGCCGTCACCCAAGAGAGGGCAAGGGCTTCAGCCCCGGCGCGACCCAAGTGGTCTGATGGTGGCCAGGGTGGGGGACGCAGAGCTCCCAGGCCCCAGAGCTCCCCGTGTAGCCAGCCTGCGGCTGTCACGGCCACCGAGTACCCGCTGCAAGGCCCGAGCCCTGCGGCCACCCGTGACTCGCGCGACGGCAGCACACGCCCGTGTGTCCTGTAGCTCCCCCCCCACCTGCAGAAAGACGCATCTTCACTGCCAAGCAGAGAGCCCTTGGGGTGCTGGAGCTGGGACCTGGGAAACACCGCCTGCTTCTGCCAGCAGGCTGCTCCCCCCTGCCAGGTTGGCCCCAGGCCCGGGTTCGTTTCATGACTCTTTTCTGAATCTTTGTTTTCTCAAGGCTACAGCAAAAGGGTTTCTGGCCTACCCGAGGCTGAACTCCAGCTCTCCCCTCCCCTCCCCTGCTTCAGCAAGGAGGTCCCCTGCGCTCTGCCCACACTAACGCGCAGCACTGGGATACCCGTGAGCAGTCCCACGCGTCTGGGCAGAGGCACCTGGCCTGTTTCACACCCCGGACATCCCAGAATCCTTCAGGTTGGAAAAGCCCCTCGGGATCATCGAGTCCAACCCTCAGCCCGACTCTACAAAGTTCTCCCCTACCCCACATCCCCCCACAGCTCATCCAAACGGCCCTTAAACACACCCAGGGATGGGGACTCCACCCCTCCCTGGGCAGCCTATTCCACTCTCTGACCAAGACAGGGAAATATTCCACTGTCTGACCAGTCCCACCAAAGGCACCGCGCCTAGTCCCAGGGGAAGGGCACCGGGACACGGGGGTCTCTGCTCCCCAGCATCACCGTGCTGCTCTCCTCTGACCCTCAGCCCCACGCCCGTGCCCGAAGGACTGCCGGCTCTGCCGTCTCCATGGTGGCCAAGAGGGAGGGAGGAGGGCAAATGGACACCCGGTTTCTCCAGCGAAGGAGCCATGCTGTTCTGCAGCAGACAGCTTGCTGGGACTGCCCTGGTGCCAGGACCCCCCTGCCAACACAGACGGGAGGGGGGCAGCTGCCAAGTGCCCTCAGGCTGTAGGGACATTTCTCCCCTCACAATGCTTTAAGCAGGCTCCTGGGAACTCCTCATCAAGAGGGGGCATTTCTTAAGGTGAGACGGCTGCAGCACTGCTGGAGGGGAGCAGGACATGTGCTGGAGGAGGAGTCAGACACCCAGCCTACGCAACTGTAGAGCCACAGTGATCTTACACACAGGCCAACGTCTCTGAAATAAGGCGGGGACCATTTATACATCTGGAGACCAGGAACCGGGTCTACAGTGTAAACACAGTCTTCACACTGGAATTGCACAAAACCTTCCTGCTTCTGCAGCCAAACCACGGATCTCTCATGCCTCCTTTCCCTCCAAAGCTACCCGTGACATCCCAGGCTGCCCCCAAGACAATGGCCCAGAGTCAGAGATGTTTGCCCCAGGTGATTCTGCTGCAGGGACCGAGCACACCAAGAGCGCCTGCTGCATTACGCCTCCTCCAACCTAGGCTAAGGGGATCCAAGGCAGAGGTTCTGCCAGCCTTCCTGATCCTGGAAGCGCCGGTGATATGGACAGGTCCTCCTTACATCTCATTACTCTTGAGAGAATTTCAAGTCCAACTGTCAGACCCTGCTGGTACAGTCCCACTGCCTTCAGCAGGACAGCACATGTTTAATTAAAGGCAGGATCAGACTGTGTAGCAGGAAAATAATTACAATTCTCCTGGTGATTCACGAGCAAGAAGAGGGGCTGGCTTCCCATGCCACCCCGGGCTGGGCTCACAGCAGCACAGCTCCGCGTCTGTCCCCAGCCAGAACGAAGGCATGGGACTCTGCCACCGTGGGCAGGAGGTGTCTGCCAGCAGCAGCTCAGGCAGCTCCTCCAAACGCTCACAGCAAAACCAGATCTCGTCTCTGAGCCTTGTGTTTCATTCACATTTTCCTGGTTAAACACGGGCTTGACATCTTAAGAATTGCCTGCAGAGGAAGCAGCCTCTGCTGCATGCTCCACAGCCAAGGCTTCGGGACGCAGGAGCACGCGTGTCTGCCCTCCCGTTCTCTCAGACATACAGGGAGAAGTGTGAACAGAATTGGGGTCCCTCCTTTTACATCTGTGATGAAAGGAAGAGCTGAGCCTTGGCGACTGTGCTGGTGGGATTGCCTTTGGGGAAAGCCAGCTGAATGTGAGAGATGCAAGCAGAGCTGGAAGCAAAAACTGCAAAGCAAAACACTTGGGAGTTGATCAGCTCTAAGGTTAAACTCAGCCCTTCCAAGTCCCTGTGCTCAAAGCCAACACCTCACAGATGAGGCCACAGAACCAGAAAGACTCCTCTGCCACAGCCGGGCAGCTGGGGCAGGACGCCAGCCCCAGGGGCTGTACAGCAGTCAGTCCACTTCAGCAGCTCCAGTCAGCACCAGGTTGCATCAGCAGAGCAGGGAACACAAGACACACCTTCCCTACACCGAGGGAAGAGATGCAAGCAACGTCTGTTCCCAGAATAGCTGGATTTAAGAAGCAGAATCGCTCCACCTGACATCTAGTGAGGACAGCAGGGGTAATGGTAGCAGAGGTCAAAAAAGTGACCACCGCTGCTGAGAGACAAGAACACGGGTTTGGGGCTCCGGGGGAGAGGCCGCACCTCAGCCCTGGTGCCACGGGGAGGGCATCACCACCACCGCTCTCCTGGCAGACCCTTGCACCCGGACGCTCCTCAGGGCCTCACGCCGGTCACCCAGAGACTGTCTGACCCACCTCAGCAGCTGTGGGACGGGACCACAGGCAGCGCATACAGACCACCCACCATCCCAGACAAGGGATCTTCCCCAATAACCTACTCCAACTGCAGCTCTGTTTCCTTTTCCACTCCCCACAGCATTTGTCACAGATACTAAACTGCCTTCGGCCTCTTCTGGCCACAAGCTCGTAATCACCAACACCTGAAAGGCGGCAGCTCAGCAGAGTCCCAGAGAGAAAGAGTTGATGCTCTGCAGCCCAACGCCAGGCTCAGCACCTCCCGCCAAGCCAGGGTTTGCAGCCAGACCTTCCCCCTGCTCCAGCAGGGACGGTAAAGGGGGGCCCCTCCCCGTCAGCCCCCCCACAGCACAGGAGGGAGGGACGCTGGCTGCGGGCCCACCCCAGGCAGACCCACGGACAAGGAGCAGACCCACAGATGGGCCTGGCGAGTCACGGGCAGGGCTGGAGCGCTGAGCACCCCGAACACGAGTGGGTCCCCGTGCCCCCGCACACATGGGAGCTCGGGGTTGGGGAGCTGACTGACCCTACGCATGCCGGCTGCGGGGACACAGCCCTCCCCAACACAGACCAGCCGGATTTCCGACTATTTAACCCCACGTATCAGGCCCTGAGGAATGTATTTCAAGTATCTAAAAGTACTTAAGCGTCAGGAACACATTCCAGCGAAGACAAAAGCAAGCTGTCTCCCAGCCAAAGGCTCCCCAGCTGCTCCTTCCCAGGCACTAAGCCGGGGCTGAGGAATGCAGTCCCTGGCCCCCTCTGGGGCCGGAGAGCGCGCTGCCCGAGGACGGCACGCAGGGGCAGGGTGGGATCGCTGCTCCAAACCAAGTGACGAACCAATTCAGGCACACAGAAGGGAAATCCCCAAGCCAGAATTAGATCACGATGGCACTATTAAGACCTCGCTCTTGTGCAGAGGTGGGGGGGAGGCTTTACTGATGGGAGCATGGTCTCAGACCATGAACTGCTCCAAGCACAAAAGCAGCAGTGTGCGTGAACAGAGCCCCCCCAAAACCAGAGCACCAGCGACCCCCAGCTCAGGCCTGTCAGCGGGCTGGGAGTTGTCCAAAGGATGAGTGCCACCACACACCAGCACTCCCTGCGGCAGCCACGCAGCACCCAGTGCCAGTTCCCGCTGAAATGCTGTGAAAGCAATAACCCGGAGAGGCCCGCTGAGATCATTTCATGTGACAATGTTCTGGCTACGGGTGCAGAAGCAAGTACTATCCAAAGACCTCTCCCCCTTTCTTATCTATTCTACCACTTACCTCTCCCCACCCAGCCCCTTCCCTGGCATACCAGCACCTCAGGAATGGCCTTATCCAGTGTAACAAAGAGATCTCATCTACAAATCTAGTTTTCTTCTAAATCATCTTCTGACCAAGGAACGGTCAACTAGCAATTACCAAAAAGTAATTTACTTATCCGTAATGCCACAAGCAGAGAGCAGTGACGAGCAGCATCCTCAGGGGTCGGGCCTGGGACCAGTTTAACACCTTTGTTTGGGACACGGACAGTGGGATCGAGGTACCCTCAGCACGTTCCCCACCGACACCCAGCTGTGTGGTGCGGGGACACGCTGAAGGAAGGATCCAGCCAGAGGGACCTGGGCAGGCTGGAGAGGGGCCACGGGCAAACCTCATGGAGTTCAACAAGGCCAAGGGCAAGGTCCTGCCCATGGGTCGGGGCAATCCCCAGCACAAACCCAGGCTGGGCAAGGAGGGGATGGAGAGCAGGACTTGGGGGGGTTGGGGGGTGGAAAACTGCCTGTGAGCCAGCAACGGGCGCTGGCAGCCCAGAAAGCCACCCGTGTGCTGGGCTGCACCCAGAGCAGTGTGGGCAGCAGGGCAAGGGGGGGGTTCTCCCCTCTGCTCCGCTCTGGGAGACCCCCCTGCAGTGCTGGGTCCAGCTCTGGGGGCACCAACAGCAGAAGAACACGGACCTGCTCGAGCGAGGCCAGAGGAGGCCATGAAGATGCTCGGGGGGCTGGAGCACCCCCCTGTGAGGACAGGCTGAGGGAGTTGGGGGGGTTCAGCTGGAGAAGAGAAGGCTCCAGGGAGACTTTAGAGCTGCCTCCCAGGACTGAAAGGGGCTACAGGAAAGGGGGGTGTGGGGGAGAGACTCATCATCAGGGGGGAGGGATAGGACAAGGGGTAGTGGGTAAACTGACAGAGGGCAGATTTAGGTCAGATCTAAGGCAGAAATTCTTCCCTGTGAGGGTGGTGAGGCCCTGGCACAGGTTGCCCAGAGAAGCTGTGGCTGCCCCCTCCCTGGAAGGGTTCAAGGCCAGGTTGGACGGGGCTTTGGGCAACCTGGGCTAGTGGAAGGTGGCCCTGCCCGGGGCAGGGGGTGGCACTGGATGGGCTTTAAGGGCCCTCCCAACCCACACCAGCCTGGGATTCTACGAAATATTAGCAACATGAAAAATGCCAAGAGCTACACAATGACCTGTTCCATATTACCCTGTAGTTTATACAACAGGTGCATCTGCAGCACAGAGAGGCACCGTAAAACAAACAAACCCCAACATAAAAGCTCTAACCCTGAAACTAGGAAACCGAGACAAGGCAGATGAGATCAAGTTTATTAATTGGTACAGAGCAGGGTATTCAGACTACAGCAGACTGTACACTCGGGGTTCATAGAAGCACATTTGGGGGACTGGGAAAGTCGTAAAGAAAAGTTAAATGTCGCTGTGTGGAGGGAGACAGCAGGAGATTCTCAGACACAAAGACACAAACAACTCTTCTGAACAGGAAGAGTACATAGAATAGGAAGGTGCCAAAGCAGCTCTCTGGGGAACTGCTCAGACATACACCGTTAAATACCCTGAACTGGAAATGGAAAAAGGAGTCGTCAAATGGCAGAGAACCTTGCAGTGCAGGAGCTCTGCGGGCCATCACATCCCTGTGCCTCTGCCCGCAGCGTGTCTGACCATCCACCACGCTCCTCCACCACGGTTCCCTTGCGCCTGGCTCCAAGTTTCTGTCAGGGAGACGGTGAAACAGGGTTATGAAATCCAGGAATGTTCAGGGGAACATATATAACAGGTCAGAGGAGACCTGGAGAGGTTTACCTAGTCCTGCCTTTACCTCTAACCATCCATGAACCACCACCTAAACCATTCTGGGCAGATACCCGGAGGGTAGCCAAAGGGAACAGGGAGAGATCTCAGAGGTGGAAGCAGATCAGGTAGGGAGCAAATGCTCTGCAGGGCCACTGTGATACCGCGTCTGTGCTTTACAGACAGCGTCCCGGAACACGAGCGAGGGAGGGTGAGCCTATGCCAGTAGCTGTCACCGAGGAGCAAGAGGCATCCCAAAGGTGCAAACCTGTTCCAAGCAGCCAACTTAGCAGCCGATGCACCCAGACATGGAAGCTGTTACTAACCACATGCCAGAGACACATCCAGGGTTTACAATCACCGGGTCAGCTGGGCCCAGGGGAAAGACTGAGCAGGTGCTTTCACTGATGACCTCCTACACTGTACAAAACCAGTGCGGAGGAAGATTTGTTGAGAGGCAACACTGTTTAGGCCATAGTCACCTAGATCTTCACGAACGCTTTGCTTCACTGAAGCTCTTTGCCACCCAGCGTGCCTTTTTACCTCACTGTTACACCCATTTGAACTTCCTCCAAGAGCTGAGCTCCTTTGCAGATCCACACAGGGCAGCACACCCACACCCTGTCCACAATGGAGCTGACTGCACACCTTGGAGCTCACGGAGAAGTGAGTATTAATAGTCAACTCTTAGTTGTAGACCTCAAAGTATAAAATCACTTCTGTGCTCCTCTATCATGTTCCCTTGTTTGTATGTCTAAGAGTTTTATCAGCTCTTTTTTTCCACAGCTGAGCCTATACTCAGCTGTTACCACTCCAGCACAAATCCTAAATCCCCCCAGTCACTACCCAGGATTTAGCAGACAGACAGTTACTGCACAGAGAGAAAAGGATGAGGGTGAAATGGCCTGCACTTATTTCAACGGCTGGGCAGCAGCGGCACATCCAGAATACCTGGCTTTTGGAGAAGTGAAACCACATCCATCGGTACACATTAAGTCACAGGGCTCCTGAGCTCCTGGAAGGAACAGAGAGGCATGCCAACTCTGCGCACAGGGCTCATAACAATCAAGCGAAACCAGTTTCTTGACTGGTTTTGTTAAACAAATGCAGCTTGCCGTTTTGACGAAGCCTGCGATGCAGGGAATTCGCATGCCGAACCAGAGAAGGTGCCCACTGCACACTCGAGCCTCATCGGGCTCCAGAGCTGGCTCAGCCCCGTTCGAGCCTGGTGACCCCCGGGGGAGCCGGGCACTGCTGACCCGCGGCTCCCCGACTTTCGCAGGGAAGGGCTATTAGCATGGAGAGATTAAAAGAAGCAGCTTTACTCCTCCATGGAAGTAAATAAAACCCAAGATCCTCCTTGCAGGCCCCAGATGCCAGGAAATTAAAAGCTGCTCTTAATTAGCTTTGCAAGGCCCCACCTTGTCTTGGGAAAGTGACAAACGCTGCTCTCGGGTTTCCCCCTGCTCGGCACAGCAGGATCCCAGGCTCTGGACAAAGGACACCGATGCTCTCGCCCGGGGCCAACAGCAGCCAAACAGGACGAACTGCTGAAACTGTTTCCACCAGCCCCGAAACGGCCTTGCCAAGATGCAGACAGCAACGAGCCAGGGCAGAAAGGAATCTGCCCTGGACCCACAGGCCTCCTCTCCCTGGTGCTCGAGCCAGGTGCCCACCTCTCATCATTTTCAGTGCAAGCTCGTAACAGCTCAATGGGCAGTAGAACAAAAAAAGTTTTCAGCACTAGGCCCAATCTGTCATGGGAGCTTAGTAAGGAAAAAGCAAAGCAGAGAAACTGCAACCCCTCCATCAGACATCCCTAGGGCTTGCCTCTTCAGCACCACCACTATTCGAAATCTCGGTATCAGAGCTAACTCTTTAATTTCCTCCTCCTTCCCCTCTCTGCGTGATCCCTCAGCCCACCCCCCAACCTCGCGACACCCCCTGCCCAGGTCCCCTTCCAGCAGGTCTCCATCAGCCTGTCCCTCTGCATGCTCCTGACACAGGAGAGGTCTCCTCCCTCCTCCGCACTAACTCGCTCATAATTCTCCGTCCCTGCTCAGCTCCACCCTCTCTTCCTCCTACACCAGGTCCTACCAGCTCTGCTCCACCCAGGTTTCTCCCGACCTCTCCCTTTTGCCTTCCCATACTCCCAACCCCAGCACTCTGAAAGCACACCAAGAGCCTCTGGATGCCCGTTGATCGCGCTCTGCTCCTGGGCTGCGCCTGGCTCCATCCACCACCTCCGAATTCCAGCCTGCGTTCATTCCTTTCTGGTGAGACCTGCACCTCTGAAGCGCTCCTGGAGAGTGGGCTCAATGAGGCAGGTGGTTTTTGTAGCTCTAATGTAATGATTTAGCAGGCTGTACCCTTGAAACCTCCACCCCTAGTTGAAGGACCTGCTAGTTATCCCTCTGCTGCTACACACTCGCAGTCCAGCAGAAATCACTTTACGCAAGCCAGGGAGAGCAGAAGTCATCAGAGAGCAGGACATTTCCTCCTCCGGAATTCAGACACCCTCATGAAGAGCACAGGGAACTTATCAAATGGAATTTATCATTTTCCATTAAACCATGCTGTATCACCCTGGCAGCAAATCCCTGCAACAAGGCAGCAGATGCTCCTAGCACAGATTTAATCTATCGCTTCCAACAGCCAGAGTATAGCCACCATAATGAAAATTCTGGACTCAAAACAGGCAAGATTCCACATGGGACAACTGCAAAAGAAGCAAGAGCAGACAGAAGAGCATTTGGCACTGCGGGACGGAGAGCAACAAGCATTCACTTCTACAGCTTGGAAGAGAGAGTTCAGGAAAGCGCGGTGGTGTCGTTCAGAAAGGCCGGGAGGCAGGCAGACCATCTAATCAGATCAAGAGCAAAGCAGCAGCAGGAAGGGGACACGGGAGGTTCTGGTACAGAAGAAAATGGTGCCACAGAAAGAGCAAGAGATTGCTAGTGTTTCTGGACTCTGGAACAAGTGGAATAAAGACAAATATAAGCATGTCAGACAGGTGGCCTGGTAGCGGGTGACAGGTCAAAAAATCCACAGGAGTCAGATAAATTCATTTTCAAAACAAGTTGTTTGCTAACTGTAAAACAAGGTGACCTTTCAAAAGGCAGCCACCCCTCCATTCTTTGGCTTCCAAAACCACCTCCACATGGAAGCCTTCTCCAAAAATCCTGCTTGAGCCCTTAAAAACAAACTTGCTGTGGTCAGATTCGCTACCAAAAGCTGCATATAACACTGTCTCATCCACATTTTTCTGACAGATCTCCATGTGCTGCTCTCCTCTCCCACCCTTACACACTCAACTCGGTAGTCCTTTACACGCCTCTCTGAAGGAACAGCATGCACAGCCCGATTCACACTTCCCTTTCCCCCCATCTTCCTCCGTGGTACACATCCCCTCTCCCCAGTCTGCCTCTCACACAAAAGGTGTGTTTCCACTAAGTGCTCCTCAACTGAAAACCATCCTCCCTACCCCAAACAAAGACCTCTCCCATTGCCCTCCCACAGGGGAAATACATGCCCAAATTGAGTATTTTCTCCTCTCTTTCCCTGGTGGAAAGGCAATTCGTTTTCAATTTTCACCCCATAGCCACCTTGCGCAACATGCAGATTCTTACTGCTACATCAGGTATCTGTCCCTACCCACAGGGTCCCCGGCAGTAACACCCTTAAATAACGCCCTTCCTGCACGTGACCTGTGTGTCTGGGACTAAAGAGTGCACCTCTCCACTTCTGTTAGCACGAACCACGAGGACACATCTTGGGTCAAACCTCGGGCAGACCTCACCTCGCACCCTTGTCCCACCAACGTGCAGACGCCCTCCCCAACCACCTCGGGACCGCCCGGCCGGGGGGAACGTGGTGGGGGGCTAGACAGAGCAAAGACCGCGGGGCCTGCTGCTGCTCCCCCTCCCTGATGTGTCTCCGGGGCCCAGCACCTTCAGGCAGCAGCCACCAGCTCCCTGGCGGGCTTCGGGAGCAGCAGCAGCACTCGGGGTGCTCTGCCTGTTCCCCAGCTGCAGGCATTTGGCGCTCGCCCTGCCTGTGTGGGAGAGGGTACTGCGGTCTGGCCAGGGAAAGGTGACACCCGTCACCACTGCAGAGAGCCCACAGCAGCTGCAGACACGACCCGAGACGGAAGGGTGCGAGTACAGCAAGCCCACGACAACACCTCCTCTAAGTCTGTCCCGGGATACGCAGCACAAGCAAAATGGTGTCTTTGTCTATACTCATTTTTGGTGGTTTTCTCTTCCGTGAACTGGTCCACTTCTTTCCTGAGCTCACATAAACTTTAAGCATCCATTATGTCATATAGCAAGTAGTTCCACACTTCAGCTTAACTACCTTTTGCATGAAAAACTATTTCATTTATTCTGAACTGAGCCCTTTTTTGGTTTCACTTAATGCCCTCCAGTCCTCGGTTGTCAGTTGCTCCCTGTTCGTTCCCTCCAGGCCATTTGTGACACTCCAGACCCCTGTCACCTGATGGAGGAAATGGTACCGTCTTTTTCAGGTAGACTGAAGAGATCTTGTAAACACTTATTTTCCTTGTGCAAAAGCTGTTGCGTATTGGGTCTGATCATGCCGTTTTCTGCTCCCCATTCTCTGTACCTCTCCTGACTTTACTACATTTCTTTTGAGACTACAGGACCTTACAGAATCTTAAGACTGTTCTCCATTGTTTTTCTAATAATTCTTTGCCAGAAGAGCCTAAAAATTTGAGAGAACAAGAGAGGCACCCATGATCCCGGGATAGGTCACAGTAAGAGCTCTGATGCTCCCAAGCTGAACAGAGGTAACAGCTGGAGTTAAATAACAGTGTTCACAAAGACAAGCTCCTTGGGTGACAAGGTGACACAGCGCTTAGAGGTCAGACACACGGTACCTGCTTTCACAGGCAGGATTATATCTATCTCATCACAGACTCAATAAAACGTCCCTATAAAATTTGCATTTATATTCCAAAAGATGCTCTCCAGAAGCTGACCAAAACCCAGCGATGTCCGTGTCCAGGCAGGTTCAATGTAACACAAGGCAGGACTGTGGCTGCTCAGCAGGGCGCGAGGGCGCTGAGCAGCGCAGGGACCGGCGGGTTCACTGCGGGTAGGTCGCGGTTAGCCTCCTCTGCAGAACAGGCTCCTAACCTGCCTGTAACACACATTTCCAGCAGTTTGAGAAATACCCCTGCCCAAAGCATAACAAGATCCCAAGCTACCTGATGGAAGAGAGCTGATAAAGCATCACACTCGTGTCTCCACACCTGACCAAGGGCCCTCACAGCTGACTCCCACAAACAGGCTCACAGCAGCTCAGACAGGCTGGAAAGGTGAGAGAACGCAAAAATACCAGAGACATCGGGAGAGCAAGAATCTGCCGTTCCTATACCAGAGAATCTGTTTAGGTAGGGACGCATAAATGGTACAAGTTTAACAAAACTGAACGAAATTATTTTGGCCTGAACCAAAAATGAGTTTTTGGTTTGCATGTTGGTGGGGTTTTTTTCTGGATTTCATCGCAAATTTCATAACATATCAACTCAATAACATATCAGTAATTCAGCATATCCTATTTCAATAAAACAATGATCTATTTCTCATTTTTTTAATAAAAAGGTGGCTTAGTCAGTACTCACTGATGAGCATCTATCCAACCAAGCTACAGTCAAATATGTTCTCTCTCCGGCACAAGCAATATTTAATTAACTTTTTAAAACCGGTACAGTTTCCACAGGGGACATGTGGTAAAACTTCCTCCAGAATATCCCACAGCCCCGTAACGTCTCAAGGCCTTCTCCTTCCCAGCTTCTCAAAACCCAGCTCTGGTCTGCAGCGCCCGCAGAGCAGAACCAGCGTTCCCGTCCCTGCCGAACGTTCTGGGCCCCAACACCAGAGCCGGCCGGAGCCCCGCGAGAGCAAACCCTCGGGGAGCGGGGGGGCCCGGCCCGCGCCGGCCGCTGCCCCCCAGCACCTCCCCGGTCCTGCGCTGCTGCCCGGCCATCGGCCGCACGCTCGGGGTTTGTCACCGGAGCCACCTGCGCTGAGCCCCCGGCTGCACAGGACTGCGGGAGAGCGGCAAGAGCAGGGCTGAGGCCCCAGATAACGAGTATAAAGCACCTCCACCGCGTTTCATGAACTTCTGCGGTACCTTTTGTGATTTACGGCTTAAACCACAGTTCTTAAATCCGCCCTGTGCTGTGCTCAGCAGTACGCGCGGCTCACGGGGATGATGATTTGGGTAAAGCCTTTCTCCCTCGCGGGCGGCAGGGCCCCGTGGCCCGGCCGGGAGGGGCCCCCACCCCGCCGGCGCTCCCCGTCCCCTTCCCCTCCTTCCCCTTCCCGGCCGCCGGGGAGCACACACCCCCCCGGGGCTCCCGCTGCCGCCGCCGCCGCGGAGGCGCTGGGCCCCGCCGGTTCCGGCAGCCCGGCCCCGGCGGGAGGCCGAGGGAGGCGGCCAGGGCTCGGGCGAACCGAGGCCGCGCTCCCCACCGAGGGCGCGGCCCGGCGGAGGCCGCTCCCGGCAGCGGGGCCGGGTAGGCCGGGGCAGCGCCCCCGCTCCGCTCCGGGGCCGGGCCGCGGCGGGACGGCGGGAAGTGGCGGCCTCCGGCTGCGGCTCCGGCCCCGCGGCGCTCCCGGGCCGCAGCGGAGCGAGGCCTCCGCCGGGGCCCCGCGCTCGGGCCGGGCCGCGGCCTCACCTTGGGCAGCTCCCGGAGCTGGTTGGCGTCCAGCAGCAGCTCCTCCAGCGAGCGGCTGTACCGGTAGATCTCCTCGGGCACGGCCTGCAGCGAGCAGTGCCGCCGGTCCAGCGCCTCCACGTGCCGGTTGCAGCGCCAGAGCGGCGGCATGCACCGCAGCATCGCGCCGGGCCGGAGCCGCCGCGCCGGGGCAGGGGCCTGCCGGGGGGAGGGCCCGGATGCGCGGCGGGGAAGGTGGGGGGGAAGGCTCCGGCGGGGCCGAGCGGCGGCCCCGGTTCCGCTGTCCGGCTCCGCGCCGCCGCCCCTCAGGCCTGGCCGCCTGCTCGGGCCTGGCCGCTCCCGCCCCGCCCCGGCCTGGCCGCCCCTCGGGCCTGGCCGCTCCCGCCCGGGCCCGGTCCCGGTCGGCTCCTGGGGCCGCGCCGCCCCCCCGCGAGCGTCCCTGGGAAACGGAGGCCGCTCCCGCCCTGCCCCGCGCCCGCCCCGGGACCCGCCCGCCGCGGAGGGGAGGGAGCGGCCGCGCCCGGCCCTCGGGAGCGGTAACGGCGGCGGCGGAGCCCTGGGCCGGGAGAAGGGGCCCGCGGGGGGGCGAACGGCCCCGGCTCTGCTGCGGGGGGCGCCCCGGGGCTGGGTCTGCACACGCTGGGCCGGGCCCGGCACAAGGCTGAGGGGAACCGGCCGGTGCTGCTGCGCGAAGCTCCGCGAGGCACCGACATCCCCTCAGGAGAGCGGTTAGTGCGGGACCCGCCGCGGAGGGACAACCCCCCCCGGCGCCAGCGGGGCAAGGCCAGCCTGGGCAGGCGGGGTTTAAAATGGACACGGGCGCCCAGGGCTGGGACACGCGGCCTGGGGCGCTGCTGCAGCAAAAGCGTAAAGCCCGGAGTAAGTCGCTGCCTCCGAAGTTGTCCCAGGACGGGGCAGCCCGTGTCCCCACCCTGCGCTGCCTCCAGCTTCCTGGGCTCTTTCCCTCCCTTCCCCCTTCTTGCCCAGTTACTGCTGCTCATTTATCTCCTCCTAATTCCCCCCCTTTTCAGCCCAGCAGTGTCACCCGCTCCCACACTCACCTCTCCAGATGGGATCCTTTGTCCCAGCTGGTTTTGCCTTGCACACAGGTCGCCACCCCCACACCAGCTCCTGGAGTGAACGTTTATCTGACAGTCAAACTCGGAGGTGAACTGTTCATTCCTCGCTGCTCTGCACACACACACTGAGCCCAGCGCCCGGAACGGCCCCAGACACCCACCGACCCAAGCCAGGACACGGGCTCCTCCCCATACTGCAAAGGGTCAGAAATATTTCTGCAACAAATAGAAATGAGAAGTGACCGATAAATGAGTGACGTTAAGGAGTGAGGCACTGGTGCTTGTGAAAAGCAGGAGGTGAGAGCTGCAGAGTGACTGCAGGGCCTGCGGGCTTCACTCTTGGTAATGGGCAATGGCTGGGAGGTGCTGAAGGAGCTTTGAAACATTTGGGTTCCTTATGCTTTCAGTTGCAGTGTATCCTAGAATAGAGAAATCATGCCACATTAACCCACGATTTAACGCAAATTTTTTCTTCTGGGCAACTAGTTGGAGTAGTACCCCATCAGAAATCACAAAGGTAGCCTGGAAAAAAAACGGGGTGACTCCAGGAACTGTAAGACAGATGATGAGTCAGGAAATAAAAAGGTGAGATTTACATTTTAAGACCAGCTCTAAGCTTTTGTAACAGAATGTAGGAATGTCCCAGCTATGTTTCCCAGAAAATGGAGGGGCAGACAACAAAGCAGAAACTGTGGTATTTTGAAGACAGTTTCATTAATAGGTCTGCCTGAATTTCAGCAAAGTGCAAGGTTATGTCAGAGACAAAGAACAAGAATGTCAGTTATGTGTAAGGCTCATGGGTTAGACATGGTGTAGGATAAACAGAAACAATTCACCGAGAATAGAAAGCAACTCAGAAAGGTGCCTGAGAGGGAGCTGAAACTAGGAGGAGTGTTTGGGTGCATCCAGTGAGTACAGCAGACAGGTATCAGCTGATCGCAGGGGTACCTGCACACATCTCAAGTGCCTAGTTCTGGTCACGACAGTTCAAGAAAAAATGAGCTTACAAACTGTGTCCCTGTTCAGACTAGCTACCACCAGGTTGACTGAAAACTCTTAAGGAAGGAAATTTCATAAATTTGATTCATCTAGCCTACTAAAACACTGATAATAGCAAGAAATCGTATTCTACGAAAGTACACAAATAAGGGTAAAACAAAAAAAAGACCCACTGAAGCTAAATGAAGATGTTAATACAAGAGCAGGTAGGAAACTGGTTCCAATGTTGGGTTTCCAACTGCAGCAAGTTGGGAAGAATCTACCTGTAAGTCTCAGCGTTTAAGATCCCGAACTCTGTACATCTTCCCAGTGCTAACCTCATCTTGATACTGTTCTCAAGGACTCTGTAAGTCAGAAGATGGTTTTACTAGAGTTCAGATCTTCAAGGTAGAACAGAAATTCTGAGGCACCTTTGAGCAGTGGGAGCCGTTTAGCAGCAGCTACGCCAGGACAGTGTTTGTGGTTACAGGGCCTCGGAAGACACCTAACGGCTCCTCCGGCGCACCAGCGGGAGAGGGAGATGCCCCGAACCGGACTGATCCTCAGCAAATCAGGGGTTTGATGTGTTTTCCTCTGGAAGCCTAGCCTCCCTAATTGGTGAAAAAGGAAACTCTACTTTCTGTTTGAGCTTCTCTTGCTCTGCCCAGCCGTTACAGGTGCAGCGCTAAGCCAGCTCTGCCTCCCACGTGCTGAGCTGCCGTCAGGGCTTTGTCATCCCACCACAGCCACGATCCGATGCTGAGTCAGTGCTAACGCACACACCGACCTGCAAACGGAGCCGTGGATAAAGCTTATCGGGTTACTGGAAAAGTCCCATCGCAGCCTTGTTCCCATCTCCCTGTGCTGCCGTCTTAATTTGCAGGACTAAATTTCTGAGACAACCAGTTTCCCGTGAGCGGGCTTCGCTGTACTCCAATGCGTTGCTGCAGAGCAGACACTGTGTAACCACCATTGGAAGTTCAAGGCACTCAGTTCTCTGTGTTCACTGGAAAACTGCTCCCTGTTCGCCATGCAGTCCCACTAACAGGTTCATCGGGGAGCTTGGACCTAGAGCACATCCTGACAAACAGCCCAGCAGCTCTTTCTGCTGCCCTGGTTCTGCCGGTTCTGCCTCCCCTCAGGCTCAGACCCTGCTGGAACGTTGCTGGATCTGCCGCCCATGGAGGGCCTGGAACAGCTTCAGCGGGAAGGTCACGAAACAGGCCCAGAGGAAAAAACTTTTCTCGAAGCCCCAAGTGCTTCAGCTTCCCGAGCAGTGGGGGAGGGTCAAAGCGGGACAGAAGCAGAGCTGTGTACAGAGGGCTCCGACAGCCACGCTCGACCACTTCAGGGGCGCTGCCATGGATTCTGGGTGAGGAAGTCACCAAGCCCAGCACCACGCGCTGCCCTAGAACGAGGATTTAGCTTGTGGTGCACAAAGTGACAGAACCTCTAATTTAGGAAAACCCTTACCCTGAAGTTGTCGGCATCTGAAGCATTTTCATTCTGCGCTTGCCCTGTTCTACACTTGTCCAGGAGCCTGCACAGGCCTTGGGCAGGCTGGGCTCTGCCTGCAGCTGAGCTGTCACTTAGCACAAGTCCACTTGGTTTATTCTGTAGAAAGCACGAACTGGGCATGGAAAGAACAGATGAAAACCTCAGGTGATCGTCCCATTTATGCAAAACTTACCCATTGCTGAGGCAGTTTTATGAGCAGTGGGGAGAAGACTGCTAAGGTGAAAGAAGCTGGGTCAAAGGGGATTGGAAGACCCACAGCTTCAAGGCTTCAGCTCTTCTGCACCAGTCCCCAGGAATTACTGGTGAGACCTGAGAGGAAATAAGGGCACCCCCAGCGCAAAATGTACGTCAGAGAGGTCTTTGCCAGCAGCAGCTGCACCAGGTCTTTGCAGGAGAGAAGCATCATCACAGAGAGCTCTAATGTCGACGGGCAGGGAAGGGATAAAGCTGAAGCTCTGCTTCAGGATCCACGTGTGAGATCCAGGCGCGGATTGTCAAGAGCTCCTTTGGTAGTGACTTCAGAGACTTGCCAGAGTCTGGTAATTAGCTCATACAGAAAAAAAAATCCTTGGCTGTAAATTCAAGTTATTTCAACCACCCTTGTGTTTAGCAGCAATAAAGGACTATTGTCTTAGGAGCATGAATACTAACTGAGCAGCCTCCCACAGCACTCTGAAGTCCTTCCCTGGTAGGTGTGTGCTTCTTCAGAAGGACGGGGCACTCAGCCTGGGGTAGGGACATACAGCCCCATCATTCAGGCTGAGAGCCCCGTAGCCATGAAAATGAGGATCTACACAAGAGGCAGCACATACAGGAAAACATTGACAGATCAGGATTTTACCTTATTCATACCAAAAACTGAACCATTTACCTGGAATGGAGGCAATGTGGACAGAGTCTGTCCAAGCACCAGTGAGATACTGAAAAACCTTCTTGTGTATCTATTTTGCTTCAGACTGCTACTTCCCAAATTATTTGGTCTCTTCCTGCTCACCTGCTATGCAGGAACACAGCAGTAATCCACAGGATTTACAGAATTTAAACTTGTACACAAGTCAACAGCAGGAACTGGGCAAAGAACAGCATCCCATGGGTTAAGGCCCTGAAACAGGAGGTCCTGGGCCAAAGAAAACAGCAGCGGTATGCAGCTCTGTAATTAGGTGTATATATGCAGGACTTAAGCTGACGATTAGTTATCCCTTCGCCTGAGCGTTCAAACCTAAGGCGAGGGACCCGGGGAAAAAGTGTTTCAGAGCTGGGGTAGGTAGGGTGGGTGGGGAGAAAAAGGAATGGACTGGAACCAGTTTAAGATGAACTCAGATGGAAGTCTCCTGGAATCAGGCAGTGCCTGACTAGCTCACGCACGCACCCGTACCTGCTGGGGGCGAGACCTCGAGCCTTGTTTTTCAAGGCAGCAATCCTGTCAGAGGTGGGAGAGGTCTCAGCAGAGCGGGAGCTCACGAGCTCTCTGTGCCCTGTGACACTGAAATGATCCAGTTCTGACACCTGAGAACCAGTCCTGCACAGCTGGTACTGCGCTTCTGCAGTGCCACATTTTTCTTCCCCCCACTTAAGCTGTACCCTCTTTAAAACCCTGGCCCTGGGCCTACAGGAGAGGTCCAGTCTTAGCAGCGCTGGAGCCTCTGGCCTCTCTGCTGATAAGGAACAGAGTCGAGACACAAAGGCCCACCCGGGGCAGCCTGTTGGCCTCTGCTTTCCGCCAGTGCCGCTTCCTCCAGGGATTAGGGGAGCTGAACTCTTTACTGGTCAGGCCCGTGAGCTCCAGCCCTCAGGCAAAAAAGGTTTCATCCTGCCCCCAGACATTTTTGGGATGTTTTCATTATAACCTCTGACAGTTGCCAGCAGACAGAGCTCTCCCACGGTTTGTGCAGCTGCACCCCAACAGCTGCCATAAACAAGGCGACGAAGCCTCCCAGCTGCTCAGTTCTGGTCCAAGGCAAGTCAGATTATCTGTGGGCCTCTGGGACAGAGCGTGGCCACCAGCACGATGCCGTTATCTGCATAACCCCAGCACAGACGCGAGGAACTGCAGGAAGACGGATCTGGACAGGTTTAGAATTCTTGTGTCTTTCAAGCAATTACTGCAGACCTGTGCCAGAATCCTGACGGGATCAGCGCAACTCTCTGTCCTAACTGAGGGCTGCAAACCTAGGAAGGCCCGTTGGTGCGGAGTCACGTGGCAAGGCTTCCAGGTGTCGAGGTCGCTTCTGCAAACAGCCCATTCTGGACTGCCCCCGTTTTTCAAATAACACCCCGAGCACCCACAGTGTCGAAGGAGCCGCTGAGAAAGCCCCACGCAGACAAAACTAGGTGAGAACTGTTACTCTGCAGAGCGGTGTGTTCTGTCAGCAGCAACATCTGAACACGCCTGAAGGTGAAGTAACCAGAAAACTGTTCAGACTACAACCATCTGAGTATCAAGACTGAAGGCTAATGCAGACATACCCACGCCTTTATCTGTACCAGATCTGTGCCACCCCTGAAGACATCTACAACGTCTTCCAGTTTGCTGAGAAAGTGTGACAGGAAGTGCGATAATCGGAAGAATAAATGATGAAATGGAAGCTGGTGATTGCACAGACATCTCTCAAGGGTCATGTAGGAGGGACCGGGGAGGGGATGGCAAGAGGCCTCAGTATATTCAGGGAAGGGTCCGACCCAGCCAGTGTTCTCGGGGACTGACAGGCTGGCTCTCCAGCCTGCGGCAACAGCCTGCCAGCTTCTCCACCGGGAGGCTGTCACAGTGCGACTGTCACACGTGTCATCCTCTTAGTCACCGACAGATTCAGGCTTGTACAGTCGCCCAAGTGGTGAACTGCAGGGATGGTGAACGCCCCTGGAGGAACACCACAGCACCCGACGACCCACAGCGCACCCACCCATCACCCCCGTAACCTTCTCACCCTTTTCTGAGTTACAGCCTGCCGAGGCGGAATCCCCCACTGCCAAATAAACCATTTGAAATTTAAACACAAACCAAAGCAGACTGTATCCACTCTTACCAAGCCTTATGTGCTACCGACCCACCACACTAGCCTGGGGAATGCATATTTCTGTACCCGCTGCAAAATCCTAAATCATCAGACACGTGCGCATTCGGCCTACGTCGGGTTTCTATTAAGATCTGCAAAGATAGGTGGGGGTTGCACTAGATGACCTTTAAATGTCCCTTCCAGCTCAAACTATTCCATGATTCTACAACCCCAGGGGAAAAAAGCCTTTCCTCATTCAATGGTGGGTTTTAGGTTTTTGGTTTTTTATCCTATTTAGGATTGTATTTTATTTGCCAGCTGTTCCTAATGAATTTGTGTTTAGCTCATGCTACAGTATTTTAATTACAATGTTGACATACCTGATCTTATATTCATAGAATCCCAGACTGGTGTGGGTTGGGAGGGCCCTTAAAGCCCATCCAGTGCCACCCCCTGCCCCGGGCAGGGCCACCTTCCACTAGCCCAGGTTGCCCAAAGCCCCGTCCAACCTGGCCTTGAACCCTTCCAGGGAGGGGGCAGCCACAGCTTCTCTGGGCAACCTGTGCCAGGGTCTCACCACCCTCACAGGGAAGAATTTCTGCCTTAGATCTGACCTAAATCTCCCCTCTGTCAGTTTAGACCCGCTACCCCTTGTCCTATCCCTCCCCCCTGATGATGAGTTCCCCCCCCCTTTCCTGTAGCCCCTTTCAGTCCTGGAAGGCCACTCTAAGGTCTCCCCAGAGCCTTCTCTTCTCCAGCTGAACCCCCCCAACTCCCTCAGCCTGTCCTCACAGGGGGGGTGCTCCAGCCCCACGAGCATCTTCGTGGCCTCCTCTGGCCTCACTCGAGCAGGTCCGTGTCCTTCTGCTGTTGGTGCGCCCAGAGCTGGACCCAGCACTGCAGGGGGGTCTCCCAGAGCGGAGCAGAGGGGGAGAATCCCCCCCTTGCCCTGCTGCCCACACTGCTCTGGGTGCAGCCCAGCACACGGGTGGCTTTCTGGGCTGCCAGCGCCCATTGCTGGCTCACAGGCAGTTTTCCACCCCCCAACCCCCCCAAGTCCTTCTCCTCGGGGCTGCTCTCCATCCCCTCCTTGCCCAGCCTGGGTTTGTGCTGGGGATTGCCCCGACCCATGGGCAGGACCTTGCCCTTGGCCTTGTTGAACTCCATGAGGTTTGCCCATGGCCCCTCTCCAGCCTGCCCAGGTCCCTCTGGCTGGATCCTTCCCTCAGCGTGTCCCCGCACCACACAGCTGGGTGTCGGTGGGGAACGTGCTGAGGGTACCTCGATCCCACTGTCTGTGTCATTAATAACAATATTGTACAGCACCAGTCCCCGTGCAGCCCCGAGGACACCCCACTCCTGATCTCCACCTGACAGGGAGCTGTTCCGGATGCAGCTGTCCAGCCAATCCCTTCCTCATCCACCAAACCCCCATCGCTGCATTACAAGGATGTGGTGGAGGATGGTGTCAAAGGCCACACACAAGTCAAGACAGACGATCTCTCATCAGACATTTGACTTGTCAAGACATTTACAAAGTTACTTTTGTACAATACTACCCTGCCAGCCAAGCATCCTGCGCAAAAACTTGTTGATTAACACGTCGGCTGTCGTCCTTTAACCTGTGCTCCCCTTGCATCAATTTTTAGCCACTTTGGTTTTTTTAAACCACCACCATCACAAGGAAGTTTCCAATGCTGTGTGTGCTCCTAAATCCAGCCAACAGAACGGAAGCACGCAGCAGAAAATGGAAAGTAGACAGACCAAGTCACGGGAGAGGTATTTTGGTTTTCTTTAGCAGGAATAATAAAACCCTGGCACAATTAAAAATAGTGAATTTTCTCCCGCAGAGCAGCTTTGCTGCACTATGAGACTGGGGCAGCTGCGAGCTCCCGCTTCACGGTCGGTGGGGTCGCCAGGACAGTGTGTTTCCAGCACAGCTAAGAGGACAAACGCTGCTACACCACCCACCCGGCAGCTCTCAGCAATTCCCTGCAAGAAAAGGAAATTCAAGCTCACAAACACGAAGATGGGCTGCTAGGGCAGATGACCAGGGGAAGAGCCAGCTGATCCCAAGAGGTGTCGGCGATCAAAGCACAAGTTGAAAACGACAGGCTTGCTGTTAACTTTGAATGGGCATAAAAACAGGGAAGAAGAAACGTTATTTCAGCTAACAGGCAACATTAGTACAAAAAGTAGTAAACAAATCATAAATAAAGTTAAACTGCAAATACAAATTTCTAAGCTACAACAGAAGAAGGGTTCGAGTGTTTGAAACAAAATACAAAAATTTTAAAAACATCTCCAAGCTTAGAAGCAACCCACCGCTGCAGGTTCAACTCAGAATTCCCTACTGAAGCTCCTTTGAGATCATTCTTCCTTTATTTGAATTTCTAAACTAAAACGATTATTTTCTTCAGATCTGTGCTGTGTACCAGTTATGCATCACAAGCGATATAGTAGCCCCTCACATACCTAAAATATTTAAAAGAATTAACATGAGCTAATTCTCTTCCTACTCATTAGCTAGACAAAGATTACTAAAATAAACGCATTGAAGCTTTGTAAATATTACTAAATCTTTGAGTCCTCAACAAAAAACCCCCCAACGTTCCTTTCAGGCGAGGCGTGTTCCACACCGCGGGCGGGATGTTCACTTCACAAACGCCCTCCAGGTGCTGCACACCAGGGCCGCTTGCCCTCCCCAGCTGTGCTCGCCCTTCCCCGCTGCGGGGCCAGCAGCCCGCCCTGCTGCTCGGGGCTGTCTCAGCACATGAAGGAAGGATCCCTAAGGGTGACTCTGACCCATCGCTGAACCCGCGAGGTCCCAACTACAGCGTCAGAGCAAACGGGGTGTGAACGCTCCGGGAGGGCCCAGGCCCCGCATGCAGCTGCCCCAGCAGCACCCACGCTGCCCTGGTCAGCGCAGCAGCGCGCCAGGGTGCTGCCGAAATACCTCGTGGAGAGACTCCCTCCTCCATTGCAACCACTTATGGCCCATCTCTGACGAAAACGGCTACTCCAGCCCCTAAAGGGTGCAGTGGGGTCTTGACCTGAGCGTTTCTGAAGTGACCAGCGTGTACGGAGGAGAGCAGCAGCCCCTCTTCAGGCCGGGGCCCCGCACCAGAGGCGGCGTCAGCCCCTCGAACACACACACAGATGCACACCAGCTTTCTTTGCGCTTTTATCCAAACTACAAGTACATCACAGAGATCTGTGCCCACCCTGGAGCGTTCTTTACACATGGCTAAAAAAAAACCAGACAGGCAGAGGGGGCAGGGGCGAAGTCTTTCAAGTCGAGTTCATGCGGACAGGTCACTGTTATCGAATCTCTCCTGGTCATACACCTCCGCTACCACCTTCCTTCCTGCAAACCAGCGCCCGTTCAGAGCCTGAATGGCTTTGTGAGTCTCTGAGGCCATGGAGAACTCCACAAAGATCTTGACGATGATCTCGGCATCCTCCTCTTCTCCTTGCTTCTCCTGGTAGATGATGACTCTGTTTACAGCTCCAAATTTGCCACATTCTTCTGTCACTTCTCCCTCCAGGTCGTCGTCAATGTCCTTTGGATCCACCATGTTGCGAAGCACCATCACAGTGGACTGCAGAGAGAAGGGACAAGTGAATTAACACACCCAAGAGACGCCCAGCTGCGATCTGCAAAGCCCCAGCAGACTACACAGCACGCCTGAGCACCAACGGATATTCCACTGCTACGGCATTACAAGTATGTTTCAGGAAATCGATAGTTCTCAGGGAAAAATCAGTGAATTTTCCTCCCAGGCAGCCAGAGCCTGAAGAAGTCCCATCCGCTGCCAGCTGTGCTGCGGCTGGCCTCCGCGGGGAACGCTGTGAGCCACCCCCCGGGCTTTCCTCAGACACCTCTGTGAAGCACAGGTGACCTGGAGACCTCTGGAATTTTTCTTGTGCTGTTGCTATCCAGTTATTTTTTCATGCTGTTACCTTCAACACCACCATCATATACTTTTTAAAAAAAATTTTCCTCATCTCTAACTAAAGAAGGATTAACCAGGTCTTTTCTAGCTCTGACAACTGACCAGGCACTTTCACTACGGGGGTAACGACAGACAAGTCAGTAAGAGCAACACACCCCTCGTGTTCCCCCCCAACCCTCTCGAGCCTGAGCCCCTCTCTGTGCCACAGCACGGCTGGGGTGGGCAGGGGCCGCCGGAGGTCACCCGGTCCCCGCTCACACAACCACCCAGAGCTGCCCAGGACATGTCCCGACAGCTCCTGAGCATCGCCAAGGACAGGGACTGGCTGCAGCTTCCGGGCCCTGCAGCCTGTCTTCTGCAGCTCTCCTCCCCACTCCGGCCCCGCCCCACAGCCCGGGCGACCAGACGCTGCATTTCAGGCTCGGTCTCACTGTAAAACACTTGTTCCAGCTCTTGCCCACATGCCTGTGTAACTGCCCTCGGGGGCCTGCTAAAGGAACAGCAGAAATGGAAGGGTACTTCTGGGCGAAGAATGCTAAGCAGCTTTGAGAACAGTGCAGTTTGAGACTCTTTTTCGACCCTGCTAAACGTTTTCCAAGCAAGTACCCAAATGAACTGGGTCTTCTAGGAAAAGTACTTGTGACAGAGGAAGCTGGCTGCTAAGTCAGAAGCTCAAAGATGTATTTAAAATTATGTGAAATAAAGGAGAACACTCGCTAGCTAACTCATTTGTGTCCTCCCCTAGGAAATGCAAGTCAGTGTTATCCCTGTTCAGCAAACACAGAAGAAACATTGTCGATTCAGTGCCGAAGCTCAGGAAATCTGCCTGTCAGCCAGGAAACTCAACCCTGCGCAGGAACAAACCTCTGGTCGTGCCCAAGGAAGAAGCCTGATGAGATTATCGATACAGCCCCTTCCAAGACCCGCCCCCCAAAATCTATGAATCTGTTGTTCTGTTTCACGTTCTGACTTTTTCTATCATTCATTCTTGTCCTCTTTCTCATTGTAACTTCCATGAAATTCTGTTTTATCAACGCCTCAGAGTTTCATCCCACAGCAAAAGGTTGTGGGGAAAAGGTGGACTCGACAGTTCAGAACAGATCACCCCTGACCATGTGCCAGTCTCACTTCTTTAATTATAAGCCAAAAGGCCGTCGTGGTTTGCTTTAACGATGCTGAGTGAACACACGGTTTGATCAGACACCTCTGGTCGAGGCTCTTCTGGGCCAGCAACTGATCTGAACCCCCAGAGAAGCTGAGCAGATCCCCAGGGCGGAAGAGGAACCACCACAGCAGCACCCATCAGGCAGCCCTCCTCGTCCCCCACCAGCCCTGGGGGGGCCTGTGGAAGCCTGCGCCACGCACAGGACGCAGATCTAAACCCGGCCTCCTACTGACAACGGGGAGCAGCCGGGGCAGCCATACCACACTCACCTCCTGTTTGCGAAGCAGTTTCTGCATCACCATGTGTCGGGCGCTGCTGCCAGATATGCTCATGTGCTCCTGCTCACTCAGCATCTCCGGCCTCTCCGACTCCTGGAACACCTCCTCCTCCTCCTTCTCCTTTTTGACCTCCATCAGGCCCAGCGCCGGGGGACTGGCCAGGATAGGATTCACAACTCCCACTTGGGGGATAGTGACAGGGATGGGAGGTCGCGCAGGGGTTACACCTGTAAGAGCACAAACTCTGCAGCATAAAGAAGGAAATGGATGTTCCTCAACGTTTGTGTACACACCAGCCACTGATAAAGAGGATCAACAGAATCTAGATGGTTTTATCTGCTCTGTGCCACCAGCAACCAGGGAGACATAAGCAGCAACTCTGCATACAGGACACTGGCACTCAAGGCACACATAAGATACTTGCCCAGGAGGGAGGCAGAGTGCAAGATTTTGCATGGAGTTACAATTACCCAGATTTTCACCCAGGGCGCTATGCATTCCTGCTGCGAAGCTCATGTCCCTGTCACATCTATTATACACCAAAGTAAATTCCTACTATGCTGCACAAATAAAAAAATAAACCTCCTTGACAAAGCAGGGCAGGGAGGAGGGTTTCAGCTCCAAATTCTCCTTAGTTGTGCCCCAGCTATGGAGAGGTTTGTAAGCGGCTGTCACGGGGACGGAGGGCGAGTGAACACACCTGTGATGACCCCGGGCGCTTGCGCCGCCATCACGGCCTGCGGCAGTGCTCCCAGGGGCTGCGCCAGCGTCAGCGCGGGGGACACCAGGCCGGGGGTCGCCAGGGTGCCCAGAACGGCGGCTCCGGCCACTGCTTCCTGCAAGACAGAAGGCGACAACAAAAACCCCCAAAGGGTTAATTCTGCATCAAGAAGTCATACTCTGGGTGCGTGCTGCTGAGGCTCAGCTATTTTCACACCTAAGAAATACCAGATATACAGATTCTGAGGGCGACAGCTCTCCAGCACTACTGTAAATGAAAAGCAGCAGTACGCCAGCCAGCCCACCAGAGAAACGCAGAAACTCCACAGCCTTGGGAGAAAAACGTTCTCTTGCAAACCAAATTCCACCCATCCTCTCAAGCTGCTAGGCCGGCTGCTGAATGCAAGGCACCAAGGGATTCAATACATGGCTGGAAAGATGCAAGCAAATCCAGAGCAAAAGGAATCTGCACTTGTTTCCACCTTCTACATAAAAAGCTTTTCCTGATGCCAAGGAATGGGATCCACCTAAGGAGACTGATGGGAGCTCCCACCCCTCCCTCTGCTGACAGCACCAGGGCTCTGGGGCCACCTGACAAACCATGTGAGGGAACTCTTACACCTTCAGCTTTCCCTGAGTGATCTGGGGGAAGGTTCATCCTGTCCAGATGAACAAGGAGCTCCTGGACAAGCTCAAACACAAAGAGGAAGCCTACAGAGGATGGAAGCAAGGACAGGCAGCCTGGGAGGAATACAGAGAAACTGTCCGAGCAGCCAGGGATCAAGTTAGGAAGGCCAAAGCCTTGACAGAATTAAATCTGGCCAGGGACATCAAGGGAACAAGAAAAGCTTCTATAGGTACACTGGTGATAAAAGGAAGACTAGGGAAAATGTGGGCCCTCTCTGGAAGGAAACGGGACACTTGGTCACCCACACCAGGGAGAAGGCTGAGGTACTCAGTGACTTTTTGCCTCAGTCTTCACTGGCAAGTGCTCCAGCCACACCGCCCAAGGGGCAGACAGCAAAGGTGGGGACTGGGAGGATGAAGAATCGCCCACCGTAGGAGAAAGTGCACAAGTCCACGGGACCTGAGATGCATCCGCAGGTCCTGAGGGAACTGGTGGATGAAGTGGCTCAGCCACTACCCATCATATTTGAGAAGGCTGGCTAAGTTCCCACTGACTGGAAAAGGGGAAACAATCCCCATTTTTAAAAAGGGGAAAAAAAGAAGACCTGGGGAACTACAGGCCAGTCTCATCTCTGTGCCCATCAAGATCATGGAGCGAAACCTCCTGGAAACTGTGCTGGGGCACATGGAAAATAAGGAGATCGGTGACAGCCAACATGGCTTCACTAAGGGCAAATCCTGCCTGATGAATTTGGTGGCTGCCTACAACGGGGTTACAGCGCTGGTGGATGAGGGAGGAGCAACTGACGTCATCTCCCTGGACTTGGGCAAAGCATCTGACACTGTCCCACACAACATCCTTGTCTCTAAACTGGAGAGAGATGGATCTGATGTGGATGGGCCACTCAGTGGAGGAGGAATTGGCTCAATGGTCACGCTCAGAGTTGGGGTCATCGGCCCCATGTCCCAGTGCAGAGCAGCGACGAGCAGCATCCTCAGGGGTCGGGGCTGGGACCAGTTTAACACCTTTGTTGGGGACACAGACAGTGGGATCGAGGTACCCTCAGCACGTTCCCCACCGACACCCAGCTGTGTGGTGCGGGGACACGCTGAGGGAAGGATCCAGCCAGAGGGACCTGGGCAGGCTGGAGAGGGGCCACGGGCAAACCTCATGGAGTTCAACGAGGCCAAGGGCAAGGTCCTGCCCATGGGTCGGGGCAATCCCCAGCACAAACCCAGGCTGGGCAAGGAGGGGACGGAGAGCAGCCCCGAGGAGAAGGACTTGGGGGGGTTGGGGGGGTGGAAAACTGCCTGTGAGCCAGCAACGGGCGCTGGCAGCCCAGAAAGCCACCCGTGTGCTGGGCTGCACCCAGAGCAGTGTGGGCAGCAGGGCAAGGGGGGGATTCTCCCCCTCTGCTCCGCTCTGGGAGACCCCCCTGCAGTGCTGGGTCCAGCTCTGGGCGCACCAACATAAGGACAAGGGGTGATGGTTTTAAGCTGACAGGGCAGATTTAAATCAGATCTAAGGCAGAAATTCTTCCCTGTGAGGGTGGGGAGGCCCTGGCACAGGTTGCCCAGAGAAGCTGTGGCTGCACCCTCCCTGGCAGGGTTCAAGGCCAGGTTGGACGGGGCTTTGGGCAACCTGGGCTAGTGGAAGGTGTCCCTGCCCGGGGCAGGGGGTGGCACTGGAGGGGCTTTAAGGGCCCTCCCAACCCACACCAGCCTGGGATTCTGTGGCAATCCCTGTCTGATTCAAGGAGCCCTGTAGTCAAAAACCCTACTGCGAGCACAAGGGACAAGGCAAGGCAGAGCACAATACTGCTATTTTCAAAAGCTGCACTTTTAGATCAGTTTAAATCAAAAATCTTCTCTCTCTAGTCTTTGTCCTTTAGGTGCAGCCAGTAACACAGCACTGAAATCTGCCTTTATGATCACAGCAACTGCAAACAATTAGCAGATTGTGAAGTTCTCAATGAGCCAATCACCTTCTTGACTTTTGTCACCACCATTTTCACTAGTAAGACCCTACTGAACTTTACTGCTTTCGCTGACTGGAAACTGTCTTCAAACTTCCAGCCTTGAGAACTGAAACATTTTACAACCATTTTCTTTTGTCTGTGTTGCCAGCACCTCTTCTCCCATCCTGTTCCCTACCTGCCTCCATACACCGTCCTTGAAAAAATCTGAGGCCCTCTTTCAGCATTTTTCTATAGTTATACCAAGCCAAACTCTTCTAATTTCTTCCAGCACATTGGGTTTTCCAATTCTACCAATAATCACAGTACTTCTCTGTACCTTCTATAATCCAAATAAACATCCTGACTCTAGATGACCTGAATTCGAACATTTGAGATGAACGCTTTGTTAAATGATAAAGCACTTCCATAAAAAACTGCAAACAATGCGCCTAAAATATACCCTAAGATGCCTTTTTCCCCCCACCCCACCCCACCCCTGTTGCTTTCCAGGCTATTATGATTTCATTACCCAGATCCTCTCTTCCTTGTTTTCATGGGGCTCCTATAAGCCCTGACACTGCAGAGCAAAAAATTCTACGGTTTTGGTCCTTGAAAGCAGTACCTTGTACCCTCCTACTAAACGCTGCACAGATCCCTTACCTCAGTCTGCTGCACTATTCCAATTCTCCTCTCCGTTAGTAACACATCTCTCTGCACTGCCCACTAATCCCATTAGCACTCCTCTCCTAATGCCCAGAATAAGGCCCCTGATATTTTTACTGGAGATGAAGCGAGACCTGTCTGTGTGTCATTGTACCAGCAGAGCGAGGGGTCAGCAGCTCCCAGCCCAGCTCCTTTCCATCCCCTCTCGCCTGCCCACGCCTCTCAGAACTCACTCCAACAGTGCTGGTCTTGTCTCCACCAACGCCTGGGCTGTTGGTAGGATACGCTTTAAATTATTTTTCCTAACAAAGTATAACAGTGGTCTTATCAAAGACAGTTATGGTAATCCAGCAGTGGTATTTCCCTAAAACACCCACGCATTTTCCTATCTGTTTTTTTAGAAAATGTTGTCCTTCCTTCAAAGCCTGTTTTCAATCTTTCCCTACCACTGGGGTGAGCCCCAAGCCTGCAGACACGTTTTCCACGCTCCCTTACACGCAAGCATCACGTTTGCCACTCTTGAGCCACACGGCAACAGCCCTGACATAACAACACTGATTACCAAAAAACCCCAAACCAGGAGGCGTCCGTCTGCACGTGACAAAGCGACGTGGTGACGCCCGCCTGGGACGCAGCGACCCACGTGCATCATCAGCCACCCTGCCGCAGGCCCCTGGCGAAGGGGAAAAGACTTACACAGGCGTTCAGCGATGTGACAAGACCATCACAATTTTTGACTACACTGGTCATCAGCTGCCCCCACTTTTCATTTAAATGGATAAAGAAATTTTTCCTAATAGTTTCAATTCCTTAACTTATTTTGCAAGACTGACTTTTTTACTGTCATTGTCCAGACATTAACTATCTCTGCTACTCAATACCTCTCTCTAAGTGCAGAGACACTTCCTCCTTCCCTGGCTGCCAGGCTAATTCTAGACTAAAGCTGCAGTTCTCTGACTGCAGATCCAAAGTTCTACCTCTGACTTAAGTTTCTCTCGTGTCCCTGATTTTTGTAGCTCCGCTGAGTTTACCGATTAGCTGGTGTTTAAAAAAAAAAATTGTGCAATTAAAGCCCTTACAGACCATGACAGCTATGTTCTTATTTAACATAAGCTGTTCCACACAAGAACTGTGCTAGGAGCATAAATACGACACTGCCTTCTGTAACTGTCTGGTCATCTACAACCACCCACACGGCCAAGCAGACCGGTTATCCCCATCTGTACCATGTCGAAGCAAAGGCAACAAGACTGGCTGAGTATCCCTGAGGGCTTTCAGAACCTTTCTTCTATATATGGAATTTTAAATTTTCCTCACAGTAACAAATCCTGCAGTGTTTTGCAGAAAGAAACAGTAAGATTTATCATGTCTGTAACAATCTCTACCATTTCACTTAAGAGTTAATAGTTCTTTCCCAGAGTGATTTTGATCCAAAGAATTCTTCCAGCCATGCCTCAACTTCCTTCCCCACCTGACTGCAGAGGTTCCCCAACTTGTGGGCTTTTTAGTGGGGACATGCAAACCACCTGAGAGTTTCACATTAGTGGCAGCTCCTTCCACTTCTGCCTTTACCTTGTGATTCAGAGAAGTATTTCCCAAAAAAGAGCTGTTTACAGAATTAAGTCCAGCCAGCTGATTAGCAGCACATACAGGCTGCACAGCTCCGCAATGTTTCTGCTTAAAGGGAACCCAAGAACCCAGAAGTGCTGGAGCTTGTTTCTTTCAAAAACTGTGGTGACGCAGGGGGAGATTCTGCTGCCCAAGGATGAAGGACACAGATACAGGGTTTGCTTTGAAGGGCAATCCTCCTCCATCAGTGCCTATCGGTCATAGCCAGGAGCTTCTGCTACCTCAAGCAAACTAAATTTGAGAACCCCTAGACTCCCATATCAACACCCAATTCCGCTCGATCACTTCCTTGTTCCTGGACAGCCTAAAGCCATTATACAGTTGTCTGCTACCTTACTGCACAGGCAGTCTTTTCAACAAGTGTTGCTCAGGCAACTCTTACTGGCCTCATTACTCTGCCCTCCCTTTCACGTACTTTCACGCGTTCTTTTGGCCTCTACCACAACCGTTTCCCTAACCCTTGGTTTGCCTACCCAGACAAGGAATCCCCTCCAACCTTCCCCCACCATTTCTTTATTTAAAGTTCTGATCAGCTGAGCCAGACTCTGCTCCAAAAGTCTGGTGTATGGGCTTCTCACAGGCGTCGGGGGCAAGTCCTGGGCACAGAGGATGCTCACACTGGTGAGAACCTCTGGCTGGCACAGGCTGCACATGCTTGTTTCCAGCAGGGTCACAACCACCACCCCCCTCCGTCCGAGCCCCACCAGCCTGCACCTCACCTGTGCCGTGATCTTGGCCGTGGCAGCTGCTGCTGCGACAGCGGCTGCCGGGGGCAGCCCTCCCGGTGTGGCAGGGGTCAGGAGAGGCATCGGAGGAGTCACAGCTTTACCGACTCGGAGGTACTGACCCCCAAGGTCAAAGAGGTTCATAGAGGAAACCGCATCTTGAGAAGACTGGGCTTTCTCATATTCTGCAGTGAGAAAGGAGAGTATTTACAAACGGTCCTTTTTACTCCTAAATTGAGCCACTCTCTCATCACACCACTGTGATCTGTATTTGCAAAAACAGACTTAAGAGTTCCAGTGAGAAGACCTTCAGTGCTTCACTCGCTCATCTCACCCCCCCCTATCACACAGGCATCGTCGAGAACAGGCAGCGTAGCAAGATCTCTCAACTTAGTTAACAGTGAGTAAAAATATCTGGCTATTAATTAAATTTCTAAGTTCAGGCACAGATCTGCTCCAAAGTTATTTCTATCCCATTGCTTAATGCAATTCTTCCACTAGAGTTAAATAAAAAAAGAACAAAAAAACAACAAAAAAAGAAGAGGATGCTCCCGACCACCCTCCCCCCCCCGCAAATACCAGATGGCGTTTTACCAATGAAACCATAGCCTTTGTGTTTCCCTGTTGTGGGATCCCTGGCTAGCGTGCAGGACTTAATCTTCCCAAAGGCCTCAAACACGCTCTTGATGTCATCATCGGAGAGGTCCTGATGGACGGACGCCACGTAGATGCGGTTGAAAGCCCGCGCCTCTTCCGCCAGCTGGTCTATGATGGGTTGAGCCTGGCCTATGTTGCTGGGTCTCCCGACCTGCAGAGGAGGCAGCAGACGGCCCGTTAAGCGCTCTGAGAGGGCGGCACAGCGCACCGAGGGTCACAGCAGAGCAGCGCTCGGCCCCCGACCACAGTTAGCAAAGGGCAACAGCTGACCCCGCTCTGGGATACACCCTGAGCCACAGGGCATTCGAGAAGCTCTGAGGGCCCGGACAAGCTGCCTACTCCTCCACCATACTTCCCCCATTTCTGTTCCCCGACCTGCCAAAGACCAGCTTCCAGGAATGGAAAACAATCCTGAAAGCAAAACACAGTGCTTCTATAGCCTGCTTTCCAAGGCTGCTAAAATCCCCTTAGAAATCAGATGCTGCAGATACACAGAGTGGATCAGAAGTATAAATGCAAGGTATAAAACACTTTGCAGAAAATCTGGTTTACCTCCCCATTTCAATCCCCAAAGTTTCACCTTTGCAGGATCCCCTCTCACTGCCTGAAAGCCCACAGCTACCATCCTCTGTCCCGTTCTGTGCCCAATGCCTCCGGTTTGCGTGGCAAGGGTGGGCCTCTACCTGAAGTCCCTCGCCCTACCAAAGTCTGATGCTACTTATCTACAATCCACATGGGTACAACGTAGGGAGGAGGCATTAAAATATCAAGAAGCACCTTTGTTTTGTCCTCAAGAGACTTCCAGTCTATGTGTGGGCAGAAAAAACTGAGCTAGCTTACCAGAACATGTTTCTAGGTTTTATCAGGATGCTGGGGGTTTCTCCTCAGAGAGAAAGGGACCCAGAGCCACTATGTACTCAATGGGTTGAACGTCAAGGTCTAGCAGGGAGCAGACTTTAGGTTACCTTCCACATTACAGTGCCGTGGGAAGCATTTCTAGGCATAAAACTGTTATTCACAGGAAAGAGCACCAGGAGTTTTCAGAGCATGCCTGCTACTCACCTTTATATTTCTTCCCCCCAACATGACAGAATTCATCTGCTCCAAGGCCAACTGAGCGGCTTCAGGTACCTCGTACTCCACAAAAGCAAACCCCTAGGACAGAAGGATACGCTTGTTGGCTCACACCAGCTGTATCTTGTCTCGAATCTGCGCCAAGTTAACGCAGCCAAGACCTCCCACGTACCAGATCCCTACTACTGTGGCCTGAGAGGACGTTTCCTTAAAGAAGCTTTTTATTAAAGCAGCGAATTGCACGCACAGGTACCGACACACGGCTACCTGCTTCCAGAGCCTCTCGTACTCGGAGGCCACAGCGTGCAGGACAGCCAGCTTGTTCGGCACCTTTCATGCTCACCCCCCTGTACACAGCTGGTTCCCACTGCAGAACCCTGCAAAGCTAAGCAGAGCAGGCAGCCACAAACATTCACCTCTGAGTGCTACAGGCAGCCTGCTCTCTAGGGGGATAAAGGCTCCTTCCTCTCATGGGTATGTTCAGGAAGGGCTCGGGGAGAAGAGAAAACACATCGCTCAAGGGCTGTTAACCAACCTTGTGTTTCATCGTAACAGAGTCCCAGGACATATCAATGCTTTTTATAGGTCCAAAAGGGGCAAAGGCCTGGCGAATGGTATCTTCTCCCAGTTCATAGTATATGGAGCCCACGTACACGCGACACATGATGGCCAGGGCGCGCTGCCTCTGCGCTGCCATCTGTATTGGAAAGAAGAACTGGCTGGTTAGCTCAGGGGGTGGCCATGGATGCCAGGACCTCCTTCCCTTCCTCTTCCCTCCCAGGAGCTATGGCCCAACAGCAGGTAGCTCCTCACTGGGCTGCAGCACAGCCTGGCACACGGAGTAATAAAGAAGTCTTTTCCTGCTCAATGCCCAGACTGCTGGAGCGGATAAGCGGTACGGCTCGCTCCTGGGGGCAGTCCAATCTTTGGTGGGGTCTGCCACCTCAGGAGCCTTAACTCCAACCCCACTGATAAGGTCTGACCCTCCCCAGCCTGATCACATCTCCAGCAACGCTTGCAGGAGGAGGAAATAACTTCATTCTAGGACAGCTTCCCCCTCCAGGCAGCAAAGGGCTCCATTCTAGAGGCTATCGGCAATCCCTCCCATTCCCTCCCGCAAGGGACAGCAAGAGATCCAGAACTGGGCACCACCTGGTCACTCCCGCCCCGCCCCCCCCCTCCCCCCCCCCCCATCCTCCCAGGCAGCAAAGGATCTGGAATTGGGCACCTCCTCCCCACCCCCTCAAGCATCACACACCTCCTCCTCCCCCCGCCCGCCCCAGGCAGGACGAGATCCAGTACTAGGCACCACTTCCACCACACAGTTCAAAAGCAAAGCAAAAAAAATCAAACGGTTAAAAGAAACTTCTTCGTTAAGTGTGTGGTGCTAGTACTTATCACTGCCTGTCGTTACTGGCTCAGATAGTGGTGCAGCCCCCTTATCAGTTTCGGTGCAGAGAAGGTCTCTGTGCTATTTTCTCCTAAGTATGCCTGAAAACCTGTTTGCAAGACAAATCCAGAAATTTCTTACAGCAGGTATCCAAAAAAGCAGTATATCCTTCAATTAGTTTTCACCCTTATTGCAATTCTAGAATTGCTGCTACTAATGAACGTTTTTCTAGGAAGATGCTGCCTACAAAAAAATCAGGGGTTTGGCCAGCACATCCTAGCACCATGTCTTGGGACCAAGGCAGAAATCAGGTCTCTGCAGAGGCAGCTCCCTATGATCAGCAAGACTGAATTACAGTGCGTTGGAGATTTCATTCCTGTTCTGCGTGGGACGGATGGAACTGAGGTGAAGCAGCAGGGCTACGGACTGCGGCAGAGCAGGCACACGCAGCGTGAAGCTTGATGCCGCTCTTCCCTCCCAGCCCTGGGGTGCTTGGCACCAGAGCTGGGAGCTCTGAACAACCCCCTCTTCCCCAGCACCCCTGTTTAAGAGGGTCTTTAACCAAGGCCTTTTCGAGAGGCCTGCTTCCAGGGCGAGCTCCGACGTGTCTGGGGATGCTGCTACTCAAATGGCCAAACGGAGGGGACAGCAGGTTATCTGTGATGGTCACAGAAGTACGGACACAAACTGTACCTGAAGGAATCCTCCTCCCTCACAGCACCCGGACATGATCGACAGTGACCATAGGAGGAAACAAACTGTAAGGGTTCAACTCCTATTATTCAATACAGCAGGGACACTGTAAACAGGAATGGTTCTCACCCCATGCTGCTGCTCCTGAAGTGATATTAAGCTTGCCTCTTGACTGGGTTTAAGTATTGCACACAGTGAAAAATAAGCTGTTTTTCAGTTTACTCTGCAATGCTGTGACTAGGAGGACTATGGCACGTGTACAGGCAGGACAGCTGCTGTGTTGTCTCCCAGGTTCTCCAACACATTCCCAGCTTTGGTGCAGGAAAGGCAGTGATCAGTAGCCCCTGAGCCTGTGCAGTAAGTCCGTTACGGGTTCAGAGTCATCACCATCCTAACCCCAAGTGTCTGAGTGAAGTGCCTCACCCGCGGTGCCACAGACTGGGAGAAAAGTTTAATGTTTACTAGGAGTGCTTCTTGATGAGACACTGCAGCCGGGCACCAGGCCGAGGGATTTTTCACCTTCTGAAGGGTTATAGATACAAGAGGACATTCTCTTCTTTTCAGTTATCAGTGCAACAGGTGCAAGAGAAATGGCATTTGTCCTCTCCCACAGCAGCAACCTTTACAGGACGAAGTCCACATCTTACCCTGCTGCAGAGATCCTAACAAAATAGCTGGGGTGGAGTTAGGAGGACTCTGTCACGTCAGCAACGTATTAGAAATGGGGCCCTACAAAAGGCAGAACTGAGGTGGAGCCTGATGGCTACAGCCATAAGTGGGTCACTAAGGGACCGGGTAGCATCAGCTCAGGGGAGTGGGGCAACGTACACCTGCGGACTAAGCGCACGGCGGCGTCACAAACTCCTGACTGGACAGCTCATGGTTTTCACGAGCTACACTACGCAGACTTTACTGGCCACTGGCCCTCTTTCTACACCTATAAAATGGAGTTTAAAGTACCTGCAACCTTCATAAAGGCAGCAGCTGATAGCTGTATATGTAACCTTGCTGTTAAGTGCTTATGAAGGTTATTTTAAGGACAAGCCAAAACATCATCTTGGAGGGCTCCTCTAAACAAGGGAGGTGATGCAATAGCATCACCGCTAGCTTTGATTTTAATACAACGCCAGGAAATTGTGCTCATCTTGCTGACGTGAGATGGAAACCTTGCGCTGCAATACTTGGAGGATGAAGTAGGCAGGAAGCTTTAATCTCGCACTAAGCTACGGCAACAGGAAGTTCAGGCTGCACTTCCTTCATGTGGGCACCAACGGATCTGGTCAACAGGGAGAAGTGCTGGACAGACTCTGGCTGCATTTTCTACATTCCTGACGGGCTCTGGGATGAGTATTTGCTGACGACAGGGTACCCTAACTACACTGCACCGTACCACGGCCGAAGGGGCCAGCACAGCCTCCTGCGCCCAGGTCTGTCCCATCAGCAGCAGTCTGACTCCCCAGAGAGGGAGGAACGTCTTAGGAAAAGGATTCCCAATACTGGCGGTGCCCTTGAGGCTAATGAGACATTAAACGTTTCCTGTTATCAGTGCATGCTTTTCATCTGTTGCCCAGCTGTGAATGAGCCAAATTTTTTTTTTTTTTAAGCAAAATTGAAGGAGTTATGGTCTCAAGTAAGCATCTACATGAATTGGTAGAAGTTCCTTGGGCATGAGGGCTCAGAAACCAGCTATGCCAAATTCACATCAAGATGTTTCTATTCCATTCCAAACTTACATACCCCATAAAATTTATTTTGGCTCCCCTGCTGACACACTACCTACTGTGGCAGTGTTAAAAAGGAGGGAAAACAGGTGATTTTAGTTTTAGCGCATCTTTCATTTTGGAGCACAAGCCTCCAGTTGCATTTTACACCAAGCAGAAATATTATATGCCAGCAAGATGGAAAAACATTTACAAATTTACAAATGAATTTACAAATGAACCTCTGCATGCAGAGCGGAGCTTACAGGACACTTTCTGCAGTGGCCATTGTCCAACATGTCTAGGAAAAAGGAAGGGATGGCTAATCCCAGGTAATTAAGCTCTCTGTGGCACCGGATGAGAAATTCCAGCACTAAAGGCCTGCACAGGTTCTCTGAATAGTCCTGCAGTTTTGTTACTTCCATCCTGCTTTCACTTGACTTGAAACATGCCATATTCACCTAGTCTGGAAACATGCACAGTAAAGAGCAGTCTTACACCTGGGCTACAACATGTTCTGCAGCCCTATAGTGCCCCAGTCCTCCCCAGCGCCTTAGCTGCCAGGTCTCCGGTGCTGTGAGTTCGTTTCGTAAGAAATTGCCCATTCGTGAGTTACCTTGGCAGTTAGTTTTAGGTCAGGACCTCAGAACTGTAGCATCCCTAGAAATGCAGCTCCCACAATTTCACAGGTGTGTTCAGAACTGTTCGAAATCTAAAGCTTTCTTTGCCAACTGACTCCAGGACCCCGACTGCAGTGTCACAGCAGACTGCACCCAGCCTAGGGTCTTCCTCTGGGGAGTTTACACTTTGCCTCTGCTTGCTGTGCTTGTCCGTAACAGGTGGGTATGTGGGAGGGTTGTGCTGGGTTGAATTAAGAGCATTGTATTACCACTACATACGTCCCCACTCTAGGCCCTGACTAAGACAAAGTGCCCAAGAAGAAGTGAATATGTCTATTGACCGATTGTAAAGGTGAGAGAGGATCTCCAAAGCCCATTGTCACTGCTGCCATCTGAAAGACAGTAAAGACAGAGTTCAGTCTGTTGGAGCTGAGCATACTACGGCTGTTTGTAAAAACTCAAGCAGAGCGGCGGCACAGGGAACCTGCGAGAGAGGCCTCTCCTTCCTTGCCCCTCACTGCCTGGTCCCAAGGACTGTCCAGCGCTGGGACCCTGCAGATTCCAGTCCCACCAGGTCAGGGTGGAGTTGTGCTGCTGCCACTGCCTCAGGAAGCAGGGTCTTCTCCCAGGGGGGACTCAAGGCAATAGTAACCTCTGCAACCACTGTCGTTGATTCACCCCCAGCATTTAAAAAGGAGCCCCTCAACTACATCAGACACTGAGAAACATGCACAGCCCTGAAAGGCCAGAGCTGCCCAATGTGGCAAGCACATCCACAGCGATTCTCCGTTAAAAAAATCCAACATCCCAAAGCCGCTATTTTGGGCATCCTAACTTTGGGTGGGAGGCAGTGAGATGTGTTCAAGAAAGCTCTGAGGAAGGGAGATTTAAATGCCAGTTAAGGGCTCTCCCAGTACGTCGGCATTCCAGCATCAGCAGGAACTGCCAAGGGAACTTCTCTGAAATTGAGAGCACCTGGGTGAAGGGGCAGGAAAGGGGGCAGCAGTGTCAGAAACACCGCAGAGACAGGCACCCTCCCCTCCGGCAGGAGATGGTGAAGGGACACTGTTCCCAGTAACCCTAGACACCACCTTCAACCCAAGTCAAGAGCGGAACCCGCAGCAAATTCTTTGGCTTCTGGCACTTCAAGAAGCATGTGACCAGCCAACAGGAGAGAAACTCTTAAAAATTTACTCTTTGAATGAGCGAAATTTGGGGGCAATTTGTGCGGGTGAGTAAAGGGAGTTTCTTTAGCGAGCTGAAGACAGCATGTTTCAATTTCACTGTGGAAACACAAGCGCGTGTACCTGGCTCCAGGCAGGCCTCAGGGCTGTGCTCTGGTTCTAAGTGCCAAAGAACTCCACCTTGTTGGGGGAGAGTAGGACACAGAAGGAGCATCTCAGGAGGGTCTCTCACCTGAAGGTTGGTGAGCTGCTGTTGCTGGTGGGCGATGGTTTGCTTCACCAGCACACTCTTGATACTCTGCTCCATCGCATACTTCTTTGCCTAGAAAGAAACACAGACTCTGTAGTCATAGGACAACACCACAGAGCAGGGAACGACGTCTGATTTCACACCACGGTTCCCCAGAACCACACCACTGGCTGCCAGTGGAACTTTTCGGCGCTCCGGCCCTAAGCACTAAGGCACTGTACATTTGCCAGCGGCCAACAGCTCACTAATATCTTGGTCTGCATCTCGGAGTCGTGAGCCCTGAAATACAGCACAACGCTTGAGCGGAGGGTTGGATGGACTCAGTCTGCAGCAGGCGCAGCATTAGGAAAGCAGCATGCACTAGACACTCGGCATCTCCCCTCTTCCGCCCTCTGCCCCTTAGGTCCCACGTAGCGCCTTACCTGCTGGGATGAGGGCAGGACAGATAGCCTCCTCCAAGTCCTTTCCACTCAGAGAACAGCTGGACAAAGAGTTTCTACAAAAGGGAAGGGCCTCCCAATCCCCATGTCCAGTCTCTAGGCACTCCCCCTCTCTTTTCTTATCACATCTGGCCTGTGCCGCTTTGGAGGACCCACTGCTCTTGCTCACTAAAATGCTCCAGCTCTCCTTCCCTGGTTCCTAGCCTGCAGACACAAGACTCATTTGTCTTTTTCTTTCAGTCTTACAGAAATGTGACCAAGCTTTACACCCAGCGGTGCTGACATGGAGGCTCTTTGCCAGGGGAAGCCTAACACCCCCAGATGTGCCTATTCCCGGGGAGGGTACAAACACATTCAGCCAACCCCTCGGGCACCTGCTCTCCAGGGCTGTACGGGTTTGGGAGGTGCCAGGGGACGGTAGGCTCTAAACCGTGGATTTGAGACGTGTGCTTCGGAAACCTGGAAACGGACAAGGGGATTTACATCTGTCAGCTACGGAGAAGCCAGAGGAAACGAGGCCGTTTCACACTGTGAGCCAAACAACACACACACAAGCAGCTTCAACATTACGGGAACATTCACACGAAGCCTACCTAGAGCAAGACTTGACTCGCCTCACGAGAGTACGGAAGACACCTAGCCCACAGTGCCCACATTCCCTGGTTTGGTTTTATTTCCCCTCTTTTCCCAACTCTGCTCTCCTCTCAGTAAGCCAGGCATCACTCACTCCCATCAGGAAAGTGGGCAAGAAGTCAGCAGTAACCTCCCCACCAGCTGTATAAAACAGGACCAACAACCAGAAATCAGAGCTGGACTGAAATTTTAGCTGGATTAAAACAGGTTTGCTGAAATGGGGTGAAAATACTTGCTACTGGGTCTCTTTACAACAACACAGGAGAGAGCATAAGGGAAAAATAGAGATATTTCGTGACGTGTTCTTGTGTGGACAGAATAAAAGACCAGCTGGAGTGTATCAGAAACCTATTCCTTGTGGAGTACAGGCTGCTCCTCGCAGTAACTTTGTGGCAGTTGCATGTTGTTTTAGGATTATAATGTGATCTTAAGATGTTATTTGCTCATGATTTGCATTTTTTGTTTAAAATTAAGAACAGTCCCCACCCCAACAGCAAATTCCACATCACACTCCCCCAAAAGCATCTGTAAACTCTAAACCAAAACAAATAATTCTTGGGCACAAATTTGCAAGCGTGAATCCGCACACAGTATGGCCATTACCCCAGACATATTCTTGGTAGGCGAGTTCTCTTTTATAACATCAGTAACAGATGTTCATTAAAAAAAAAAAAAAAAAAACCCAAAAAAACCCCAAAAAACCAAGAGCGCTAAAAAGCAAATTCACATCAAGTTTACTCACTTTCTGGAGAGCTTCCTGCTGTTCTGGTGTGAGGGGAGGAAGCCCCAGCTTAGCTGCCGTGCTTTGTCCATTTTCCATCTTAATGGACTCTGTTCCCTGAGAAAATAGAAAATACTCATGAAAAAACTCTTCTCACAAAAGTGACCAATTTCTTCATTCCCAGAAACCCAAAGCACTTAATGTCAGAATGTCACAGTTGGCTAAAAACTCTTCCCAAACCTATTAGCAATTCACGAAACCCTGTTAATGTTCTATCCGCTCCCTAGGGGAGCGATATCCCATCAACTGTACACACTGATTAACACACTGGATACTTGAGTTCCCCAACCACCAGATTTCAGTTAAAAGAAAATGAAATAATCCCCAGTCTTCGCTCACATCATCTCCATCCTCCCTCTCAACAGTTAAACTCTGTCAAAGGTACCCATCTATTTTTGCTTTCCACCTCTTCCTATACTAGTCTGCCACCCTTGATTTCTCAAGTTCTATTTTAAAATCTTCTCTAAAACTTTTCCCGATCTCACACACTGTTCCAGGTACTGAGTAACAAAGAACCACTATTCTCATACTTGGTATGAGAGGCACATTGCCTGCCCGTGGGGGTTCCCAAACCCAACACCAGGTCTAGAAAGAAGCTTCTGGGCCACTGAACTGACTTTTCATGATTTCGGATACGTGTGCAGCTAACAAATGTCAGCCCTCTTTGTCCTTTAGGTAGTCTACAGACTTCTCTGCCTCACACTCATGTTCTACACTGCAGTCCATTCCTGGGAAGCAACTGGTCAGTTATTCCTACCATGTTAGGTAACAGCAGGTTTCTCTAAGATACACCTATCAACCCGGGTTTGGTTAAAGCGATTCAGCAGCTCACGCCTTTCTGGAAAGCATCCACCAACCCCTGTCCTCACGGTATTACCCTTTGGCATCACATAATTTCCAGTCAAAATAGGGTTCAACATCAAAAACCTGTTAACAGATGTCTCAGTTCTCCAGTTTTAAAATAAATAAATAAATATATACCTAAGCACTCTGTACCAAGCACAGTATAGAAAAAAAGGAACAGACCCATTCAGACGGCAAACAAAACCAGCTCTCCCAGCATAGGAGCAAAGCTGTCACTTGGAGAAGATATAGTATCAAAGTAATTGGCATTTTAGCAGGAGGAACAGCGAGTGTTCCTGCTAATTTGGTTCCCATTCATTCAGAACAATCACTTGCTCCTGGCACTCCTGGTACTGGCAAACGACGTTTCCTGTGGGCACAAATGTCTCTGAAAGACCACTGACCTCCTTCTCCAGAAAAAACATAATCCCACAGGCACATCAAGATCTTATGAACATAATACCAAAATGCAGAACAGCAAAAAGCTATTTTTTGCCTGGATCTGAAGCCTCAGAGAGAAAAACATGTCTTTCAGAAGCAAAAGATCCTTCATCGTGGCTGCACACAAGCTGCACGTTTGGCTGCACCCTCTTTACCCCACCACAAGGCAACGGGGAGCACGCACCGACAGAGACGAGCTGCCACAGCAAACCCTCCGCGAGACGTAACTGAACCGTGGGCACCATCTGTCACGTCACTCAGCAGACAACAGACCTCCAGGATCACACGTTCCCTCACTGTCCCATTTTTCAGTTCCGGTATTTTCATATTTTTTCTATGCATTGGTATGGAGAATGTTCTGTTTGTAACGGGGAGGAAAACTGCAAAAGAGTCAAGATCCTGTAACCACATGAATTCTTTCCACAGCAAATGACAGACGCCACTTAAGTATAAATGAAGCTCAAGCAGTCACAAGGTATTCTCAATTTAGGGTAATAATTTAGATTTTAAGAATTACCATGGAAGTAACAGAAAGTGCCAAGTTCAAGAAGTAAACAGCAGCAGAGAGGAGAGAAGCAGCAGCTCCTCAGCAGGCGCCTTGGCACAGCCCCAAGGCACAATCCTCAAGTGCTCCCACTAAAAAGGAGCGGGAGGCAGAGCACAAGGGCCCTGAAACTCGAGGCCTCCTGCAGCTCTGCCTCCTCCACAGCAAGTTCTGGCTGTCAGAAGAGCCACTGCCATGCGACAGCCCTTGGAGGCCAAGACCCTTCAGGAGCGCCCAGGCCGGCTGCCAGCCCCCGCGGTACCTGCTGGCCTGTTTGCTCGTTGCCCACGCACTGGACACAGTACTGCAACTCTGTGGAGCTCTGCACTGTGAGCCTCCCGGCTGCCCCCCTCCCGCTACAGAGGGGCTCTGCACCTGCCTCCCCCGACTGGTTGGGGGGATTGATGCTAAATGGTGCTTAGCTTCTTAGTAAAATGTCTTGATTTTCCTCACCAGGTACAAGGTCACACACCTTTCAAGCTGATACACCTTAACCAGTGCCTGCAGAGAAGGGCTGGTTCACAGAATCGTCTCAGTTGGAAAAGACCTTAAAGATCATCCAGTCCATCCATCAACCCAACATTGACCGTTCCCAACTCCACCAGATCCCTCAGCGCTGGCTCAACCCGACTCTTCAACCCCTCCAGGGATGGGGACTCCCCCCCTGCCCTGGGCAGCCCATTCCAACGCCCAACAACCCCTTCTGCAAAGAAATCCTTCCTAAGAGCCAGTCTGACCCTGCCCTGGCGCAGCTTGAGGCCATTCCCTCTTGGCCTGCCGCTGGTTCCTTGGCTCAAGAGACTCATCCCCCCTCTCTGCACCCTCCTTTCAGGCAGTTGCAGAGGGCCAGGAGGTCTCCCCTCAGCCTCCTCTTCTCCACACTAAACCCCCCCAGTTCCCTCAGCCGCTCCCCATCACACCTGTGCTCCAGACCCTGCACCAGCTCCGTTGCCCTTCTCTGGACACGCTCGAGTCATTCAAGGGCCTTTTTGGAGTGAGGGGCCCAAAACTGAACCCACTCATCGAGGGGCGGCCTCACCAGTGCTGAGCACAGGGGTCAGATCCCTTCCCTGTCCCTGCTGGCCACGCTAGTGCTGATACCAGCCAGGATGCCATTGGCCTTCTTGGCCACCTGGGCACACTGCTGGCTCATTATCAATCCCCCCCAGGTCCCTCTCTGACTGGCAGCTCTCCAACCACTCCTCCCCAAGCCTGTAGCGCTGCTGGGGGTGGTTGTGGCCCAAGGGCAGCACCCGGCATTTGGCCTTAGTGAAACTCCCCCAGTTGGCCTCAGCCCATCGCTCCAGCCTGTCCAGATCTCTCTGCAGAGCCCCCCTACCCTCGAGCAGATCAACACTCCCACCCAACTGGGTGTCATCTGCAAACTTACTGAGGGTTCACTCGATCCCCTTGTCTAGATCATCAGTAAAGATGTTAAACAGGAGTGGCCCCAACACTGAGCCCTGGGGGACACCACTCGTGACCGGCCACCAACCGGATTTAACTCCGTTCACCACCACTCTTTGGGCCCGGCCATCCAGCCAGCTTTTTACCCAGTGAAGCGTGTGCCCATCTGGGCTGTGTGCAGCCAGTTTCGCCAGGAGAATGCTGTGGGAAACGGTGTCAAAGGCCTTACTGAAGTCAAGGTAAACAACATCCACAGCCTTTCCCTCATCCAGTAAGCAGGTCGCCCTGTCATAGAAGGAAATCAGGTTTGTCAGGCAGGACCTGCCTTTCACAAACCTGCTGACTGAGCCTGATCCCCCAGTTGTCCATTATATGACTTTTAATGGCACTCGAGATGACCTGCTCCATGACCTTCCCTGGCACCGAGGTCAGACTGACAGGTCTATAGTTTCCTGGATTGTCCTTTCTGCCTCTCTTGTAGATGGGTGTCACATTTGCCACCCTCCAGTCCAATGGGACCTCTCCAGTTAGCCATGACTTCAGGTAAATCACGGAAAGCGGCTTGGCGAGCACATCTGCCAACTCCCTCAGCACCCTTGGGTGTAACCCATCCGGTCCCACAGACTTGTGTGCATCCAAGTGGTGTAGCAGGTCTCTGACCACCTCCTCTTCAACTGTGCTGACCTCAGTCTGCTTCCCCTCCCCATCTCCCAGCTCACGAGGCTGGGTGTCCAGGGAACAGCCAGTTCTACTGCTAAAGACTGAGGCAAAGTAGGCGTTGAGCACCTCAGCCTTTTCCTCATCCTTAGTTACCATGTTTCCCTCTGCATCCAGTAAAGGAGGGAGATTTTCCCTAATCCTCCTTTTGCTGGTAATGAATGTATAGAAACATTTTTTATTATCTTTAACAGCTGTAGCCAGGTTGAGCACTAGCTGCGCTTTGGCTCTCCTGATGCTCTCCCTGCATAACTTCACTACATCTTTATAGTCTTCGTGAGAGACCTGGCCCCTCTTCCAAAGGCAATAGATTCTCCTTTTGTTCTTGAGATCCAGCCAAAGGTCCCTGTTTAGCCAGGCCGGTCTCCTTCCCTGCCCCAGGTTCACAACCCGTCACAGCGCACACGTGGTCAGTCTATTCTTCCCCCCCACACACATGTTTCTCTGCACACTCTAATGGATTAAACACAGCATTTGCCATCACAGTGCCCAGTCGCTCTTTATCTCGAGATCCTCTGGCAGTTCGTTTAGCTAAGTGACAGCGACTATTAACTAGAGACTTCTTCCCGTCAGGTGAACACTGTCTGTTCCCTGTGAGGGTGCGGGACAGGACCGCTCTGACCGAGTCCCACACCACGGAGGAACTCTATTTTCCTACCGAACCGACACAACAGAGGAAGAAGCAAGAGTGTGACCACAGCACGATGGTCCCGCTGTTGGGACCGTCCATCTCGCAACCTCACCGGCTTAAAGGAGCAGGATGTGGACCTGCCTTTGTTCATGTAAGTTCTGCCTGTATCATCCATCACAAGCAGAACTAATTCCTTCTCAACTCAGAGCTCACCAGCAGCCACTGAAAATACCAAAATGGACAAACACCCTAACCTCTTCGGTAGTAGACACACGTTAGGCTAAACAGACTTGTGTCTGTGAGTGCTACTGGTTTCAGTATAAAAATTATCATGGGAAGAACCCAAGTTAATAGCAGAAAACAAGATTTTAAGCATTCCCTTTACTAAGTGCAAAGTTTCTCCCAGACTAGCCGTCTCAGCCTGCCGGGGACTCGCCAGGTTACAAGGCTCCCTCTGTTCCAGGCAGCCTGTGGGGGCAAGGAGTGGAGCGCATCTCCCTGGGAAGCAAAGCAAGCTGCAGGATGAGTTCGCTGATGTTCAGAGAGTATCGCCCAGATTATTCTTACTCTATTTTACAGCAACAATTGAGACTTCTGCTTTTGTGCATTCAGTCTCAAGTTCACCATCGGGGGGTTGTGAGCATTTCCTAGGACCAATGGACACAGAGCAGCTGCAGAATAAACCCTCCTAAGAGAAGAACATACTCTGCACAGAGCTGAATGCAGTGTTCTCGAGTTGCAGTGACTTCACTGGTCCCTTCAGACCAAAGCTCACAGCTACACCGAGTAACACACAGGGACAGTGGGGAACAGAAGTGCCACAAATGAAGTTGACACAGCTGCAAATTGGGAAACTCGGGTGCACACTACTGATCAAAAGATACTACTGCACAGTCCACGGGTGAACGGAAAACAAGTGGCAGCACAGCGATAGAGAATCACAGAATCGTTTAGGCTGGGAAAGACCATTAATATCATTGAGCCCAACCGTTAACCCAGCGCTGCCAAGGCCCCCACTAAGCCACGTCCACACACATTTTACACGATGTAGTAACGGTGATCTGCTTGGTACAGGAAGGCTACATCATCTCTGAGATTCATTCAGACTGTGGAACATTCAAAAAAATAATTTTAAAAAATCATTCTTGTTCTTAACCAACTGGCTAAAAAAACGTTTTTCACCCAGCTGTCCTGGCTCCCCTTCCCATTTGTTTACACCTTATGTACATGCTACCGTGCAGCCAAGCCCAGAGACTGCCTTAGTTTTCTGCAGACAATTTAAAAAGCCCACACCTTTTTCTATTGCTGTTTTCATTTCCTCTCAGTTTTTGAAAATTGCATTATTGCAATTTAGGAGCTATGAGACTTGGGGAGAAGAAAAACATCGTGGAAGGGCTATCACAATTAAAAAAAAAAAACCCTACTCCATTGACTATGATCTGTTAGGATTCTTCAAAATAAAAACTACTGCATATCTACATTCAATGTAATTTAGACATTTGAGCTCATTAAATGGCATAGCTTCCAAACACTGATTGGTAACATCCCATCTCCAGCGTGGAGGGTACAATCAAACCCAAGTGATCTAGAAGTGACAAAGAGGATCCGAGAAGCCAGACCCAGGCACTACTGGTTCCAGGCTCTCTGCCACCACACGTTCCTCTGGAAAGAAACCAAAGGTACCTGCCTTTGCTGATCAACAGCACAGCTCTAACAACAATTTATCATCGTGTACCCTTTAACAGCGAGTTTCTTCAAGGCAGACTACCCCCCTCTGTTACTCCAGCAATAAATTGTGTAAAATAACCCCAGTCTCTATGCCCATTCACACAGAACCGAGAGTCGCTTCTCTCTTTCCTGGCACTACCAGCAGAAGGCTCAGCACAATTAATTTGAGTCTGCCAGGCCGTAATGTAACAGGACCCATTGAAAAGCGGTTGGTGCTTTACACCAAGGCTGGCCACCTTGAAATGTCCTTGCTTAACCACACTGTAAGAGGCAGGAGGGAACAGGAGAAATGGGAGAGAAGTTGACAACAGAAGCAGGAGAATAGGAGCTTCTTTTAAAAGAGAAATAAATAGAAACTGTATACCTGTTGCTATGAGCATTGCTTCTGAGCGTTGCTTGGCCCTTTAAGGTGGTTTGAACTCCAAGAGTTCAGGCACATTCGTTGGGAATTTATTACATGGCTGAGAATTTCTCTGAAGTATAAACACACACAAGAGAAAGAAAAACACAGAATCTTGTTTATTTTAGGAACCATAACAAGCAAACAACATGAAGATTAAATAAGACAGAGGTAGGGAAAGGACTGATGAAGTACCTGGCCAGTATACTCAATCTAATCCTTGCTCTGCTACCTGCATCAGTGCTCGGGAACTTGCATTCATGGCAGCATTTTCATACCACAACACCCCATCCAGCAGCGAAGCTGGGAGAAGCACCACCTGAGAGCCTGGTCAACGGCAATGTTTCTATTTGCACAACAGATTATTATTCAGAAAAGGTCCTTCTTTGCATATATAAACAGATTTAAGTGTTCTGCCCCTATTTATTATCTAAATCTTTGTGGATTCAGCTGTAAACTCTGTAACTTTGAAAGTGAAAGCCTTTCATCACGTGCACCACAACCTTTTAGTATTCCTGATTTCCTTTAGCAAGTACCCTTTTCCACCCCCTACAGAGTACTTTTTTTCTTTTTTTTTTTTTTTTCAAATGGGAACAGCAGTACTAGTGAGTTATTTCTTCTGTTACTGCTGGCATGTGCAGTTAATGTACTGCCAACATCGACAGCATGGGGCATGTCCAAGTTTCTTCCGCCATCCTACCAGACATGTTCTGCAGAGAATGGGCAGGGATTAAAACCTTTCCAAATGTGCCATTTTTCTAGCATCTCATGACCAAACTGTTCACATGTCAGTAACATCTCTTCTATTTAAGTGAACAAGGAGATTCTATGACAAATTTCACTGCTGCTGTCCAGTAGCGTCACACAGTTCTTCCCGAGCACCAAACTGTATGCAAATCCAACATTTGAAAACATGAAAAGTCTTAAGTACGTGCACACAAGTGATCTGTGTACCCCTGAAACAACCCCTTGTGATGCATTCTCACGGCATTTGATAGAACTCCACCCCGTTGGGTCAGCATCGAGAAACAAAACAATCTTCTAGGTGTTACCTTTACATGCAGCATGCTCTGCATTATCATGTATCTGTCACACAACCCACAAGTCACCTGCATCTCAATTTTTAACTCTCAAAGAGTTCCTGACAAGCTACAATAGCTCTAAAATAAATCAATATGCACGTGATCCTCTTCCTCTTCATTACAAACAGGAAGGTAAGACACAATGAAACCTATTCCTCCCCCCCCAAAAGGGCTCAGCACTTTCCCTGACCACCATCTCACCTTGTTAGTGACAAACCCCTCAGCCAACCCTTCTCCATTTAATGCAGCTACAGACAACACAGCGAGTGCGGCGAGAGCATTTGTATGTAATTTCCACGTCCACACTGGGTTCCTCTAAACCACAAGTTCCCTCCAGCACCTGCTCATAGCAGAAGATTGCTCCCTTGCTTGTATTTGGCAGCGACAGGCTCCAGAATGACTTCTGACAATGTGAATCACGACTGAACTTGAGATTCCCAACACAGCTTATGTCATAGGTAAAAAAAGCAGTTTCCTGCCAATAAAAAACTAATGAAATCCAAGGGGGATAAACACACCTGGGCCGGACTAAGCCCCTGCAGTGGTCCAGGCCAAGCAGTAGCCTGTGGCGGAGGAACCAGGGGTGCCAGTGGTCAGGAGGCGGAACAGAAGCCAGCAGCACCAGCAGGAATGGAGCCCACATGGAGCAGTGGTCCTCCCCTCACACCACAGCCAGCTGCTGCATCACTTCTGGACCCAACACAAAATACCGACCAACCAGAGCGAGCCCTGCAAAGGGCCACCAAGACCATGGAGGGGCTGAAGCCCCTGACCTGTAAGGCGAGGGAGGGAACTGGGCTGCTCCAAGAGCACTGGGACTGCAAGACCCAAGCAGGACCCAGTAACCACCTCCACAGTTAACCCTCTTAGAGGAGAATCTCGTGAAGAGTGCTAAGGCAAAGCCTTGCAAACAGCTGGTCCAGACCCCCCAGGAGGCGAGGGAGAGGAGGAGGAGGAGGAGGTCTGAACTGCAAAGCAAGAACCTCCTGGGGTAGCCGAACCGTGGGCTGCTCCTCCCTCGCCCTCCGAGGGAAAGCTCCAGCTGCCCAGCACCAAGCTGGGCCCACAGCACTTCACACAGACACCACTTCCCCCCCAAATTACTGCTCCACTCTGTTTAAAAATTAACTGGCCTGTTGAGGAATATTCACAGCAAGTTCACCTTAGCCTCACTGAAACACAAACACATTTGCTTTAGACCAATTTCCTGGTCACATCACAGAGGAGCCAATTTCTTTCCAGCATGGAAAGGAGATTTAAAACAGAGGCACTCATGGTGGACTAGAAAAGGAAAAAGCTGGGGATCATGCAAAGGTGCTTGTGGAGACATTTGAATTGGGTCTTCGCTTTAAGGACCATTAACACTAAGCCCACGGGTCAGTTTTTCGAGCACAGCAAGGTAAAACACATAGTGGCAAAAATGCTGATGAATTAACACCTGGTGCTGGATGGTCAGATTCACCTTATCTGCAGCAAGATGAGAACTAAACTCACATAAAGAACACACAGATTATGAAAGATCCGACTCGAAAAAAGTGTTTTAACTCATTGTGTGAAGCTGGCAAGGCTGAATACTCTATTTAAGGTATTTAACAGTCCTGAAGTTTAAAACAAGTATCTTCCAGTCATACTACAAAAGCCCACACTGGGTAAAAGCATGCAATACCCAGTCAAGCTGGAATTCTTGTTCCTGCAAGGCTGTCCTTACACTATGCCATCTGTTATTCATGCTGGGCTATCACCTAGTCTGGGAGCAAGGGAAATAAAAACAAGCCACTTCCTCCGATCTCAAGGCTTCTATTCTAACACAACCTTTTGTCTAACTAATCCTTTTAATTTTCTTTGCTCCTGATATCTCCTGCCTCTTGTCAAAACATGCTGGAAGCAACAGATGTACCAACAGAGACACAGTTCACATCGGCTATTCTGAATTCTTCTGTAGCCAAACTCTGCTGAGTAACATCAGCACATTCAAAACACGCACCTTACTCCTCACCTCCCGTATCCCTCACAGTACTTGCATGTTCCTTCGCTCGCAGGACTGCTGCTGGCCATTTCTGGTCTCAGCTACAGGCCATCGCTACCTCCTTGCTCCTGCCGATACAGCCACCCAGCTCGGAAATGGAATTTCTGGTTCCTGGTGCCCCATGACTCTTGCTCCCAGCTCCAAGAATCATCCCAGGTTCATCAAGACCTGCCTGGACTCCACGCAGCGCTTCACCTGTAACCTTTAAGTCTCTGAATGCAAGTGTCCACTTTAACCCGACAGTGTCAGTGAACAGGTTTAAGCCTGAATGCCTGGAGTTGGAAGGCAATTAAACAAAAATCAAACTCCTTAAGCTTACCCCACTCTGCTCAACTCAGCACTCAATCTGAATGCCAGATCTGTAGAACAGCAATAAAGTATTTTACAGTGTTGACTAAATTTGTTTATAATAGCTAATGTACACAGATAAATAGAAACTCTGAAGCAAGGTCTTTACTATTCTGTTTATGCTCTAAGGCCCTGATAATTTACTGTAACAGACTTGCAACTCTTGACAGTCTCCTGCCGACCCACCACATAATCTCACTTCCATGTGGCAGAACCATGCAGTGGCTGGTTGTTACAAAGTCAGCTGATAGTTTTGAAATGTACACATTGTCAAGCAAGGCCAGAGGAGGCCACAAAGATGCTCAGGGGCCTGGAGCACCCCCCCTGTGAGGACAGGCTGAGGGAGTTGGGGGGGTTCAGCTGGAGAAGAGAAGGCTCTGGGGAGACCTTAGAGCGGCCTCCCAGGACTGAAAGGGGCTACAGGAAAGGAGGGGGGGGGAACTCGTCATCAGAGGGGAGGGTTAGGATGAGGGGGAACGGGTCTAAACTGACAGAGGGGAGATTTAGATTAGATAGAAGGAAGAAATTCTTCCCTGTGAGGGGGGCGAGGCCCTGGCACAGGTTGCCCAGAGAAGCTGTGGCTGCCCCCTCCCTGGCAGGGTTCAAGGCCAGGTTGGACAGGGCTTTGGGCAACCTGGGCTAGTGGAAGGTGTCCCTGCCCGGGGCAGGGGGGTGGGACAGGATGGGCTTTAAAGGCCTCCCAACCCACACCAGTCTGGGATTCCATACAGTGGCAGCAAACAAACTGGCTGAAGCAGTGTGCTGTGAAGCAAAGGACAGACACTACCTTGGCTTTGACAAAAACCAGAGAAACCAGAGTCTGATGTTCTCACACATCATAGGCAAGATAACATTCCTTTGGTTTTGATCTTTGAAATTATATTTAGCATCACATGCTCAAGACCTGAACATTCATTCCCAGCATTAACCTGGCAAACCTCCTAACCTAATGAAGTCCTCATTAAGCAAAGATGAGATGGGAAACAAAGTGAGAATTATTCATATTTGCTCCCGATTACGAACACCAGTATTTGTGAACCCGAAAAAGGAATACCGTGAAAGACAGCTCCCTCAGGGTTCAAAGGTAGACCCTTAAAGAAAAACATAGCAGCCTAACTATTAGGCCTACTCATGAGAGGAATCCAGTATTTCCTATGAAAACAATGATGAGTGGAAAAAAAAAAAAAGCAGAAAACACAAGAACATTAAGATCCTGCTGTGTCACACCAATGGCCTATCCAACCCTGTACTCCGCGTGCTCCCTCCAAATACCACCAGACGCTCAGGAGCCTGGCCGCCCCTCTTGTAGTTCCCCAGCATTCACTATTATACTGCAGGCCACCTTCCCTGGAGGCTTGACACCAAGAGGTTTTGTATTTCCATTTCACACAATTCCGTAGTTAGCCAAAAATAAAAGGACTGGTCCAAGGAAGGCTGAATAGCGCCCTAGGGAAGTAGTTTAATTTCTTCTATTTAAGGCTAACTCACAAAGAAAACAAACAAGCCTCTGAAACAAGAGTGGTGCTCTGCTCTCTTACAACATTAACAGTCCATTCAGGAAAGCTCTGAAGAATGTTCCCGAAAGCACAAAAAACTCTTATAAAAATCAATACTGTTGGGATCCTTTCATGAATGCATAAAGGAAGCCAATAGGAAATATAAAAATAACCACCACCCACCGGGCACCTCACCCGCTTTGTCAAGAAACGTGACCAGCAGCTCACATTTTAACCTCAGGCTACAAGACTTCGGGAGAGAAGAGTCTCTGCTAAATACTTTTTTTTAAAAGAGCCCTAGCAGCTAGCTAGATCTTTTTAAACAAGTGAATTTTTGAAATCAGCAAACAAGCCCCAGAAAAGCAACGTGTGCGTATCCCAGTGCAGTGAGACCTCTTTCCTAAGCACCGGAGCTGGCAGAGCCCGAGCCAGGCACCGGCGGTCCCGGAGAGCGCAGGGCCGAGGACGGCGAGGCGCCCGCGGCCGCCCCAGGAGCCCCGCACCGCCCTTCGCCCCCGGGGCCCGCCTCAGCCCGTCACCCGGGCGAGCCCCGGCGGGGCAGCCAGCTCCGACAGCCTGGCCGGCGGCGCGGAGGGGGAACGGGCCGCCCTCCCTGCGGGGCAGAGGTGCCACCCGCTGCGTCGGGGGAACCTGCAGCGACGCGGCTACCGGGGGCGGAAAGCCGCGGCCGCCCTGACCCGCGGGCCCCGGGAACGGCGCGGCACAGGCGGGAAGGCCGCCCGCGGATGACAGAGGGCCCATGGCCACCCCGGCCCCCCGCCCGCGCCCAGGGGAGCGGAGGCCCCAACCGGAGGCCAGGCGTGAGGGACCCCGGCCTGCGACAGGGCCCCGGCCTGCCGCCCGCCCCCGCGCCGCCAGCCCGCCCCGCCAGGCCCAGCGGGGCCGCGGCCAAACGCCCCGCGGCCGAGGCGAGCCGCTTCACCCCCCCGCCTCCGGGCCGGCCAGCGCTGCGCAGAGCGGGCTGGCCTGAGCCCGCCGCCCCGGCTGGCCCGCGGGAGGGCGGCGGCCGCCCCGCTCACCAGGGAGATGGTCGTTGTAGCCGCCATCTTGTCCACCCCGTCGGCAGTCGGCGCGCGTCTCTCGCGAGAGCTCTGCGGGCGCGAAAGGAGAAATCTCGCGAGAGCCGCGGCGGCAACGTCTCGCGACAACTCCGGCGGGGGTCATGTGGGCGGGGCGGTCAAGATGGCGGTAGCCGCGGTGGGGCTGGGGTCGGGCGGGATGTGTTGGCCTGCGGTGCCCCGGGGGCCTCTCTGCCCCCGCCCCGGGGCGCGGCGTGAGCTCCGGCGGGTCCTGGGCCGCTCTAGGGCTGTACCGGCCTGTACGGCGCGGTCGCGGTCCCCGTCGGCAGCAGGTGCGGGGCCTGGGTAGCTGCGGCCTGTGGCGCTGCCGCGGCCGGAGTCCCCTCGGGTGCCCCCGGGGCAGCGGCAAGACCGACCTGTCCTGCGGGCTGTGCCGTGCCAGAGGCGCTGAAACCGCCTCCCGGGCCGTTCCACGGGCACCCGGAGTTCAGAGCCCCGTTAGCCGTGGAGATCAGCGGTTGCTGAACGTGCAGCTTGAGAGCAAATCAGGACCCATCCGCTGAGAACTGAAGTGAAACGTTGCCCTGGTGCCTGGCTGGCTGCTCCCCCCCATCCCTTCTGCTCTTTTTTTCTTTTCAAGTGGCTCCAATCCCTTGCATCCAAATTTAAAGGCAAGGTCAAGCAGCCTGGCACAGGGGGTGGAAGTGCTACTCTGAAATAGGGCCCTGAAAAGACACCTCTTCCCAAGGTGGTGGTTCTGCTTTAATGAGGAAAATGCTGTTAACTAGGACAGAGAGATGTGCCGTTACACCTTGCACTTAATTACTTAAACTGGGATGAGAATGTTGTGGCCTCTCGGCCCTGCTACAGAAGAGATGCAAGGCTAAAGAAAATCTACAAGAAGTTTACAGATTCTGAAAGCCTATTTTATAAAATATTTAGGAAGTTCAGGCCAATAAAGCTTATCAAAGGCAGTTAAAAGATGACTTAGCATCTAATTACCATTACGAGGAGAAAGTCTTGCATTGTAAAAGTTCCCTTCATCAAGGAGATAAAGGTACAATATGAATTGGAACATAAACCAGGTCCCTTATTTCCAGCCTAAATTGAAGTGGCAGCAGTTAACCACTGGAGAACATCATGACTGAGATATAGCAGATTCCTACACGATGCAGCCTTTAAAGTAAGTCGAGATACTCTCCTAAAAGGTTGGGGCACATTGCAGCTATAATCACGGGCAGGAATTACAATCCTAATTAGCCGATCAGGTGTGACTACTGGTGTCTGAGCACACCCCTTTCCTGTACCCCAGGACTCTGGCGCCGTGCGGACTTGCAGGCGGGGGGCAGGATTCCAGCCCGGTGCTGGGGCCACTCCTGCAAAGAGGGACAAGTGTCCTGCTGGACACCGAGCTGGGAGCCAGCAACCGCCCTTGTGGCAAAGGTCGGCGCCATCCTGGGCTGCGCTGGGGAAACCTCACCAGGCGCTGGAGGGGACTGATCCTCCCTCTGCTCAGTGCTGGTGAGGCCACATCTGGAGTGCTGGACCTAGTGCTGGGCTCCCCAGGATGAGACAGACCTGGACTTACTGGAGCGAGGCCAGCGCAGGGCCACCACGACGCTGGGGGCACTGGAGCATCTCGTAGGAGAGGCTGGGGAAGCTGGGGCTGTTCAGCCTGGGGAAGGCTCAGGGGGTCTCACCATTGGGCACAAACATCTGGTGGGAGGGTAAGGAAGGTGCAACTAGGCTCTCCTCAGTGGTGCTCAGTGACAAGAGGCAGGGGGCACAGACAGAAAAACGGGAAATTCCATTTGAATGTAGAACACACTTTTTTTTTTCTGTGAGAGTGGTTGAACACAGGAACAGGTTGTGCCCAGAGATACTCAGACCTGAAGGACACGGTCCTGGGCAGGCTGCTCCAGCTGACCCCAGGGGGTCGGACTGGGTGGCTGCAGAGGTGGGAAGGGGCCTGTGAAATCTTGAGCGGTCCCGTCCAGCCTCGACTGTTCCGTGACTCTGTTGTGTACTGGAAACACCCCGGGGATGGGCTGGTTAACGAACTCATCGTTGCCAAACGCAGCACAGCCAGTAGCAGGGAAATCCACTGGTCAGGGTGAGCTGTGACCATGTGAAATCAAACAAGGAATGAGCCCGGTGAAATGTGTTAAAAAAGAGCTAATGAGCTCATCAGGGAAATGAGGCAGTTGGTATATGAAGGAATTTCTCAGTTTGCACAGACAAGTGCAAACTTGTTCTGGAGAAAGAGTGATATCTGAATCAAGCAGCGGTGCGATGTTTCTCCTCTGAATTCCTTCTCTACCCAAGTCGCCTGACTTTGTGGCTAAATCTGCTGAACTCAGGGAAGCCATTTCACATTTAGTTTAACTGCAAGAGTGACTAAGAAATTATCGAGTGGTTTGCCGAGTGCTCTGATGAGATAAGCTGCTTCCAGTGGCTTTATTGATTTATCAGTTTGTAGGGTCGGCACAGCACAGCACAATGGGGAAATACAGCACAAGCGGGCAGCTCAGCGTAGCGTGGCGGCGCAGCAGACCCAGCCCGGCATGGTACGAGCGGTGCGGCACGGCAAAGCGCGGCAGCATAACGGGCACCGGCGGCAGCGCACGGAGCAGCTGGCGCGGCGCGAGCAGCACGGAGCAGTGCGGCTTCTGCGACACAAACAATTCCTGCGTGCGCTTGTCACCAACCAGACCTGGCGTGCGCAGCAGCTAAGATGATTGATTGCCCCTTTCTCCAGGCTAGTGAGTGAAGTTCCAACCGCCACAGGAGAAACAGGGGAGGAAGAGACATCAGGGGTTTTACCCTTAAGACGCCGTGAGATTTTGGAAGGCCGTAAGACAAGCCGGGGAATGACAAGGGCTCCGTTCAGCACCAGAGAGCTTTCTGCTGATCCACATGTTCGGATCCAGCTGGTGGGTTTGGATTTCTGGAATTTCTTCTCATGCCCTATCAAGTCCAGCTCACAAAGCTCTCTCTTCAGCTTACACCAAGGTGTGCGATTCTAATTACAAGGCATCACAGTGGCTCATCTGTGCTGGGGAAACCTTAACAAAACAGGAGAAACGGGGTATAAAGAATGGAATGCGGCAGATCGGGAACTACGCCAGAGCTTTCGCACCCTGCACCTCTCCTCCCTTCTGCACGTACTACCAGCTGGCAAAGAGGGGAAAAAATAGCGTTGGGACCTGCAGTGAGGAAAGCTTATCATTCCCAGGCAGAAATTTTCAGTTTGGGGGATTCTTGCAGCAGCTTTGCATCTCGACAAACGTCGTGGGGAAGGGGCTGCGGGTGTGCTACCCCGCCCCCCCCACCTCACACCTCCCTCTGGCCTGCTGCTCCGGGAGTGGGGACCGGGACCACGTGCTCCCGCTCGGTCCCGACTCCTCGCGCTGCACGGCTAATTTCTCGGGTTTGCGGATGACTCCTCCACTTGCTGCTGCCTTTTCACCCCACAGCTCGGGCGCGCCCCTCGCACGGGCTGCGCGGGCTCAGCCGGGAGCGTGCGGCCCAGCCAGGCCTGCGGGAGGAAGCGGGGTCACAGGAGCCCCGCAGTTTCTGCCAGTCTGGAACGCTTCCCGGCCCAGACCGCGCAGAGGGCACTCACAAGGGAGGAGACCGGTATTTGTGGAAGGCATTTTCCAGGAAGTTCGCCAGCTTTTCACAGTCGTCCTAAAATAAAAGAAAAAACAGGCCAACAGATCAATTTGGCTCGGCTACCTCGGGCATCTCCTTCCTTACACGATTCCATCCCAAGCCACTGACTTCACATCTGACTTTTGAGGTGGGAAGGGAACAACTCGCATGCACATCTGGAACACACCACTAATAACAATCGTATTTACTGAATAACGCCAAATGACCAACCAGGATTGGAGCCTTTTTGTGTCAGGTGCACTATAAAGGCAAAACAGCAGCGAGTTCTTTGAAGCGTCCAATCTGAATGGATCTGGCTTCTTTTGTTTAGTTTAATTTCAACTTAACTGACACTGGATCTAGAGTTATTTTCCGTGGCCACATGTTTTATAATATCCTTACTGCTAACAACAATAAAAATTAATGTCACTTTTTGTTGGTCTGACAACTATTTTGTGCAGAAATGTCTTTTCTGACACATTCAGGAGTAGGTGGTTTCTAACATGATTAGAATGTTTATTCCTTAAGAAAGAAATTACTGAAATACACAGTGATATGTAAAGGATGCAAAACACCCCCACCTTGTATCATAGAGGGGTTTTGGAATTGCCAGAAACAAGCTCAAAATTCTCACTCAAATGAAAAATGCAGAATCAGTTGTTTTCTTGGTGCTTAGAGGCACCCCTTTGCCACTACTGCTGCTAAATTACTACTTTTGTTTTAAAAAACCCTTGGATTTTGAAGACAAAATCTGTAAGGTGTAGGTAGTATCTTTTGTTAGACCAACCACTACAGCTGGAAAACCAGAGGAGCATGTGGGTGCACAAGTCCTTCCGTCAGAAACAAGCAGCAGACTCCCCAGCTAAACACGGTGTAACGAGGTGTGAGTCAGCTGCAGCACCTGAGGGAAAGGCACCTGTGGGGAGGAAAGGTGTTAGAGAGGGGAAGGCGCGTTAAAAGGAGAAGGAGAAAGAAAAAGGTCATTTACAGTCCGTGGAACGTGGACCTGCGTGAGGTCTATTCCACAGCAGCAGGTTGCCCCAAGTGCCACACACTTCCCTGCACACGGGAGGAAGCAGCGTGGTGTGTCAGGGCCGAGCCGTGCAGTCACCGTGCTCAGATGAAGAAGGTCTAAATGTGCTTTTCTCCAGGTGTACTCACGTACATTTTTCACTCAGTGAAGCTGAGCGACCCCTTCCTTGTCTAATGTCAGCCTCCAGAACGAGGAATTCTCCAAAACTTTGCCTACAGCCCCAGAATTCCTAACTTGCACAAAATAAATAAATATATTTTTAATTGTCTCCATGCTGCCCTGGCTCGAGGCCATGCTGCCATGCGGCCTCAGTGGCTGGGCTGCTCTGAATTCTTTCTTGGGACCGTCTGCACACACCGAAGGGAGAGCCCAGACGTTGGGTGCCAGGGTGGCCCGTCCCTCCTGCAGGCAGAAATCTGCACAGGCAGCGGGAGCAGCTGCCCAGGCACTGGGACAAGCACCCGGAGACGGGAGGTGGCCTCAACCTCCTCCCCTCAGCACTCCCGGTTCTCACTCGGCACCACTGCGAGGTTGGTGCTCTTAACCCTGACACCACAACACACTTGTCCCCTCAAAACCGCAACCTGGAGTCAGGCACGAGCAAAGGATGGAGAAAAACAATGACCAAAACAGGAAGGGTCACCCGCTGCAAGGGGTTGTCCCCTGCGACCGCTCGCTGGCTGCCGACGGGGAGCAGAGGAGCTCTGACTCCCCCGGGGAAGAGGCGTCACAGGGACTTGGGGACTGCGGTGGCGCGGGCTGAGGAGCGGCGAGGCGGCTCACCTCGTGGATGAATCCGTAGTGCACCAGCTCCGTGGCCAGGTCCTTGGAGTTATCGGCTGCAGAGACAAGGAGCGGGGAGGACATGAGCCTTCATGCATCTCTTAGTTCCTCCCCTGCCAGGAAGGTGCCCCTCTCCCAACCCGCAGCACACCTGTACCAGGCTTTGTTAGCTTCAGGGGCACACGCTGTCCACTTTGGGTTGGCTAAGTAACTGCTAATTGCAGAATCCCAGAATCATCTAGGTTGGAAAAGACCTTGAAGATCATCTAGTCCAACCATTAAATGAATTAATCCTGGGGCAAGCAGAGTGCAGAGGCAGGCAGTGAATTGGAGCTCAACAAGGTATGGGGCAGGAATGAGCTCCAGTCCCAAATCACACAAAGCACAACAGACTTGGCAATGTGTCCCTTTGTGATTTTTTGTCCCTGTTTTGGCTCAGCATGACAGGCAGGCCACACTACCTGTGGGCAGAAAAGCACCAGGAGCTGGTGAAGCAGCAGCTCCCGAGCGTTGATTTCCACGCTTTGTGCTTGGGTTTTGGCTGTAAGGCGGCTGAGGGGCTCCAGCCGCGCGGCCTCCAGCAGCCTTCTGCACATTTTAGGGAGGACCCTGCTGTGCTGGAGCTCCTCTGGGAGAAGCAGCCTCCTCCAGAGCCATGGGCTCCCTCAGAGCAGAGCCCACCTTCCCCTCTGACAGGTACTGCGGAGCCTGCACCGGGGTTGGGAACGAGGGAAGAATCCACTAGTGTTACCCCAAGGACTGCACGCCACGTGTCCCAGGGTGAACCGCAGGGCCTGGATGGCCACTTGCTGGACTCCCGACGTTCACTTTAGAGCGTGGGTTACTGCCGCGTGCCAGAGGCTGTAAGCCCAGGGTCTGAGTGGACAAGAACTGGTACTACACTGATATTAGGTTTAGTCTGCTCTCCCAGTATGAGAAGGAAAGAAAAGCTGGCTCTAAACACAATCTGTGTCTAACAAAATCTGAGCCTAAACCTAACCAGGGCCACCAGGCAATACTTCTGCATTCACACAAAAAAATTTACTTGCAAGTGAACTTACTGGGCAGCAAGTCGTAGCTCAACTGTCGATGCAATTTGTCCTCCAGGATCAGCAGAAGGGTCAGCTGCAGAAAGAAGAGAGTGCTCTTTGCAAACACCCGTTTCTCCAAAAGAGAGAAAGGTGCTGACTCTCCCAGCAGCACTAGAAACTGCTGCAGTGGTGAGCAGGGAGGATGCTGGTAACTGCTGAGATATTGGATGTCTTTGGCAGGATAGTCTGAGTGTCTTGGAGGAATGTTCTCTCAAGTTACAGCTCACCTGCAACTGTTCGACTAGAAAGAAGGAGAGTTAAAAGATGTCCAAACAAAGACACCAAGGCCTTCCTGTCCTGCAGCCAGAGGGGCTGGTGGCTTCGTTCTTCTCAGACTTCTTTTATTATAAAGGGACAAGAGTAAATCCTTTGGGTACTGCAGCAAACTAGCTGAGATCAAGCTTCTTCCTGGTCGGGTGCCAGGGATGGGCACAGAGAGCAGGTCTTGCCCCAGTGCCTCATGTAGAGCAGAAGCTGAATACTTACGTGCCACTGGGTCTTGTCTTCATTCAGTTCCATGTTACACTGCATTTGCACCACCTAGAAGAGGCCAAAATCAACGTCAGCTTGGACACAGCCCCGTGGCTCCCCCAGGCCTGCTTTACTTCTTCTCTCCAAGCACAACTTTCAAATTCCTACTTAAACCCCTTAATTCCACCTGCCAGCCTGCCCTTCCACCTCTTCCCACATTTCTAGGAATTGTGTGGGTGGGGCAGCTGAGGGTGAATCTAGTCCAGTATCCAGCCACAAACCATGGCCACCACCAGCTGCTTGAGAGGTGGGTAAGGGAGCCCTGTGCGAGGTGCAGTTCTCGAAACCTTCACATCCAGGGTGAATTCTGCTCCATTTGCCAGGGGCAGGCTTCTCCCTAAAGCTCTGCCTAAACTCTTGGTTACGTTTTGATACTGTACTTGTTCCTTATGGGATGACCAATCCTTAAACCAGACAAAAGAGCAAATCTTGAATATTATTAAAATGACATATGGATTTTCCTCCACGCACTGCATCGCAGAATACTGAGATGTGTTAGACAAATATGGCATTTTATTACTATGTCATCCTCAAGCTCCTATGAAGGAACTGGGTCAGCTTCAAGCTGGGTCAGCTTCAAGCTTCATTATGTCAGCTTCAAGTTCCTGTGAAAATGGTTCACACCAAGAGTCCCGATGTCTGGGCAGAGGAAGGCCAGAGCGAGCTGCAGTCGGGCAGCCCAAACGGCAGGAAACCAAGTGAGGAATCAACATCCCCGTTCCACGCGGGGTTTAATTCCTCAATTTCAAGCTTATGCTCAGAGGTGAGTTACATGCTTGTTCCTTCCCCTGACCCTGTGCCCTCCACTCCACTCCTCCCTGTGACAAACACCCCTGGGCATTGAGCTCCGCTGTCCTCTGACCGTTACCATCTCCAGGCATCCATTTCTCCTGGGCGAGGTGACTGGCATGGCCACACTCAGGGCAGGTGCCCCTTTCCTTACACCCAGTGACGCAGGGCACCATCTGCTACATGCTCCTGGATACACTGAATCACACCGAGCTGGGCAGCCTCTCGCAGACATCATCAGGGACAAGGCTGGTGATGACTGAGTGCATCGTTGCCCCCTGCTCCCCACCTCCCTCTACCTGCTGCCTGTGATCAAAGAGTCACTTAGGTGGGACGGGACATCCAGAGGTCTCTAGTCCAAGCAGTGAATTCAGAGCAGGTTGTTTAGAGCTCTGCCCAGCTGGGTTTTGAAAACCTCTCTTAGCCCCTGGTCCGTTGTTTAACCATCCTCACCATGAAAAAAAATTATTTGGATCCATCCAGCATCCATATTCCAGTGCCTCCCAGAACTCTGCATTGTAACTACACTCATCTGGGACTTGCAGGTTTGTCCAGCTGCAAGTTTTCCTGAAATCTGTAGAAACTCAGTGCTTCTGAGATTACCAGTCCTTTGTCAAATTGGGTAAAAACTAGTTGAACACATTGGTCAGACAGTGCACTTGCCAAACTTCCCTTGGAGCATGAGGTGAAAAAGCAGCATATAACGAATGCAAAGAGCTGAAAAACCATAAGTGCGTAGGTTTGCATTTACATTTCTCCAACGTGTCTGATCGATCACCACAGCACTCTCACTAAAAATAAGCACTGAGCACTATGAATAAAGCATAAGTTAAGTGCACTGAAAGCTGCTCCTCAGACAGATAGGGAGAAACCACTGCTGATGCACTTTCTGAAGGGAGGCATGTCACAGGATCTTGCAGGAATAAGAAGCAGGTTTAGCCCTACATAGTATTTTTAACATCAATTCAATGCAAGTATGAAATTGCATTCCTATCATCCATGGCAACACACAGACAGTGCCGCAGGTGACCAGTGAGTGACTAGAAGCGTCACCACAGGGAAACCACAGGACCCACGTGGTTTTTTCAGAAAGAGCCCTCTCTTTCTGAAGCCCCTCTGGCTGCTCTCAGAGTGGCCGGCAGTTCAGGGACAGGAGCCGCTGGAAGAAGCGCCATGCCTGAGCTGCGCCCCGGTGACGGCGGCCAACAGCCTCGTCTCCCCATGTGTGTGTCAGCAAAGGACAAACGCCAGCTCCTGCCTCCGGGAGGGAATGATCCCTGGCAAGGACGCAGCCTGGGATGGCCTGGCTGGCAGGAAGGCTCTGCTGGCGCTGCTGGAGGGACGCTGGGGTCAGGGTGGGCAGCAGGCAGGACATGAGCTGCAACGTGCCCTGGCACCAAGGAAGGCCAACAGCGTCCTGGGGCACAGCCAGGAGATTGAGGGAAATAATTATTCCCCTCTACTCGGCACTTATTAAACTACATCCAGTAGTTTGGATCCAACTGCATCTAATTTTGGTCCCCCAAAACAAGACAGACATTGATAAACTGGAGCAAGTTCAGTGGAGGGCCATCAAAATGATCCTGGGCTGGAGTGCTGCCCTCTGAGGAGAGGCTGAGGGAACGGGGCCTGCTCAGGCTTTGTGGGGACGTGGCGGCAGCCTGCCCGGACCTGTGAGGGGTGACGCTGCAGCACAGAACCGCTCCATTCAGCGAAGGGCTACACTGTGGGTTTGGAAGGCTTCACATCTGCTCAAACGCCCTTGCCTTGTGTCAGTCCTTCCCTGCCCGCCCAGCCTGGCACCCCTCCCACTCCCCGCGGGGCTCCACAAACCCCCCTGCGATCACCTTCCTGCCACGAACTCGGCGTCGGGACGCACAGTCCCGCCCGCACAGCGCCTGGCACGACAGGGCCTGAGCTCGGCCGGCGCCTCAGCTGCCACTGCAGCGTCAGGATCCAACGGCGGGATTTCAAACATACCCCCAGCAATGAGGCACGGAACATGCCGCACCCCAGAGCTGCCGGTGTGAGGAGAGAAGGCAGGGCTGAAGAATCAGAGGCAAGGGGCTGCTCCAGAGGCCTCCGGTGAAACGGACCCCGCTAGCCCCAGCCAGAGGGACTGTTGCAGTCCTGGGGCAACGAGGAGAAGAGCTCTCGCCCCGGCATGGCTGAAGGGAGAGGGGTTCCCGCAGTGGGGTGTCGGGAACGGAGACTGTTCACCTACGCCCAGGGCAGCGCGTGTCCCCGGCTGGATCTGACCTTACCTTCCTGGTCTCCACATCGAAGGGCTCTGGGGTGGGAGTCTTGGCTTTCTGAGGGTCCTCCTGGGGCTGGGAGAGTGCCCGCGGGAGGGCGTGGGGTCTGGAGACAGCGAAGTTCATCAGGGGGTAGATCCCGTTCCTGGTGCAGACACAGAGACAAGAGCTGAGCCCTGTCCCCTTGCAGCCCTGGCACGGGTCCGCTGCGGAAGGCCCAGAGCAGGACCTGCCCCCGCAGCGTGGCAGGGCCGGCAGCATGGCCACAGAGCTCCCCGCGCCCTGGCGTGGCAGCCCAGGTCTGCTGGCCCCGGGGAGGGGATCACAAGGGGATCACGAGGGGATCACACACGACCGTGAGCTGCCGCGCGAACTGGATGCTCTGCGTGAGCTGCAGCGCAGGCCCCGGCTCAGGGAGCCGAGGGCAGGGAGCCGCCGGGGACCGAAGGGGGAAGACACAGTGCAGGTCAGCCAGCAGCACCCTCAACCCACCTGACGTCTTCTAAGAATTTGTCGAGTTCAAGGAAGGAGACCTCTGAGTACCTGGGAGAGAAGCAGGACAGGGCGATTACTGGAGGAGGCAGGAGAGAAGAGTGGTGCGGAGGACTTAAATGGCTTTAAACTGCAACAGGGGAGGTTCAGACTGGGCATGAGGAAAAAATGTTTCCCAGCAAGAGTGGTCAGAGAGTGGAATAGGCTGCCCAGGGAGGGGTGGAGTCCCCATCCCTGGGTGTGTTTAAGGGCCGTTTGGATGAGCTGTGGGGGGATGTGGGGTAGGGGAGAACTTTGTAGAGTCGGGCTGAGGGTTGGACTCGATGATCCCGAGGGGCTTTTCCAACCTGAAGGATTCTGGGATTCTGTGACTCTGTGACTGCTCTGCCATCACCCCGGGATCACCAGGATGGATGCACGTCCTGGGCTCGGCTACAGCTGCTCTGAAACCTCCCCACTCCTCCTCACCTCCACTGGGCTCCGGGCCGACCCTCCCTCCGGATCTCGGCCATCACCATGTTCAGGTCCAGTTCCTTTATCTTCTCCTCCACCACGTTCTCCGGCATCAGATCTGGGGCAAAGGCAGAAAGGGGCTGTCAGCCGGGAGGTCCCGCAGCGCGACGCCGCAGCACAGACCCGCGGGCAGGTCGATGAGCCGTGACCCCCCCGGGCTCCCCCTCACCCCCAGCTCTGCTGGGGCAGCAACCCGAGCTGCAGTGGGGCCGGGGGCCACACGGTCACTCACACTGGTTGTTGATGAAGCAGTGTGCTGCCAGCAGCTTCAGGGAATGCACCTCAAAGAGCACCCGGTGGAAGAGCAGGTTGTTCGCTGTCGGTCGCTTGTCTGGGTTGAGGGTCAGGCACGACAGAATGAACTCCTGAGGGCCAAAGCAAAGCGTAAACTGGAGGCAAAGCTGGGCGTTCCCCCGCCCATCCCCACTGCCGCCAGCCCCGGCGTTTCCTGGGAAGCAGATCTGAGTAGTGGGCAGTGGCAGGGCAGGGCAGGGCAGAGGGCAGCATCCTGCTGGGCACCCGCCAAGAGCCCGGCCACAGCACCGCTGCTCCCCGTGCACTCTCATCAGGGAGGAGGTGCAAAGCCAGCAAAGGGCCGGGAGGAGGACAGGCAGGGGTGTATCTGGCAGGATTGGCTCGCAGGGCAGCAGCCCACCGAGAAAGGTGGGGTAGGAGCGGAGAAAGGGCGGCCTGAGGCAGCGGGAGGGATGCGGGAGAGCAGGGACGCATCTGCCCGTTTCTGCCCATTGACGGCAGGAGAGCAAGAGCCTCTCTCTGCTCTGGCCTGGGGCCAGCCCTGACCTGCCCCGTGCAGTCCCTGTACAGGTATCTGTATGGCTGTTCAGAACAGACACAGAGACCAAAAAACGACCAGAAGAAGGGTGGTGGGGTGGGCACCCACGATCAGCTGCCCAAAGGCCACCAGAGGTGAGCAGCAACAGCGCGGATGGCCCCGCGGAAGGGACCCTCTGGGACACCAGGCAAAGAAGGGCACTATTGCATCGAAGGGGGTAGGATTTACTGTGGGATGCCTGAGGGAGTTCTAAGATCAAACGGGAGAATCTGGGGAGTGTACACACTTATTATGGGATGTTGTGGAGACTGGCCAAAGGAAGAGGAAGGGAGGGGTTGAGGGGGAGGAAAATGGAGGGGGATAAAAGGTGCCGGCTGCCCGTCAGCACTCTGCTGCCTGGCTGAGCCTTGCCCCCGATCACCTCAGTCTGTCCTGTCTTATTAAACTCTCTTCCTGAGTATTTACAGTGTAAGTTCGTTCTCTGTTCCCTGCGAGCATGTGTGGTCCTCTGGCAAACATCAAGCTGGACGAGCCAGTGAGATGAAAGCTCGGGAAGGGGGCAGAGATACCAGATGGACCGTAAGTCTGATTGGTAACGGGGAGACTCGTGGGACGGAGCCAGATACCAGTGGCCTGTGAGGGGGATTGCCCTGAGCATTGACGCTAAAGAGCAGGATCTGGCTGTTGGTGATTCTGTGCCCGTGGACGTGGCACCCCCGGTCCGTGCTGAGCTGCCTGCAGTGGCCACATCTGTACGGAGCATGTGTGTGTGTGTGTGCACACGTGTGTGCACACGTGTGTGCACGGGCACCTCCTGGGAACTCACACTCACCCTTACTACTGGTAGGACTGGGAAATGGGGGTGGGGACCAGCCAGGAGGGTGGGAATCCCCGTGTCCTTCACCCAGCAGATCTGGCTGCCCTTGGGTTTGCAGCGGGTCCTTGTCCCTGTTCCCCTTTCAGTGGTGTAACCCCCCAGCACTGCTGGGCTGCCCGACATCGCAGACACCAGCTGAGGGGAGGGATGCTCCCGGGGAGATTTACACCCCAGGAGGGACGCCCGACCCGCAGGTGGGTCCCCGAGGCCCAGCCGGCTGCACTCACCCGCATGTTGGGATCGTCCAGCGAATGTCGCGCCCGCACGATCGCCTCCTCCGAGACCCGCGTGTCCCCGTTGGTCTGGATCTCCAGCACTGCCATCTGGGGAAGGAGGAACGTGGCCGCGGGTGCACGTGGCCGAGGCTTGGGTCGGTCCTTGAGCTTCCCAAAGGGACATCCCCTGCCCCAGTGTGGAGCCCGGCCGGGCTGCGGCTCTCCGGGGCTCCCCAGCACTCCCCGGCCGCCGCGTCCCTGCCCCCGGGGCCCACTTCTCGCCCGTTGCAGCACCGGGTGGTTCCTGGCAGGGCAGGCACGGCAGGCACCGTGCAGACCGGGGGACAACGCAGGCAGCACCAGCCCCACGGTCTGCCCGGGCACATCCCCTTGGAGCAGCACGGCCTGTCCCTGCCCGCTGCACCCTCCCCGCCCAGGGCTGTCACAGCCCAGGAGGAAGAGGAGGCACCAGCTGAGCACAGAGGTGAGCTAAGCCTGTTGCTGCACCCGGGGCAGGGTGGGCCACGGCAGCAGAAAATGTTCTGCTGCCCCCAGCAGTGGTGTCTCCATGGCTGCACGGGACCCCCAGCTCACAGTGAGGTTTGGAAGGGGGTGAGGAGACTCCTGGGGAAGCCCCCCAGGCCCCTGCGATGCCCATCCTGCCCCATGCCCAGGCGTCACAGCAGGCTCCCGGGCACGGCCGCTGCCCTGCTCCGTACCTCCAGCGCGCACATCCCGAAGGAGAAGATGTCCACGGCAGTCCCGTCAGCCTTTTCTGCAAAACCGGGCCGGAACCGCATCAGGGCAGACGCACAGGCCAGAACCCGCCTGCCCCACGCCCTGCCTCACCCCCGCACACCCCTGCCCACCCCTCCCCTCCCGCTGCCCACGCCGCCTTCCCCCCCCCAGCGCACATTTCCTCACAGTTCCCTGTGCAAACCTTCCCCGCTTATTCCCCTCAAATTTGCTCAGAAGTATTCAAGGCGGGGGTCACATCATGAGTTGTCACATGGCACAAAGACTCTTTGCTCCCTTTTCCCTAATTGTTGTAGCATTTTACGTGCTTTTGAGCGTTCCTGGGCCTCAAGCTGATGTTTCCAGAGCCATCCATGGTCAGGCTGAGATCTCCTTCCTAACCAGTAGTTGCTAGTGCAGTCCCCCCCCATGCAGGCACGGCTGTTTTTCCCACGTGCCCAGCTCTGCTCTAATCCACACTAAATTTTACCCACAACGTTATCACAGTCCCTCACTATCACATGATCTTCTGTGAATCACGGCCAGCAGCTTCAGTTACGAATGCACTGAGTAATTCTGTACGGGCTGTGCCCACACCTCGCGCAGGGCCCCCCGCGTCCCCCTGGCACCCCCGCTGCCCGTGCCCCACACTCACGGCCGTACTCCGGCGGGAAGAAATGCAGGTTGCGGAGCTCTTCCCTCTCAATCCTGATGGGGCTCCGCAGGTCATCCGGGAGTGCTGCGTCAGAAAGCGAGAAATGTTCTGCGCCACGGCTCCTCGGAGGCGCCTCCCCAGGGCTGCGAGCACAGACGGGTGCTCCCAGGGATCCCCACCTGTGCTCCTGCCCATGTGGCCACCCGAGGGGCACCCCCTCCCCCAGGAGACCCCCCTGCTCTCCCCATACGAGCAGCAGCTCCCCAAAGGGCCCAGGGCTGCTCCTCCATGCCGCGGCACCTCGGACCCGCGAGGGAGAAACTCCAGCCCAGGGACGGGAGAAGTGGCAGAGGGACACTCACCGTTGGCGAACACCCTGTGCCAGACTGTGGGTCAGTGCCGAGCCGGGAGCGGGCGGGTGAGGAGGCACAGAGCGGAGGGAGCAAACAGAAGAGAAGGTAACTCCATAGAATCCCAGAATCCTTCAGGTTGGAAAAGCCCCTCGGGATCATCGAGTCTGACCCTCAGCCCGACTCTACAAAGTTCTCCCCTACCCCACATCCCCCCACAGCTCATCCAAGCGGCCCTTAAACACACCCAGGGATGGGGACTCCACCCCCTCCCTGGGCAGCCTATTCCACTCTCTGACCACTCTTGCTGGGAAACATTTGTTCCTCATGCCCAGTCTGAACCTCCCCTGTTGCAGTTTAAAGCCGTTCCCTCTTGTTCTGTCACTAATTCCCTGGGAGAAGAGACCAGCACCAACCTCTCTACAACGTCCTTTCAGGGAGCTGTAGAGTGATGAGGTCTCCCCTCAGCCTTCTCCTCCTCACACTGAACAGTCCCAGCTCCTTCCATCGCTCCTCACAGGATTTATTATCCAGGCCCTTCCCCAGCTTCGTTACCCTCCTCTGCACTCGCTCCAGCACCTCGAGATCTCTGTCTCTCTCTCCAAGCCCAGCCCAGGTGATCCCCTGAGCCACCCTGAGCTTTCGCCTCTCCTGCCCAGCCAAACCCCTTTGTCACACCACCCCGCACCACCCGGGACGTTCCTGGGTGGGCAGCTCCCTCCCACTGACTCTTCTGGCTTCACTCGGAGCCAAGCAGCACCTTCCTACCTGAGCCAATCTTTATGAGCCCATTGTGCTGGATGAAGATGGTGTCGCTGGTCAGGTTGCCGTGGATGATGGGTGGCTCGCAGGAGTGCAGGAAGCTGGGGAGGCACAAAGCTGCCCTGAGCACGTCACCGGTGCCCAGCCCAGGAGCCGCGGGACGGCTGACAGCACAAGCAATGGCGAGCTTACCTGAGAGCAGAGAGGATCTGAGTGCACCAGCGCTTCCAGGCCTAGAGCAGAGACCAGAGCTCGCCGTCAGACGAGGCGCCCACCACAGCCCCGCAGCCGGATCGTGTCACTCCCACCCATGACCCCGTGACCCGGTAAATCTGCCTCCCGCTAGCCCTGCAGAGACTCACTCAAAGATGAGCCACACGCTGTGCCAGCCACAGCAGTCTCCTTTCCAACCCCTGTTCAGGAGACACCATCAAAGTTGGGAGCTCATCCTTACCAGAGCTCTCCTGAGCCCCAAAACCCTGGGGGCAGCAGGGACAGGCACATCGCAGTGGGGGCAGAGCCAGCTGTGGTTGTGGGGCCCATCATTATGGTTCTCCCTGGACACACCAACAGGGAGGCTCAGCTCTAGGAGGGCCTAACTGCACTGGTGTGATACTGAGCTCAAACTTCATGGCAGGGCTTGCAAGGTCGAGCATGGGGCCCCCAGCATGGCCACCCAGCTCCTCAGTCACAGCCAGCTGAGACCTGCCTGCAAAACCATTAGTCAGACCCATACTGGGCGGGTTTGCAGGTGAAACTGGTCCCTCCAACCCAAGCAGTAGCCTGGCCACAAGCCCACTGTCCCTGCTGGAGGGTGGTGGAGGTGCTGGCCCCCTGGAGCACAACGCAGCCCCAGGAGCAGTCAGCATCACGCAGCGGAGCCTCGCTGCAGCCGCTTCCAGCAAGTTCCCCCCCTCGGGGTCAGATCCCAACAGCAGGATCTGTTCTGGGCTGTCCTGGGGAAGATCCGCTCTTGCTCCAGCCCTCACCCAGACACCATCTCCCTACAGCGGAGAGTCCCTGGGTAACAGGGAGCAGCGGTGCCCACGTGCTCTGAGACCAGAGACCCTCTCTGTGCCCACAGACACAGAGCTCCCCACTTCACCTGTGCATGCACCCAGGGAACCTACCCTGGCATTCATGGCCTTGTGGTTTTTCTTGGTTTTCTTCAGGAACTGCTTCAGGCTCCCTGAAGACACGTATTCTGTGATGAAGATGACCTGGCAGGGAAGGGAGGCGTCAGCTTCCCCCCTCCCTGCACTGCCTGCACCGTGCACGGCCCATGGGCTGCACCAGCCAGCGGCACGCTGAGAGCGGGCAGCGGCGGCCGTGGCCCAGGGAGGGAAGGGGAGTCCCGGGGAGCGGGGTGAGGAGCACCGCTGGGATCCCCACCTGATCCCCATCGGCATCCCCCCCCCGCCCAGAGACCCCCTGGATGCTTCGCCTCCCTGAGACCTCCCTACCCGTGCCTTCAGGTCTTTCACATCCAGCCAGTATTTGTGAAGCTTGACGATGTTGGGGTGATCCACGAGCACCAGCTGCTCAAACATGGTCTTGATCTTCTCCTGCGGGCAGAGGAAGGACAGGTGGGGTGGCAGCTCCTGGGACGCGGCGGGACACCTCCAGGAACAGAGGAACCGGGGGCTGGGGAGGAGGCTGTGCCCCCGCTCACAGGGAAAGCTGTTTTTGGGGTACAGAGGATGCTTGGAGCTGCCTTTGAGAGGGAAGCCATGAAGACAGGCACGCAGCACAGCGTGCTGGGATTAGCCCTACTAATGGACTGAGCTGTGCATGAACAGCGGGGACCCGGGGAGGTGCAGCCACAGTCTGTCCCCCCAGAACTCACCTCGTGCGCTTTAAAGGCCTTCTTGTCAGTGAAGAGCAGCTCATTCCACACCACCTCCACACCCTCCTCAGTGTCCATGGCAAGGAAGGTGCTCTGGATGCCTGGCATGTTCCCCTGATTCACCTGCCAGGCACAGGAAGGGGTCAGACAGCCCTGCCCATGGCTCCCGGCCCCACCACGGGAAGGTGCTGCCTGCACGTGGGTCATCTCCACTGCAGCCCCTGCGGAGAACTCTGGCCCACACAGCTCTGCCCAGGAATCGGCGAGTGCAGCAAAACCCCTGCCTGCTGCCTGCTCTGCCCTGCCCGCGGGACCTGCCTGACTGCCTGCAAGCTCAGGCAGCTGCTGGCACCATTTCTCCGGGACGTGAGGGCACAGGAGAGAGCCAGTGAGCCGGAGCGGTTCCTGTGCCAGCCCCTCCCGACAGTTGCCTGCTGGTCCCGCTCCTGCACGTGGACAGGGACCCCCACGTGGACCCCACTTCCCAGCAGCCGTGGGGGAGCCCCACACCCGTAGCTGAACATGGACTGGCATGGGTTGGGAGGGCCCTTAAAGCCCCTCCAGTGCCACCCCCTGCCCCGGGCAGGGACACCTTCCACTAGCCCAGGTTGCCCAAAGCCCCGTCCAACCTGGCCTTGAACCCTGCCAGGGAGGGGGCAGCCACAGCTTCTCTGGGCAACCTGTGCCAGGGCCTCCCCACCCTCACAGGGAAGGATTTCTGCCTTAGATCTGATTTAAATCTGCCCTGTCAGCTTAAAACCATCACCCCTTGTCCTTATGTTGGTGCCCCCAGAGCTGGACCCAGCACTGCAGGGGGGTCTCCCAGAGCAGAGCAGAGGGGGAGAACCCCCCCCTTGCCCTGCTGCCCACACTGCTCTGGGTGCAGCCCAGCACACGGGTGGCTTTCTGGGCTGCCAGCGCCCATTGCTGGCTCACAGGCAGTTTTCCACCCCCCAACCCCCGCAAGTCCTGCTCTCCATCCCCTCCTTGCCCAGCCTGGGTTTGTGCTGGGGATTGCCCCGACCCATGGGCAGGACCTTGCCCTTGGCCTCGTTGAACTCCATGAGGTTTGCCCGTGGCCCCTCTCCAGCCTGCCCAGGTCCCTCTGGCTGGATCCTTCCCTCAGCGTGTCCCCGCACCACACAGCTGGGTGTCGGTGGGGAACGTGCTGAGGGTACCTCGATCCCACTGTCCGTGTCCCAAACAAAGGTGTTAAACTGGTCCCAGCCCCGACCCCTGAGGACGCCGCTCGTCGCTGCTCTGCACTGGGACATGGAGCTGTTGGCCATGGCTGATGGTCACACTCACGTTGGACAGGACAAATTAGAAGGTCCAGACAAACAAAAGCCATTACATCATCCCCTTGAACATCCCGAGGAGATGGGGGGCAACCCCTGATGCCCCGGGGTCTGTCTGATGAGTTCCCATCCCCTGGGGTCATGGAGCTGCACCCCAGGACCCCCCGGGAGCAGCTCTGCAGACACCTCATCCAGCACGGGCCCACCCTGCGGTGGGTCTCTGCCAGTCCCGCCTTGAGGGCAGCGCCAGATCACCAGTCCCCAGCCCAGCCAGCACCACCGTGTCCTGGCCCCGGCCTGGGTAAAACCTGCTCCAAAAGCCCTCGGTTCTGATAGGGGTCAACAGCAACCCCCTGCCCCGAGCTGCCCCCCCGCCAGCCCTGGCAGCGTGGGCAGAGGCTGCCCGGAGCTGCTGGCAGCCAGATGAACGGGGGATTGTTCTGGAGCTGCCAGGAGCTGGTGTGCAGTGTCCCGCTGCGGCGCGGGGCAGCTGCGGGCGCAGGCACAGGCACGCAGCACCCCCAGCTCGTTACGGGGCATGGACGGGCAGCTCGTGGCCCAGTTCCTGCTGCGGACACACAAAGCACCTCTGTTCCTTGTTCCCCCTGCTCACAGGCTCCACGTGCTCCGCACAAAGCCCGGCATGGCCAGCCAGCGACGCGGCCAGCTGGCCTCGCTGACTGCAGCCTTCCCAGCGAGTCCCAGCAGCCTCCCAGTGCTCCCAGTGCAGGCACAGCCAGGGCGCTGCTGGGGCGGCCGCTGCCGGGGACCGGCGGGGAGACGGCTTAGCCCTCACCCACATCCCCCTGCGGCGGGGCTGGCACACCAGCGCTGCGAACCCCGAGCCATGGCCCTTCCAGAGAGGGTGATGCTGCTGGCAGAAGGCAAGAGGAGGGGACTGGGGGTGTTGATCGACAGCCGGCTGAACAGGAGCCAGCAGTGTGCCCAGGTGGCCAAGAAGGCCAATGGCATCCTGGCTTGTATCAGCACTAGAGTGGCCAGCAGGGACAGGGAAGGGATCTGACCCCTGTGCTCGGCACTGGTGAGGCCGCCCCTCGATGAGTGGGTTCAGTTTTGGGCCCCTCACTCCAAAAAGGCCCTTGAATGACTCGAGCGTGTCCAGAGAAGGGCAACGGAGCTGGTGCAGGGTCTGGAGCACAGGTGTGATGGGGAGCGGCTGAGGGAACTGGGGGGGTTTAGTGTGGAGAAGAGGAGGCTGAGGGGAGACCTCCTGGCCCTCTGCAACTGCCTGAAAGGAGGGTGCAGAGAGGGGGGATGAGTCTCTTGAGCCAAGGAACCAGCGGCAGGCCAAGAGGGAATGGCCTCAAGCTGCGCCAGGGCAGGGTCAGACTGGCTCTTAGGAAGTTATTTCTTCTTTATGGGAGGGACTGCCCGGCCTGGGGCGGGGGGTCAAACAGCCTCCGCAGGAGCCGTCAGGAACTGGTGCCAGGCCAGGCAGGTTTCGGTGGAGGCCGTGCCGGGAAGGAGAGTGCTCTGTGAAGCTGCTCTCCCACCTCTCCCCAAAAACGCCACTGGAAAATCAGCTCACAGTCTTGAGAAAAGTCCTGTCCTGAAAGCAGCGAGTGGCCGCAAGGCCAAGAACAAGGAGTCAAATGGCAAGCACAGACCTGAACAGCCCTTTGGTTGCCACAAGGACACGCAGGAGAAAGGGAGCTCCGCACGGAGGGTGCTGACGTCTGGCTCCAAGGCACAGGTGCGTCTGAAAACCTCAGGTGCCACCTCCTCGTCTGCCTCGTCGCAGGGCCACGGCGCTCCCGCGTGCAGACAGGGAGCCGACAGCAGGAGCCAACCCCCAGGGCCACCGCGCCTCGAACATCCCATCCCCTCGCCCGGCTGAACTGCAGCCCCGGGCAGGTGATGCCACCTCCTGCCTGCTGGGAGCTGGAGGAAGGAACAGGCGCTCAGAGCGACCCACAGCAGCGTCCAGGGTCATCCCTCTGCCACAGCCTCCCAGCTTCGGACAACCGGCTCCCCGAGCCTGACGGGGCGTCCCGGTGCTGAAGGCTCCGGGCAGTGGATCTGTTGGGATCTGGGAGGCGCTGGGACGTGGCGAGGAGCATCAGGGAAATGTCCCCTGTTCCGTGCAGACACGGACGTGCTCAGACTTGGGCTGAATGACAATAAAACTGAGACTGAACAGCTGCCTTGCGCGCCGAGCCCCAAGACTGCATCAATAAATAAACACTGCGTTATAATCACAGAGGTGCCTGGGGACAAAAGGAACCGGCCACAGGTCACCTTGGCTATCTCACGCCGTGCCTCTGCCGGCAGCTCCGCGTGCTGCTAACGGTGGCCATCACGTGGAACAGGCAAAACTCCAGAGCTGGAGTGGGCAAACGCCCGGCTCAGGCTGCTTCCAGAAAGCCCTTGGCAGGAGCTGAGGCCAGCCTGGAGCGATCACCAGGGACAAGTAAGCGAAGGTTTACAGAAGATCAGATTGCATCTTACAATAAATCGTTCCCTTTTGAGCTTTTCACGTCAACAAGGACTGAAACAGAGCACAGAAAGAGGCTTAGTGATACAGTCCTGGGGCCTTGGGAGGGCACGGGGCTGGAGAGCATGGACAGGCATTTCTGCTCCACCGGCATTTAGACCCGATTTGGAGAAGAAAATAAGGACAAGGTGGGTTGTTACCTTTCTCGGGTCGCTCAAGGAGACCGGGGAGAAGGCACGGCCACGGCGCCTGGGCACGCCGCTTCCCCTAGCCACCCGCACTCACGTCCTGGGGACACGCATGAGCCGAGCCCATCTCTCAGCAGGGACACCCCGCTGCCCTCCCGTGCCCCCCCAGCACCCCTCCACGCTGTGGGAGGCTGAGCACGGAGCAGTCCCAGAGGCCTCCTCCACCGGTGGCCCCGCGCCCAAGACCCCGGCACAGGGCACACAGCTTCTGGACGAGGGAAGTGCTCCAGCCCCCAGCGCGGCCGGGGAGACCGGCCACCGGACCCGGGTGCTCTCCCATGCCCGAGCAGCCGTCTCGCACCCTCAGCCCCCAGCACAGATGTTTCTCCTGCACCCGCTCTCCCCTCCTGCCTCTCAGAGGCAGAAGTACCCAGTGGGGCTCCAGCCCAAGGGCAGCCTCTGCGAGGGAGCCCAGTTCCTGCCTGCAGGTACTTTACCCAAACCATTTCCAAAGTTTGGTGTTAAGTTCACTGATCTGTCTCCAAGGCAGCCCAGCAGGCAAAGCCTCAGCCCTCAGTGCTGGTCAATGCAGAGCAGCGACAGGGCCACGTTGCCAGTCCTGGCTCCCCGGGACTGTTAGCACCACTGAAGAGCACACACAGACCCTGCCTGGAAACCTGCACAGAGGAAGGATAACCTGGAGGTTGCTCCAAGGCACCAAAAACGCTCCCTCTGCCTGGCTTGGCGGGGGCTGCTGGGGAGAGGCAAGCGCAGACTGTGCTGTCGGCCGGGGAGAACGCCAGGAGAGACGGGCTGGAGCAAAGGGGCAGGCAGGGCAGGAGGGTAGCGGTGGGACAGCAACCCTCACCCCCCATTCCTGCAGGTCCCTTTTCCCCCACAGGGCTGCCGGGGCCAGGGTGGGGGTGAGATGCCAAGCAGCAGCAGGGAAGGGGAGGGAAGTGGCGTGTTCCCTTCTCACAGCCTGAGCCCAGGCGTCGCCATCACATAACCATCCCGAAAACACCATACCAACGGCAACACGAAGGAGATGCCCCACCAGGCTGGAGGATGCACCAGTCTCCTGCATACCGAGGCTAGGAGGAAGAGGACCAAACCTCTTCAGGGATTTTCTGGAATGGTGCTGAGCCAGAGACCAAGGAAAAGATGAAGTTTTGGGGATCAAAGTCTCTCGATCGAAGGCAGCTGCCAGCACTCTGTACACCAGAGCTGAGCCGAGTTCACCCCCCGAGCTGCTGCCCCACTCCTGCCTGCCTGTGGCTCACAGGGGCACTGGGACAGAGCCCTCCCCACCCACCGCAGGTGGGCAAGAGCCCAGCGAGCCGCTGCGGCCCCAACACCTGCCCGTGGGCTGCAGAGTGGTCCCAGCTGCAGCAGCCGCCTCCCCAGGTGCAGCGGATGGTCTGGGCACAGAGGGCCAGGAGGTAAGAAATGGCACCGTCTAGGGGACACCAGGCAAAGCCCAAGAGGCACCCAAAGGGAGAACTGAGCAAGGAGGAGGAGCGGTTACCTGGACTGCAGAGACCCTGGGCTCACCGGGCTCAAGCACCAGGACCTGCCTGGCTGAACGGCGACAGCAGACATGTGTTGATGCCGCAGGTCACAACCCGGAGCAGTGCCAGCACTGCTCTGCCACGGGACAGAAACCCCTGGCTGTGCGGGGGGAGGGCTAGCAGCATACCAAGGTGACAATGCTCACTCAGGCACGGTTTACCTGGCTCCCAGTGACACTGCAACATCACAGAATCACAGAATCGTCTGGGTTGGAAAAGACCTTGAAGATCATCCAGTCCAACCATCAACCCAACTACAGTTAACAGTTCCCAACTCCACCAGATCCCTCAGCGCTGGCTCAACCCGACTCTTCAACCCCTCCAGGGATGGGGACTCCCCCTCTGCCCTGGGCAGCCCATTCCATCGCCCAACAACCCCTTCTGCAAAGAAATACTTCCTAAGAGCCAGTCTGACCCTGCCCTGGCGCAGCTTGAGGCCATTCCCTCTTGTCCTGGCACTTGTTCCTTGGTTAAAGAGACTCATCCCCAGTTCTCTGCAACCCTTCTGGCGCTGGGAACTGGCAGGACTTACTGGGGCCTCAGGGCTGAGCAGGGAATGCAGAGTGCCTGGGGGAGCCCTTTTGAGGAGTAAATCCCAACCGGGCCCTCCTAAGCCTGGGTGACAGTAAAGGCCGTGTCCGGACTTCTCAAGGGGCTTCTGTTGGGGTTACAGTCAGCGAGGAGGTGCTGCTAAGGCCTGGGGACACCCCCTCGGCAGCAGGGACTGTCCCCTTGCAGCAAGGTGTGCAAGCAGCAGAGACCGAGGGCCGTGTCTCTGCAGGGGCTCTGTCCCAGCCCGCGGCCCAGGCTGGGCTCCGCTCACCTTCTCCAACCCTCACTGGCTGTGACGGAGCTGCACGCCTGCCCCCAGTGCCCCGCGCTATGCAACAGGCAGGGCAGGGCTGTGACTGCTGCAACACGGAAATAACTTTTTAAAACCTGTGAAGAAATGAGCTAAGAAGGCTGAGGCCCCACTTCGTCACCTGTGCTGCCTCCTTCAGCTCACTCAGGGACAGGGACAACAAACAGTGGCGGCGGGCAGAGCCGCCTGGTCACCGCTGCGCCCCGAAGCTGGAGCCGGTCCCGCAGGAGCAGCAGCCGGCGGGTGCCCGGGGGGGCTCATCCACACGTGAGTCTGTGGGGGAAGAGCCCCCGCACCCCCCGCGCTGGGAGCTCACTGCCCACGTCCGAGGTGCGGTGGCGTGGCTCCGAGCTCTGCTCCCAGGGCCCCGTTTCGAGTGCCAGACCCGTCACCAACAGCCCCTTTGTCCCCAGGGCTGGGACCAGGCTCTGGAGCAATTATAGAGCAACCTGCCCCTGAGCCCGCCGGGGGTGCTGGCTGGACCCCCCCCTGCAGGCACAGCGACGGCTGGGCAGAAGGGCTGGCGGGGGGCACCCGCCCCTGCTGCTATCTGCAGTCCGCAGCAAAACAACCGACGGAGCCACCATCTCCTGCGACCCTGCGGGAGCGGGACGAGGGATCTGCGGTGCCAGATAAACCTGTTCTCTCCGTGCGATCCTGTTACACAATTAACAGGTGAAGGGAACGCATGAGACGGAAAATATTGTGATTCCAGTGAAGCATTTGATCCTACCGCTCACAAAAACATATTCCCAGCACTAATTCAGAGCAGCGCGGCGGGCGCGGGGCTAACAGACTGCCAGCTGGAAAGACCCGGCCGAGCAGGGACGGTGGCGGAGCTGGGGGGCACTGGCACGGGCCCAGGCGAAGGCAGGGGCAGGCCTGGCCCCTCCGCCTGCGGGAGGGAGGGAGGGCTGGGAGTCCTTCCCTTCTCCCCATACCCACGGCCGCCCTTCCCTCTCGCCCAGCAGCTGCCAAGCAAACACTGTGATCCCTGTTCTCCTTCCGCCGCTGAGAAAAAAGGACAGAAAAGGTTTTTCCACTGCCCAGATAAGAGCCAGGAGGGACCCTGCGCGCTCCAGGCGATGCGAGGGTTGTTATTCCCCGGGCAGAAGACATTGCACACAGGCCTGGATGCAGACAGGGCAGGGCCCCAGGGAGCCCTTTGCTTTACCCCAGGGCACCGCACCCCCCCGGGAAGAGCCACGAGCCTGTGGTTGGCTGCGGCCGAGCGCTGCTTTGCTCCCCGGCTAAACTGCACCTCGGAAGTTCGCTGGCAGCGTCGCTGGAACCCAGGCACCGGCTGCCCCGCGGCTCCAGCCCAGCAGGTTTGTGGCGGGTGTTAGAGAATCACAGAATCACAGACTCCCAGGTGGGAAGGGACCTCAGAGATCATCTGCCCCAACCTTTCTGGCAAAAGCCCGGCCTAGACAAGCCCAGCCCCCTGTCCAGCTGAACTCTTAAAAGTGTCCGGTGTTGGGGAACCCACCACTTCCCCGGGGAGATTATTCCAGCAGCTGATTGTTCTCATTGTGAAAAACTTTCAATTTGGTCCAGTTGGAATCTCCCCAGGAGTAACTTGTACCCGTCACCCCTCATCTTTCCGTGGGATTCCTTGTACAAAGGGACTCTCCACCTTCTTTGTAGTCACCCTGTAGATACCGGAGCATGGAGATAAGGTCTCCCCGGCGCCTTCTCTTCTCCAATCTGGACAAACCCAATCTCTCAGCCTTTCCTCACGTGGCTGCCCAGCCCCGTGATCACCTCCATGGCCCTTCTCTGGGCCCTCTCCAGCCTGGCCACAGCTTTTTTTGTACAGCAGGGACCAAAACTGGACACAGGATTCCAGGTGTGGCCTGGCAGGCGCTGAGCAGTGGGGTAACACTTCGTTCTCTCTGCAGAAACAGCAGGAAAGGGAAAGGGCCCCAGCACCACCCTCCACCCAGACACTGGACGGGCTGGGGTGGGAAGTGGGAGCAGGAGGTGCCCAAGGACAGGCTGGGCATGCGGCACTCCGCCCCCAGTGCCCACCAGTCTGAACTGGGGACGCAGGCCCAGGGACGGGCTTTGCAGTGCTCGTCCCCAAAGCAATGGCCGGTGCTGGCTGGTCACCCGAGCCCAGCTGGAAAACACCAACAGCCCTTTGCGGGTCAGGCAGGAGACCAGTGACCGGTATGAATTATCCAGTTTGGTGTGATTTACCCTGTTGACTGCGCCGGGGAGGGGATTTGCTCTCCTGGGGCAGCAGCACAGAGCGAGCCCAAGCTGAACAGCTGAGCCGTCAGCAGTGACAGTGACAAACCCGCCTTGCTGACCAGCACCCGGCCGCCACAACATGGCCCTTGGTGTGTTTGCTGCCAAACGCCGACGCGTCAAATGGAAGAGTGAGCCAATGAGTATTTGGTCGTCCTTTAATCCGTGTTGTAACACGACTGCGGGACACCTCCCTGGGCCCACAAGAGAAATAGAAAAGCCTCCGGGACCGTGCATGTTCTCTGGTTATGTCAGAGAAAAAGGAGACATAAAGGTGTACGAGACTCATACACCATGTCTGGCCACTGTCAACAAAAATACCCACATGAGAAAACCAATGAAAGGGCAAAAAAAGCTTGGTAAAAACAGGAAAGGGAACAAAACATGGAGAATGCCGGTAATTGTAATAGTTCTATTTGGTGACTACTCTGGAGGGAGCACAGACCGGGCAGCCTGGAAGCTGCAGGGCTGCAGGCGTTCGGGACAGGGTGGGGAAGGCAGAGGGACAGGTCGTGCCCCAGGAGCACAGCAAGCAGCCCAGGAGCACGGAGCTGCAGACAGAAAGGCATTCTTGTGGAGAACACGACTGGAAATGAAAGAGCGTGTTACCGCACGAAAAAGGACAAGTTTCTGCACTAACCTTTAGCACTTGGCTGACGTCACCACCCTCCCCAGCAGTGAGAACAAGGCAGAGGATTGTTATGGCCGGGTAAGATCATGAAGGATTAAAGGATCCTGGAAACGGAGAAAGTAACACGGGGAAAGCGGACCTGAAGCAAAAGGCAAAACAGCCCCTGCATATCACCCACCCGAAGGAGAAGGGTAACGAGGGGGACGCTGGATCCAGCATGCAAAGTCTTGCTTGTTGCCAGACCCCGGAATACACACGGAGAAGAGAACTTCACTGTCTGCTTCCAGCAAAGCTGACCTGTGCGTGAGTTCCACCACCTTAGTTCAAACAATTTCATCTTGCTTTCAGGAATACCCTCAGTTAAAACCACCCGGGGTGCCCCCACCTCCTGCGGAGCGGAGAGCAAAGCCTGGCTGATGGGCTGAGGGCAGTGGGTTTACAAATAAACTCATCCTGGAAAGTCAAACAACAGCAAACAAAAGCTGTAAAACCAGTAAGGGGTAGAAAAAAAATAGATTGCATGAAAAGAAAGAGGTAAGTCCTTCAGCTGATCCCCTCAGCTCTGGAAAAGCACTGCACAACAAAACACACTTCAAGTCCCAGTCTCCTGGGAGGGCTGGCAACAAAGCAGCTTTTAAAAATAACTCTGGTGGCAAATATTAAATACTTGGATGCTTTCCAAATAATCTATCACAGAACTGATTATCCTCACTGCAAACTGCAAACATAATTAATACCTAAAAAAAGGGAACCCCCTTGCACCTCAGTGTATTCAAATGCTTCCATTATTTTTTCCATATTTCGTTTTCATTTTCTGATCTGTGGGAACCTATAGCAACACATCAAAATCTCCCCCTCTGCCAGACTTTTTAATAACACTTTATTTTCTTTAAATTCTGCTTCAGCATTTCTTCTCTTTCTATTATTGTTTCCCTCCACCCTTGCTTTCATCCTGCTAGTTTTAGAAGTTAAAAGCTCATAGTTCAAGGGCTTGGTATCACTACCCATGCAGTCATTAACCCTTTTACTAAACAAGGTGACCAAAAGGAGAGCGATGGACTATTTCAAGCGAAAACATGACCGGCCCCTGGAGCTGGAGCTGCCAGCACCGCGAGGCAGAGCGCGGTGACAGGCAGCGATGGGGTTACAGGCGGAGAGGCAACTCTACAATTCGGTCCCGTGAACCACGGCTGAGCTTTGCCACTGCAAGCACACGCGCTCGTCTGAAGGGAGGGGGGAAAGGGCCCCGAGGAACAGCGAAGGCAACCCAGAGCCCGCTCGGTCCAGGACATCCCTGCCGGGAGCACAACAGGCACAACCAGAGACAGGTGGGAGAGATGTGGGAGAGGTCCCTGAATTAATGGCCTGACCAGCAGCGTCACCAACTATCTACTGGTCGTAGCAGTCCCCTTCCCAAGTGGATACGGGGTTTGCAAAAGCAGAGCAGCATGGATAAAACCAGTTTGTTCTGAGTAACAAGGTGCTGGGGTTATTTCAGGAAACTCTTCAGACCGGGAAAGTTGCAAAACTTCTAACATAGGCAGTAAACCAAATTTCTTCTTTCTTGCTACTCTTACTCCACAGGGTGAATGGAAAAAGTAAATGAAGTCATCAAACCAACACCGAAAAAAGCATCTCTTCCTAAATGGAAAAGTCTACAACAGCAGCATTCCTCCGCTGTGCTTCCACACCAACGGCGGGGAGAGAAATAAGAGGCAGAGCAGGGGTTGTGCTGGCACTGAACGGGAAGCCACCGGAGGATTCACATGACTGTTTCTCCACATAGGTTGCAGAGATACTGCAAGTGCTTTTATTTCCTGAACTGCTCGTGGAAATCTGTGACTTCATATCCACCACGAATATACACCTCATCAAGAGGCAAAGGAAGGTGTGAAGGGAAACAGTTTCTTCTCTGGTGGGCAGGGCCAGGCTGGGCAACCACTGAGACCCGGCGCTGGGGCCACGGCACGTTCCGGCTGCTGTGTCTGTGGCCGAGGTGGGGTGAGGAGGCGCAGCGGGGTGGTGACCCGCGGCTCTGTGTCCTCCTGGCGCCGTATGGCCACGGCCGCCATGGGCACAGCACGGACGTCATACTCGTGTACATGTGATTAACGCACGCCAGCAATTCCTCATAACCTGCTTCTCAGCCTGCACCCTGGAGCGCCCTGGTTTAAGCCCTAAGCCACCACACGGGCTGTGGCCTCTGCCCGCTCCAGCTCCCCAGGCTGCAGAAGCGTCCCAGTGCCCCGGCTCTGCTCCCTCCCACCCCCCCAGACCCGTCCTCGGAACAGCGAGACCCTGGATCCAGCACAGCGCCCTGGATCCCATGAAGGACCCGACTGTTCCGGCAAAAGCAAATTAAGGAGAACAAATAATTATAACAAATCACCAGGATAGTGAGGGAAAATCCTGACTGGCAAAAATACCTGAAGTGCTTATGGCAAAGAGAACGTGTGTTAGAACGGCTGTTCACAGAGTCACAGAATCCCAGAATCCTTCAGGTTGGAAAAGCCCCTCGGGATCATCGAGTCCAACCCTCAGCCCGACTCTACAAAGTTCTCCCCTACCCCACATCCCCCCACAGCTCATCCAAACGGCCCTTAAACACACCCAGGGATGGGGACTCCACCCCCTCCCTGGGCAGCCTATTCCACTCTCTGACCACTCTTGCTGGGAAACATTTTTTCCTCATGCCCAGTCTGAACCTCCCCTGGTGCAGTTTAAAGCCGTTCCCTCTTGTTCTGTCACTAATTCCCTGGGAGAAGAGACCAGCACCAACCTCTCTACAACGTCCTTTCAGGGAGCTGTAGAGTGATGAGGTCTCCCCTCCCCTTCTCCTCCTCACACTGAACAGTCCCAGCTCCTTCCATCGCTCCTCACAGGATTTATTCTCCAGGCCCTTCCCCAGCTTCGTTACCCTCCTCTGCACTCGCCCCAGCACCTCAAGATCTCTCTCGCATTGAGGTGCCCAGAACTGTTTGTCGGTGTCAGGAGACACCGTACCAACAGCTTACAGGCAGCAAACAGTGTTTTTCCTTCCTGCTACATAACCAAGCATCTGTGAATGCACAACAAGCTGCCCTCTTACACAAAACTTCCTCCACTTTGCAATTTAGGCAGCGCTACCACTTCCCTGTTCAAGCTCACGTACGTTTTGTCACAGCAGCTTCACAGATCCCGGACCCTGACACCTGCACTGGCTAAACAGGGTCGGCACCCAAAGGCTCCGCGAGAGGCTTGCTCCCCTGGGGCACGAAGCCCTCCCTTGGCACACGGAGGCTCGCTCCCCCAGCACACGGAGGCCTCGGCGCCACGGCACAGCTGGAGAGCAGCAGCCGGCCTCCTGCGCTGCCAACGATGCGACTGCAGCCCTGTAAGTCGTCGCCGTGATGTGCGACCGTATCACGAACCACCGAGACTCATGAGCCTTCCTGCCGCTGCCTGCAACGCCCGGGGGAGGCCAGTGGCTGTGTGGAAATGTCACCCCACCTTTGCTCCCACTCCCCCACGTGCTGCACGGGGGGACAGACCTCCAGGGGCCAGTTCCAGCCACCGCCACACCACTCCAGAAAGCTCCCTTGTCAAAATTTAATGTTAAAATACACATTGAATGTCACCATTAGGGCAAAAGAGAGGGAGATGGTTCAAGTGAGAAATGACCTCCACGTCATTTCTCTGCCAAGGACCACAAGGGGTTTCAGGCCGTTTCGGTGGGTCACAGACTAACACACATCATCCAAGAACTGCGTGAAAAAACACAACGCAACTACAGGTCAGAGGTGATTAAAGTGCGGGGCCTCAGCCAGCACCTACACCACGTTTCCACCCTGACACTTGTTTCCAGCACACAGAGGGTCATTTTAAGTCTGCAGATCTAATTACAGGAGCATCAGGGTATTCTCAGCTAAAAAACGAGTTTCCACGCCTCTTTCCTCACCTCTTCAGCTGTCCAGCAGAGCCACCGCGGGAGAGGCCGGGGTCTGTCTGTCTGTCAGCTGCGCCTGTCCCGTCACCCCACGCCTCCCCCACGGCACCGGCAGCCGGAGCTCGGGCACAGCCGGCACATGGGCAGCGGGACAGCTGATGGCGGGCGCCAGCAAAGATGGAGAGAACAACACAAGGCAAAGACAGAGCTGGCTCCGACACCTCGGATGCGCCACACGGGTGGGATCTGATGCTCCAGGAGCACCACAGACACGCAGGGGAAGGAGCCACGGGATTCTGACGGCGGTGTCGGGTCCTGGCACTCACCACACATACGCACACCGCGGGACAAGGCTCAGGCACCGGCCCTGCAGCGGGTACGCCTGATGCAAGGCCCTGACGTAGAGAGGATGTGAGGTGGTAAGGGGGTAGGAACAGAGGGTGATGTGTGGGTGTGGAAGCACCAGAGGGACATGAGAAGGGTTATCAGGAGCTCAGCAAAGCCCAGCCTGGGAACACAGCCTAAACCACGGGCAGCCTGCAGCCAGACCAGAGCACTGCAGGGTACCCACAGGCTGTTACTGGGTGACGGTGGGAAGATAAAGAACAGGATCGGCCTTGGATGGGCCCTTTTACACCTCAGGAGCTCGGTGGTCTGTCCCTCACTGCTGTCCCACCCCTGCTTGGGGTCAGGATTGACCCTCTGACTTCCATCCCTGTTCCTGGGTGCCCGCACAGAGACTCTGGCTCCACTTTCAGGGGAGATGGACACTCTGCTGATACGGGGGACACGTCTGGGAGGGGGTGACGGCAGGAGCGCTGCAGAGCCCTGCGGGACACACTGCAGGAGGCTGTGCCGAGCCCCTGGGCTGGGCAGATAAACCAAAATGGCCCAAAGCCCTCCTCTGGAGAGGAGGAACCGGGTTCTCCAGCCCTGGGGGCAGGGGGGCAGGGGCCAGCCCCCACCACCGCCCTGCCCCGCCATTGACCCGGCGAGTCCTCATTCAGTGACCCACAGTTACGGGTCTGCCACCCGCACCGCCACCAGGCCCAGCTTAAAGACTGAGCCCAGCCAGGACTGGGCTCAGCGCTGGCTCTGGCAGCGCCTGGGCTTCTTCCGACAGGGCCCACGGGCCGGCAACGAGTCGGGGGCGGCGAGTGCGGGTCCCAGCAGCAGGACACCCCACCCCGGGACATGATGAGCCTGGCTCTCCGCGCCCAGACACCCCACACCGGGCACCCCACACCGGGGCACAGCGAGCCCAGATCCCTGCACTGGCCACCCCGCACCGGGAGCCCCGCACCGGAACATGATGAGCCCGGCTCCCCGCACCGGGATCCCCGCACCGGGACACCCCGCACCGGGACACCCCACGCCTCCGACCGCCCCCAGGTTCTCCCCCACCCTCCCCAGCAGCTCGGGGGGGGCCGGTCCGCGGCCATCGCCCTCACCCGGGGCACCTGCGGCCGGTGCCGGCGGCGCTGCCCGTGCCCGGGGGAGGCGGCGGGCGGGGCGCGGGGGGGACAGCGCTCGGTGCCCGCAGGACCCGGGACCCGCCGGGCCCGGCCGCGGCGGCATCACCTGCTCCCGGCGCTTCTGCCAGCGCCCGCAGGGGCTCTCCTCCAGGATCTCGCTCTCCTCCTCGCTCTCCTCCTCCTTCTCCTGCGCCAGACGCGCGTCCGGCTCCGGCACCGCCATCCCCGAGCCGAGCCGAGCCGCGCCGAGCCGAGCCGCGCTGAGCCGCGCTGAGCTCAGCCGAGCCGAGCCCAGCCGAGCCGGGCCGGGCCTGGGGCTGACCGCGCTCAGCCCGCCCCGCCCCGCCGGAGCGGCCGCCCCCGCCCCGCCCCGAGAGGCCGCGGGTCCGTCCCACCCGCCCCGCAGCCGCGGCCGGTGCCCAGGCCGGGCCCACCCGTGTCAGCCCGCCCCACGCCGCTGCCCCCCGCAGCCCCTTCCCCCGTCACGCCGTGGCCGCCCTCGCCACCGTCCCCCGACAGCCGTGGGGCTGCACCCCCGGGGGAGCAGCTCTGCGCACCCCGAAACCGCCTCCCCCGCTCCCAGCGCGGGGTCGGGCAGATGTTTTCATTCCTCTGGAAAGTTTCTGGCTCGTTTGATGTTTTTCTTCTCCTTCTGGCCGTCTCCGGTTTCTTCCAGCACGGTCACTGCTCGTTCCACCCGCTTCCGCGTAAGCACCAGTGGCCGCTTGATAGTTGGGGAGACCCCCCCCCCCCCCGACCGTTACCCCTCTTAGCCGGGGTGGGTGACCGAGAGGGACCACGGCGAGGGTGGCTGTGGGACGAGGAGGCACCGAGGGTGCCCACCGGCTATCCTACACAAAATCCCATTCCCTGACACACTGTATAAACGAACACGAAGCCTTTCCCTGTGCGGGGCCACCACCGGGCCCGGCCTGGCCACTGCCGGGGCTGCTCTGGCAGTGCTGCCCTTGGCCCAGCCTTGCTGAGCCCGGCCTGGTGAATCTCGGCTGGTGGGCTGCCAGCCGCCCGCGCGAGCCCCGTGCTGACCCTGCCAGACCCTGCCAGAACCCCCCACTGCCTCCTGGCCTGTGAAAGTGCATCCCGGGCCACCCCCAGGCACACGCAGCCTCGGTCCCGAGCCCAGGGCCACCAGCCCCATGTGCTGTGCCTGCCAGCCAGGGCCTGTAGGCAGCTAAACCCCTGGTTCTTATCAAAGGGGAAGGCAGAAGTTCAGCTGGGAATGAGCACAAGGACAAGGAATAAAAGGGTTGGAACTGAACATACAACACACCGCAGAGCCCGGGTGCTGGTGCCCTGCGAGCCCTTGGCGCTCCTGCCGCAGCCCCCGTCCTCCGCGCGCTCCGGTTCCCCCTTGCAGCCCTGCCAGCTGCCGGTTCAGCTGTCCCTGACGGGGGTAAGCCTGCACTGGGAGCGACCTGTCAGGTTTAACTTTTTACTTTTTTAAGTAAAAGCTCTGTCCCAACAAGGAAGACAGGCCAAATGTACACCAAAAGAGATGTGGACAAATAACTGGCCAAAAGGTAAAAAGCAGTGCTCAAACCCACCGAAGGCAGGAACCTGGGCAGCAGATACGTAGAGCCCCAGGATGATGGGGGTCTAAATGGGGTCACTGGAGGGACAGGACTATAGTGAAAATGCGAGATTTGTTCTCTGCGGTAGCATTTACTCTGTAGGAAGCCTTTCTTTACAGGCCAGTCAGCGGAATCGTCTCAAAACGCAGTGACAAAAGAACAGATTCTGTAGGAATGGTGACAAACGGCCAGGCTGGGATCTGTGCCGGGAGGTCTGGAGGAACACAAACGTTTCGTGGCCAGAGTATGTCCTGCGGTACCGAAGGCAGGCTCAGCGCCGGCGCCGCTTTTCAACACGTTCCTGAACAACCCAGAAAAGGGATGAACAATGAGTCGGCGGAGTTTGTTCCAGAGGGTCAGCTCTAAAGTTGGCTCGAAGGGCTGCAGAGGCTCTTGGGACACAGGGAGGGTGTCAAAGGTGTGGACGAACCCCCACAGGAAACTGCTCAGCTCGGAGAGCAACAGCCGAGCCGGGGACACGCGACTATGAGCTCGGTGTGCGGGGTGGAGAGATGGTCAGTCACCATTCCACACACAACGGGAGCCAGGCTGCCTGATGAAAAGGCTAGGTGAGAGCTGTAAAACACATCACTGGGAGTAATTTTTTACTGAGTGTTTCTGGGGGTAAAATGTTCGTGGGTGACACGCTGTGGAATTCATTGCCATAGGGTGTTTACAGCGGCCAAAGTAGAAAAGCATTTTAAAAGCCATTAGGCAAATTTGTGGGAGAAAAATTGATTGAGGGCTATTAAACACAGAGACGCAGATGTAGCCTCTGGCTCGAGAGGGCTCTAAGCTGCGGATTGTCAGGAGCTCTGAGTCTGCAACGGATGAGATATTGCTCCGTCCCTGCTCTGGTTCCTGCGCTCTTCCTCTTGGGAGCTGCTATTAGCAACCTGCAAAAAGAGGGTGCAGGGGCATGCGGGGCTTAGATCGGGCCCAGAGGTGCTGCTCTCTTGCCGCTCTGTGCTTTCTGCGGAGGAAATGCTTTCGGCCGCCACGTGTTCTTTGTGGATCTCTGCTGTTTTCGTTTCACACGTGCAGGACGTGTCCTCAGCTGGGTGGTGCTGTGTCCCTGGACTGGCCACACTCTGTGCCTAGGCAGCTCACACCCAAATCCTTGAGGTCCTTTGAGGTATTGAAATTGCCCCCAGCAGCGTGGATTGGCTCCGAGTGCTGCGTGCTCAGCCTGTGACACCCTCATCTTCTTCGGACACGTCAGGGCAATGAGAGGTGATGCTGGGTCAGGGGGTGTTCCCCCAGCAGCGATCGCCCTCTGTATCAGCACTGCCCCCTCATCCCCACCCGGACAATGCCCCTACATCCCACTGCCTCTTCCCTCACCCCCTCATCCTAAGTGCCTCATCCCACAGGATCACAGAACCATTGATGCTGGAAAAGACCTTTAAGATCATCAAGTCCAACCGTTAACCCAACACGGCCAAGGCCACCACTAACCCGCGTCCCCAGGCGCCACCTCCAGTCTTTTACATTCCTCCAGGGATGGTGACTCAACCACTTCCCTGGGCAGCTTGTTCCAGCGCTTGACAACCCTTTCGGTGAAAAAATTTCTCCTAATAGCCAATCTAAACCTCCCCTGGCACAACTTCAGGTTGTTTCCTCTTGTCCTATTGGAGTAAACTTCTTTATCTTCCTTCTATGACTTCCTTTTTCTTTACTGGATAACACATAGTGGAGCATATTTGTCTTGCTTGTTCATTTTCAGGCAGAAGTCATACGGTCTTTCATGTGCTGGCTGTCCTGACTGTCACATAACCAGCAAGCAGGAGAAACCTGGTCTGTGCTGGTGGCCCCCACGCTCTTGTACTGAATGTGACCCCCCGACACAGCTGTCTGTGACCCCCCGGCACAACTGTCTGCCCTGGGCTCTGCTCCAGGTTCACGTTGTTGGCCATTCAGCTGTGAAGTCCCACGCTCACTGGTGGGCAGGGCGGTGCAGACACCCTGCATCGCACTGACCCCTGCCCAGGACCCCTCCCCAGCCATGCTGGGGAGATCCACCGCGACCAGCTGCCACATCTGCCAGCCTGCCTGTGCCCGGGAACAGGGGAAGGGACCCTGGGGAAGGGACCCTGGGGAAGGGACCCTGGGGAAGGTCCGCATGCGTCCTGCAGCGCAGAGCCATGGCGGGAGTGCTGCTGGCGGGACAGCAAGCTCACCTGCTGCTGCCTTGAACCCCTCTTTCCTCCAACTCCTCTTCGGCTGTCCTGACGAGGGGTGCAATGGAGTGTCTCCATTTGGGCTGGGGCTCTCAGCTGCGGAGGTTGGGGATCTCAGACAGGGAGATTAACGGGTCTAAAGGTACGGGCTTTGGTTTCCATTCAGGATTCCTGCACAACGGATTTGCTGCTCGGGGTGAGTTCTCCTTCCCCACCGCCCGGAAGGGCAAGCGGAGCAGCTCTGCTCAGCAGCCCCTGGACAACGGGGCCCTGGGAGCTGCGGAGCTGCGGCTCCTTTCTGCTCCCATCCAGTCTCACCAGGTGACCCGGGCACTTCTACCTCCAGGACGGTGGCTTGAACTGCGCTGCCGTGCTCCCAGCCACGGTGTGACTGGAAGAGCTCAGAGGCTCTGAAAGCTGCTTTACAGCCTGGCAGTCCTGAGGGGTTTGTCTGGCAGAGACGTGCAGCTCGGCAGGAGCTCCTTGCTTTATTTAATGTGGATCCCAGGTTGGTGTCATTCTGAATGTGCTCTGACTTTAAACTGCTGAAGTCTGAGGGGATTTCTGAACCCCTTTCAGGGTTAGTTGGCTTTTATTTCTTTCCAGAATGCTCTGCAGGTTTTGCAGGAAAGCCCAGGTGACACTGCACAGCTGGGACTGTCCCCCCGCGCAGGAGCTGGGCACCCACGTCGTCCTGCCCGGGCACTGGTGTTTACGGTACCGAGGTCTGGGCTGAACCTCCCCGTCTCCCTTCCTCCCCTCCCTGCTAGGAGGCCCCTCTTGGCTTGCCGTCTATTTTTATCCGCATTTGATGGAGAGAGCTGGGATGTAATGACGTCACATGTTTTTGCACAACTTGCACTTTGTTACGGTTTAAGGTTCAGACTAGGTGCCAGGCTGACTCTGTGAGGCTGACAAACATCTTCCCTGCTGCTTTGTCTTCTTGCAGCGCATTTGTTAGTGGTTTCTGCAGGGCAAACATGTGGCCGGCACATAGCTTCCTAGGAATCTGTTTGTGTTTACCGAGTTAATACACCAGGCTCTGACCTCCGCTGTTCCGCAGCTCCCCGCACAGGTCCTTCACAAACACGTGACCTACACAAGCCCGTAACCCGGCCGTAACCCGCGGGTGTCAGCGTGGAATTCAGAGTGTGAATTCACAGGAGGGCGCCCGGGCCAGCGTGCGTTCGGCGCTGCAGGACCAGAGCTCTCCTGGGCATAATGCAGAGCAGTTTCCTGAAAATACTTCTTACAGCTATTACTGCTGAAAGCATCTCCGCTGTCACCCCTGGGACGGCACCTACTTCTGCCAACATCTTGGGGCAAAGGTCAGGCCAGAGAGCTTGGACTTTTATAACCTTTGAGCTCTGCCTGTGTCCCGCCGGCAGCACCCACGCAGTGCAGGGAACACGTCTCCAGCTCTTGCCTGAGTGCAAAGCGACCCGGCGTGCGTAACGCTGCCCCAACAGCGGCCAGGCGGCCCGCGGGAGCAGGGCGCAGCGCGGGGCTGTGTGCTGGGGCGGCGTTGGCTGTAACTGGCCATGGCTCAGTGCTGAGAGTGGGATGGCTCGGGTCTGCTCGGGAAGGCTCTGCATCGGCGGGGCAAGGCAGGGGCTGTGTGACCACCTGCAGACATGAGAGCACAGCTGTGGGCTGCAGGATGGGATCGTCCCAGTGGCCAGAGGCCGGGGGGCATTGTGGGCAGGGAGGAAGGTGTCCCTGTGGGGCAGCGGGGTGTGGAGGGGAGCAGGGCCAAGGGCAGGGGTGGCAGAGGGAGGTGGGGGCCAAAGCCCCAGGAGCTCGGTCAGTCATTGCCCTGCAGGAGCCGGCTGTCAGACCGGGCGGGCGTCTGCTCTGACAGTTACTCCCACCACAGAAGGCTGGTTTTATTTCACCCGTTGCTTGTCACTGGTCATACACAAAGGGCGCCTGGTTTGTGTCAGACCTCGCTGCCTGCTCTCCCTTTCTTGGCAGGCTCCCGCAGGCAGCTGAGAGGGCTCGGTGCTGCTCTGCAGCCCTGCCAGGCAACTCCATCAGAGTTTCCTGACTGCTCGCCTCTTTCCTGCTCTCAGGCCGTGGTTTCTGTCTGTAAATCTCAGCTGGTTCCTTTAGGTCCCCTTCCACTTCGCGTCCCTGCTGCTCCCCAGGATGCATGACCCCCCCGGACCCTCCCACAGGAGCCCCTTGTCCCTGGGCGAGCTGGGGGGGCTCCAGGCCCAGCCCCTGCTCCAGCTCTGGGGTGCTGTTGGGTGCAGGGAGCAGGGACGGGCAGATTCTGTGGCTGCGGGGCAGCGAGGTGCGCAGGGGGACCGCAGAGAAATGCTGCAGCTGCTGGGGCCCTGCCACCACTCCAAACCACTCCCCGTGCTGCCCAGGGGGCTCCAGCCTGGAGGGCTTTGAGGGAAATCACCTTTTCTTTGCTGTTACAGCAGTAAGGAGTTACATGTAGCTGGGGCTATCGCATCATAGCTGGGGAGTTCCCTGTTCCAACAGCCTTAAAACACTTTTTTGACCTTTTATTAAGGAGAAGAAGTAGAACCAGTTAAGAGGAAAATCAAGCAAGGCTTTCCTCATAATAATATCTGTTCTTTTTTATCTTTGAGGTAAAGACTTTCATTAGGAGAAACTAACAGACTTTTGGCTGAGCATAAAGATGATGTTAGCTGTCATCTTTAGGGCCTGGGAGAAAAGTTAGTGGAGACATCCTGGAGCTCTGTGGCTAAAACCCCCTCTTTGTGCTGTTAAGACGAAACCAAGACGATTGCACGCAAAAGCAGCTCACAACAGTGAGGCCAAAAAAATACCGTGTCCTGCAGCAGTCTTGCTGCTGCGTAGATGTAGACACAGCCCGTGTTCTATCTGCCACTAGGAGATTGGACTGTGCTGAAAGGGGAATTATAAGTGAGAATATGGGCTCTAGGAGCCAAATTAATATTTTTATCAAAGACTTTTTGTCATACAGTATCAGGTGCAGGTCAGTGAGCTTAGCTAATGGGTGAGGTAGTGAAATGGTAGAGCGAGGGCTGGAACAGCATTCAGGGACAACGGGTGACATTGAAGTCTGCACTAATAGTCATGGGAGGAAATGGAATGGCACAAAATGCAAAGTCATGCCCTGCAGTCACTGAACAAACATTTATGCCATAAATTAGGCCCCTGATTTGGAAATGATTAAAGAAGAAAAGGTGTGCATGTGTCCAGCAGCCTCAGGATGAATGTAGGCTGCCATGTAGTGCAGCCACGAGGACGTGGCGCATTCTTAACCCTGCTGGGATGTGTTTCCAGAAGGGGCAGAGAGTGCCAGTGTCGTTCTGCAGAGTGTTATTTACAGACCATGCACCAGCCGTGCTAAAAACCATGAACTGATTGTAGAAAAGGTGCAGAGGAGAGCGGCTGAGATGACTGAGGGAATGCAGAGAGGAGAGGAGAGCAGCCCAGCTTGTCGAAACAGACGTTGAGGGGAGATAAGACTGCCCAGCGTAGCTCTATCAGTGAAAAACACTGGAGCAGGAGATCTGCTTAAACTGATGGATGGGTTTTGCATAAGGGGAACGTGGTCTGAGCTGGCTGAAAACTAGGAGGACGTTTCTAGCAGACTGGAACGAGCTCCCAGAGCAGCGGTGTAGGGAGCCTGCCCATGTTGCAGAAAGATTTTCCTAGCAGGGAGCAGGCATGCCGACCCAGGAGCGCCCTGCCGACCCCGTTTGCTTTGTGCGGGTGGGTTGATGTGCTCCAGCTGGGGTAACGGGCCTGGCTGGCTCCGTGTCCCACACTCGAGGCACTGTCACCGAGCTCTGTGGCCCCCACGGGTGGGGAACACCGTCACTCAGCGGGGAAAGCCACCGTGCTGCGGGCACTCCACCTGCTCCCCCACTGACAGCGGTGGCTTCGCCCGGCCTGTGGGCACAGTGATGGGTTTGCTGGCTTCCCGTTCCTTTTCCATCAGGTCAGGTCCCGGCGCTTTTGGTCTCAACCCGTCTGCTCCCACGAAACTGAGAAGTTACCCCGTGCATCCGCTGTGGTGCGATGTTCCCACAGGCACTGGGCAGCAGGCGCTCAGACTGCCTGACCCTTTCTTTTCCCCTATTGCCCCCATGCCTCCAAAGAGTATTCAGATACTATTCAGATGCATTCAGTTATGCAACCAGCTTTTAACTATGCAAATGTATGCAGCTTTTCCCTTACACAATGTCCTGTTTTCTTTCAGCTTCTTTTTTGGAAATTCAGCACTTCCTGTGGGAGTGCAATCTGAGTCCTGGGGAGCCATCTGGAACCCTCCCAGCCTCGGATCCCCAGGCAGGCTGGAGCTGGCACCGACTCCTTTCAGCAGACTCGCCACCTCGGCTGCTGGAGCCCTCCCGCCCACCGGCCGCTGCCCGCCTGCACAGGCCAGGCCCCTCGGTCCACCCTAGGGCCGGTGGCACGAGCTGCTGCCAGTTCCCTGCAAGGAGCACAAACGCAGAGGGGGTTGGATCTGCACGGCCTGTCCGGGTCTGTAACCTGGCACCAGCCGACAGTAAGTGTGTAGGAAGCAGAGTGAGAACAGGGCAAGAGCCTACCAGCACTGCTCAGGTGTGTCCTTGCAGGCCCCGGGGGTTTGTGTCTCTGGGAGCTACTGAAACAACCATCTCTTGTTATTCAGAAGCCCCTGATGGATTTTCCCCCATGGCTTTCTCCAAATGCTGTTTGAATCCATAGACACTTTTAGCACCCAGAACGTCCTGCAGCAGGGACTCAGCTACCCAGAGAATGCAGAATTCCTGCCTCCAGCCTGACCTGGCCTCGTGCTGGATTCTGCAATAACCCTCAGTTCCTGAGTGGGAAAAGACGGTGAACATCTTCCCACTGCAACTGCTGTGACATCCACCTTGGTCATCTCTCCATCTGTGAAGTCTGCTCAGTCCTGCCCCGTGTTTCATCATTCTTACACTTCTCCGAGTCCTCACAATGAGACGGGACAATGAGATGGGACAATGAACACCTCAGGAGGTGCTATCCTGTTCTCTGCTCCCTTCCTAGTAATTTCTAGCAATTCCATTTCCTCTGTGGAGCAGAGTGGGTGAGTCTGGGAAGTCCCTGTGCTGCTGCGTGCCCAGATGAGCCCTGTGTGAGTCTTTTTGTTAGCAAGCCTCCACTGATGGAGTAGCTCTGGGACTGAAGCGTCTCACGGGAGCCTCCGCCAGCGCCTTCCAGTGCGTCCCCAGCAGGGACGGGCGCTCCTGCCACAGGCTGTGCCCCGGGGCTGCGGTCTCCCTGCGGCACTGGGGCTCACACGTCTGCCCAGCGTGTGAGGAGAGGGTGGCTGGGATGCGGCCATTCTGCCAGCACCCGGGACAGCCTGGGGCTCTGTGGGTGCTCTCGCATGGCCCCAGGGGTGGTGTGTGAGCTCCAGAGCAGAGTGGGACTGTCTCCAGCAAGGGCTGGCAGGGCTGGGGAGCCCCGGGGAGCTCCGTGGAGCCCCTTGGCCCCAGTGCCATGGCAGTCTGGGGAGCCCTGGCGGGCCCTGGCACCGGGGTGCTCAGCAGGGAGGCCGTGCCGTGCCCAGCACCAAGCCCATGGGCAGCAGCTCCTCCACAGGGGACTGTGGGGACCTGCCGCGTGGCTTGAGGAGACCCTGCGGGACGGCAGAGCAAGGCCAGGTCTGGGTGCCCTGGGCTGGAGCTGTGCCCCTGGGCTCTGGGCGCCCCATGCTGTAGTGGGGGTCTGTCTGTGGCACCCTGATGGGCCTTGGGGTGCCTGGGGCTGCAGTGGGTGGGCTGAAGGGAGAAGGGCAGCTTTACCCAGGAGAGTGGGGCGGCCACTAGTCCGCGGCCTGAGGGTCCCGGCTGAGACCCAGGCGCGGCCGAAGCCCCCGCTGAGGGCTTGGCCTGGCTGAGGGATGGGAGGAGGGCTCGGCCCTGGCTGAGGGCCTGGCTCAGGGCTTGGCTGAGGGATTGGCCCGGCTCAGGGCCAGGCTCAGGGCCTGGCTCAGGGCCCAGCTCAGGGCCCAGCTCAGGGCTTGGCTGAGGACTCGGCCGGGCTGAGGGATGGGCTGAACACTTGGCCCCAGCTGAGGGCCTGGCTCAGGGCCCAGTTTAGGGCCCGGCTCAGGGCCCAGCTCAGGGCCTGGCTCAGGGCTTGGCTGAGGGGTTGGCCAGGCTTAGGACCCAGCTCAGGACTTGGCCGAGGGCTCAGTTTGGCTCAGGGCCCAGCCCAGCGCCTGGCCTAGGGCTTGGCTGAGGGCTCAGCCAGGCTGAGGGCCTGGCTCAGGGCCCAGCTCAGGGCTTAACTGAGGGCTTGGCCCAGCTCAGGGCCCAGATCAGGACTTGGCTCAGGGCCCAGATCAGGGCCTGGATCAGGGCTTGGCTGAGGGGTTGGCCAGGCCTAGGACCCGGCTCAGGGCCCGGCCAGTCTTAAGGCCCGGCTCAGGGCCCGGCAGACCACGGTGCCGGCAGGGGGCAGCAGCTGTGTCACACACACACACGGACACACACACACGGACACAGACAGACATACAGCGGTGCACACACAGAGCCAGGGACACACGCACACGGTGGACTGTGCCCTGTGTCCCCCCTGCCAGCACAGACCTCCCCAGGTCATGTCTTGGCTCTGTGCACACGCGTGTGCATGACTGCGGGTGGTGGCTCTGTGGCACCTGTGTGCACACACGTGTGCGTGACTGCGGCTCGTGGCTCTGCGGTACCTGTGTGCACACGCGTGTGTGTGACTGCGGCTCGTGGCTCTGCGGTACCTGTGTGCACACGCGTGTGTGTGACTGCGGCTCGTGGCTCTGCGGTACCTGTGTGCACATGTGCGTGCAGAACTGCGGCTCGTGGCTCTGTGGTACCCACGTGCACAGCTCCGTGCCGCTCACCTCTGTGCCCGTGGCTCTGTGCGAGCACGCGGGGCTGCGGGGTGGGGAGCCGTGCTTGGCCCCCCCTGCACTGAGCAGCGTGGGGGTGCTCCCGTGGGCACGTCTCCCCCTGTGATGGGCACTGAGGGTGCCCGACCCTTTGCGGCTCTTCTAGGGCTGCTGGTTGTGCTGCCCACAGCTCCTGCACCAGGGTTCTGCCCGCTCCTGGTCACCGCAGTCTCCAGCCCATTGGACTGGGGTGCTGGCTCCACGTTTCCCCCTTCTTTGCCAGTGCCTGCGTGTGCATGGCAGAAAGCCGCAGTTACAACCCTTCTGGCCCCGCCCCAGAACCCCTCCAGGAAAGCTCTGCCGGGCAAAAGAAATCTCAGCCAAGTATAATTGAGACAGCAAGGAGTTTAACCAGGCGTCCACCCGCTTCCACACACAGGTTTGTTCCCGCTCTTTCCTGCGCATAACGGAGTTATGTGGAGAGCAAACTCTGGCGAGTGCCCCAGGAGGCAGCTCTCTGCTAGTGGACCTGGTGGTGCCTCTTCTTATGCTGTGGGCCCGTGATGACGGTGGTGGTGATGGTGATCTTGTTCACCGTCAGCCCTCCCGTGCCGTAAGTGTCGAGATGTGCCTCTCGTTTGTACTCGGAGACTTGCTTCGTGGAGAGGAGCTCCCACACTGACACTCTCTTCTCCTGGAACTGGCCAAAAGTAATGTAGGAGCCCTCAGACTGGAGGAGATCCACCGTCTGCTGGGGGAGCATTGCAAGATGCACTTCTTTGCTGTTTGTCACAGCGCTGCTGGCGATGGTGACGAGTTCCTGAATGGTGAGTGTCCCTGCATGGTACAGCTCCAGGAGCTCCTGCCTTTTCTCCTCAGGGATGTAGTCAGAGAAGAGCAGGTCCCACACAGAGATCTGCCTCCCCTGGAACCCATCCACAGCCATCTCGACAGTGGTGGACTTCAGAGTCTCTTCCCAGGCCCTGTCCTCCTGCAGGTGGGTGTGCTCACCTTCTGTGACTGTCGACGCTGCTCCTGGATGATTTGTATTGGCCAGTTCCTCTGCCCTTGCTGTTTCTGCCTTGGTCACAATAGTGCTGACAACAGTTTTCACCTGCTCAAGGGTTAACTCTCCTGCCTGGTACAGCTCCAGCAGCTCCTTCCTGTTCTCCTCAGGGAGGTACTTGGAGTGGAGCAGGTCCCACACAGAGACCTTGTGGCCCTGAAACTCCCCAACCTCCATGTCGACGACTGTGGTTTTCAAGGCTGTTTCCCATGGTTCTTCTTTGGTGGAGTCATCATCCTTCTCTGCTGCTGCTGACACAGTGTCCTTGTCAGAAATCTTGACTGCAGTCAGCAATTTCCTGCTTGTAGATTCTTTTTTCTCAATGACAGCGGCGACAACAGTTATCATCTGCTCCAGAGTTAATACCCGTTCACGGTACAGCTCCAGGAGCTCCTGCCTTTTCTCCTCAGGGATGTAGTCAGAGAAGAGCAGGTCCCACACAGAGATCTGCCTCCCCTGGAACCCATCCACAGCCATCTCGATGGTGGTGGACTTCAGAGTCTCTTCCCAGGCCCTGTCCTCCTGCAGGTGGGTGTGCTCACCGTCTGCGACTGTCGACGCTGCTCCTGGATGATTCGTATTGGCCAGTTCCTCTGCCCTTGCTGCTTCTGCCTTGGTCACAATAGTGCTGACAACAGTTTTCACCTGCTCAAGGGTTAACTCTCCTGCCTGGTACAGCTCCAGCAGCTCCTTCCTGTTCTCCTCAGGGATGTACTTGGAGTGGAGCAGGTCCCACACAGAGACCTTGTGGCCCTGAAACTCCCCAACCTCCATGTCGACGACTGTGGTTTTCAAGGCTGTTTCCCATGGTTCTTCTTTGGTGGAGTCGTCATCCTTCTCTGCTGCTACTGACACAGTGTCCTTGTCAGAAGTCTTGACTGCAATTAGCAGTTTCCTGCTTGTAGATTCTTTTTTCTCAATGAGAGCAGTGATAACTATGATTAACCTCTCCAAGGCCAATGTTCCCGTGCAGTACAGCTCCAGGAGCTCCTGCCTTTTCTCCTCAGGGATGTAGTCAGAGAAGAGCAGGTCCCACACAGAGATCTGCCTCCCCTGGAACCCATCCACAGCCATCTCGACAGTGGTGGACTTCAGAGTCTCTTCCCAGGCCCTGTCCTCCTGCAGGTGGGTGTGCTCACCTTCTGTGACTGTCGACGCTGCTCCTGGATGATTCGTATTGGCCAGTTCCTCTGCCCTTGCTGCTTCTGCCTTGGTCACAATAGTGCTGACAACAGTTTTCACCTGCTCAAGGGTTAACTCTCCTGCCTGGTACAGCTCCAGCAGCTCCTTCCTGTTCTCCTCAGGGATGTACTTGGAGTGGAGCAGGTCCCACACAGAGACCTTGTGGCCCTGAAACTCCCCAACCTCCATGTCGACGACTGTGGTTTTCAAGGCTGTTTCCCATGGTTCTTCTTTGGTGGAGTCATCATCCTTCTCTGCTGCTGCTGACACAGTGTCCTTGTCAGAAGTCTTGACTGCAATCAGCAATTTCCTGCTTGTAGATTCTTTTTTCTTAATGACAGCAGTGACAACAGTTATCATCTGCTCCAGAGTTAATACCTGTTCACGGTACAGCTCCAGGAGCTCCTGCCTTTTCTCCTCAGGGATGTAGTTGGAGAAGAGCAGGTCCCACACAGACACCTGCCTCCCCTGGAGCTCGCCGGCTGGCACATCAATGGTGGTAGCCTTCAAGATGTTATCTAGTTGTGCATCTTGTGTTGAAAAATCATCTCCATTTTCCTCTGCCCTTGCCGTTGCCTTGTGTGAACTTCTGGCATTTGCAGCTTCTGTTCTGTTTATGATGGTGGCGACCACAGCAGCCACCTGTTCTGTGGTCAATATTCCTGCTCGGTAGAGCTCCAGCAGCTCCTGCCGCTTCCCTTGAGGGATGTATTTGGAAAAGAGCAGATCCAACAAGGAAATATTTTGACCCTGGAGCTCACCAGCAGTGACATAGATGGTTGCAGACTTTAAGGACTTTCTCAACTGTTGCTCCTGGGAATGCGTATCCTGGGCTGGTTGTGATGCTCCCACCTGGTTGTTGGGTATAACCGTGGATGAGCTCAGATCACCGTTTTCCATTTCTGCCCTGGTGATGATGGTGGTGAGGAGGGTGATCATCTCTGAGATGGTGACGGTCCCCATCTTGTACTTCCTCAGCAGCTCCTCTCTCTGGTGATCAGGGATGTAGCGGGAGAAGAGGAGCTCCCAGACAGTGACGCTCTGGCCCTGGAAGAGCCCCACGCTGAGCGTGGTGCAGGCAGCCTGCAGGGCTTTGCGGGTGTCCTTGTTCAGCTGGTAGAGCACGGAGCCCTTGTCCATCACGTGGAGCAGGAGCAGCCCCGTGTCCGGGTCGGGCACGCAGCGGCGCAGGAGCTGTGTGTAAGTGAGGTTCTCGTGCGTGTTGGGGTCAAAGCAACTTCTTGTTTGATTCTTGGGGTTAGAAAGAAACTGGCACATCTCCTGGTCAAAGTAGCCGCGCTGGTAGGCCACCTCTACGGGCAGGCGGTGGCTGTGCACGGGGTCGATGATGCCACCAGTGGCGATCTGGGCCTCGAGCAGGCGGATGGCGTGCTCCCGGACGATGAACTCTTTATTCGTGGCCTGGAAGAGGGAGATCTTGTGTCCTGTGTACGGCTCCGTGTACCCTGTCACAGCTCCTTCTGCCGACAACAGCTTCTCGTAAAAATCTCTGCCTATGACTCCTGCAGTCAGTGCCTCTTTCACCGAGAGTTTCTTGTTCCTCACGGGGTCGGTGAGGAGCCCTGAAGCAGCCTGTGCCTCCAGCAGCACCAGGGCTGTACCTGGTGTCAGGAGCCCCCTCATCATGGCATCATAGATACTCACCTTCTTGTTCACGGTCTGGATGAAGACTCCAGCTATGAAGTTACTCCCACCCCCACCCATCACTTTGTGTCCATCTGCAATCTGGTTACTTCCCGTGTCGCTTGACTTGTTGTTCTGAGGGGGTCCACTCATCTTCTGCATCGTCTCTGGGGAACAATCCTGCTACCGTGGGGCACCGTCTTTGTCTGAGGGGAGAGAAAGAAACAACTTGTTAAGACATAGGTTCTTGGGCAGTTTTCATGGTGTGTGTAAAGGAAGTCATCCCCTTGGATGTGGTAGCAGAAGCCCAGAGAGGAGCAGGGTGTGGGGTCTGGGGCTTTGCTGTGACCTCCTCTCTCAGCAGCAGCCTCAGGGCCAAGAGTGCCCCTTGTCCAGCTCCCTCTCGAAGGGCGGCTGGGAGCTCTCTGGAAGCAGCAGGGGCAGCTTGACCGGTATGTTCAGGCGCTCTGCAGTGCTGGGCTCAGTGCAGCAGGTAGCCCTGGCACAGGGATGCAGCCCTGGCGTCACCAGAAGGCTGGTGCCTGTGCCAAAGAGCTCCTGCACTCAGGGCAGGAAGGCAGGTAGTGAGTGCTGTGATGGGAGCGGACACGGGAAGCGAAGCTGACCCGGGGGCAGCAGGGGCTTAAGGGCCACATCACAGAGCGGCAGGCTCAGAGATGCGTGCCCCACAAAGAACCATCGTACCAGCAGCATGGATGGCCCAGCTCTGGGCCCCCTCTGCTCCCCCAGAGCCTGACACTGCCTCAAACCTGCAGCCTCTATGACCTTCCTCTTCTGCTCGCTTTTGGGCTGATGCCCCGGGGTGCCAGCAGGGAGCATGGCCACTGCTCACCCCCCCTCCCTCAGCTCTGGCTCCCGAGCTGCCCTGGGGCTGGCAGATCTAGCTGGTGGCCGCTGGACAAGCACAGGTCGTGCCACCAGCCACTGTCCAGCTGCAGAGACGTGCTGGCTAGTGCTGCAACTCATCTTCAGTTCTCAACCACGTAGAGCATCATGCTGCCTGGCTTCGCACTAGCCATGGCTCCACTGGGAGCGTGGTGGGACACCACCAGCACCGAGCGGGGTGGCAGGCGCAGCCTGGCCCGCGGCTGCCCGTGGGGATCTTTCTTCTTGCTGTGTGATCCCACATCACTCCGGCACAGCGCAGGCCGTGGGAACGGTCTTAGCGGCGGGTGAGTGGCTGGTAAGATCCACCTGCAGCAGTGGGCCCGGGCTGGCAGAGACCTTCTCTCGGGCTGGGCCTCTGCTGCAGTTGAGATGTCCCTGAGTTTCTGCTTGTTCTAAGGCCCCTGGGTTGGCAGAGCCCCCAGCCCCCATCCCATTGCACTCTCCTGTCCTCCAAAGCCAGGGTCTGCTGCTGCAGGCGTGATGGCACCGCTCCTGGCCCCTGCTGACCTCCGCACTGCGCACGGGCATTGTCTGTGGGAGGCTGGTTGGCTGGTGCCAGACACCATCCCGGGACCATCCTAACCAGTTCCAGTGGCTGGGGACAAGGGCAGCGTCAATGGGAGGGGCTGTCTGACCATGTGCTCTCTCTGCAGCAGGGCCAAGGTGCTCTCTCCAGATGTTCAGAGAAACTGCTCTAGCAACAGGATGGTGGAGAGAGATGTTCTGGCCAAGTCCGCTGGCACGTGGCCTCTGGACCTCCTGGGCCGGGCTTACCCTGGTCTGCAGCCACCATGGGCTGTCATCCACAGGCCTGTGTGGTCACGTCTGCGAGTCCAGGCCTGGCGTCAGCCCCTACAGCACCCTGGGGCAGCAAGGCCTGTGATTTAATCACACCTTGCAGGGCAAGTGTTTTCACTGGGAGCTTCTAGCCCCTATGCTGCGGGAGGTCGTGAAAGGTCAGTCTTTGTCATTAGCTAATTGTTATGTAGGTAAAATGGTAGATAAAATATATATAAATAAAAATAAAGATTAGACAGTAGTGTGGGACTAAGAGCAGGTACCTCAGGGCCCTGCTGTAAGTGGCTGCTTGCAGTGGTCTCTGCCACTCAGGCACGTCCTCTGCAATTAGTGTGAGCGGTCGCGGTCAGTGCAGCAGGCACCCGCGCCCCCTCACCCATAAAAGTGCAGCACCCATAACCCAGGTGCCAGCTGCGCTGCCTGAGGTGTTTCGGAGGAGGCAGCCATGCTCTCGAGCAGACATCAGGCCAGGTCTGTGTAGGCCAGAGTCTTGTTTCCATCTCGAGCCATAAGTGGACAACAGGGGGAGGATGAAGATGGGGCAGCGTGTGTAATATTTCCCCAGTTTCTCTATCAACCAGTGACTATTTTCAGCTCAATGGATTTCATGAGCTGAATGGATTTGGGGTCTGTAGCAATCCCTGAGGGATGTCTCACCTGCTGTCACCTGGTCTCTTCTGAAAGCCCTGTAAACCTTCAGCATCTACAACATCGCGTGGCAGTGAGGCCACAGTCTTGTAAAAACAGCAAAAACGAAACCCAAACCTTTCCTTGGGAACACCCATCTCCCATAAACTACAGTGACTGACAGTAATGATATGTTTAACTCATTATCAGGGTCACAGCGTAATTCTCCGACTGTTTACCTAACTGGTCTAAAAGTCTCTGAGTCATTGCTTTTGATCCATCTAAATATTGGACTGATGCTGCTGGAGATGGATCACGATGGGGGAGAGGTTTGCCCCAGCAGTTACAGGCCAGCTCCTGCCTCTTTGGGGACCCTGCCCATGGCTTCAGGCTCTCCTGCAGCCAGTGGCTCTGGTCAGCCTGGAGAGCAGCTTCTCTGCCCTCCCCTGCCTGACTCCACTGATGCAGCTGAACCCTCCTGGGAGGTGACGGGCTGGTTGTGCTGCCTCGGATGGCACTCGCTCCGGACAGAGTGCTGTGTCACACCCTGCAGCAGGCGACACTTATGTAGGACATGGATGTCGTGTAAACACCCTATACTGGAAAGACGTTGCCCAACTGCAAGCTATCATTAGCTGGTCTCTAATCAGACCTCCTGATGCCGGGGCTTGGCTGCACATGCCGCTCCCAGGGCAGGAGCTGGCTGTCCTTTCAAGCTGTCGCAGCAGCCCAGCCCAAAAGGTCCCAGTGGAAGTGGTTTTCCAGCCGGAGTGAGCAGGGGTGGCCTGGCAGTGCCGTGGTCCCAAGCCCTGCCTGCGCCCCGGGGGGTGGAATCACATCAGCCCCCCCAGCCTGGCACTCGCCTCACAGGCTCCTGCTGTCGGGCTCCCAGCCCAGACCCACGGCGCGAGTCGGCAGCCTCCTGCCTCGGGTGCCGCAGGCTCCGGCAGGTCCCGTAGCTCCGGTTGCTTCCCTCCCGTACCCCAGTGTCCCCATCTGCCCGGCTGAAGCGTTGAGGGCACAAAGCGCATCGCAAGGAGCAGCAGCTCCATCCAGCCCTGGTGCCGCTCGGTCGCTTTGTCCCTTCTCGGCGAGGACCGCATCCTGCCTGGAGACCTGCAGCTCACCAGAACCCTGGGCCGCAGCAGCTGCCCTCCCATCACCAGGTTTTGGGCAGGGGCATGGTCCCCCATTCCTTGCAGGCCCCTGGTATCTGCGCGGAGGGTGCCGTGCCCTCTCAGATGGCTCCGTCCTACCTGCTGGACACGTATCCAGAGTGGCTGGCTCCCTGGCAGGCTCTGGTCCTCCTCCTCCTCCTCCTCCCGTTGCCTCTCAGCCAGGGTGCGCAGCCAGGCAAGCGCCCAATTTAAATCCTTCCCTTCCCCGCCCCTGGGGATGACACGGTGGCCCTGCCCTGCGCTGGAAGACAGGAGCAGAGCTGGAACACAGACACCTAACCGCCGCAGCACTGTGTCACGGCAGCCCCGGGACCCCAGGGGGGGTGGCAGGGGCTGGGGCTGCGAGGTGGGGGGCACGTCTCCCGCTGGAGCTTGGGCGAGGGGTGGCTCTGGGGGGTGCGAAGGCACGGTGAGGCTTCTGGACTCCCCGCCACCACCTTCTTCCGACGGGTGCCCAGCACGACTGCTCGAGGGCTACCCTGCCCACGGTCCGGCTGCCGTGGGGGTCTCCACGGATCTGGGCTTGTTCCATCATCTGCCTTTGCTCCGGCTGAGTCCCTTGGGTGGGGCAGGGAGCCGCAGCCCCCCTCCTGCCGCTGCCCCCGCTCCCCAGCCGGGACAGAGGCCGAGCTGTCCCTCGCCGTGGCCGTGCCTGGCACGGAGCGGGGCTGCGGTGGGTGCTGGTTCCTTCGCAGCCCGTGCAGCGGGCGGTCAGCACCTCCGGCCGAAGCAGCCCCAGGGTGGGACCCTCTCGTGCTCCTGGGGAGCAGGGAGGGCCAGCCCCGTGCTGCAGCCAGCGCCTGCCCAGAACCTCGGGCCACACGGTCGGCTGCTGTGGACTCGGATCTTGACTGGGTCGCAGGTGGCTTTGACCTTGACGAGACCCAGCTCTGCCTTGAGAGGGAAATGTAAACACCTGAGAGGAAAAAAAGGGAGATAAGAAAGCAGAAAAAGAAGATGTCAGTGACTCACTCTGTGCACGTGGACAAAAGAAAGTAGCAAATCAGTGTATTAGCTTAGACGTGTGAACAAGACACTAGAGCCAATAGAAAAGCTGTAACTGGTGTGTGCATGGTAAGAAAACACATAAAATAGCTGAAGGGATATCAGTAAAGGCTGCCTGTCTGCATAAAGAAAAAAGAACTCCCTGACTCATTTTGGCCGCTACAGGCCGCGGGCTGGCAGAGAGCTTGTGCTGGCCGGCAGTGGCTCACGGCTCTGGCCAGCACTGGGCTGAGCGGGGCTGAGGCTCAGTCCCACCTTTGGGTCCGTTTTCGTGTCAGTGTGGGATGAGCCACATCCCACCGGAGCGCGGCCACTGCTCTGGTGAACAGGCTGGCCTGGCACCCACTTCCAGAGCAAGGGCGGGTGGGGTTGGGGTGTTCTGGTGCGCGGTGGTTCGTGTAGCTGTGCCTGTGCTTGGGTGTCACCCGTGTCCACGGCAGAGTCCACCTGTGAGGGCGGGGGTGCTGCCATCAGCCTGCACGTGTGGCTGTATGTGCCCTTGCGGGACTCCGCGTGTGGGTGACTCCATGTGAGCGTGTGCATGTGCGAGGGACAGACTGTGCAGGTGCTGGGGAGAGCTGCACATATGCAGGCCTGTCCGAGTGTGCGCTGGTGTGGCTCTGGCCCTGTGGGGGTGTGCGTGACTCGTGCCCCTGTGCGGAGGAGGTGCTGCCTGCCCCTGCCCTCCCTTCCCTGGGTGTCCTGCTTTGGGTGCACATTCCTGCCTGCGTGGGTGCTCGCCAGACTGGATGATCAGCACACGGCGACGTTTTCCCTCTGACTCACCGAGGTTGGTTTGGCTCTGGGGAACACACCTGGGCAGGAGATCCCTCTGTTCGCAGGGTGAAGGTGGACACCGGACCCGCTTCTGTTCTCCTTACTCCCTTCTCACAAGCTCTTCCTTGCCTGACATCTATTTTCAGCCTGTGTTACATTGCATTTCATAATTGCAGCTTCACTAATTGCACTTCACTGTAGGTTCAGCTCTTCCGGCTCAAAGCTTCATCCTGAGCTGCATCCTTGGCAGGAGCGGAGTGCAAGGGGGTACAAAGGGCCGGGCAGGCGGATCCCCTCTCTCTCGTCTCTCAGCAGCCGGCTCTGTGCAGCGCAGACCCCGGATGGCACCTGCAAGGCAGCGCCGAGTTGCTCTGCACCGGTGCCGCCGTGCTACCCGCGGCCGAGCAGGACGCTCCTCCGAGCTGTACCGGCGGCACTGGGCCACTGTCTGGAGCTGGCCCAGCTCGTTTAGACACCTCTGAAGCGCTGGTAGTTGGCGGCTTCCCTTGGAGGTGCATAACTTTGCATTTGTCAGAACAGAGGCTGTGATTTATCTCCCCACAGTGGACGCCTCCCGCTGAGCTGGAGCCCAGGTCCCGTTACAGCGGTGGAGAGCACAGCAGGACGCTTGCCGGAGCCCAGAGCGTGACTCCTCTGACCACTTGCACATGTCTGCTGTCAGATGTGTCCACAAAGCAGCCACCGGCCACGTGGGCCGGGTCTCCCTTGGCTGCTCGGGGCAGCCAGGGTGGCCCAAGCCGCACACAAGCGTCACCTGCAGCGAATCAGGCCTCAACATCCCCTCCTGCCGCGTGCACGGGTCTCTGAGCCTCCCCACCTCCCTGCAGGCACCAGATGGCTTGAACAGAGTTGTATCACATGGAAATGCTGGTGCCTCACCTCGACCCCGCTCCCAGACTGTCCCCTCTTCAGTGGAGAGCAGGGCTCTCTCTTCCCTGATGAGGACTGAGCATTCCCTCCCACGCTTCCCTCCCTCCCACCCAGCCTGTCCCTGGGACGTGACAGACTGCTGAAGCAGCTTAGTTCCTTCATGACCTTCTCCAAGGCACCGTCAAAGGCTTTTTGGAGATGGATTAAGTGAGCTGAGCTCTGCCGTATCCAACACTGATTCCAGGAGGCCTTTCCCCAGGGACTTAGGGCGATGCTGCAGATGCGCCCTGTGCCTGCACTCCCGTGTCTGCCCCCCCCCCCCCGAGGGGGCTGCACCCTCTGACGTGGGACAAGCTGGCCCCCATAGCCCCGGGGCTCGCCTGCCCCCCCTCATCCCGAGAAGGGCCGGTGAAGGAGAAAGGTGCCCACAAGCGCATCTCCAGGCAGGTGGCCGCTCCTGTGTCTCGTGGGTGACTCCAGCACCTGCACACCTTCCCCAGGGAAAGGGAGCGTGGCAGAGTCCCCACCGAGCCTCTCAGCTTCGTGAATGCCGGTCCCTGTGCTGCAGAGCTGAAACACTAGTCCTCCAGGACAGGGCTGTGTGTGTGCTGCGTCCCCTCGGGCTTACTCACTGCTTTGGCCACCTGCTGTCAGACACAAAGGGTGTGAATCTCCTCCTGGCCCTTGTCTTTGTCTCTGTGGCTTGGGCCAAAATCCTCTCAGCCCTGTTCCCAAAGCCACCGTGCACTGGTGTGTTAGTGGTACAGGGACGCTAGACCCTGCCCAGCAAGGCAGAGCCCAGCCGGAGCGTTGTGCAGTCGGTGCCTGGGTGTGTGCGACTGTGCTGCCTCCAGACCTGCCTCCATCCCTCCCCGCCTGCTCCTGGGGCTCATCATTAGACCTGAGACTTAAAGGAGGGCTCCTGCCTCTGTCTGCCACCTGGGAGCATCACCAGCATCTTACACAGTGTATTGGGTTTGTGTGGCAAGGGTTTGGTAGCTGGGGGGCTACAGGGGGGGCTTCTGTGAGGAGCTGCCAGAAGCTTCCCCCAACTCTGATGGAGCCAATGCCAGCCGGCACCGAGACAGACCCACTGCTAGTCAAGGCCGAGCCCATCAGTGATGGGGGGAGCGCCTCTGGGATAACATATTTAAGGAGAAAAAAACCCGCTCAGCAGCAGTCAGAAGAGATGAATGAGAATATCTGAGAGAAACAGGCCTGCAGACACCGAGGCCAGTGAAGGAGGGGGAGGAGGTGCTCCAGGGGCCAGAGCAGAGATTCCCCTGCAGCCCGTGGGGCAGCCCATGGTGAGGCAGCTGTGCCCTGCACCCATGGGGGTCCACGGGGGAGCAGAATCCACCTGCAGCAGATCCCACACCAGAGCAGGGGGATGCCCGAAGGAGGCTGTGACCCTGTGGGGGCCCCATGCTAGGGCAGTTCGGGAAGAGCTGTAGCCCGTGGGAAGGACTCACGTCAGAGAAGTTCATGGAGGACTGTCTCCATGGGAGGGACCCACACTGGAGCAGGGGAGGAGTGTGAGGAGTCCTCCCCCCGAGGAGGAAGGTGCGGCAGAGACAACAGACCATGAACTGCCCACAACCCCCATCCCTGCCCCCTGCGCTGTTGCAGGGGAGGAGGGAGAGAAATGGGGAACAAAGCTGAGCCCGGGAAGAATGGAGGAGTGGGGGGAAGGTGTTTTAAGATTTAATTTTGATTTTCTCATTATCTTACTCTGATTTGGCTGATCATAAATTCATTTTCCCCAAGTTGAGTCTGGTTTTGCCCATGATGGTAATTGCTGAGTGATCTCTCCCCATCCTTATCTCCACCCACGAGCCTTTTGTTGCATTTCCCCCCACCCTGTCCAGCTGAGGAGGGGAGTGATGGAGCAGCTCTTGTGGGCACCTGGCATCCAGCCGGGGTCAGCCCAGCACATCCGGTGACACTGATGTCACAGGGCCTATTCCCCATTCTCCTGGCACTGGAAGGCACCAGCCCAGTTCCCACACTTGGCATTAGCAGCTGCAGCCTCATGAGCAAACAAGGGGGTTGTTCTTGGCCACGGAGTCCTGACTGCAAGACCAAATGACCTGCAGACTTGGAACCAGAAGAGCTGCGTGAGGAAGGTGGCGTGTCCACTGTCCGTCCCTTGGGGAAACTGTTCCCTAGGCCTGCGCCCAGTCTGCACCCAGTCCTGGAGACACCGTGGAGAGGTCTTTCAGGTCCCCCCGGACTCGCCGCTCCAGGTCCATGGCAGGTGGGTGGCCTGGACTGTCTCGGCGGTGTGTGTGCTGTGCGCTCGCCTCCGCTGCGCCGTCAGCGGAATCCCTGGAGGTGATTTGGGAACCCGTGTCCGTGCTGAGCAGCGCCAGTTGGTTTACCCAGGTTATCTCCTCTCTCTGTCAGGCAGCTGCTTTGCCGCTGTGCGCTGGCACCGTCCCTCCTGTGATTTGGGTATGAGCAGCGGTTTTCAAATTGGGCAGCAGTTCCTAGTTTGGTTTACAAGCTGAAATACAATGACTTCACATTCCGCTTTCCTTGAAGTGCCAGGAGCTGGGTATTTGTGATAACGCGAATGAAACCACGCTCAGGTTGTCTCAAGGAGGAACGTTGACTTACCACTTGGCTTCAGGCCTGGGGAGTTAATTGCCCTGCAGTCACCCTGGCTTACCCCGTCCCGGACAGCTCGACCAGCAGCACAGACCTCCCGGGGCTTCATGGCGCTGCCACGTGCCCCTCGCAGACCCACCGTCCCCCGCGTTTCTGTGAGCTCTAGCGGGGGACTTCTGGAGACGCCACCTCCTTATTTACTGTCGTGACAACCGGCTGCTGCCCCCAACTTGGGATGCCCCGGCAGGTACGCGAGTGGCCGTGGCAGAGGCTGGCAGCAGCAGAAGTGCCACAGCTCTTTCGGCCAAGCTCTGCCCCGAGCAGCTGGAGCTGCGTTGCCCACAAACCCCCCGTCAGCTGCCGTGGCCCCCGCCAGCGCCCCGAGCCCCCGCGCACGGTGGGCTTTGAGTGTCTGCTGGCGAGCGCTCATGGTGTGTGCAGGGGGGGATGGCATCGCCATCACAGAGAGTTTGTGTCACATCAGGATCTGTACGTGTGGCACCGGGCTGCCGGGGCTGCCGCCAGGTGTATCTGTCCAGCCTCAAAGCTGTTGGGTATTAAAAGCGCAGATGGCCTTTACCCTAAAAAGAAGTAAATTAAAATCAGGCGACTGCGCAGGTCTCCGGGAGTGTCTGAAACACAAGTGTGCGCTGCCTCCACCTCTCCAGCTGCCCCTCGCTACAGGTCTATGGTGAGCAAAGCCAGGCTGCAGCCCCACGGAATGTCCCCGTCCTCCGCCGCGCCGTGACTCAGCGCTGGGCCCGCGGCTTCCCGGTGGCCCGGCGGTGTGGCCTCGCTGGCTGGAAGGTGTGGGTGTGGGTGTCCTTGGCTAAACCACATCAGAGGGCTGGGAGATGGTTGTCTCAAGGATGCTTCAGCACTGGGGTGTTGATTTGAGAAACCTCCTCCGCCAGAGCTCGAGTGCTGACACGACTTCCAGCCGGTCCCAGCAGCCCTGGGACGTGCGGCCGTGGTCACCAAGCGGCTCAGTGCGGAGGGGGAGGCATGTAGCGGGCAGCAGCCTCATGCCTGGCGTGGAGAGGGCAGCCCCCGCACTCGGGCAGCCCTCCAGGGACACCCCACGTGTGGGCAGACCCCATACGTGGCCGGGGACATTAACCAGAGAAAACCAGCAGCGGCCGCTGCCCCTCTGCCTGACGCGGCCCACGGCGTGGAGCTCACGCACTGGGATTCCCAGTTGGAGCCGTGTGGGTGCTCCTGGCGGGCGTGGAGCTGACGTGGGAGCTGCAGAGCTGCCAGCCAGCGGCGTTGGACCCAAAGGGGAACGTCACCTTGCCTGTAGGTGCCTCACGCTGCCACGCCTGCTCTGCCTGTTCTCGCTCCGCCGAGCTGAGCAATGCACTGTGCTTTTGAAGGAAAGAATAACAAAAATGTCCTCTCAAAAACCACAATGAACCGGCCAAGCCCAGCACCCAAGGGATGGGCACCGGCAGGCAATTACGGATAAACAGAAAAGATAAAAATCCTTTTTATTCTGGCTTGGAGATACCTGATTGTGCAAGTCCAGACTCTGTAGGAGAGAAACTCTCAAGCATCTTCTTCCCTGACAAGTGATTTCTGGGAAACAGGGACCAGCGGGAACTTCTGCTGGTGCTTCAGGTGACCTGCCCTGCGGCAGGGGCAGGCAGGAGGACAAGCCGGGGGTGGTGCCAGGGTGTGCCATGGCCACAGCTGCTTCCTGCCACCTTCTCAGGGAACTCTCGTATCATTTGGCTTCCCAGCTTCCTGGCAGAGGAGTTTCCCTCTGCAGCTCGTGGGCAGAGCAAGGGGAAGGGTTCACACTTCTGAAACAGCCCAGGTCCCCCCCTCCACCCTCCTGCCCTCCCCGAGGGCACATTGGGAGATGGCACGGCCACAGCGCTCTGCTGCTGCAGCTCCCGCTCCGGCGGGGAGCACGAGGCCCCTCGACGCCCGTGCTGAGCAGAGCCCCAGCTGTCGGGATGGCAGAGCTGACCCCGGGGTGCCGCGGGGACGTGCCGAGCTGAAGGAAGCTGCCGGGGTCTGCCCTTCACTCCATCCCCCAGCCGGCAGACAAAGCAGCTCTGCCCTTCTCAGAGAGCTGAGCACCCGTCCTCCCCCCCTGCTCCTCGGGCACAGATGATGGATGGTGGTCGCCGGCAGAGCAGCCTGCTGAGAGCAGCAAGGGAAAAATCTTGCTCTGGAGATCACCGCTCGATAAACAGGCCCCCCTGTAATGTGACTGTGCTGGCTCTGGGCTGGCTGAGCCCGCGCACGCTCCCTTCTGCTGAGCCCACCCCAGCCCTGCGGCACGGCGGGATCCCGGCCACCAGCACCTTAGGGATGGCACCACATATGGGCCACCACCACCCGGCCAGACACAGGCACAGCCCTGGGGGCCTTGCAGCCGCCCTGCTGATCGCTGCTGCTCAGCCGAGTGCTCCCGAAATGCTACCAGGAGCTTGGAAACCCCGGAGGTGCTCTGGGACACGGGGCTTGCTGTGCCGGGCAGAGTTGGGGTGATCCAGCTGCACCCTGACACCAGAAATCTTCCCTGGCGGGTCCGCTTCTGGCTGCGGGCAGGGAGGGAGGTGGGTCCCCACCCATCTGCCCCTTCAGGGCTCATCTTTACCTCGTTCAGCTTCGCCAGCAGCTGATGCTCGAATGCGTCGCGGGGCGCTGGTGGGGCGGTTGGGTGGGTGGGATATATGGGGGTTACAGACCCCCCCGGCCCCGGGGCTGCTCGGTGGTTTGTTGGCTTTGGCCAGTGAAGGCACAAGAGCAGTGAGCTCAGGGGTGGGTGGGAGAGGGGGCGAGCGCAGCCCCCACAGATGGTGGCCTGGGGCCACTGTAGGTGGCTTCCACGTAGGTGGCTGGAGCTACGAGCCCTCCCCGGAGGTCAAGGGAGCTGTTGGGGGGTGCCGCTGCTGGGAGTGGCCAAGCAAGGTCTGGCATTGCCCAGCGTGCAGCTGAGCTGGCGGGGAAGGTGGGTCCTGCTGCTGCGCCCTGATGGAAAAGAGGTGCTGGGACGTTGGCGCAGGATGGCTGGTGTCTCCCAGCCTGGCGGGATGGCTCCCAGCTGGCTCACACGGCTCTTGTCCTGCCAGGGGGGTGTCCAGAGCCGGGGGAGTCCTGCCACGGAGGCAGTGCCTGTGTGCAGGGGCTGTGACACCTGGGCTTTGGGTGGGAGACCCAAAGAGAACCGTGGTTCACCCTGTAATGGGGCTGGGGGTGACTCAGGAGGCAACTGGGGGCTGGATCTGCCCCGGCCCGGAGGAGGATGGCTCTGGGAGGCATGAAGCTGTGCCACAAACGCGCAGCTCTGGGCTGGGGCCAGGAACCTGGCGGCGGTGGCTGATCGGTTGGCATGGGAAATGCTGCCAGCGCACGGGGAGCTGCGCACCGCAGGACTGGAGATCTGACCGCGGGTGAGATGGGGCAAGGCAGCTGAGAGCTCAGGGGGAGGGCAGGAAGGGAGGTGGGGAGGAAGGCAGTGCACCACAGAGGGCAAGGTACACGGGCAGGGGACAGGCACACCGGGGTGCTGGCGGGTGCTTCCATCTCCTGGAGGCCACGGCTCAGCACCCTTCAGCCCCAGGGGCCAGCTCCGGGTGCTGCCGAAGGCTGGTGTGGCCAGGGCACCATTCCTATGTGTCTGCGCAGTGCCACGGCCCATGGGCACGGTGCTGCTGCCAATGCGGTCAGCCTCAGGTCAGTCCTTGCTCCCGGAGCTCTGCAGCCACCATTGGTATCCTCCAGGTCACTCCTGGTAGCACCACTGGTGCCCGTGTAAGGGGAAGCAAAAGCTAATAGTGAGGGCTGGACAAATGTTGTGTCTCTGCAGCATCCCCAATCCTGGCCCCAGGTCTCTGGAAGAGACCCTGTAAATCTCCTCCTCATATCCCTGCGGGTGACCAGCCTGCTTGGGTGCCCCAGGCACTCTCAGCAGCCCTGGACCTTGGCAATGGCAGCATCTGTCCCCTGGAGCTCTGGGCTGAGGCCTCCACCGTGCCGAGGGGATTAGCCCTGGCCCGTGTGTCCTGCGGCACGTCGGGAGCATCACACCAGGTCTTCGAGAAGCCCTCGGCAGGGACACCGGGCACTGTCACGACAGCAGCTATGACTCCTGCCTACACTCTCCGGCGGACCCAAAGGCAGCACAGGCAGCTCCCAGCACAGGCAGGAGCGGAGCCAGAGCTGCTGCACAGCCAGAGCACCTGCGCCAGCACCAACCCCGGCAGCGTCCCCGCACCATCCTGCCAGCTGCCCCTCCAGCCACCCAGCACCTGCCTGGCACCTCTTTGCAGAGCAGGATGTGGCCATCACCTGCAGCCTGGCCACTGGAGCCCAGTACTGCCCAGTACAAACCAGCACCACCCAGTATGGTCCTGCACAGGCAGCCCTCTCCTCTGGGGCTGCAGAGGCTCGAGGTTATTCTCCAAAAAGCAGATTTGTGCCCAGCATGCAATAACCCATCTGAACACGCTCAGGAGAGGTAGTGTATTTATTCAGGCCTGGCTGCTTGGGGGACTTTTCCACAAATCACGTACACCAACAGCAGGTTTTCATGCTTCTTTTACACACAAAAATCAGAGGTTAGTGCTTTTCCAAACACACCTATTAGATATTGATTGCTAGTGATTAACATGCATTTAGAATATGGCTTACGTAATGCTTCTATGACTACACATGCTCAGGGAAAGGGTCTTAACCTGGGCAGGGTTTTCAGTCTTGTAATGAAGGCAGTTCACTGTCAGGGCACTCAGAAGTCACTTTCATTGCCAAGTTAATGAATCGATTAGTCCCTTTGCCAGTTTTTCAAACAACTCATCCTCAACACAATCCCAGACATTCTCTTGATGGTCCAGGACATTCTGTTTATTTTCTAGGGTTTGGAGATCAAAGTCTATCCTTGATGAATTTCTTATCGCTAATCAAGGTCATTTTGATCACGCTTCAAAGTCTCACTCCACCAAGCTTCAAGACCTTGTCATTGTCCCCATATGTGCATTGCCCGTAGCTGCACAATTATTCCCCACGGCTACTAGTAAAGGTGACATGGCTACTAGTAAAGGTGAGGTCCACTCTGGCGGGGTCACTAGTGTGGGCACAGACACATCTCTCTGCCTTCACAAGCACAGGTTCTCTCGCAGATTCCCCGCGTTCAGCCCCTCTGTCCACCTGGCACCCCCGCACAGACCCTCTCCCAGGGGTCCCCTACTCACCGCCTGGTCCAGCTCGAAGTTTGATGGTGACACCCCCCCCCACCTCCCAGCACTGGGGAAGACGCTCGCCGCCGTGCGTTGTTCCCGTTGCCAGCCGGCACCGGGCACACGGGCTGTGACCCGCAGCCCTGCGCCAGCCACTGACGGGGAGCCCCTCGCTCCCACCGGTCCCCCGCAGTAGCTGGTTTGGGGGACACAGGCTGGGGGACCCTCCCCAGACCCAGTGAGCTGGGGCCCCTCCAGCTGCTGATGCCAAGACCCTCAGGGTTACATCTGTCCCCACGGCAAAGTCCTGGTGCGCCCACAGTTCCCTGACAGCCCATCAGTTAGTGCCACTGACCAGGTTTGTTTCTGGTTATTGTCTTCGTTAACACTAATTGGTCAGGATTTATGTCTCTGTCTTTGCCTCCCTCCATTTCCTTATCACCTCAATGGGAAAAAATAAGCATCCCCTCACTCCACGCATCCCGACCAACTGGTGCGACTGCCCAGGTTTGTTGCGACCGCGGGTCGATCAGCCCCTCGTTGATGGCCCCTTTGAGCAGGTACCCTCAGGGGGGGGGTGCTCTCCTTCCACGCTGCCTTACAGCACCGCGGCCCCACTGACCACAGTGCTGAGACCCTGGCTGCAGCCCCACAAAGGGGCCCGGTCTCCTCTCGGGGCACATACGGCGCCTTTGGCTGGACACAGCTCATGTGCGTTATCCCGGCTGGGGTGTGTTCCCTCCCTGATCCCCACATCGGATTTATTCTGACTGCTCACATCAAATCATCTGTTACAACTCTCGCTGCTGGCCAGTAGCAGCCCAGAGCTGGGTGTGTGGACACTAGGATTGCTTCTCCCCGTCCTACCTTCAGCACAATCTGCTCTTTTCATTCCAGTCACTCCATGTTACTTGGTCTTCCTGCGGTTTTTGCAGCTGGCACTTTTCTTTACTAAACTGAATAATTTAGTACCATCTGCTCCTTCACGGTCCACAGCATTTCCCAGGCCATGTCTGCCCGCGTTGAACAGCCCAGCTCTCAGCATGGGTCCCTCTGGGCCCCACAGGTGACCCCCTCACTGAGAAGAGGACTCACTTTTTCTTGCCTTTTCTTCCCTGTGAGCATTTGCAGCTTTTGCCTCTGTGACATCCCAGCAGCAGCTGCCACAGTTTGATTGTCTGTTGTGGGCAGAAATCTTTCCCTCTGTTTCCCCACAGCCTAGTTCTTACGGAAAATAGCAAATATTACTCCCTGCTTGCCTTGCCCACGTCATTTATGTTTTTATGCCCCTTCTCCATCCCCACTCGGGATCTGCCCCTCCTCCTGACTGCAGAGGACACTCTCTCTAGCTCAGTCTCCACACAGAGAGCCACTGCCCTTTTGTCTGCTCGCCTTCCCCCTGCCCTGCTCCCTGGAGCTGGGATTTCAGTCCTGTTGGTGTGTTTGTGACTTTGCTCCCACTCTGAGCTCCCTGATAACAGCCCCACGCTGCCACCAGCACACCCTCCTCCACCGCTCCTGTGCGTTTTATGCTTTGGCGTCGCAGCGTCCTCCTGATGAGCCTTCTCCCAGGAAGCCTGTGGCGTGCCAGGGTTCCACTGAGGGTGAAGCATTCCAGTTCCTCAGCCCTATGTATTATATTTATCCCAGTTCTCTACTTTTTTCAGCATTGTGTTTAAAAAAGATTCTGCATTTTTAAACTGCTCTTCTCTTTTTCTTTTCTCCGTGCTGGTTTTCACCATATTTAGATGGTGCAAATTTGGCCTCTCCTTTGATTGGAGAGGCAAGACTTTTATGACAACATCTTTTCAGCTTCTCAACCCCATTTTACGAATTCATGTCTCTGTGTTACTATCTGACCTCCACGTGGTATCCGGACCATTTCAGGGAACGCTGTCATGGAGGGCCTGGCTTTCATTTTCCTGCCTGAAGCCTACATTTTAATGCCAGAACCTCTTTCTTCCATCTACCTCTGCGTGGGGCCCATGGTCACTGTCTCCCCCCAGCATTTACAAGCCTTTCTGGAAACCTCTGTCCTGCAGGTGAGTCACGATGTGACTCCGGATCACAAGCCCCAGTTTGTTTTGCCTCAGCTCACTCTCTGGGTCCCTCATCAGGGAGGACCATCACCACCACCACGTTCCTGCCAGGATTCATGGCCTGATCTGGGATGGGAATTTCTTGTGGGTACTGCTCGCTCCGGGCTGTTGAAGTCTGTGGCTGTCCCCGTGATGGTCCCTATGGCCATGGAGGCCCTTGTTCCCCTGCCCGAGGAAGAATTGACTGTCTTTAATGGGGCTGCTTCTGCCCCAGCCCTGTGGCTTCCACCAAGGCCAGACTAACATGCCGCCAGGAAGGCGGCTCCAGCCGCAGGGTGACTCTTCAGTGCCGCTGCCATTAACCTGCCGAGGAGAGTGTGAGCTGCTCCCCGCAGAGTCCTGGGGAGGTCCGGAGCAGCGCAGCCGAGCTCTGGCGCTGGACCTGTGCTGCGGGACCCTACCCTGTCTTCCTTTCCTTAGCATGTGCTTTCCAGCCTGTGCACTCCTCCTCCCGTTCCCGATCTCTGTGTGAGAGTGGCTTTTCTGTATCCAGTGCCACAGGGTGATAACAGCCAGGCTTTGAGGAGCTGGCCACTGGCAGACGACAGTCTGGCCCAGGGCTAGGAGGCTGAGAACTTCAGAATACTATGAGTTTTCCCCTCAGTTCCTTTCCTCTTGTATATCCTAGTAGATGTATAAATAATAAGCCACTAGCTTTCAGTTGGGTTCAGTTAAACAGCTTTTGGCTCGGTGTATTAGACTGAAGATCCTATCAAGAACTGGCCTTACAGTGGTGAGGTTTAGCAGAACCATGGGGCAGCTGTCTGGAAGAGCTTTTCACCAGAAAAGTGACCCTGGAAAGGGGAAGGGCTCAACCACAGCTGGAGAGTGGCAAGAATCCATCCTGCTCCATAGGCACTGCTGGGCCTCCGTGGCAAGGCACGAGCTCACGAACGAGGAGGCTGGGAAATGGGACACTTAGAGACCAGTGGAAGGTGTGGTGGAGGTTGGAGCTGTGGAACTAGAGACTGAGTAAGAGGACACAGTCCGAGGGCAGGGGTGTGGGCAGGACCATGGGAATGGCCGTGTGGAGCTGGGCAAGAGCCCGTCCAGCCGGGTGCTTTGTCTGGTGCACCAGCTGGTAGCGAGGCCTCGGGGTGGAGGAGGGAGAGAAATCCGGAGCAAAACTGAGTCTGGGACAAAGGGAGGGGTGGGGGGAAGGTGTTTTTAAGATGTGGTAATGCTTTTCGCTGTCCCACTGTGCCTGTTAAGTGGTGGTGTTGTTAGTGTTTGAATTAAAGTTCTTCCTTTTCTTCCCCTAACAAGTGTCTCTTGTGCCTGCGACCATAATGGGTGAATCACCCTTCCTGTCCTTATGTCGATTCCCAAACCTTTTTCTTCATTTTCTCCTTCCTATCCTGAGGCAGAAGAGGGCTCAAACTATGACTCCATCCCAGAGTCTTTGCATTTAACAACCCTCCATGGACTTCTTTCCCATTAAATCATCCCATCATTTTTTGAACCCATGAAAATCTCTGGGCTACACAGCAGAGCATGGCAAGGAGCTCCACGGTTCATCTACACTTGTTTCCAGCTATCAGCTGCACAAGCTGTGGCAAAAAAGTCCATTTTCCAGGACATTACTGGGTTAATTAAGGCAAATAGCCTAAGGTAATGGGTTTAAGGAGAGTAAGTTTCCTTCTATTAAAGAGTAGTAGAATTATTCAGCCCTGAACTGTACGGCAGAGTGGTTCTGGGACTGCCTTCTCTCCAGGAGTGTGGCACGTGGGCTGAGTCAGCTCAGGACACCAGACGGCAAAAGGAGCCGAGAAATGGGCAGAGACCACAGCTAGAGGGAACGGATGCTCCGCTGCCACTCCCCTGACCATGGAGGGATGGGCTAGAAATACGGCATGACAACCTACACGAGGGGCTCTCGGCTCCTGCATGGATCCCTCAGCAGAGCTCTCTAGAGGCTCCATGGGGAGCTGGAGAACTGGATAGACAAAAAGCACAATATGTGAGTGAATTGAGCGCACGTATCGGTGAGAGACCAAACCACTCTAAGCTGGGCGTGTCGGTAGTCCAGACACCCCTGGAAAAACTGGGCAGGTTGAGGCATTAAGAGCAAACACAGATGATGTGTCCAACTCCAGTAACACCTAACACTGGCCTGACCTAGTGCCTACATGAAAATGTGCTCTCCATGCAAAATTCAGGCCTGACAACCTGAAACTCAAATAATGTACTGCAAATTTGCGAGGAAAAAATGTTCTTCATACATAAAAAAACAAATTGAAAGGAGAATAAAAATACCATTCTCACTACAACTCATCCACCACAAAAGACATACTTGCATTTAAACAGGATGAGGAAAATGAGGACAACATATTTCACCAAAATAACCTGAGATAACCCAGGCTGATTCCTGCGTTCCTGAAAGACCACAGAAGACAAGTCTTAATACACTGCCTCAAAATGCTGGGGGGAGTCACTTAAAAGCTATGCCTGATGTGGGGAGGTTGATGAAAGGAAAGAGAAGAATAAAGAAATTGTCTGAATGGAATCATCAGAATTTTTTTTAAAAAAAAGGATAAATAAGAAGAAAGAAAAAAACCAGTAGCAAAAGAAACATTCTCAAGCTAAATTCTTGACAAATGCATTAACAACGTAAGAAATGAAACTGGATTTACAATGACTTTCTAAAAATATTAAAGAAATATAGACCACTCTCCGGGTCAGGCACGCAGCGGCGGAGGAGCTGCATGTAGGTGAGGTTCTCGTGGGTGTTGGGGTCGAAGAAGCCCTTGGTGTCATCGCTGGGGTCGGAGAGGACCTGGTTCATCTCCTGGTCGAAGTAGCCGCGCTGGTAGGCCACCTCTACGGGCAGGCGGTGGCTGTGCACGGGGTCGATGATGCCGCCGGTGGCGATCTGGGCCTCGAGCAGGCGGATGCCGTGCTCCTTGACAATCAGCTCCTTCTTCATGGCCTGGAAGAGGGAGATCTGCTGGCCCGTGTAGGGGTCGGTGTAGCCCGTCACGGCCCTCTCGGCCGACAGCAGCTTCTCGTGCAGCTCGCTGCCCACCAGCCCGGACGAGACGGCCTCGTCCACGGAGAGCTTCTTGTTGGCGAGCGGGTCAACGACGAAGCCGGTGGCAGCCTGCGCCTCCAGCAGCACCAGAGCCGTGCCCTGCCTCAGGATGCCCTTCCACATGGCCTGGTAGATGCTCATCTTCTCCATCTTGGCGGGGTCGGCCTTGGAGGGCACCAGGACACCGGCGATGCAGCCCGTGCCGTCCAGGTAGCGCTTGACGGAGGCCATTTCCGTCACCTCCGCCACCGTCTTGGAGCCTTGGACCAGGTCGGCCAGCGTGTCCTTGTCGATGATGCCCGAGTCCACCAGGTCCGAGGCGGTCACCTGCCTCCTGAGGCCCGTGAATTTGACCTTGCTGCTCCGCTCCACTGCCTCCCCGATGAGGGTGGCGAGGAGCCCGGCCAGCTCGTCCAGCGCCAGGCTCCCGGCCCGCACCCGCCCCAGCAGCTCCTGCCTCTTTGCCTCGGAGACATACGTGGAGAAGAGGAGCTCCCACAGGGAGACCTTCCTGCCGTGGAAGCCGCCTGCCGAGACCTCGATGGTGTGGGTCTTCAGGGACTGCTCCAGCTCCCGCTCTCGCTCCCGCTCCCAGTCCCGCTCCTGCTTCTGCCGGGAGCCCGCAGCCTCGCCGTTCTCAGCCAGTGGCTTGGCCTCCCTCTGCGGTGGCTTGTGGGCCAGGGCAGCGCCGTGGCCCTGTCCCTCAGCCCTGGTGACGATGGTGGTGAGGAGGGTGATCATCTCTGAGATGGTGACGGTCCCCATCTTGTACTTCCTCAGCAGCTCCTCTCTCTGGTGTTCGGGGATGTAGCGGGAGAAGAGGAGCTCCCAGACGGTGACGCTCTGGCCCTGGAAGAGCCCCACGCTGAGGGTGGTGCGGGCGGCCTGCAGGGCTTTGCGGGCGTCCTCGGTCAGCTGGTAGAGCACGGAGCCCTTGTCCATCAGCTGCAGCATGAGCAGCCCCGTGTCCGGGTCGGGCACGCAGCGGCGGAGGAGCTGCATGTAGGTGAGGTTCTCGTGGGTGTTGGGGTCGAAGAAGCCCTTGGTGTCATCGCTGGGGTCGGAGAGGACCTGGTTCATCTCCTGGTCGAAGTAGCCGCGCTGGTAGGCCACCTCTACGGGCAGGCGGTGGCTGTGCACGGGGTCGATGATGCCGCCGGTGGCGATCTGGGCCTCGAGCAGGCGGATGCCGTGCTCCTTGACAATCAGCTCCTTCTTCATGGCCTGGAAGAGGGAGATCTGCTGGCCCGTGTAGGGGTCGGTGTAGCCCGTCACGGCCCTCTCGGCCGACAGCAGCTTCTCGTGCAGCTCGCTGCCCACCAGCCCGGACGAGACGGCCTCGTCCACGGAGAGCTTCTTGTTGGCGAGCGGGTCAACGACGAAGCCGGTGGCAGCCTGCGCCTCCAGCAGCACCAGAGCCGTGCCCTGCCTCAGGATGCCCTTCCACATGGCCTGGTAGATGCTCATCTTCTCCATCTTGGCGGGGTCGGCCTTGGAGGGCACCAGGACACCGGCGATGCAGCCCGTGCCGTCCAGGTAGCGCTTGACGGAGGCCATTTCCGTCACCTCCGCCACCGTCTTGGAGCCTTGGACCAGGTCGGCCAGCGTGTCCTTGTCGATGATGCCCGAGTCCACCAGGTCCGAGGCGGTCACCTGCCTCCTGAGGCCCGTGAATTTGACCTTGCTGCTCCGCTCCACTGCCTCCCCGATGAGGGTGGCGAGGAGCCCGGCCAGCTCGTCCAGCGCCAGGCTCCCGGCCCGCACCCGCCCCAGCAGCTCCTGCCTCTTTGCCTCGGAGACATACGTGGAGAAGAGGAGCTCCCACAGGGAGACCTTCCTGCCGTGGAAGCCGCCTGCCGAGACCTCGATGGTGTGGGTCTTCAGGGACTGCTCCAGCTCCCGCTCTCGCTCCCGCTCCCAGTCCCGCTCCTGCTTCTGCCGGGAGCCCGCAGCCTCGCCGTTCTCAGCCAGTGGCTTGGCCTCCCTCTGCGGTGGCTTGTGGGCCAGGGCAGCGCCGTGGCCCTGTCCCTCAGCCCTGGTGACGATGGTGGTGAGGAGGGTGATCATCTCTGAGATGGTGACGGTCCCCATCTTGTACTTCCTCAGCAGCTCCTCTCTCTGGTGTTCGGGGATGTAGCGGGAGAAGAGGAGCTCCCAGACGGTGACGCTCTGGCCCTGGAAGAGCCCCACGCTGAGGGTGGTGCGGGCGGCCTGCAGGGCTTTGCGGGCGTCCTCGGTCAGCTGGTAGAGCACGGAGCCCTTGTCCATCAGCTGCAGCATGAGCAGCCCCGTGTCCGGGTCGGGCACGCAGCGGCGGAGGAGCTGCATGTAGGTGAGGTTCTCGTGGGTGTTGGGGTCGAAGAAGCCCTTGGTGTCATCGCTGGGGTCGGAGAGGACCTGGTTCATCTCCTGGTCGAAGTAGCCGCGCTGGTAGGCCACCTCTACGGGCAGGCGGTGGCTGTGCACGGGGTCGATGATGCCGCCGGTGGCGATCTGGGCCTCGAGCAGGCGGATGCCGTGCTCCTTGACAATCAGCTCCTTCTTCATGGCCTGGAAGAGGGAGATCTGCTGGCCCGTGTAGGGGTCGGTGTAGCCCGTCACGGCCCTCTCGGCCGACAGCAGCTTCTCGTGCAGCTCGCTGCCCACCAGCCCGGACGAGACGGCCTCGTCCACGGAGAGCTTCTTGTTGGCGAGCGGGTCAACGACGAAGCCGGTGGCAGCCTGCGCCTCCAGCAGCACCAGAGCCGTGCCCTGCCTCAGGATGCCCTTCCACATGGCCTGGTAGATGCTCATCTTCTCCATCTTGGCGGGGTCGGCCTTGGAGGGCACCAGGACACCGGCGATGCAGCCCGTGCCGTCCAGGTAGCGCTTGACGGAGGCCATTTCCGTCACCTCCGCCACCGTCTTGGAGCCTTGGACCAGGTCGGCCAGCGTGTCCTTGTCGATGATGCCCGAGTCCACCAGGTCCGAGGCGGTCACCTGCCTCCTGAGGCCCGTGAATTTGACCTTGCTGCTCCGCTCCACTGCCTCCCCGATGAGGGTGGCGAGGAGCCCGGCCAGCTCGTCCAGCGCCAGGCTCCCGGCCCGCACCCGCCCCAGCAGCTCCTGCCTCTTTGCCTCGGAGACATACGTGGAGAAGAGGAGCTCCCACAGGGAGACCTTCCTGCCGTGGAAGCCGCCTGCCGAGACCTCGATGGTGTGGGTCTTCAGGGACTGCTCCAGCTCCCGCTCTCGCTCCCGCTCCCAGTCCCGCTCCTGCTTCTGCCGGGAGCCCGCAGCCTCGCCGTTCTCAGCCAGTGGCTTGGCCTCCCTCTGCGGTGGCTTGTGGGCCAGGGCAGCGCCGTGGCCCTGTCCCTCAGCCCTGGTGACGATGGTGGTGAGGAGGGTGATCATCTCTGAGATGGTGACGGTCCCCATCTTGTACTTCCTCAGCAGCTCCTCTCTCTGGTGTTCGGGGATGTAGCGGGAGAAGAGGAGCTCCCAGACGGTGACGCTCTGGCCCTGGAAGAGCCCCACGCTGAGGGTGGTGCGGGTGGCCTGCAGGGCTTTGCGGGCGTCCTCGGTCAGCTGGTAGAGCACGGAGCCCTTGTCCATCAGCTGCAGCATGAGCAGCCCCGTGTCCGGGTCGGGCACGCAGCGGCGGAGGAGCTGCATGTAGGTGAGGTTCTCGTGGGTGTTGGGGTCGAAGAAGCCCTTGGTGTCATCGCTGGGGTCGGAGAGGACCTGGTTCATCTCCTGGTCGAAGTAGCCGCGCTGGTAGGCCACCTCTACGGGCAGGCGGTGGCTGTGCACGGGGTCGATGATGCCGCCGGTGGCGATCTGGGCCTCGAGCAGGCGGATGCCGTGCTCCTTGACAATCAGCTCCTTCTTCATGGCCTGGAAGAGGGAGATCTGCTGGCCCGTGTAGGGGTCGGTGTAGCCCGTCACGGCCCTCTCGGCCGACAGCAGCTTCTCGTGCAGCTCGCTGCCCACCAGCCCGGACGAGACGGCCTCGTCCACGGAGAGCTTCTTGTTGGCGAGCGGGTCAACGACGAAGCCGGTGGCAGCCTGCGCCTCCAGCAGCACCAGAGCCGTGCCCTGCCTCAGGATGCCCTTCCACATGGCCTGGTAGATGCTCATCTTCTCCATCTTGGCGGGGTCGGCCTTGGAGGGCACCAGGACACCGGCGATGCAGCCCGTGCCGTCCAGGTAGCGCTTGACGGAGGCCATTTCCGTCACCTCCGCCACCGTCTTGGAGCCTTGGACCAGGTCGGCCAGCGTGTCCTTGTCAATGATGCCCGAGTCCACCAGGTCCGAGGCGGTCACCTGCCTCCTGAGGCCCGTGAATTTGACCTTGCTGCTCCGCTCCACTGCCTCCCCGATGAGGGTGGCGAGGAGCCCGGCCAGCTCGTCCAGCGCCAGGCTCCCGGCCCGCACCCGCCCCAGCAGCTCCTGCCTCTTTGCCTCGGAGACATACGTGGAGAAGAGGAGCTCCCACAGGGAGACCTTCCTGCCGTGGAAGCCGCCTGCCGAGACCTCGATGGTGTGGGTCTTCAGGGACTGCTCCAGCTCCCGCTCTCGCTCCCGCTCCCAGTCCCGCTCCTGCTTCTGCCGGGAGCCCGCAGCCTCGCCGTTCTCAGCCAGTGGCTTGGCCTCCCTCTGCGGTGGCTTGTGGGCCAGGGCAGCGCCGTGGCCCTGTCCCTCAGCCCTGGTGACGATGGTGGTGAGGAGGGTGATCATCTCTGAGATGGTGACGGTCCCCATCTTGTACTTCCTCAGCAGCTCCTCTCTCTGGTGTTCGGGGATGTAGCGGGAGAAGAGGAGCTCCCAGACGGTGACGCTCTGGCCCTGGAAGAGCCCCACGCTGAGGGTGGTGCGGGTGGCCTGCAGGGCTTTGCGGGCGTCCTCGGTCAGCTGGTAGAGCACGGAGCCCTTGTCCATCAGCTGCAGCATGAGCAGCCCCGTGTCCGGGTCGGGCACGCAGCGGCGGAGGAGCTGCATGTAGGTGAGGTTCTCGTGGGTGTTGGGGTCGAAGAAGCCCTTGGTGTCATCGCTGGGGTCGGAGAGGACCTGGTTCATCTCCTGGTCGAAGTAGCCGCGCTGGTAGGCCACCTCTACGGGCAGGCGGTGGCTGTGCACGGGGTCGATGATGCCGCCGGTGGCGATCTGGGCCTCGAGCAGGCGGATGCCGTGCTCCTTGACAATCAGCTCCTTCTTCATGGCCTGGAAGAGGGAGATCTGCTGGCCCGTGTAGGGGTCGGTGTAGCCCGTCACGGCCCTCTCGGCCGACAGCAGCTTCTCGTGCAGCTCGCTGCCCACCAGCCCGGACGAGACGGCCTCGTCCACGGAGAGCTTCTTGTTGGCGAGCGGGTCAACGACGAAGCCGGTGGCAGCCTGCGCCTCCAGCAGCACCAGAGCCGTGCCCTGCCTCAGGATGCCCTTCCACATGGCCTGGTAGATGCTCATCTTCTCCATCTTGGCGGGGTCGGCCTTGGAGGGCACCAGGACACCGGCGATGCAGCCCGTGCCGTCCAGGTAGCGCTTGACGGAGGCCATTTCCGTCACCTCCGCCACCGTCTTGGAGCCTTGGACCAGGTCGGCCAGCGTGTCCTTGTCGATGATGCCCGAGTCCACCAGGTCCGAGGCGGTCACCTGCCTCCTGAGGCCCGTGAATTTGACCTTGCTGCTCCGCTCCACTGCCTCCCCGATGAGGGTGGCGAGGAGCCCGGCCAGCTCGTCCAGCGCCAGGCTCCCGGCCCGCACCCGCCCCAGCAGCTCCTGCCTCTTTGCCTCGGAGACATACGTGGAGAAGAGGAGCTCCCACAGGGAGACCTTCCTGCCGTGGAAGCCGCCTGCCGAGACCTCGATGGTGTGGGTCTTCAGGGACTGCTCCAGCTCCCGCTCTCGCTCCCGCTCCCAGTCCCGCTCCTGCTTCTGCCGGGAGCCCGCAGCCTCGCCGTTCTCAGCCAGTGGCTTGGCCTCCCTCTGCGGTGGCTTGTGGGCCAGGGCAGCGCCGTGGCCCTGTCCCTCAGCCCTGGTGACGATGGTGGTGAGGAGGGTGATCATCTCTGAGATGGTGACGGTCCCCATCTTGTACTTCCTCAGCAGCTCCTCTCTCTGGTGTTCGGGGATGTAGCGGGAGAAGAGGAGCTCCCAGACGGTGACGCTCTGGCCCTGGAAGAGCCCCACGCTGAGGGTGGTGCGGGCGGCCTGCAGGGCTTTGCGGGCGTCCTCGGTCAGCTGGTAGAGCACGGAGCCCTTGTCCATCAGCTGCAGCATGAGCAGCCCCGTGTCCGGGTCGGGCACGCAGCGGCGGAGGAGCTGCATGTAGGTGAGGTTCTCGTGGGTGTTGGGGTCGAAGAAGCCCTTGGTGTCATCGCTGGGGTCGGAGAGGACCTGGTTCATCTCCTGGTCGAAGTAGCCGCGCTGGTAGGCCACCTCTACGGGCAGGCGGTGGCTGTGCACGGGGTCGATGATGCCGCCGGTGGCGATCTGGGCCTCGAGCAGGCGGATGCCGTGCTCCTTGACAATCAGCTCCTTCTTCATGGCCTGGAAGAGGGAGATCTGCTGGCCCGTGTAGGGGTCGGTGTAGCCCGTCACGGCCCTCTCGGCCGACAGCAGCTTCTCGTGCAGCTCGCTGCCCACCAGCCCGGACGAGACGGCCTCGTCCACGGAGAGCTTCTTGTTGGCGAGCGGGTCAACGACGAAGCCGGTGGCAGCCTGCGCCTCCAGCAGCACCAGAGCCGTGCCCTGCCTCAGGATGCCCTTCCACATGGCCTGGTAGATGCTCATCTTCTCCATCTTGGCGGGGTCGGCCTTGGAGGGCACCAGGACACCGGCGATGCAGCCCGTGCCGTCCAGGTAGCGCTTGACGGAGGCCATTTCCGTCACCTCCGCCACCGTCTTGGAGCCTTGGACCAGGTCGGCCAGCGTGTCCTTGTCAATGATGCCCGAGTCCACCAGGTCCGAGGCGGTCACCTGCCTCCTGAGGCCCGTGAATTTGACCTTGCTGCTCCGCTCCACTGCCTCCCCGATGAGGGTGGCGAGGAGCCCGGCCAGCTCGTCCAGCGCCAGGCTCCCGGCCCGCACCCGCCCCAGCAGCTCCTGCCTCTTTGCCTCGGAGACATACGTGGAGAAGAGGAGCTCCCACAGGGAGACCTTCCTGCCGTGGAAGCCGCCTGCCGAGACCTCGATGGTGTGGGTCTTCAGGGACTGCTCCAGCTCCCGCTCTCGCTCCCGCTCCCAGTCCCGCTCCTGCTTCTGCCGGGAGCCCGCAGCCTCGCCGTTCTCAGCCAGTGGCTTGGCCTCCCTCTGCGGTGGCTTGTGGGCCAGGGCAGCGCCGTGGCCCTGTCCCTCAGCCCTGGTGACGATGGTGGTGAGGAGGGTGATCATCTCTGAGATGGTGACGGTCCCCATCTTGTACTTCCTCAGCAGCTCCTCTCTCTGGTGTTCGGGGATGTAGCGGGAGAAGAGGAGCTCCCAGACGGTGACGCTCTGGCCCTGGAAGAGCCCCACGCTGAGGGTGGTGCGGGTGGCCTGCAGGGCTTTGCGGGCGTCCTCGGTCAGCTGGTAGAGCACGGAGCCCTTGTCCATCAGCTGCAGCATGAGCAGCCCCGTGTCCGGGTCGGGCACGCAGCGGCGGAGGAGCTGCATGTAGGTGAGGTTCTCGTGGGTGTTGGGGTCGAAGAAGCCCTTGGTGTCATCGCTGGGGTCGGAGAGGACCTGGTTCATCTCCTGGTCGAAGTAGCCGCGCTGGTAGGCCACCTCTACGGGCAGGCGGTGGCTGTGCACGGGGTCGATGATGCCGCCGGTGGCGATCTGGGCCTCGAGCAGGCGGATGCCGTGCTCCTTGACAATCAGCTCCTTCTTCATGGCCTGGAAGAGGGAGATCTGCTGGCCCGTGTAGGGGTCGGTGTAGCCCGTCACGGCCCTCTCGGCCGACAGCAGCTTCTCGTGCAGCTCGCTGCCCACCAGCCCGGACGAGACGGCCTCGTCCACGGAGAGCTTCTTGTTGGCGAGCGGGTCAACGACGAAGCCGGTGGCAGCCTGCGCCTCCAGCAGCACCAGAGCCGTGCCCTGCCTCAGGATGCCCTTCCACATGGCCTGGTAGATGCTCATCTTCTCCATCTTGGCGGGGTCGGCCTTGGAGGGCACCAGGACACCGGCGATGCAGCCCGTGCCGTCCAGGTAGCGCTTGACGGAGGCCATTTCCGTCACCTCCGCCACCGTCTTGGAGCCTTGGACCAGGTCGGCCAGCGTGTCCTTGTCGATGATGCCCGAGTCCACCAGGTCCGAGGCGGTCACCTGCCTCCTGAGGCCCGTGAATTTGACCTTGCTGCTCCGCTCCACTGCCTCCCCGATGAGGGTGGCGAGGAGCCCGGCCAGCTCGTCCAGCGCCAGGCTCCCGGCCCGCACCCGCCCCAGCAGCTCCTGCCTCTTTGCCTCGGAGACATACGTGGAGAAGAGGAGCTCCCACAGGGAGACCTTCCTGCCGTGGAAGCCGCCTGCCGAGACCTCGATGGTGTGGGTCTTCAGGGACTGCTCCAGCTCCCGCTCTCGCTCCCGCTCCCAGTCCCGCTCCTGCTTCTGCCGGGAGCCCGCAGCCTCGCCGTTCTCAGCCAGTGGCTTGGCCTCCCTCTGCGGTGGCTTGTGGGCCAGGGCAGCGCCGTGGCCCTGTCCCTCAGCCCTGGTGACGATGGTGGTGAGGAGGGTGATCATCTCTGAGATGGTGACGGTCCCCATCTTGTACTTCCTCAGCAGCTCCTCTCTCTGGTGTTCGGGGATGTAGCGGGAGAAGAGGAGCTCCCAGACGGTGACGCTCTGGCCCTGGAAGAGCCCCACGCTGAGGGTGGTGCGGGCGGCCTGCAGGGCTTTGCGGGCGTCCTCGGTCAGCTGGTAGAGCACGGAGCCCTTGTCCATCAGCTGCAGCATGAGCAGCCCCGTGTCCGGGTCGGGCACGCAGCGGCGGAGGAGCTGCATGTAGGTGAGGTTCTCGTGGGTGTTGGGGTCGAAGAAGCCCTTGGTGTCATCGCTGGGGTCGGAGAGGACCTGGTTCATCTCCTGGTCGAAGTAGCCGCGCTGGTAGGCCACCTCTACGGGCAGGCGGTGGCTGTGCACGGGGTCGATGATGCCGCCGGTGGCGATCTGGGCCTCGAGCAGGCGGATGCCGTGCTCCTTGACAATCAGCTCCTTTGTCATGGCCTGGAAGAGGGACATTTTTTGTCCTGTGTAGGGGTGGGTGTAGCCCGTCACAGCTTTCTCTGCACAAACAAGTTTTTTTTGTAGCTCACTGCCCACCAGCCCGGACGAGACGGCCTCGTCCACGGAGAGCTTCTTGTTGGCGAGCGGGTCAATGATGAAGCCGGTGGCAGCCTGCGCCTCCAGCAGCACCAGAGCCGTGCCCTGCCTCAGGATGCCCTTCCACATGGCCTGGTAGATGCTCATCTTCTCCATCTTGGCGGGGTCGGCCTTGGAGGGCACCAGCACGCCGGCGATACTTCCAGTTCCCTCAAGGTATCTTCTGACAGTGTCCATTTGTGCTATTTCTTCTGCTTTTTCTTTCCCTTCATGGAGTTTTTCCATTGTTTCTTCTGTAATTATCTGTGCACTGAGAAGTTCTGATGCCGTTATTTGTTGCCTGATTCCTTGGAACCAGACATCACTTCTGTCCTCCTCTTTTTCCTTGATGATATTTAGTATTGTATCAATGATTCCTTGTATAATGTGATGGGATTCCTCTTTATACTTTTTCACCAGTTCTTTTCTTTTCTCTTCTGTGATGTACTCAGAACAGAGAAGTTCCCACAGTGATAATACATGTCCTTTGTATTTTCCAACAGGCACTTGTACCTTTGTAGATAAAAGGGCATTTTTTGTTTGCTCATCAATGTAGAAATAGTCATTGTCTTTTTCCATGACCTGCAGCAGGTACAATCCAGTATCTCTGTCTTTGGAACATCTCTGCAGGAGCTGACTGTAACTGATTTTCTCACGAGTGTTTGGATCTATAAAACCTTTGCTTCCATGATCTGGATCAGAGAGCAGGAGAAACATATCCTCATCCAAGTAGCCGCGGCGGTAGGCCACCTCCACGGGCAGGCGGTGGCTGTGCACGGGGTCGATGATGCCACCGGTGGCGAGCTGGGCCTCGAGCAGGCGGGTCCCGTGCTCCTTGACTGTTATCTTTTGCCTTATGGCCTGGAAGAGGGATATTTTACTTCCTGTGTGAGGATCTGTGTATCCCGTCACAGCTTTCTCTGCCGACAGCAGCGTCTTGTGCAAGTTGCTCCCCACCAGCCCGGACAAGACGGCCTCATCCACGGAGAGCTGCTTATTTTTCAGTGGGTCGATGAGAAAACCAGTGGCAGCCTGTGCCTCCAGCAGCCCCAGCGCACATTGCTCCGTGAGCAGGCCTTTCCTCAGGGCCTGGTAGATGCTCATCTTCTCTTTCCTTGATGGCAGTAGAACCCCAGCAATGCATCCAGTGCCCTCCAAGTACCTTTGGACTGTGTCCCTCTTTGTGAGGCTGGCAAGCGTGAGACTTCCATCCTGCAGCTGATCTAGAGTTTTCTTGTCAATGATCTCAGAGTCAAACAATTCTGATACTGACACATCCTCACGGAATCCTTTAACCTTGAGGGCTTCTGCTCTTTGCTCCGTATCCTCAATTATTTTGAAGATGAGGGCTATAAGGTCTTCCAACGTTAGGGTTTTGCATTTGTACTGCATCACTAGTTCTTTCCTTTTCTGCTCGGAGACGTAATGAGAGCAAAGAATTTCCCAAATGGAAACTGTCTTGTCCTTAAACTTTCCAACTTCCACTTTAAGGGGCTTTGAGCGCAAAACCTGTTTTGTAAACTCATCGATGTAGAAGTACTTTCCTCCTTCCTGTACAACTTGCAGCATGTACAACCCAGTCTCTGAATCCTGGACACATCTCTCCAGGAGCTGCATGTAGGTGAGGTTCTCATGGGTGTTGGGGTCGAAGAAGCCCTTGGTGTCGTCACTGGGGTCGGAGAGGATCTGGTTCATCTCCTGGTTGAAGTAGCCGCGCTGGTAGGCCACCTCCACGGGAATGCGGTGGCTGTGCACGGGGTCGATGATGCCGCCGGTGGCGATCTGGGCCTCGAGCAGGCGGATGCCGTGGCTCTTCACAATCAGTCCTTGGTTCATAGCTTCAAAGAGGGACATTGGGGCTTTCGTGTAGGGGTCGGTGTAGCCTGTCACGGCTCTTTCTGCACAGAGTAGCTTCTCAAAAACCTCCCCTCCAATTAGACCTGCAGTTAAGGCTTCCTCCACTGAAAATTTCTTATTTTTCTCTGGGTCAATGATGTAGCCCGTGGCAGCCTGCGCCTCCAGCAGCACCAGTGCTGTCCCTGGCCTCAAGATGCCCTTCCTCATGGCCTGGTAGATGCTCATCTTCTTATTGCTTGGCTGTATGAGGACCCCTGCTATGAAATTGCTGCCCTCCAGGTACCTGCGGACAGAGTCCATTTCAGTGACCTCTTGGACTGTTTTCTTCCCCTGGTTGAGCTCATCGAGGGTTTTTTTGTCAATCAGTTGAGACTGGAAGAGGTCACTGGCGGATACTCTTTTCCGCAGGCCCTTGAATGCAAACTTCTTGCCTTGTGTCTCAGTCTCTTTGATGATTGTGGTGACAATTGTTATGATTTCCTGTAGCACTTCAGTATTCTCATCTTTGTACTTTTGCACTAGCTCTCTTCTCTTCCTGTCTGAGAGGTATTCAGAGTTGAGGAGGTCCCAGACTGACACTGTCTGTCCTTTGAACCGCCCTATGTTGACACAAACAGTCACAGATTTCAATACCTCCATGGTTTGTTCATCCACACAGAACATCGCATTTTCTGACAGAGGAAGGAGCCAGAGACCCGACTCAGCCTCATGAATGCACCTGTCCTTCAGCTGCTGGTAGGTCACGTTCTCCTTTGTGTTTGGATCAAAAAATATTTTGGTGCTGTCATTCAGCTGAGAGAGGGTTTGGTTCAGGTCCTCGTCGTAGAAGCCGTATCTGCGTGCGGCCTGGAGTGGAAGGTGATGGTGGTGGACGGGATCAATGACCCCTCCTGTGGCCAGCTGGGCCTCTAGCAAGGGAACAGCATCTTCCAGGGGAATCAGCTCCTTCCGGAGCGCTTGGCACAGTGAGATGGAGCTCCCCGTGTAGGGGTCTGTGTAGCCGGTCACTGCCCTCTCAGCTAGAAGGAGTTTCTCAGTGAGCTCTTCGCCAACAACAGCGGCTTTCACAGCATCACTCACGCTGAGTCTCTGGCATGTTGCTGGGTCAGTCAGGTATCCTGTGGCTGCCTGAGCTTCCAGCAGCCTCAGAGCAGCCCCGGGGAGGAGGAGGTTGTTCTTCATGGCATCGTAAAAGCTCATCTTCTTTTTGGATGCCTCTATGAATACCCCAGCAATGCTGCCTGTGCCCTGCAAGTACTTCTTCACACTCTCCATCGCAGCCACTTCCTCGGGAGTTCTTCTGCCCTGAGCCAGTTCTTCAAACGTCTTCTCAGTAATGATGCCGGCATCCAGCAGCCAGACTGCAGGGACGCTGCCCCGCAAACCTTCCAAGGTGATCTGGGTGCGGGCTTTCATCTCCATCTCCCCAACCAGTCTGAGCACAAGAGCAACCAGCTGCTGCAGCGACATCTCCTCAGACCGGAACCTCTCCACAAAGTCACCCCTCTGCTCCTCGGTGAAATACCCAGAGTGGATTAGCTCCCAGAGGGAGACCCCTTTTTCCTTCACCACGGTTTCCTTGAAAATCCTTTGGATTTGTTCATCGGTGTAGGCAGGAGCTGCTGTCTGTGGCAGAGGCAGCAAGTGGAAGCCTGAGATCTCGTCCTTCTGGCAGCGCTTGATCAGCTCAGCATAGGTGACGGTCTCTTTGCTGTCCGGGACGCAGAAGGCCCTATTGTTGTCACTGGGCCTAGAAAGGGCCTTGCTTGTCTCCTCATCCAAGCACCCTCGCTTCTGGGCAGATTCTATGGGGATACAGTGGCCACATGTTGGGTCAATGATGCCTCCTGTAGCCATCTGCACCTCCATCAACTGCATGGCCTGTTTGTCCGTGATCAGCCCTTTCTTCATTGCCTGGAAGAGCGGAATCTTCTTGCCTGTGAAAGGATCGTTATAGCCCGTTACAGCCCCCTCCGCATGCTGCAGCTTCTCATGGACATCTGGCCCGATGACTCCCTCCTTGACGGCATCATCCACACAGAGTTTCTGGTTGTTCACCGGGTCAATGATGAAGCCTGTGGCAGCCTGGGCCTCTAGCAGTGGGAGGGCTACTCCTGGTACCACGATGTTTTGCTTCATGGCCTCGTAAATGCTTATCCTCTGGTTTGATGGCTGGAGTACGATCCCCCCAATGCTGCCAGAGCCATAGAGGTACTTTCTGACAGAGTCCATGCGCAGGACTTCCTCTGGTGTGACAGATCCCTCCAACACCTTCTCGAGCAGGGCCTTGTCGATGATGCCCGTTTCCATCAGGTGGTAAGCGCTGACGCTGCCTCTCATGGCTGGGAACTTGATGGGGGCCCATTTTTTCATTTCCTCCTCTAACATGATGCGGATTTGCTCCAGGGTGAGCTTCCTCAGCTGGTAGTGGTTAAAGATCTCCCGGCGCCTCCCCTCGCTGAAGTACTCGGAGTTCAGCAGATCCCACACAGAGACCTTCTCCCCCCGTAACCGCCCAAACCTGACGGGCAGCCAGGAGCTCCTGAACACCCGTCTGGTGGCATCGTCGATGAACTGGCGCTTCCTGCTGTTCAGAGGAAGGAGGCAGAGCCCCGTGGATGGCTCCGTGATGCACTTCTCCTTCAGCTGCAGGTAGGTGAGGTTCTCATGGGTGTTGGGGTCGAAGAAGCCCTTGGTGTCGTCGCTGGGATCAGAAAGGATTAAGTTCATCTTCTTGTCAAAGTAGCCGCGTTTGTAGGCCACCTCCACGGGGATGCGGTGGCTGTTGACGGGGTCGATGATGCCACCAGTGGCGATCTGGGCCTCGAGCAGGCGGATGGCGTGCTCCCGGACGATGAACTCTTTATTCATGGCCTGGAAGAGGGAGATCTTGTTCCCTGAGTAAGGATCTCTGTAGCCGGTGACTGATTTCTCTGCAGCCAGTAGCTTGTCATAAACATCCGGGCCAATGACGTTCGCTCTTAAAGCCTCATCCACAGAATACCTTTTGTTGGCAGCTGGGTCAATGATAAACCCGGTGGCAGCCTGTGCCTCCAGGAGGATCAGCGATGTTCCTGGCCTTAAAAGTCCTTTCCGCTTTGCCTGGTAGATGCTGATCTTCTCCTGGGAGTCGGGAATCAGCAGCCCACCAATGCTGCCTGTCCCTTGAAGGTACTTCTTGACAGTGTCCATGCTGACAACTTCTTTGGCTGATGTTTCTCCCTCCTTCAGTTTCTTAAACAAATCTTTGTTGATAATTTCAGAGCTCAGGAGCTGGTCAGCTGTCACCCGGTCCCTCAGTCCTTCAAAGGTGACGTTAGCCGTGGAAGCCATTTCCTCAGCGGTAGCACTGACTGCCTTACCCAGTTCTTGTGTAGAGAGTGTTCCTGCAAGGTACTGCCGGGCGAGAGCAGCTCTTCGCTCACTCTGGATGTAGTCCGAGAAGAGGAGTTTCCAGAGAGACACCGACTTTCCCTTGAATTTACCTAAAGCAATGGGTACCTCTGTGTTTTCCAGAGCTGTTTGGGTCCTACGGTCAAAGAAGAGGTGGGTCCCCTCAGGTCCTTCTCTGCTGTCTCCACCAAGCTGCAGCAGCAGGAGCCCTGTGTTGGGATCAGTGACACAGAGCTTGAGCAGGTCTGCGTAGGTCACCTTCTCCTTGGAGCTGGGGTCGAAGAACCCTTTCATGGCATCGGTAAGACTGGAGAGGAGCTGCCTTGTGGCCTCGTCCAGGTACCCCCACTTGCAAGCCGTCTCTGTGGGCACACGGAGGTGCCTGCCCGGAGCAATTATACCCCCCGTGGCCATCTGAGCCTCCAGAAGGCAAACGCCATGATCCTGGGGGATGAAGCCCTTCCTGACCGCTTGGAACAGAGAGAGCATTTCTCCAGTGGCGGGGTCCCTGTATCCGGTGATGGTCCTCTCAGCTGAAGACAGTTTCTCATGAAGCTCTGGACCGATGAGGCCGACCCTGACGGCCTCATCCACCGAGTAGCTTTTGTTCTTTACGGGGTCTGTCAGGCTGCCTGTGGAGGCCTGGACTTGCAGGAGCATCAGAGCAGCACCGGGCATGAGGAGATGCTCTCTCAGGGCCTGGTAAAGGCTTTTCCGCTCACCGGAAGGCAGGACAACACCAGCCACGCTCCTCGTCCCATGCAGGAACTGCTGAACCGAGTCATTCTCCGCTACCTCCTGGGCAGAAACTCTTCCCTCCTCAAGACTTCTGAACGTGTCAGGGCTGATGATGCCAGACTCCAGCAGATCCCTGCTGCTCACCCTCCCTCCCAGCCCTTGGAACGTGATTTGCAGGGGCAAGAGGAGGAGGCCTGAGGCTGGATCAACAACACACCTCTTTATAAGCTCCCTATAGGTGACCCTCTCCATAGTACTGGGGTTGAGGAACCCTTTGCTGTCCCCTTTGCTGGGGTCAGAGACGAGCTGGCTCATCTCTTCATCTAAATATCCCCTCTCACAGGCAACATCTGCTGGGAGCCGGCAGCCAGTGTCTGGGTTGATGATGCCCCCAGTTGCCATCTGGGCCTCTAGCAGCCGGGTACCTTGCTCCTTCCCGATCAGGTCTTTCTGGATCGCTTGGTAGAGGGGGATTTTCTCCTCTGTGTAGGGGTCCACAAAGCCAGTGGCAGCTTTCTCTGCAGCCAGCAGCCTCTCCTTCAGCTCCAGCCCCACCAGCCCCAGCTGCACAGCTTCTGCTACGGACACTTGCCTGTTCTTCACTGGGTCGGTGATGAAGCCCATGGCTGCCTGGGCCTCGAGAAGACAGAGCGCTGAATCCAAACTCAAGAGGTGCTCTCTGGTGGCATCATAAAAGCTCATTATCTTCCTTGAAGCCTCTACATACACTCCAGCAATGCTGCCAGCTGCCTCTGAGGGTGGACTAGAAGCACCCGTCACCGTCACATCCCCATCAGCTGCTTTTTTCTGTTTGTGAGGCGAAACGTCCTGGCACAAGTGGTTTGTTCCTGGCAGGTCTTCCTGGTGAGAGACGGGGGCAGCATGGCCATTCACTGCCGGCCTGCTCTCCATCCTCCCGCTGCACTCCCTTCACAGCTGTCAAGACTCTCTGGAGAGAGGGGAGACAATGGGAACGCTCACTGAGAAATCAGCTTTTCTAGGGTTTGCATGCTAAATGCAGGGAAAAGATGAAAAAGAAATACCTCAGGGGCAGGAGGAAGTAACAGCCAAAGGCTGAGCATGTTCAGGGCAGCATGTTTGTCCCTGAGCCTGACATGCTGAGCCAGGCCTGCCAGAGGTAAGCACCCTCTGCTTCCCAAGCTAGACTTGCTGGGTGTGCCCAGACATCGCAGCGTGAGAGAGAGCCTGGAGCAGAAGCACCAGTGGGACCTGTGGAGCGCTGGGCTGCAGCAGGCCTGGCTCCTGTGAGGAGTAAAGCCCCCACCAGCTGTCACGTGCCTTTGGCCACCAGTTTGTGTGGGGCTTGTCCCTGCACAAAAGCCTCGTGCAGTGCTTCAAAGGGCTGGAAGGCTGCGGGGCGTGGGGCAAAGCACCAGCCAAAAGCCGCAACCCCCAGGGAGCACCAGCGCTCGCTCGGGCCACTCTGACACTGGCGCAGGGATGAGCAAACCCCAAGTCAGTGCAGAAAGGTTGGTCCCCTCTGCCAGGGCCAGGGATCAGCCACCGGCCCTGGCACCCTCCCCACAGCAGCACTGCTCAACAGTGGCTGGAGCCATCGGGCACCCAGAAGCATCCCTGGAGGCTCTTTGCCTGGTGCCCACGGCTGCGCTGAGAGGGGGCATCTGCCCTCCTTGCACAGCTCAGAAAGCATGGGAAGGGGGCCAGCGGAAGGAGAGGCCACAGGCCTGCGTGGTTGGAAATCTCCTGGGCTCACGGGGCTCCACAACAACACAGCCATTACACAGGCAAATTATGGTGCCGGAGGGAGCAGGAGGCCATTGTGTGCTGGGCTGGGCACACCAGAAGGTGCTTGTGGCTGAGTACGGGCTGTGGCCAGCAGCCACCACCTCCGGGCTGTGACTGTGGCACATACTGCTGTGAAGGAGCCTCACTGCCCATGGCCTTACTCAGCGTGCCCGTGCCCAGCACCCTTCAGTCCAGGGGCTGGAGGCCGGTCCCGCTGGGGTTGGAGCAGGTTTGAGGAGCGAGGAGCCTGGCCCTGCTACGCTGGGGCAGCAGAGGTGGCTCCTTATTCCCTGGTGAGCCCCATCCCCGAAGGCAGAGCCCCTGGCACTGGTGCAGAGTGGGGTGTGCCAGGGCTGGACCGGACCTACGGCGAGGCCATGGGCCATGGGAGACCTGCTTGCCTCATCTTCCGCAGCCAAGCCAGCTGCAAGGCCACAGCCTGGGCAGGGCTGCCCCGTGGTATGCACCGCTGGACGTGGACGGGCGCTGGCGCAGCAGCCCCAGGGCGAGCCACTGTCACACTGACCCTGCCACGGCAGCCGCACGGAGGGGGATGGCGGGGACCAGCCGTATCTTGCTGCCTGGGGCTCAGCCCCACATCCTGCCCCGCGCCACCAGTGTAATCCCAGCCTGGAGCGAAGAGCAGCGTGCTGGTGCCAGTGGGTGCTGTGCCCAGGGCCTCACTCGCCTCCCGACCAGCCTCTCCAAGGGGGGTCTGTGCCCCTGTGTGCCCACTCCAGCTCCTCCCATGCCCCCCAGGCCAGGCCAGCACCTTTCCCTGGCGAGGCTCCTCTGTCCCAGCCGTGCTCCGGGCTCGCCACCCGTCTCGGGGGAAAGGTCCCAACAGGCACCAGCTCCATGATGTCAGCACGAGCACAGCCGCGCCAGCTCGGATCTGCCCGGGCAATGCTGTTGGCGTGTGCAGGTCCAGGATTGCACCTGGTGTTGGCGCCAAGAGGTGGGGACGGTGGGCGGGACAGCCATGGGTGCTGCTCCCATTGAGCTGCACCAGGTGAGGGGAGGAGGAGAGCGGAGTCAGGACTCTGGGGGATCTCTGCTGTGGGGGAGGACGAGGGGCCCCCCCTTGCTGGCTGAGAGCCCCTGGGGACTCTTGTGGGCTGTGGGCTGTGAGCTGAGAGTGAGAGGATCCCCGGCCTCACCACGCTGGCTCCTCTGTCCCGCAGGCTCATACTGGGTCTGCTGGTGTCAGCAGCCCACGCCCGCTGCCACGCACACGCGAAACACCATGGGGCTGGCAGCAGCTCACGGCGGCTCTGCCCACCCTGGCCCTGGGGCTGGGACCCCTTGCAGGGCTGGGAAAGTGGCTCCTTTCCTGGGAAAGCGGCTCCTTTCCCGTCAGGGAGATGCCAGGTGAGACAGCACAGGCTGTGCTGCGCTCGGGGGGAGCTGGGCTCAGCCCGGCCATGCTGTGGGCACGTGGGGGGGCTGTGCTGGGGGGGGGCTGTGGTATCCAGAGACCCCCCGCGTGTCTCAGACCCGAGCCGGCCACCAGCACCAGAGTACAGACAGGAATTTGGGCACTGCCATCTATAACTTGCGGCTGCTGGAAGCCCAATCCCCACCGGGGCTGGGGGCTGGGGCAGGACACCCCCCGGGGCTGAGGTGCCTTCACGGGCAGGGGAGGAGGCAGCGGGCATGCGGGCAGAGGAAGGAATCTTCTCCTTTTAATCAGACAGCGTCAGCCCCATGGAAACTTTTAGTAACCGCCTCTGCCCACAACGCCAGGGAGGTTCTGGCGGAGGTTCAGGCGCTGGCACCTGCAGCCCTGCCCGGGGCCACGGGCTCTCCCCAACGCGGGCAGCTCTCCCTGGCAGCGGCAATCGCGCCTTTGGCTTCTGGCTGCGTCGGGAAATGTGGGTGCTGGCGTGGGCCACGGCTTGGGACGGTGCTGCACGCGCACGCCCAGCCCCTTCGCACCCAGCTTGGCACCCACCAGGGCCGTGAGCCCGTGCGCACCTCCCTGCCCGCGTGAGTCACCTGCGCCAGCTTCCTCCTACACCCAGCGCAGGGACAGCGTTGCAGCTGCGGCTACCCCGCGGCCCACGGGACCACCCCGCACCACTGCACCCGCGGCCCCGCACCGGCTGGGGAGGGAGAGGCTGCTGGGGGCCGTGAGGAGGGACTGGGAGAAGGGACAGGTTTTACTGGTACAGTGGGGCGGGGAGGGGGCATGGTTTCAGGGAGAGGGTGGTGGAGGAGGTGTCTGCCGGGGAAGGGGCTGCAGAGCGTTGGGGAGGGGCTGGGGCTGGGAGCCTGGCGGGGCCGGGGGGAGACTGTGGGGTGGTCTTTGGTGGGGCTGGCTGAAGCTGGGGGTGTCTTGGTGGGGGAGAGTGGTAGAGAAGTTGGCTGGGGCAGTGACGGCAGGATGACAGGGACAGGAAGAGTGGCTGGGGGGCTTTGGGGGGGTCCCAGCTCTGAGCGGGGCTGGGGAGCCGCCCAACACACAGTCCCCAGCACTGCTGCGGCTGCCGCGTGGGGGGGGGCGCGGTGCCGGGGTCCCACTGACACCCAGCAGCAGACAGGCTCCGGCCCCCTGACCCGCCCTGGGAGGTGCCCCTGGGAGCGGGGCTGCTCCTCCGCTGCACTGCGGGGTGAGGGGTCACATCCTGCCCACGGGAGACGATCCCACAGCACCCTGTGCCCACCCCACCGGGTGCTGCCAGACCCCCTGTCCTGCTGCCCACTCCTGCCTCAGCACCACCAAGCCCCACCGAGCCCGTCAGAGCCCCCAGGCACCACAGGCTCTTTCCCCGGCAGCCATCCTGCCTGGGTAGTCACCACCTCCTGGGGCACGGCGGGCTCAGGGACCCCCACCCCAGCGTGCCACAGCACGGTGTGGCCGTTGCCCTACGCCCACTGTCCCACCCCGGCACCTGGCTGCAGCCCAGCCAGGCCGGCGGGCAATGCCGCATTCCTCACATACCCGGGGCCTGTGCCGGCCTCTCCTCCGTCCGCTGTAGCCCCCCGGCACGGCTGCACGACGCCCGGTCAAGCCCCTCGCTGCCAGACCTCTCCCACCGCGGTGGCACCCAGACGGGCTCTCGGCAGGTGCCCGCAGTCCCGCTGCTTCACCGCAGCTTCCTGCCCGGGACCCGAGCACGTTTAAAACCTTGCCCTTCCCCGCCCCTGGGGATGACACACCGGCCCAGCCCTGCCAGAAACACGCGGGCCAGCCCTCCCCGAGGCTCCTCGGGGTGCCGGGGTCCCCCCTTGCAGAGAGAATGGGGGGGGTGGGACACCTCCACGGGGCCAGCGCTGCTCCCGGCCTTCTGCCCACTGCCCCGTGAGCACCCACTCTGCCAACAGCCCTGCAGTGCCCCCACGCCTCGTCCTGCTTCTCTCCCACCCAGCTCCTCTCCCACGGCAGCCCCCCCACACTGCTTCGCCCTTTCCCATCGAATTGGCCGTGTGGATTACCGGGCTGACCCCAGGCTGCAGCTGCAGGGCTGACAGATCCCCAACGTCCTGCTGCGGGCCTGCCCCCAGCACCACGGCAGCTGGGGTGGGGAGGGGGACCCTTCCCCGCTCCCTCCCACCATGCCCACATCCCTGGGTGTGCACGTGGAGCCTGAATTGCCCAAAACATGCCCAAGCCACCCTGTTGCTGCCTGAGTCACCCAAACACCCCTGCCTCTGTCTCCAGCCCCACACCCAGCTCCCTGCTCCACCCCCAGCACCCCCTCGCCTCGCCCCGGTGCCACAGGCGCTTGGGGGGCCCAAGGGAGCAGTGGGCACCGCACATGGGGACGGGGACCTTTGGGGCCACGGGGACCTCTGGGGCCACGGGCGCTGCGGGGTCGCGGTGCAGCCACCTCCCGGTGCCATCCCCGCGGGACACCGCGCTGAGGAAGGGACGCACATTGCTTGGGCAAGATGTTTATGGTGTGTGGGAGTGTGTTGTCTGGAGAGCTGCCGGTATCCAGGCACGGGGCTGGCGGGGCGAGCCTGCGACGTGGCACAGCGTGGTCCGGCGGGCACGCGGCCCTGGCGCCAGCCATGGGTGCGGCTAATCCCGGCGGTGGCAAAGCACCCCAAATGCTGGGGCATTCCCCCGCCTCTGCGCCCGCTGCTTGGGCATCGCCGAGCCGGTGGTCCCAGGAGGGCAGAGGGACCCTCAGGAGGGTGTTGTCACCCCAGAGCAGCCAGAACTGTGGGGCCAAGAGAGGGGCTGGCCCGGACGATGCTCCACACCCCTGGGGCCAGTGAGAGGGACAGGGGCTGTGTCCACCCTGGCAGGGCTGGCGGCTACCACTGTTCCTGTGGCATGTGGGGAGGAGGGTGCACCCCAGAAACCGGTGTGGGATTCCGATGGCTGCCCCAGCATTGCCCACGGCTGTGGCAGAGGTGTTGCTCCCGGGAGGCGCTGAGGAGTCTTAATCCAAAGACAAACAGGGACGAGTGTTGGCCACCGCCGCCAAGAGCTCAGCACCAGCACGCTGGAGCGGTGAGTGTCCCGCTGGCCTGCTCACCCTCCAACGGGGCAGGGTCAGGGGTGCCCCCCTGCAGCCTCCCCGGGGCCCAGCCAGCCTGTGCTGGGTGCAGAGACGGCCCCGGGGCCACAGCAGGGCTGGGCATGGCACAGCCGGCCACTGACCGGTAACCTGGCACGGGGGCTGGCATGGCACCGTCTCCCTGCCATGCTGCAGGGACAGGCAGGACGGGGCTCTCGGGCCCTTTGGGCAGCACAGGAACCAGTGCACTGTGCTGGGCCGTGCTGGATCATTCTGGGCTGTACGGGGCCATAATGGGCAGTGCTGGGCTGTAGTGGGCCATATTGAGCTGTGCTGGGCTGTGCTGGATCGTGCTGGGCCATGCCGGGCCATACTGAGCTGTGCTGGATCATACTGGGCCATGCCGGGCCATATTGGGCCATGCTGAGCGGTGCTGAGCCGTATAGGTCTGTGCTGGGCTGTGATGGGTTGTGCTGCGCCATACTGGGCCATGCTGGGCCACATTGAGCTATGCTGGGCTGTACTGGTCCATGCTGGGCTCTGCTGGGCCATATTGAGCCATGCTGGGCTGTTTTGGGCCATACTGGGCCGTGCTGGGCCATATTGGGCTGTGCCAGGCCATGCTGCGTTGTTCTGTGCTACACCCGCCGACGCTGTTTTGCTTTTCTCTCCCGGGCACGCCGCCCAAAGGCAGAGGAAAGGGTCCGATTACAGTAATTAGTGGTAACATGGGGTTGCGGCTTAACCAAAGCATCTCGGCTGCCACCGGCCCGGGGGCCGCTGGTGGCCCTGGTGGGGTGGCAGCGGCCGCAGGAGGAGGATGGGCCAGCTCGGGCGTGAGTCGCCATGCTCCCCGTCCCTCTGGCGCATGGGAACGCGGCCCGACGCTGGCTGGGACCCACCGCGCGGGGCTGGGGCCAGACGCTGAGCTCAGCACCGGGAGAGGCCGGCTGGGGCTTTGCCGCCCGCACGCGCCAACGTTCTCGCCCGGGCGAGGGCCGGTGCTGGCACACGGCCACAGCCCCGCACACGCGTCTGCCGTGCAAGCAGCTCTGTGGGCTCACACGCGTGTGCTCATACGTGTGCCAGCCCCGACCTGCACCACACCAAAGCCTCCGGCCCCGCCGGCCTCCCTCACCACCGGGGCCATCGCCTGTGCCCCACAGGAGCCCCCACCCCAAGCCCAGGCAGTGGCTCTGCACAAGGGTGAGCTGGGGGGCTGCGGGTTCTCGCCTCTTGCCCGGCAGCACCATACCCCGGGCACAGGGCAAGGGCTTTGTGCCGGATGAGGGTGCAGGTGGGCCCCGTGCCTGCAGCTGGGAGCTGGAGCAGCCCGGGGACACCGTGCTGGGGGCAGGAAAGCCGGGGGGACCCTTGGGGTTCCCACCCCTGGAGAGGGGATGGGAGGTGTCCGGGGGGGGCATCTGAGAGCACTATGTGGCACAGCTGGGATTTTTGGGACGGGATGAAGCAACTGCCACTGGCACGTGGCTCCATTCTGGGGCTGTGTGGGGTGCGCAGGGTGGGCCCGGCCCTGCTCCTGGGGTTCCCAGAGCTGGGGCGAGTGCTGGGGTGGTTGGGCAACAAACAGGGCGGCACCCGCCTCCCCCTCGCTGTGGCAGGGGCCAGCTGGCTGGGCGGGCGACAGCTCTGGAGCTCGGGCAGAACCCCGCACAACCCGGCCCCACCAAATGGTAGCACGGCTGCAGGGGCTCGCGGACCAGCGCCCGGCCGTGGGGGGTCATGGGGGGCCAAGAGCCTCCAGCCCTGCTCGCCCACCGCCCCGGGAGCCGCTGGTGCAGCGACACAGCCTGTGGTGTCCTGGCGCGGCCCTGGCTGCGAGCCATGGGGGCTCTGCCAGGGCGTCCCCACTCCGCACGACGTCTCCCTGGTGTCACTGCGTCCCCAGCCACATGCTCCGGCTCTGCGACCCTGCCCCTGGCATCCTCCCCATCCCTGGCTCCAGCCCGGGGGGACGCCGCCTTGCCGGGGTTTGCTTGGCCGCGCAAACATTTTGCAAATATTTTGCAAACATTTTGTGCTCGCCCCAGCCACCCAGTGCTTGTTGTGTTCTCTCGGCGGGCCGGAGCCGTGGCCCGGGGGCTCTGGCTGCGGCTGACACAGGCCGGTGGTGCCGGTGGTGCTGGGCGCGTTGCCCCAGCTGGGAGGGGTGGAGGAGATTTCCGCGGGCCGAGGAATGTGCAACGCAACTGGTGTCGGTGGCCCCAGCCCGTGCCGGCAGCGCTGCGCGGCGCGTCCCGGGGCGTGTTGAGGGATGCGCTGGGGCTTGGCCCCGCTGGGGGGGGGGGCTCGGGCAGCGCCAGCGGCAAGGGGCCGTGTCCTGCATGGGGGGGTCCCCAATGCACGGAGCGGGGGGGACGCGCCACATTCCCAGACCTGGCCCCTCTTCGGCTGCTCTCCAAGGCAGAAGTGTTTGTTCAGAAAAAAAACGAGTGTGGAGACAGTTTTAGGGGACAACAGTGCAGAACTGGGACTGAAATCTGTGAAGGCGGGGCCGGCCAGGAGCGGGGTAAGGGAGGAGGCACCCGGCCCACCTGGGACCCTCTGTACACGGGGGTCTTGCACTTGCGCGAGGCCGGGAGGTGCCACTGACGGCCGTGCCGCTGCAGCACCCAGGGCCCATCCCCATGTCTCCAGCCGCCCCATCCCACCCTGACCCATGGCCGTGCCCCGGCCCAAGCGTCCCTCGGCCACCCCGGGTCCGTGGGATGGGGTGGGAGCGGCCAGGTGCTCCGTGGCAGGGGACAACACTGGCCAGGGACCACGCGGATGCTCGCGGTGCCCTTAGGGCTGCGGGGGGGCAGAAGGGTGGCTGGCACACGGGGAGAGGGACATGGCGTCGCCCGGTGCTGCCAGCCCCAGGCAGGGCAGGAATGGCAGCAACGCTTTCCTGGGAAAGGAGGGAAGGCGGCGCGGCGCCCGCTGGCACCCGCTGCAACGCCCCAGGCTCACCGGCTCCGGCGCCGGGCAGCACCCAGCCGCAGGCACACCCAGCCCTGCCCGGCCACCGCGTGCCACTGCGCCGGGCCCGCGTGTGCACCGGCTTTGGCGATGCCACATGCCCCCCTCACTCCCCATCGCCGACAGCGGGGCAAGCGCACGGACAGACGGACAGAGCGCAGCAAGTCCCGGCTGCTCATAGAAAAAAAAAAAACTACTTTATTGTGGCCGGCGGGGCCGTGCCGGCCAGGGTTACATTCAGCTCTACTGCTGTCCGGTTAGCGGGGTGACGTGAGCATGCGTCGGCAGGGCAGGGGTCCTGGCCCGGGGACGGGGGCGCGAGGGCCCCCCTGCCCGCGGCCCCCAGCCCTGCCGGGGTGGGGAGGGGGCAGCTGCAGCCGGGGCCCCGAGCGCACACACCGAAGGCCCGAGGGTGGGGGTTAGCACCAGAAACGGGGTTCTGCCTCCGGTGAGGGGCCTCGCGCCCGGGGACCGAGCCCGGCCCCCTCCCACCGGCAGGAGCAGGGCGGGGGGGGGCGGGGACAGGACACAAGACACCCCCAGCAGCACTGCCAAACGCCCGGGGGCACCGGCAGCCACCCCGGGGGGGCGCAGGAGCCGGGGGGGTGGGGTGGGGGGAGAAGGGCTGGCACAGCCCCGGCTGACGGCGGGATGCTCCCAGCAGCCGCCCCGGACGCTTGGAGCGGGGCAGGGGGGGCCCGGCCCTCACGCGCTGCCTGGGGGAGCGGTGGGGTGGAGGGGGGGCCGTGCCAGCCGGAGCTGGGGGGGCGGTTTGGTGTGTGTCGGGGGGATGTTTGCATATACGCCAGGGCCAGGCCCGGCCGGGTGGGTGACGGACAGACAGCTCAGCCCCCGCGGGGGGGGGTGCCCTCTCGGGGGCGGGAGGGGGGGGGGGGGGGGGAGGGCCGGAGACCCCCGGGGGGCGCACGGCCACGGCTTCGCCGTCCTCCGGCCACGGGGCGGGCGGCCGCCGGGGAGGAGAGTCCTGAGTGGGGCCGGCCGAGGGTGCTGGGCGCAGGGCGGGCGGCGGGGATGGGGCTCAGCGACAGGGGCTGCGGCGCTCCGGGGGGGACCCTTCGGCACGGCTCTCCCCGGGGGGGGCCGCGGCCGGGCTCTCCTCGGCTGCCGTGAACTGCAGCTCAGCCCCGTCGGGCAGCAGCGAGCCGCGGGAGCGTGGGCACCGGTCTCCGGAACGCGTCCTCCGCAGCACCGACTGGGGAGAGAGAGGGTCAGCACCCGGGGCAGCGGGGCTGGGGGGGGGTCGGGGTCTCGGGGGGCGGTCCCCAGCCTTTACCTTCCTGGCCAGGGGGCTGCTGGGGGCCGAGGCGCTGCTGTAGAGGCTGAGGCTGGAGTTGGAGCGGCTCGGAGACAGCACTTTGGAGGAGGGGGCTGACTGGTTGCCCCCACACTTGGCCGCGGCGGCCCCGAAGGCGTCTGGGGACAGGTACTTCTCGTTGATCTTCAGGTTGGTCCTTCCCTTCACTGGGGAGGACGGAGGGAGGGGGGGTGAGCAGGGCTGGCGCTGGGGGTCCCACGGCCACGGGCCGAGGGGTGCAAGACCCTGGGGGGCACCACCAAGCCGCAGGGCCCCGCTGGCACCGCACCGGGCATCACGGCAGGGCTGGGGCTGCCCCGGCCTCGGGCACCGCAGACCCCTCGGCCCCCCCGCGCTGCAGGGGGGGGACACACACGTAGGTACCCACCTCTGCAAGGGTCGTTCTTCACCAGGAACTCATCCAGCGCGATCCAGCCCCCCCCCACCCGCACCATCAGGGTGCTGCGCAGGATCCGCACCATCCGTAGCTGCTGGGACTCCCCGAACTGCAGGGGAGAGGGACAAGGCGGGGGGGCCGGGGGGGTTCGGCAGGGCTGGGAGCCAGGGGGGGGGTGCCGGCACCCAGATCCGCCCATAAACAGCCCATTGGGTGTCCCACGGCTGCGCCGTCCCTGCCAGCACTGCCATGGCACGCAGCGCCTGGGGCCGGGGGAGACGTGTCCCCCCGCTGCCGCAGAGGGTCTGGGGCTGTGCGGGGGGGTCAGAGCAAGCTGAGGATCCCCCGCTTGGGGTTGGGGGGCTGCTGGCCACGGCAGTAGGGCAGGAGCTGGCGGCACTAGCATGGGCCAGCACTTACCCGGTACCTGTTGGCGCTGATCTGCTCCACCTGGAAGCGCTTGGCACAGTTGCACTGGGCCACTTGCCTGTTCACCTGGGGACAGCATGCTTGGGCTCAGACCCCCACCCTGGGGACCCCCCACCCTCCCCAGCCCCCGTCCCCACTGGCACCTCATCCTGGATCTGGTCGGCGTCGGCGGTGCGGCGCAGCGGATCCCGGTTGGGGTGCAGGGCGCTGACGAACTCGTAGTAGTCGATGAAGCCGTCGCCGTTCATGTCAAAGATGCTGGCCACGGCGTTCATCTCCAGGACGTTGGTGGGGAACTCTGGGGGCGGGGGGAACCACACCCTCAGCCCACCTCAGCCTGTGCACCCCCACGCCAAGGCCGGCCGGCACCAACGCCGAACCCCGGCCCCCCTCCATGGGGGATCCCGGCCACCCCGAGGTGGGATCCCCTCCACGGGGAAACCCATCTGTTGCGTTTAAGTTAACAAATTAATTTGGTAAGAGCTGAATCCCTTTGCAGGGGATCCCACCTCAGCGAGAGCTGCCCCAATGCTCCCCAGACTGCCCCTCCCCGGGCTCTCGGGGGGGCGGGGGGAGCCCCGAGCGGTGCCCCAGGAGCCAGCCCCAGGCGCACGCACTGGAGGCCAGGACGCTCTCGATGAATTCCCGCTGGCTGATGCGCCCGTCCTGGTCCCTGTCGATGCCTCGGAAAACATCCAGGACGCGGGACTTCATCTGGCCGATCCACTGCATGTAGCGCTTCCTCCACACCCCGAAGTCGAAGTGCGCGAACTCCTCCAGCTCGGAGAGGCACAGACGGGCGTTACCGCGCCGCCAGGGAAGCCCCCGCCAGCCCTCCGCTCGCCCCCTGCCCTGACCCCGCCAGGGCTGGCAAAGGGGGTCTGGGCCCAGGAGCCCAGCGCCGGGTCACAAGGGGAGCCAGGGGGGTCTGGGAGGGCTCCCGGGTGCTCCCTGCTCCATCCCCGCGCCCCCGGGGACCCTCCCTGTCGCGTCCGACCCAGGGCTGGGGCGAGAGGAGCCGCCGGCGCCCCGCGGCAGGGCCGGGGCTGCCCTTACTTCGCGCAGGCGCTGCAGGGCCGTTTCCAGACGGTACTGCCGGTCCAGGGCCAGGAGCCAGAGCTGCTGCCAGCGGTGCAGGAGCTGGGCCATGAGGGGCGTCTGGGGCTCCAGCCCCCCAAGCGGCACCGCCGGCGTCCCCTGCGCCTTCCCCGTGCTCCGGCGCCCTGCAGCCAGCCGAGACGGGCGGTGAGGGCACAGCCGGGCGTGGCACGGCAAGGGGGGGGCAAGGGGGGCTCTTACGTGTGGCCAGCCGGCGGGCGGCCGGCGGGCCCAGCTCAGTGGCCAGCTTCCGCTTGCAGCTCTTGGTGACCTTCTCCACGTCGGGCTGCTTGCGGTTCAGCTCCTCCATGAACACCTATGGCAGAGCGCCGGTGCTCAGCGCCTGCCAGACACCCCAGCACGTCCCCCCGGCACAGCCGGGGCAGGGGAGCTGCTGCCCCCCCTCCCCAGGACCCTCCCGCAGTCCTTCCCGCAGAGCCGCAGGGTTGGGGCTGCGCGTGGACGGTGCTGCTGTGTCACTGCCGCTCGCACGAGCTGAACCCACGGCCTCAGCCCGGTGCACCCGAAAGCCCTCGGTCGGGTCGAGCGCTCGCCCAGGGTGGGGGGGACGCCGCGGGGGGTCCCTTACGGCGTGCTGGGCGCTGAGCTCCTCCAGCTGCTCAGCCTCCTCCGGCAGCGGCTCCTGGTCCCGCAGGCCAAGGGCCTCCTCGGCGGCCGTGATCCAGTCGAGGAGCTGGGCCGTCTCCTCGCGCTCGGCGGCGAGGCTGGCAGTCTGCGCCTGCAGCCGCTCACCCTGCTGCTGGGCCCAGCTCAGCACCTGCAGGCACGGCGTGGGCAGCTGGGCCACGGCGGGGGGCTGGCGGGGACAGGGGGGGCACGGGGACGGCGTCCACGGACCCACCATGCACCCCAGGGCCAGCGCTGCGGCGGGGACGAGTCTCTGCGCAGGGACCCAGGGCCGTGGGGCAGGCACAGACCCCTGGCCGGTAGTCCGAGGGACCGGGGGGCAGGGACATGGGGGGTCCACAGCCCCCCCGTGACCAGGGGGCAGGCCCCAGCTCCCACCGGCAGCAATGTGTCGGTGGCACCACATCCTCGCTGAGCTCGGGGCGAGTGGGGCTGGGGAGGGCGATCCCAGAGATCCGCTCACCGAGGGCTTCGTGCCGGGCGAGGGATCGGCGGGACCCGTCGGACCCGTTCAGGGAGAATCAGGAGCGTGGCGGGGAGGGGGGTCAGGGTGGGGGGATCCCCGGGATGCTGCTCCCCAGGGACTCCCTGCCTGGTGGGGACGAGTCACCATCGCCCAGGCCCACGGAGGCCCCCGGGTGACCCCCACACTGCATGGCCCTGGGAGGTGGGAGCAGGGCTGGGAGCAAGGGGGTGGCTGGCAGTGGCCAGGAGTGGCTGGGGGTGGCCATAGGTGGCTGGGGGTGGCCGGGGGGTGCGTCCTGGTGGCTCACGGAGGGCCGGGTCTGCGCAGGAGGAGCTGAGTAAGACCCAGTCGGTCTGTGCCAGCCGGGGATGGGGCCGAGCACCCCCAGCCCCCCCTGAGAGGCACTGTGGGGCCGTGCTCGTCCCGGGCGCGGGTGCAAATCCACTCCCCACCCCGGGGGGCAGGGAGGGAGGATGATGGAGAAGGGGCCCCCAGATCACCTCCTGGAAGCGGCTCTTGGCGACAGTGACCCAGGACTTGATGGTGATGATGGAGTCGGGGTGGCAGGTGGCGAGGATCTCCTCCCCCAGCGAGGTGATGCACTCCAGCTCCAGCTCCTGGCACTGCAGCGACTTCAGCAGCTCCTGGGGGGGCACGGACCGGGGTAGCGCCAGGGCCCAGCCCCCCCACCGCACCCCCCCAGCACTGTAGGGCCCAGGCGGGGGAAGGCACGGCCTGAGGTGCGTGGGACCCCAGATCTCTGCAGCTCAGGGTGCCCGGGGGCCCCAAATGTCGCCTCTGGGTGTGACGGGACCCAGCACCCCACGGCTCGGTGCGCTGCACCCCGAACCCTGGCAGGCGCTGGTGGGGCCCAGCTGTCCCCAGCAACGGGGTGGCCCGGGCCAGGGATGGAGCCACCCTGGAGGTGGGGGCTGGTGGGAGCTTGTGGGGGCTGGTGGGGGGTGATGGGTTAGTGGGGACTGACAGGGGCTAGTGGGGCCTGACAGGGGCTGACAGGGTCTAGTGGGGGCTGGCAGGGGCAAGTGAGGGGTGACAGGGACTAGTGGGGGCTGGTGGGGGGTGACAGGGGCTAGTGGGTGCTGGTGGGGGCTAGTGAGGGGTGACAGCAGCTAGTGAGAGGTGACAGGGGCTGGCAGGGGCTGGTGGCGAGGGCTGGCACTGACCTGCAGCTGGTTCTGGCACTCCTGCACTGCTGGCTCCTCCTCGGGGCAGACGCCGTACCTGAGGGCTTGCTCGGACTCAGAGAGGCGGCCCAGGAAGGACTGGACCAGGCTGTGGAACTCCTCCGCCTGCCAGGATGGCCGGGACCCACTCGGCACCTGCCTCGTGCCCGCGGACCCCCGGGCAGGGCCCCCCCTCCCACCCGGGGTGAGGCAGGGGGGGATGCTGGTCATGCCCCCTGTGGCGCCGGGCACCCCACGGCACGCGGCCAACCCGCCCCGGGTGCTGGCACACGGGGGCACCCACCACAGGCACTGGCGGCACCCGGGCTGGCACCCGGCCACGGCACCTTGCGACAGGGCCCTATGTGGAGACACACGGCCCCACATGGAGTCCCACGGCCCCACACAAAGATCCACAGCCCACGCAGAGCCCCACACAGAGCCCTACAGCCCCACGCAGAGCCCCACAGCCCCATGCCACACCCACCTCCTGGGCACCCGCCCGCCCAGGGCCACCCACCAAACCCTCCAGCAGGACACACCAGCTGCAGACCCCGACCTTCCTGTGGCGGGGGGGGGGGGGGGAGGCCCCGGGGTAGCCACAGCGCCCCCCCAGCTCTGACCTGCCGCAGCGCAGCCTCCAGCCGGGCCTGCTTGGAGACGGAGAGGGCGCAGACCAGGTCCCAGCGCCCACCCAGCTCCTCCATCTGCTGCTGCAGCCACTGGGAATCGACGCTGCTGCTGCCGCGCGTCAGGTCCCGCACCGAGCGCTTCAGCATCTTGACGCAGCTGGCTCGCTTGCCCAGCTCCTTCTGGAAGACCTGGGCAGGAGAAGAGGGCAGGAGGGGGTGGGAGACGCCACGGAGGGGTGGCCCAGCACCCTGCCTGGCCCCCCGTTACCGTGCAGGGCTCCCCCCAGAACACGGGGCGCCCCAGCACTGCCCCAAGCACCAGGTCCAGCTGCGGCCGCTCCAGTGGGCAAAGCCCCATCCCCATGCTGGGATGGGGGGCGGGCAGGGCCGGTGTGGGGCAGGGACCCCCCGGCCGGGGACACCCACCTTGTGCTTGTCCATGAGGTCACTGACCAGGTCCCGGTCCCCTCCGACGGGCACGTCCTCGCTGAGCTGGGGCTCGGCCCGGTACAGCCAGTCCATGAGGGCCTGCAGCGCGTCCGTGAACTTGCCCGAGAAGAGCAGGTTCTCCTCCAGCTTGTGCTGCCTGCAGGCAAGGGTGCAGGCAATGCAGGTAGCACCAGGGCTCAGCCCCGTGGCCGCCCCATGGGGAGCCCGGCAGCATGGCACCGAGGGCCTGGGCTCGCTCAGGGCCAGGGATGGATCCTGGCAGCACCCCCGGGGCAAAGCCCAACAGGGCTGGGGCAGCAGCTCCCAAAGCTGGGGGCAGGATGCACCGGGAGGACGGGCAGTGCCATGCCCCATGCGCAAAGCTGGGGCCAGGGCGACCTGGACCACCCATCATACCCCATCCCCATTCCCATCCCATCATATCCCATCCCCATCCCCGTTCCCACCCCCCTCGATCCTACCCCACTCCGGTCCCCCACCTCTCCCCAGCGCGGCTGCACAGCCCGTCCCAGCGCTCCTTCAGCTCCCCCAGCAGCTCCTCCAGCGGCTGCAGGTCCTCGGGGAGCCGGGCCCGCTCCCGCAGCGCCCGCCCGCTCCGCAGCGTCGCCTCGTACACCGGCCGCTTCGCGCGCAGCACCCTCTGGAAAGCCTGTGGGTGCAGGGGTGAGCCTCCCCGGGACTCCCCAGGTGTCGCGGGGGCGCTTGAGGGGTCCCCCCCCCCCAGGTCTCCCTGCTTGGTCCTGGAACTGCATTGGACCACCGCAGCACTGAGCGTCCCCCTGGGAGCTGGGGACCCCCTCCCCTGCCGCCCCGCAGCCCCACCAGCTCTGCTCCCCCCACACCAGGCCCCCGCAGGGCTGGGGCGCCGGGTGCCCCCCACCTTGTGCTCAGCCAGCTGGCACTTGATCTCCTCCTGACTCGTGGCCGCATCCTGCGGCACTTCCAAGCTCTGCTCCACCTCGTCCATCCAGTCCAGGAGCAGCCGCCGGGACTCGCTGAACTGGAACAGAGTGGGGGGTGTGGGGGGGCCTCGGGTGCAAAGACAGGGCGACCTGGACCACCCCTTGTATCCCATCCCATCACATCCCAATCCCCATCCCCAACCCTATCCCCAACCCATCCCCATCCCCTTCCCCATCCCCATCCCATTTCCTTCCCCATCCCCGTCCCCGTTCCCGTCCCCGTCCCCATCCCATAATGTCCCACCCCACCCCCCAAGTACCTGCTTGGTGCGTTTCCGGGCCTCCTCCAGCGCAGCCCCCCTCTCCGCCGTGCGCCGCAGCACCGCGCCCAGCCGCTCCCGGGCCGTCAGCACCAGGTTCTGGATGACGGCGCCATCCTGCTTCCTGCTGAAGTCCCTCAGGCGCGCGGCCACGGCCTCCAGCCCGCTCAGCTGCTCCCCGTGGGCACTCGCCTCCTTCGCCAGGGCCTGCGGGGGACGGGGGGGCAGCTGGGGGTGCGCTGGGGCAGGAGCGTGGCCACTCCTGGCACCGGGACAGGGACCCCCTGGGGCAGCCCCCCGGGCTCAGCCCCCGCTTGCCTTGTGCTCCTGGATCTGTGCGGTGACGGTGTCCAGGACGAAGCTGGGCGGCGCGGGGGAGCCGAGCAGCTCCTCGGCGTGAGCCACCCAGCGCAGCAGCTCCTGCACGGTGCCGTGGAACTCCGTGCTGACCGTCAGCCCCTCGGCCAGGCGCTCCTGCGGGCAGGGGCACGGCGCTGCCGGGGACCGTCCCGCAGCCCCCCCCGGATGAGCTGCCAGCACCCCCCCGCCTGCCCCGCACACCTTCCTCTCCTGGGCCTCGGCCTGGACGCTCTCCCACTTCTGCTCCAGGATGCGGAGGCTGTGCTCGGTGCTGCAGGGCCGGCCAGCGCGGCAGGAGGCCAGTAGCCGCTGCAGCCGCTCCCGCAGGCCGCTGTAGGCCTCCTGCTTGGACTCCATCTCCTTGCACAGCTCCTGCCGGGGGGAGCCCGGGGTCACTGCCCCCACCGCGGCACAGGGACGGGGAGATGGGGACCAGGCGGGTCCCAGTCTGCCCCAGGGGCAGGGGATGGGTGCAGGAGGGCTCTGCCCGGTCGCTGGGAGAAGGGTCGCAGCCGCTCGGCACAGGGAGGGGCAGATTCGGGGCACACGTACACCCCCACAGGGGCTCGGGGCCGGCCCTGGTGCTCACCAGGTGAGCGCTGAGCTTCTCTTTGGTGGTGTCGGGGTGGCCCCACGCCGGCTGGGAGAAGAAAAGCTGCAGCTCCACCTGCTCCAGCCACTGCAGCAGCTCCGTCATCTCCAGCGTCAGGTCCTGTACCTGGAGGCGGGGGATGGGGGGAGCCTCAGCACCACCCCTGCCAGCGGGCAGTACCACAGTGGGCAGCACCGGGACAGGCAGCACCGGGACGGGCAGCCCCGCACCTGGCTGAGGTTGTTCTCCAGCTCCAGCTGCCGGCTCTCGGTCTCGCTCTGCACCAGGTCCCAGCGCTGGCCGAGCTGCCGCAGGCTGCGCTGGAGCCCCTCCACGCTCTCGCCCAGGCTGGAGAGCAGCAGCCCCTGCCCAGCCTCGCTGACCGACTGCACCGTGCGGGCGTGGGACATCACGTCGTTCCTCAGCACCTGGGGACAGGGCACACAGTCACCGCCAGCACCCCCCGGTGTCCCTGGTGCGGCCACGGCCCAGGCCCCGGCCCTTGTCCCCAGCGCGGTGCGGGGCAGGTGCCAGGCACCGAATCTGCCGCTTCTTGGCAGGGACGGGGCCTGGCAGAGGCCGGGGCCCCCCACCCCGGTCACCAGAGCAGGCCAGGGCGGCAGCCTGGTGGCACGTGGCTGCCCCAGTCCCGTGGCCACCCTCACCTTGTGCTTGGCCAGCTCAATCTCGCAGCTCTGCAGGTCGGGGCGCAGCGGCGCAGGCCCCTGCAGCTGCTCGGCGGTGCGGCACAGCCACTGCAGCAGCTCCTCCAGCTGGTGCTGGAACTGGCCCAGCCCCAGCAGAGCCGCCTCCAGCTGGTGCTGCCCCAGCACAGGCGGAACCGGGCACCCATCGGCGGGGAGCGACGGCAGCCCCGACCCCGCGCAAGGTGCCCGCACGGCCCCCAGCACCCCGGGGCGCCCAGCACCCACGTGGCACCCAGCTCCTGCATGGCCCCACCCACTCAGCCAGCTCCACACACCCAGCACCCATGTGGCACCCCAGGCCCCTGCACAGCCCGCAGGCACCCACACACCCACCCAGCACCCACATGACACCCCATGCACCCACCCAGCACCCTTGTGGCACCCTATGCCCCTGCACAGCCCCCAGGCACCCACCTGGCACCCCAGGCACCCACGCACCCACCCAGCATCCACATGGAACCCCATGCAACCACCCAGCACCCATGCAGCACCCCATGCCCCTCTACAGCCCCCAGGCACTCACCCAGCACCCCAGGCACCCACACACCCACCCAGCACCCATGCAGCACCCCATGCCCCTGTGCAGCCCCCAGGCACCCACCCAGCACCCCAGGCACCCATGTGGCACCCACGCACCCACCCAGCACCCACACAGCTGTGGCTCTTTCCCTGTGGCAGACCCAGCTGACAGCTCAGGGGCCACCAGCACCTCCCCGAGCCCCCGGGTCCAGGACAGCAGCCCCCCCCCAGCCCTGCCCCCGTGCCGGCTGGGCCCCCTCCCTACCTGCCGGCCGATGATCTCCTCCTCCAGACGGTCCCAGCGCTGGCGGAAGTGGCTGAGGGGGGCCGGGGGTTCCCCCAGCCCTGCGCCCCCTGGGCCGGCCTGGTGCCGCAGGCTCTCCACGTCCACCTTGCACTGGTAGAGCTCCCGCTTGAACTCCTGCGGGGCAGCCACCGGTCAGCGGGTGACCCCCAGCCCTGCACACGGCCACAGGGGCCTGCGTGACACATGGCACGACACGGCACAGCACGGCAGAGCCAGGTCTGGTTTAACATGGCATGGCACGGCACGGCACGGCAGAGCAGAACCAGGTCTGGTTTAACACGGCACGGCACAGCACGGCACGGCAGAGCTTGTCACGGGCTCAGGGGCCCAGAGCTCCTCCCCGGGGAACAAGGGAGCCCAGCCCGCTCCGGGCACCTTGGGGCGCAGGACAGGGCCACCCAGTGCCCCCCACCCACGGGTGCCACAGAGGAACCAGCAACGCCCCACATGCCGCGCTGCGACTCTGTGGCCACCCCAAGCACCCCGCGTCCCCCCCCGGCCCTGCAGGGCCTGTCCTGCGGCGGGACCCACCTTCAGCTCCACCAGCTGCTGCTGCACCACGGCCGGGTCCCCCCCGACCAGGAACTCCCCGGCGACACGCAGCTCGGCCGCCTCCAGCCACTCCAGCAGCCGCTGGGGACCCACAGGGACCGTGGGGGCGGGTCCTGCCCCAGCCCTGTCCCCCCACGCTGGGAGTGGGGCTGGGACCCACCAGGACCCCCAGGGAGGGATGGAACAAGGGGCAGGGGGGGCCCGGGGGGGCCCATCCCCACTGAGGGCTTCGAGTGGGTCACGCTGGGCCAGTACATGGGCACGACCCCACAGTCACCCCACAGCCACCCCATGCCCACCCCATGCCCACCCCATGGCCACGTGCCCCCCTCAGCCATGCCCAAGGACCACCACAGTGGCCCTTTGGCCCCGCACCCCCCTGAGCAGTGACGGGAGGGTGACAGGGGGTGGGGGTCAGGACACGGGGCGGGGTGAGGTGTGTCTGCGTGGGCAGCCCCCTGCCCCCGCACCTGCATGGTCTCCTGGTAGCTGAGGGAGGCCTGGAGCTGCTCCTCGAGGCGGGTGTTGCGCTCTGTCCACACCTTGTTCAGGCTGTGCCAGGAGGAGTAGAGCTGCGGCAGGGCGCGGGGGTCAGGGTCAGGGCACGGGGGTTGGGGGGCACCGGTGTGACACTTGGCGGACGCACAGTCCCCTGTGCAGGGACACTGGCTGGGGACAGCCACCCCCCACCCCACCCAGCCCCGGCTCTGGGGATCACTCCTGCCCCTTCCCTGGGGTCCAGCCCCCCCCCAACCCCTCTCCCCAGGGCGCTGTCCCTCGCTGGGCCCCCACCCGCCGGCGCTCACATCATCCAGGCTCTTGGTGACGTCAGGCTTGTCGGGGTCCCCGCAGGACGACATCAGCTCCACGCCCAGGCTGCCCAGCGCGTCCAGCTCGCCCTGCAGCGAGTCGATCTCCTCCCGCAGCGCCTGCGGGGCACCAGGGTGCTCGGCGATGCCCGTGCCATGGCGATGCCCACCAAGCCCCCTCCCCAGCCGGTACCTGCATGGTGCGGAGCCGCGTGCGGATGGCCTCAGGCTCGCCACCGCCCTCCTCCAGCCCCAGGACCAGCTGCTGGGTGTCGCTGAGCGTCAGGGCCAGCTCAGAGAGGCCGTGCCAGAAGCGCTCGGCCAGCGCCAGCAGCTCCCGCAGCCAACACTCCTGCTCCTGGCAGCGGCCCCGCAGGCAGCTCCATTGGGACTGCAGCTGCGCCGTCCGCTCCTGGATCCCTGCAGGGCATGAGGGGGGACGGGGCTCGGCCTGGGGACCCTCAGCGAGAGACCCCGCACCCCGACGTGGCCCCCAACAGGGACACGGCCCCGCCGGGACGCCCCATGTGCGGGGACGCGCTGCCGTGCCGGTACCTCTGGCAGCGGCATCGGAGTTGGCTGCCCGCATGCTGGCCAGCAGCTCACTGCCCTGCGCCTGGACCGTCTCCAGGGCCGCCCCCAGCTTCTCCAGCTCGCCCAGGGCCAGGCTGTTCTCCCGGATCAGCTCCCGGAGATGGGTCGCGTCGCCACGCACGGAGGGCCGGCTCTGCAGGCGGCCCTGCAGCCGCTCCAGGCACTCCAGCAGCAGGTCCATGCGCTCCGTCAGCTGTGGGGAGGCGCGGGGGGGTCACCCCAGAGGACCCCGATCCCCACACCCTGACCCCGGTGCCGGCCCTGTACCTGGCTGTACCGCGGCAGAGCGTCCTCCAGCAGCGCGGCTGCCTGGCGTGCGTGGTCACGGATGTGGCCGTACCGCTCCTCTGCCTCCCGCCAGCGCCGCTGGAACGGGGTGCCTTGCTCCGGGCTCAGCTCCGCCAGCTGCGCCGAGACGCGCTGCAGCTTCCCCACGAGGGGCCGGTGCTCGGCGATGGCCTCCCGCAGGCACTGGGGGTGGTGGGGACCAGCCATGGGGGACGGGACGGTCCCCGGCAGCACTGCCACCTCCGTCCCGCCGCCGCACACAGCCCCGAGCGTGTCCCCGCCGCCGCGCCCCGGCCACTCACCTGCAGCAGCGCCTGCTGCTCCTTGAAGGCCTCGTAGCTGATGGCGCTGGGGGAGAGCTGCGCCCCCAGCTCCTGCGTCTCCTCCAGCCAGGGCGCCAGCTCCTCGTGGGCCTCCTCGAACTGGGCGAGCAGGGACTGGGCGTGCTCCAGCTGCACGGCGCAGGCCCCGCTGCGCAGGGAGAGCTGCTCCGCGCGCTCCCGCAGCGCCTGCACCGAGGGCTGCGGGCAGGGCACGGGCGGCTCACCGGGGCGTCCCGCTGGCCGTCGCCCAGCGCAAGGGGCAGCTGAGGCCCCAGCGTGGCCCCGGCGCGGCCGCTCACCTGGAGCTGCTGCCGCAGGGGCTCGGGGCAGGCACGGAGCAGCGGGTCCGCGACCCCCAGCAGACGCTCCACCAGCCCCCGGTGGTGCAGAATCTCCGCCGAGAGCAGCTGGAACATGAAGAGGCACGTGGGAGACGCCGGCCGGCTGGCACGGGGGTCGGGGTGATTTCTGGGCACCCCTTCAGGTACCGGTGGGGCGCAGCCCGGCACAGGGCAGCACCCCAGACCCACCTTCTGCTCAGAGAGCTGTGAGCGCAGGGCCTGGGCGTCCAGCTGCACCCGGCTGACCTCCTCCAGCCGCTCGCCGAGCCGCGCCAAGCGGCCGAGCTGGGAGTCCAGGACCTGCTCAAACTGCAGCACCGAGGAGAGCTGTCAGCCGTGCCGGCAGGCCTCGCCGGGACACAGCCCCCCGGCGTGGAACCGTCTGCCGTAACCTGGCGCATCCCACCCCGCCATGTCCCTCCCACCGCAGGCAGCGGCGCCGCGGGGCCGGGCAGAGGGTAAGGGTTCCCAGACCCCGCGTTCCACACCTTCTCCCTGTCGCCGGCGCTGACCGGGGGCTCCTGGCCGTCCCAGGCGCCCAGCTCCTGCTCGAGGCGGCCCAGCCAAAGCGCCAGGTCCTCCTGGGTAGCACCCAGGCGGGACGAGGCCTCCAGGGTCTGCGCCAGCCGGTGCGTGGTGTCGGCGCCGCTCTGGCCCACGATGAGATACCGCATCCTCAGGGACTCCATCTTCTCCTGCACCAGCTGCGCCTCCTCCCCTGCGGCAGCACCGCGCCCGGCCTCAGCAGGGACCCGCCACACTGACACCTTCCCTCCCTCATGACGGTCACTGTCCCCCATGCCTGCCCCCCTCCAGCTTCTCCTGGACCCAGCTCTCGTCCCCATCAGTGGCAAAATTCAACTCCCCGGCTGCCTCCCGCCGCTGGTGAGCCCTGTCCCGCTGTGCCCCCGACCCCCACGGGCCTGGGTCTCTCCCGGCCCCTCTCCACCATGTGACGCTGTTCTCCCACAGTCCCTGCGGTGCAGCCCGGGGTCCCTGCGGTGCTGGCACAACCCGCCGCACTACACCCATCCCCTCCTGCGTCCAGCGGCCCCCACCCTGCGGCCACTCACCTGTCACCATCTCCAGGACCCGCTGCCCACGCTCCAGGGCACCGTCCAGCTCTCCCAGCCGGCCCCGAACCTCCTCACAGAGGGCCTGGGCGAGAGGCTCCCGTGGCAGCAACTGCCACCGCTGCCCCCCCGTCCCCCACCGGCGTCCCCCCTGTCCCCACTGCCACCCCCAGCCCTCCCCGTGGCCCTGCTCACAGCTCCCCCCACCCTGCCGTGCCCCCATCGCCCAGCCCATGCCATGGCCGGTGCCCCCCACCCACCCCGCACCCCGACCTGGGTTTGCCGGTGGGCGTCCTGCAGGCGGCTGACGCAGCCGTTGGCGCGCCAGAGTTGGGCCAGCTGCCGCTCCGTGGCACCGAGCCACTCCTGGAAGGAGTCCACGGCCTCCTGGAAGCCCTGGGCCGCTGGCAGGATCCGCTCCAGGCGGCCATACCTGCGCCGGGAAGGGGAGGTGAGCCGAGGAGACCTAGGCCCTGGCCGGGAAAGCCCCTTCTCCACTTGCCACCGGGGTTGGGGGGTCAACTCCCACCTTGGGGGTCCCTTCCCCACCCCAAAACTTCCCACCCCAAACACCGGCAACCCCTGCCCAGCCCAGGCAGCGCCAGCAGCACCCTGAGGACAGGACCTCAGGGGTCCCACGTTGTCCCAGCGCGGCCACGGTGCATCCCCGGCTGGCAGAGTCCTGACCCACCTGGCTTCAGCCTCCCGCATCAGCTTGCCCCACTTCTCCCCAAGGCCGGAGAGGCTGTCGCTCCCCTCGGGCCCCGCCGTGCTGGAGCCGTGTCCCGCTGGCACCGGCCTGTCCTGCAGGATGAGCTCCACCCGCGGCCTCCGCTCCTCCAGCAGCCGCTTCAGGAGCTGGAAGGCAGCGGGGCAGGGCGCTGTGCCGGGGAACCCCTCCCTCCCACCAGCACCGTGGGCAGAGAGCCGGCAGCCCCGGGGGTGGCCGCTGTGCCCCCGGCCCCCCTAAATCCCAGCCCGGGACGCGGCAGCCGGGGACCTGCTGACCTTCTGCTCCTCCAGCTGGGCCTTTGCCACCTTCACCTCCGCCGACGGCGGCTTCTGGTTGCTCACCAGCTCCTCCATGTCGGCCGCCCAGGCCAGCAAACTCTCCAGCGTGTCCTGGCCACGTTCGGCGCCCGCCGCCACCTCCTCCACGCCGGGGACAGCCCGCGGGGCCACCTGGGGAGAGACCTGGCTGAGCCGCCCGGGCGGCGATGCTGGGGACGGAGGGACCCAGCCCAGGTCCCCCCGCGTCCCCCCGCTCGCCCCACCGCCACGGCTGCACCAGGACGGGCTCTCGACCACGTTCCTCCTCGGGGCCGGAGGACCGGGCGCCGCTGGTGGGGTTCCCTGCACGCCCCACGCCCTGCAGACCCCGGCGGTGGGAGACAGAGGCCGAGACTCGCTGGCGGAGACGCCGGCGCTGGTGGAACGGACCCCCGGGCCCGGCACAGCCTCTTCCGCGGCTTCCTGGCGGTCACCTCTGCGGCCTCCGTGTGTCCAGCGCGGCTGCCAGCCGCCAGCTCCGTCAGCACCGTGACCGTGCGGCTGACCAGGGCCTCGCTGCCCTTCTCGCCTGCTGGGTACTCGGTCACCTCCACGATCTCCGTCACGATGGTCTCGGTCACCTCTGTCACCTCCGTCACCTCCCGGGTGGTGACGGGTTTCCAGGACCAGGCGCTCCGGGGGACGCCGGCCCGGGGGGGGGTCCATGCCGCCCCCCCCGCCTGCCCCTTCCCAGCTGCGCTCCCGTTCTGCACCGCCACCTCGGACCGGCTGCGCCTCAGCCCGGGGCTCCGGCCGCCGCCGGCCACCGCGCTCCAACCGTTCTCCACCGGCGGCTTCTCCAGCGGCCCCGGCCGGGCCTGGGCGCTGCTCCCGACGGGCAATGGCCCCGCGTCTGGCCCCGGGTCCCGGGGCTGCGAGTCCCGCGGGGGCTCCTCCGGCCGCCGGCTCTTCTGGCCCAGGCAGCTGGGCCGGCTCACGGGGTTCCCCATGGCGCCGGGCCCCCGCCTCAGATCCCGGCCTGCAACGAGCCGGGAGGGCGACGCGCTTTAGGGGAGCCCCCGCACCCCACCGGGGGGTCCGCCCCAAATCCCTGCACCCGGCTTGGGGGGGTCCCAGACACCCCCCAGACACCTCCAGCGAAGGGCTGTGGCGAATCGGGGCACGGGGCCGGGGGGGGGGACGAGGATGTGGGGGCCGGGGGGGCGCCGGGCAGATGCTCCCGCGCCTCTTTGTGCATCTGGGAGTGGGGAGCCGCGCCAGGGCGGGGGGTGTGGGGCTGGGAGCACCCCCGCGGGCAGGGCGGGCAGGACAGGCAGCACCCCCACCCTGCCAGCCCTGCCGCAGCCATAAATCCCCCGGCGCCACCCGGCAGGACCCTCCCCCGCCAGCCCCTGCCAGAGTCCTGCCGCAGCACTGCCTGCACCTGCACCCCCCGCTGCCTGCACCCCGACCCACCACTGCCTGCACCTGCACCCCGACCCACCACTGCCTGCACCTGCACCCCCCCGCTGCCTGCACCCCCTGCTGCCTGCCCCCAGACCCACCACTGCCTGCATCCACTCCTGCCTGCACCTGCACCCGCTCCTGCCCGCGCCCAGACCCCCAGCTGCCTGCCCCCACTCCTGCCTGCCCCCTGACCCACCGGCGCAGGCCTGGGTGCTGCAGGCCCCGTCAAAGTGGGGGTGCACACGCGGGGACACCCCCCCGAGCGACAGGCAGAGCCCCCCCCCGCCGGCCGACACGCGACGGGGCCGCGGCAGCCGCGCAGCCGCCGGGGACACGCGGGGGCCGCCCCGCCCCGCGCACACACGCGGGGGCACCCCCGGGAGCCCCCCCCGCACCCCCCCGAGCCCCCCGCAGCCCCCCTCTGGCTCGGGGGGCTCCGCGCGCACTGACACTCCGGGTCACGCAGCCCAGTCGGCCCCCGGGGGGGGGGGGGGCAGCCCTACACCAAGGCTGCCGGGGGGGGGGGGGTGGGGTGAATCGGGGACACCCCACGCTCCTAGGGCAGCACCGCCCCCCCCGCCCCCCCCGCCGCGGGGTCCACCGACACGCACCCCCCCCCCTGCCCCCCGCACTCACCCCTCGGCCGAGCCGCGCGTCCGTGGGGCCGGGCCGGGCCATGGCGGGGGCCGAGCCGGCAGGCGGGGCGTGGGGGGGGGGCGAGGGGGGGGGGGGGGGTCGCGGGATGGACACGGCGGGGGGTGGGTCGTTCCCCCGTTACCGGCGCCCGGGCATCGCCCGGCCCCGCCGCCGCCGCCTTTGTGCACTGCGGGGGTGCGGGGCGGGGGGGGCGGGGGGGGGACCCCGGCTGGGCTGGGCTGGGCTGACCCCCCCCCCCTCGCCCCCCCCCCCCCCCGCCGGTACAATACGGCCGCCCGCGTTAACTCTTTGGGCGCCGAACGGCGCCGTTACCGGGGAAACCCCCGGGGACTCGCAGCCATCCCGGGCGGGGGGAGGGGAGCAGCCCCGTTCCCACCGCCCGCCCCAAGCGGTCCTGCCCCCCCCCTTCCCCCCCCGGGAGCTGCCTGACCCCTCCCTCACCCCCCCCCAAACCTGCCCCCACCCGTAACGGCTCGGGGCGGGGGGGGGGCGGGGACCGAGACCCGTCCTGCACCCACGGCCCCCCCGATCCCGGCACAGGGGTGATGGAGGGGGGGCAGCCCGGACCCCCCGGGGCCCCCCGGGGCTCTGCGGGTTTGGGGCCGGGCAGGGATCGGGACGAAGAGATGCTGCTGCTACAAAGCCCCATCGCCCCCCCCCGCCCTGCGAGCAGGGATCCCCCCGGCTGGGGGGTCACAGCCCCCTCCCCCCCCTGCCCTGGGGGTGGGAGGATCCCAGGGGGGTCAAGGGGCCACCGAGGTGCCGGGGGGGGGGGGGGGGACAGCTCCTGCCCGTGGCGCACGTGGTGTGGGCCCCATCCTCGGCCTCCCTGAGCCCAGCTCCGGCACAGCGGCCCCCCCCCCGGCGAGGGACCCTCGGGGTGGGGGTCCTGCCCCCCCCAAAGGAGCGGGTGCCCCTCGGGCGGGTCCGGGGGGAAGGATCCGCGCTGCAGGGAAGCAGGTGGAGGGGCCGGGGGCTTTGTCTGCTCGACACAGTGGGGGATTAATGTGACCCCAGCTCCCCCCGCCACCACCCCCTGCTCAGGAGCACCCAGGAGCTCTGCACCCAGCGCTGGATGCGGCACCCAGCACCCTCGGGGGGCTCCTGGGCACCCCCAGCTCAACAGGGCCCAGCCGGTGGCGCTGAGCACTGGGGGGGCTGTGGGGGCACGCACGAGCCTTGGGGACCCCCCAGGCCCCCCATGGCACCGCGCGGCGACAAGGCAGCTCCTTCGCGACGTCACCGGCTGCCTCCCGCCGGAGCTCGCCGGGTACCGGGCGGGGGGTGACACGGGCACGCCGGGCCGAGTGAGCCCAGCGCCGGGCACCGGGCAGGAGCGGGCGGCTGGAATCTGCCGCCTCAGATCCCGGGAGCCGGGTGGGTTTCGGCGCGGCCTCGGCTTTGTCCGCACCACGGCGGCGGTGAAAGGCCCTTTCAGTTTGTGCTGCCATGCGTGCGCCGGGGGCCCGCGTGCCGCCGGGCCCGACAAAAGGAGCCGGCGAGGGACGGTTTGGGGGGTGGCGAGGGGCAGGGGGGGCTGCAGCGGCCCCCGCTCGGCACAGCCGGGGTGGCGGGAGCTGTGGCCGGACACGGCACGGAGCGGGGCGACACGTGAGGGCCGGACAGTGGGGACACAGCCGTGCCCGGGCGGGGGGACGCGGCTGCACCCCCCTGGCAGCAGTGCGGTGGCACACGGCCGAGCCCGGAGCACCGGCGATGCCACCAGCACCGGCAGGGACATGGGAGCCACCAGCCCCAAGCCCACGGCAGCCAACAGGGTGTCGGTGGGGACGCGGGACCCTGCCCAGCCCGCGGTGCCACCGCTATCACCGTCAGGCTGGCGGGGCTGTGCCAAGTCAGCCGTGGCCAGGCACCGTCCCCTGTTTCAGGGGACACCACGACCTCACCAGCCTCGGTGGCGACACGGGCCGGGTCCTGACAGCCACTGCGCCTGGTGCCAGCCGTTACCTGCGGGGCCGGGCCGGGCTCTGGCGGGACGGGCAACCTCCGCTCCAGGGCCTCCAGCCAGCGCCACAGGGCCAGCAGCTGCTCCAGTGCCTCCGGCCGCTCGCCCCAGCGCCACGCTCTGCCGAGAGACCGGGCACGGCCAGGCTGCGGGGCTGCACGGCCACGGCGGCTCTGCCCACACCTCTGCCCGCAGCCCTGCCCGCACCGCTGCCCTCAGCACCCACCCCTGCTCACCCGGGGGGGGGTTGTTTCTTGGCAGGTGACCCGCACCCTCCCCGTGCTTGACGGCTGGCCTGGACCCCCAGGACAGTGCAGGATCGGCCCCAGCTCCCCTTGTCGCGGTGCAGAGGCCCGGCCCGCGGTGCCCAGCAGTGCCTGTACCTCTCCATCTCCTCCCCGGCCGGCGACGACCCCTCCACGCTCTCCCCGGCATCGTCGGTGTCGTCCCGGTGCTTCTGCAAGGAGAGCAGAGGGCGGGTGGGGAGGGGGGGCGCAGACGTCTCGGGGTGTCACCGTGTGTCCGCCCCCAGGGACTGTCATGTCCCCACCAGCCAGGGCCACCCCTGGCCGGGACCCCCAACCTCCGGCCTCTGCTCCGGCCTGGCAGCCCTCGCCGGTACCTGCGGGTTTTGGCTCTGTTCGGCTCGGTCTCCGCTGCCGGGACGAGCACCGCTTGGGGCAGCCATTCCTGCATTTCCCAACCCCTTTTTTTTTGACCCGGGATTGCTCCCCTATCTCGCTCAGTGCCAGCCAGACCTGCCAGCCCCTCCGGCTCGTCCCGGCCCCCCTGTGTCCCTCTGAGCCACGGACCGAGCCCGAACCGAGCCATTGCAACCTGACCCAGGATCAGGCCCCTCCACCCCAGCACGGCCGGCGCCCTCGCTGGGGGCAGGCAGGACGCGGGGGGAGGCAGGAGACAAACACCCTGGGTTTGGGGCTTTTCCAGCCTTATGAGCTGAGCCCGAACCAGCCCAGGAAACCCCAGCGGCAGAGCACAGGGCAACGGCGTCCCGGCGAGAAGGCGCGGGGGTGGACAGGACCCCTCGAACCGGGGTGGCCTGTGGCACACATGGCCCCGTGGCACGTTTCAGGGTGCACGTGTCTGCCGGCAACGTGCCAGGGCAAACAAGGAGCCACCCCGAGAAGGGAAAGGGGTCCCAAAGTCTGGGGGTCGCCCAGGAGCTGGGGGGTCCCTCACCCGGGGAGGGGGAGCTGGACCCGGGGAGCTGAGGGGCTTCTGACCCACGGGGAGGGGCTGGGCCGGGGGGTTCAGCCCTGGGCGCAGAGGGGTCTCGGTGGGCTCAGGAGGTGTCTGGCCTTGGGGGGGCTCGGGAAGGTGGGGGGGGAAGAGGGGGTATCCGTGGGGGCAGTGAGGTGGAGCCCGCGCCAGCCCCATCCTCGCTGCCCTCCCCGGGACCCATCCTGAGCCCCCTTGTGATAGGCACAGCAGCCCATGACCACCCCCGCACGGGGGATGCTCCCCCCGCCTCCAACGGCCGCGTCCCGCAGCAGGCAGCCACGCTGCCGCTAATTGCAGACATACAACCAATTAACGGTGCTCCCAAGCTGCTGCCATCTGCCCCAGCCGGCCCTGGGGGGCTGCACCCCACACGCTCAGCCGCTCCCGGCACCATCCTGCTGCTCCGGGAAGACCCCACCAGCCCCCAGCCCCGGCGGGGTCCCATGTGGCTCCGGTGGCACCAGCCAGCGCCATCGAACCTCCCAAGCGGGCATCCGTCCACGCCGGCGTCTCCCAAATTTGCCCGGGCTGCCCGCTGGCCCGGAGACCCCGGCTCACCTCCACAGACACCCAACCCCGGGGCCAAGACCGGTGCCGCGGCGATGCCGCGCTCATGCTGGGGGCTGGCCGGACCCCCGGTGCCCCAGCACACTCCACCGCGACCCGCGGCACGGCGCGGCCACTGGCGAGGAGCCGCGAGGGCGAACAGACCACGCGGAGCTGCCGGCTGGTTTTAGGATCGCTTTTACTGACCTCGCTGGGGAGAGCCATGGGTCCATACTGCATGTTTTACAAACACTTCTCAGTATATACAGGTTAGGTTTTTTTAGTGTTTTTGCCCCCCAAAAGAGATGCTTTTGGATTATTGATCAGCCCCTGCTGCCCTGATGAGAAATGAGTGGGAAATCAGGGGAGCGCGGGGCCCCGAGGGAGCGGGAGCCCCGGCGCAGGCTGGGTATGGCACAGTCGCCCACATCAGCATGTCATGCAAAAGCAAAACTGAATAATGAAGAGAATAATAACAACGAACGCTGAGGAATAACATGACTCGGTTTACACGTGGCAGATGAGAGCAGGCGGGAAGGAGGAGAGGTGCTGTGGAGATCCGCGGGCGAGCCGTGGCACCGTGCCGGGAGGCCGTCCCCGGGGAGGAGGGGGTGCAGCCCAGGCGGGGGGCGAGGGCAGGGCCCGGCGGCCTCGTGGGCGCCACTGGGGGGGCCGGGGCCGGCCGGGCCGGGTGCGGGGGGCCGGGGCACCCCACTGCCAGCCTGGGGGCTCCGGTGGCGTGGGGCAGCCCCCGCGCCCGGGCGGTGTGACCCCCGGTCTCTGCCCAGGGACTCTGGCAAAGGGAGAGGGGGCCTGTCCCAGCGTCCTCGAGCGCGGTCCCCCTCACCCCGGGCCGGGGGTACGGGCTCCGTGGCAGCGGTGGGGGGAGTTGGGATGGACATCCAGCCACACTACAACAAAGCGAACAGAAAAGATGGGATGAGACAGGGAGGCTGCTCCGGGAGGTGAAGCCATCGAGCCCAGCCGGCAGCGCCGCGCGCGCCCGCCCCGCGCCAGCCCGCTCGCTCCCCCCCCCGCGACACCCCCCCCGAGCGGGGCTGGGAAGCCTCTGCCGCAGGCAACCGTACCCCAAGCCGGAGCGGGGAGGGAAAACGACACCCGCCGGGCATCGTGGCGTCACCGCCCCAAGAACCCTGCACCCAGCTAAAGCCCCGGCACCGGCCCCGTGACCGCAGGCCGGGGGGAACAGGCGGGGAAGGTCGGCGTTACCTGCGCCGGTGAGCGCGGCCGAGGCACCGCCGCGTCCCGGGCTCCCCGTGAGCCCATCCACGACCTGCTGACGTCGGAGACCCAGCTAAGGAACTGGCCCAGCGGCACGGGGACGTCTTTGGTGGGACTGGAAAAAGACGTCTGCCAGAGAGAGAGCGTGTTACTGCGGGTGGAGGGAAGGGGGAGCGGGAGGAAGGGATCACCACGAGGAAAAGGAGTCCGGTTTGACAGAGATCCGCCTTTTTTTTCCTAACAAGAGGCCACAGCAAGCTGCCGCAGCGTCCCACGACCCTCCCTCTGCTCGGAGGGTCCTGCGGCCTCCACGCCCCTCGGGAGGGTCTGGAGAGCCCCCGGGTCGCGTTGGGGTCTGGGCGCAGGCGCCGCGCGCGGAGCCGGGCTGGGTTTGGCAGCACCGGCTCTGCCGAGCTCAGGGCGTGGGCTCTGGCGGAGGCCTGTCAATTCGTGAAAGCCACATCAGTGTTAAGAAATCGACCTTGTGCGGAGCACTTCCCAGATACACGGAGAGGCAGACGGACGGACAGACAGACAGACAGACAGACGGGCAGGCAGGCAGGCAGCAGCCGGCGCCGGCCGCCGGCTACCAGCGGCACAAGCCCCACGGGCCGGGGAGAGCCAAGCGCGGCGGCGGGCAGGCGGGCTGGCGGAGGCGGCGGCGGGCGCCCGGCGAAGCCCCTCGGCGGGCGAAGCGGCGGCAGGTCCCTCCGCACGGCGCGGAAGCGCGGGGCAGCGCCAGCGGGCACTTACGGTCGAGGCACCGGCTCCGCGGCGCGGTGGTGGGGACGTGCCGGGAGGCCAAGCCGGGGGGAGCCAGCGGCTCCCCCCCGCGCCGAGGGCGGGCGAAGGGGTCCCGGTGCGGAGCGTCTGCGGCCATCCCACGGTGTCCTCCTCCGGCCCGCTGGCCGCGGGGACAGGGTCGTCTCCTCCTTGGGGGTGCGGGGGGGTGAAGCCGGCGGGGTGAGTTACGAAGAGTGGCGAAGTGGTTCGATGGAAAGATGGAAGTTTTCTCCTGTTTTCCAGCTCTGCCTGGCCGCGCCCGGGCGGGCGGGATCGGCTCCACAGAGGGCAGGAGCGGCAGCAGTCTCGGGGCGGCCGGGCCGGGAGGGTAGTGTGTTTTCTCTCTCACCTCGTAATATACAAATACTGTCAGAACAATCGTATATATTAATATATTAGTCTAGTCTTTTTGGTTAAACTTTAGGCACTGCTTTGGAAGAAGAACGGAGTTTAAAAATTAAAAAAAAAAATACTAGTGATTAGCCAGCAGCGTTGGCACATGCGGAGCGGGCGAGGCGGCGGGTTCCTCGGGAGGGGGCCGGCAGGTTTCAGGCCACGCGGAGTGGGGGGGGCCTGCGCAGCCCCGGGCGCTCCCCGCTCGCCTCCAGCCCGCAGCTCCCGCTCAGGAGGGACGAGGCAAGGGCGGCCGCGGTGCTCAGGGGACCGGCAGCGTATCTGCGCCCGAAGCTCGAGGAAGAGTAGGAGGAGGAAGAGAAGGTCATGGAGAAGCCGGAGCCGGTGGCGTCGAAGCTGCCTCGCCTGGAGCCCGAGCGGGAGCCAGTCCGGGAGCCCGAGCGGGAGCCAGAGGTGGAGCCGGCACTGCTGACATTGTAGGGGCTGTAGTAGCCCTTGCTGGACTGGGAGGAGGCCTCGAGCAGCCGCAGGCCGGTCCCATCCTCGATCATGCTTCGGTCCATCGCGTCCTTGTAGGAGATCTTGAGCTTGGTTTTGGGGCAGGTGAGGTACTTGGAGTAGGTGTTCACGTCCCGCAGCTTCTGGGCCGTGCGCGTGTCGATGGTGCCCTTCTGCAGCGCCTCGTCCAGGGAGACGCGGCCCTCGACATCGGGCTCGATCAGGCCCCCCGTCAGGTACTGCACCTCCAGGAACCGCTGCCCGGCCTCGTAGTAGAGCCAACCCTTCTTCAGGGCCTGCGCCGCCGACATCTTGGTCTTGGTCCGCGGGTCCTCGAAGCCGTAGAAGGCCTTTTGCGCCAGGTTGATGCGGTCCACCATGATCTTGTCGACCAGGCCCTTGTTCACCGCGTCGGCGACGGAGCACTTGTCCCCGGTGTTGGGGTCGATGATGCCGCCGGTGCAGGCCTGGGCTTCCAGCAGCCTCTGCCCTGTGATGTTGTCCACGAGGTTGCGGCGCATCGCCTCAGTGATGGAGACCTTCTCCAGGGTGTCCGTGTCCAGGATGCCCGCCACCGGCCCGGTCTCCTCCGTTGGGTCGCTCCACATGGAGATCTGCGTTCGCGTGGGGGCTGGGCTGACGGTATAGGAGGAGGAGGATCCCACGGAGGACGACCGCGACCGGAAGCCACTCATATTGCCGGAGAGCATGTCCGCGAACTCGGTGATGGAGAGGGTGCCCGAGCGGTACTGGTCCAGGGCCGACTGGTCGATCAGGCCCTTGCCGATGGCATCGTCGATGTCGTACTGGCGCCCCGAGCGCCGGTCAATGATCATGGACTTCACCACGCCATCAGAGGAGGAGGTGGTGATCTCCTCCCACTCGCACTCCTGCTCCGACAGCTCCAGGTAGGTCTGGTGGTCGATGAGGCCCTTACGATAGGCTTCGTACACAGACATCTCCTTGCCCGTCTCCGGGTCGACGATCACCACCCGGCGCTTGCGGACGGAGGACTTGGAGGAGGTCTTCCTCTCCCGCTTCTTCTCCTTCAGGGGCAGGAGGCAGAGGCCGGTCTCGGGGTCGGTGATGCACCGCTCCATGAGCTGCAGGTAGGTGAGGTTCTCCTCGGTGTTGGGGTCGAAGAAGCCCTTGGTGTCGTCACTGGGGTCCAGCAGGATCTCATTCATCTCCTCGTCGAAGAGGCCCCTCTTGTAGGCGATCTCCACGGGCAGGCGGTGGCTCTCCTCAGGGTCAATGATGCCGCCCGTCGCGATCTGGGCCTCAAGCAGGCGGATCCCGTGGTCCTTCAGGATGAGGCCCTTCTTCATGGCCTGGAAGAGGGAGATGAGCTTGCCGGAGTAGGGATCCCGGTAGCCGGTGACCGCCCTCTCGGCAGAGAGCAGCTTGTCCTTGAACTCGGGGCCCACGATACCCATCCGCACAGCTTCCTCCACCGTCAGCTTGAGGCCCTTGATGGGGTCAATCACGTACCCCGTGGCTGCCTGCGCCTCCAAGAGCTCGAAGGCGGTGCCTGGCCTGATGATCCCCTTCTTCATGGCCTGGTACACGGACAGCCGTTCCTTTGTGGAGTCCACAAAGACGCCGGCGATGCAGCTGGTGCCCTCCAGGAACTTCTTCAGGTTCTTGGAGACCTCCTCGATGGAGGTGAGGCCCTCCTGGAGGCGCTGGGCGGTGGCTTCGTCCATCACCTGCGAACGGACCAGCTCCTCCACGGTGATCTGCTTCCGCAGCCCCCGGAAGGTCAGCTTCCTCGTGTCGCAGAGCGGGAGCAGGAGGAGCCCGCTCTTCTCGTCCTTCCGGCACCGCTTCAGCAGCTGCGTGTAGCTGAGCTTCTCCTCTGTGGACGGGTCCACGTAGCTCCGCACCTCGCTGGGCTCGGAGAGCATGTCGTATGTGTCCTTATTGATGAAGCCCCGCTGGGTGGCCACCTCCAGGGGCAGGTGGAAGCCCAGGTGCGGGTCAATGACACCGCCGGTGGCTATCTGTGCGTCCAGGAGCTTGAGGGCCTCTTCACTGGGAATGAGATCTTTCTTCATGGCCTGGAAGATGGAAATCTTCTGTTCGCTGTACGGGTCTCTGTAACCGGTCACGGCCCTCTCTGCCGACAGGAGCCGGTCGTGGATTTCAGGCCCCACCACACCTTTCCTGACTGCTTCGTCGACGGTCAGCATCTCGTTCTTCGCGGGGTCGATCATGAACCCGGTGGCAGCCTGGGCCTCCAGGAGGGAGCGGGCCACTTCGGAGGTGATCAGCCCCTTCTTCAGTGCCTGGTAGATGCTGAGCTTCTGCTTGGAAGAGGGGATGTAGATGCCAGCCACGCAGCCCGACCCGTAGAGGTACTTCCAGACTGTCTCAACGTCCAGGAGCTCCCGGAAGGTTTTGGAGCCCTGCTTCAGCAGGTTGTAGATGTCCAGAGAGATGATCTTGGCCTCGTAGAGGTCCTCAGCTGTGATGCGGCGCCGGACGTAGTCGTAGGACGTGAGGTTCTGCTGCCGGATGATCTCGGTCTTCTCGATGATCTCGATGATGATGATGATCATGCGCTCCTTGGACACACGGCCTGACTGGAACTCCTCCATGAGCTGCTTCCTCTGCTCCTCGGGCAGCAGGTCCGAGTGCATGATCTCCCACAGCGACATGGAGGAGCCCGCCCTGCTGCCCACGGGGATGTCCACCTGTGTCTCCTCAAACACCTTCCGCGTCTCCGCCTCCGTGTACACCTGGGTGGTCTCCACCACCGTGGGCTTCTCGGGCTCCCGCAGAGGCAGCAGGTACAGGCCCGTCTCAGGATCCTCGATGCACTTCTCCTTCAGCTGCATGTAGGTGAGGTTCTCGTGGGTGTTGGGGTCGAAGAAGCCCTTGGTGTCATCGCTGGGGTCGGAGAGGACCTGGTTCATCTCCTGGTCGAAGTAGCCGCGCTGGTAGGCCACCTCCACGGGCAGGCGGTGGCTGTGCACGGGGTCGATGATGCCGCCAGTGGCGATCTGGGCCTCGAGCAGGCGGATGCCATGCTCCTTGACGATGAGGCCCTTCTTCATGGCCTGGAAGAGGGAGATGGTGTTGCCCGAGTAGGGGTCCTTGTACCCGGTGACAGCCTTCTCGGCCGACAGCAGCTTCTCGTGCAGTTCGGGCCCGACTACGCCGGCCTTCACGGCCTCATTGACGTAGAGTTTCCGGTTCTTCACGGCGTCGATCAAGAACCCGGTCGCTGCCTGGGCCTCCAGGAGGACCACGGCAGTGCTGGGCCTCAGCAGGTTCCTCTTCATGGCCTCGTAGATGTTCAGCTTCTCCTTGGTCGCCTCCACATAGACGCCGGCAATGCAGTCACCGCCATGCAGGAACCTCCTCACCGCATCTGTCTCAGAGAGATCCTTCACCGACTTCTTGCCCTCCTTCAGCTGCTCGTACTGGGCTTTGCTGATGACGCGGGACTCCACCAGCTCACTGGCAGGTACAGGCGCCCGCAGGCCGCTGAACGTCAGCTTCTCCTGCTTTTTGGTCTCTGCCTCCTCGATGATGGTGATCACAATCTTGATGATCTTCTCGATGGTCACTTTGCCCGTCTTGTACTGCCGGAGGAGCTCCCGCCTGTGCTCCTCCGTGAAGTACTCGGAGTGGATCAGCTCCCAGATGGTCATCGTCTGGCCCCTCAGGCTGCCCACCGGGACCTCGATGGTCGCCTTGTCGAAGCACTCCTTCGCCTGGCTGTCCGTGTAGACCTCCTCCTGCTGCGCCTGGATGGCTCTGTCCGACAGCGGCAGCAGGCAGAAGCCCGTCTGCTTGTCACGGTGGCAGCTCTTCTGCAGCTGGGCATAGCTGAGGTGCTCTTGGGTGTTGGGACAGTAGAAGGCCTTGGCGTCGTCACGGAGCTCGGCCAGAGCCTCCTTTATCTCTGGGTCCAAGTAGCCGCGCTTGTAGGCAACCTCGAGCGGGAGCCGGTGGCTGTTCACGGGATCGATGATGCCTCCGGTGGCGAGCTGGACGTCCAGCAGACGGACACCAGTGTCGCTGGGGATGAGGCCCTTCTTGAGCGCTTGGAAGAGTGAAACCGTCTGGCCCGTGTAGGGATCCTTGTAGCCGGTCACCGCCTTCTCAGCGGACAGCAGCTTCTCGTGAAACTCCGGCCCCACCACCTCGGCCTTCACCGCCTCGTCGACGGAGAGCAGCTTGTTCCTCACGGGGTCGAGGATGTAGCCGGTGGCAGCCTGCGCTTCCAGCAGGGACAGGGCGATCTCCGGCTTCAGCAGGTTCCTCTTCAGGGCGTCGTAGAAGGTGAGCTTCTGGCCCGTTGACTCCACCAGAACACCGGCAATGGCATCTGTGCCCCTCAGGTACTGCCGCACAGACTCCATCTCCGCCACCTCCTTCACAGACCTCTTGCCCTGGTGCAGCTGGTTGTAGAGGTCCTTGTTGATGATTTTGCTTTCCAGCAGCTCAGCGGCGGGCACCGGGGCCCGGAGGCCCTCGAAGCACATCTGGCTCTTCTTCTCGCTCTCCTCCACAACCGTGATGATGATCTTAATGATCTTCTCCACCGTGATTTTGCCGGTCCTGTACTGCTGGATCAGGTCCCGCCTTTGGTCCTCAGTGAAGTATTCAGAGTTGATCATCTCCCAGATGGTCACTGTCTTCCCTTGGAACTTGCCAAACGGTGCCGTCACCGTGGCCTTCTTAAAGACGTCCTTCGCTTCTTTGTCGGTGTAGACCAGCTCCCTCGCTTTGGCTGCCTGGTCGGTGAGCGGCAGGAGGCACAGCCCCGTGTCTGGGTCAGTCACACACCGCTCCATGAGCTGCATGTAGGTGAGGTTCTCCTGCGTGTTGGGGTCGAAGAAGCCCTTGGTGTCGTCGCTGGGGTCAGAGAGGATCTGGTTCATCTCCTGGTCGAAGTAGCCGCGCTGGTAGGCAGCTTCAACAGGCAGGCGGTGGCTGTGCACGGGGTCGATGATGCCGCCGGTGGCGATCTGGGCCTCGAGCAGGCGGATGCCGTGCTCCCGGACGATCAGCTCCTTCGTCATGGCCTGGAAGAGGGAGATCTTGTCGCCCGTGTAAGGGTCCTTGTAGCCGGTTACCGCCCGTTCAGCCGACAGCATCTTGTTGTGCAGCTCCGGCCCGATCACCCCCTCTCTCACCGCCTCGTTCACCGAGAGCCTGGCGTTGCGCACAGGGTCGATGATGAAGCCGGAGGCAGCCTGAGCTTCCAGGAGGACCAGCGCGGTGCCCGGGCTGAGCAGCTGCTTCTTCATGGCTTCGTAGATGCTCATCTTTTGATTGCTGGGTTTGATTAACAAACCGGCGATGCTGCTCTTGCCCTGCAGATACTTCTTGATGTCCTCCCTCTGCGAGAGCTCACCAACACTCACCACACCCTTCGCCAGCTTCTCGAAGCTCTCCTTGCTCAGAATGCCGGCGTCGGCCAGCTTCTCCGCAGACACCTTCTGGCGGATGCCCTCAAAGGCGAACTCCGGCTCCCCGTTCTGGGCTAAGCCATCCACTGCGTCTCTGCCGTTGGGCACCGCTTTGCTCTCCGGCAGCTGCGCCGCCGTAACCGCTGCCTCCTCAGGCAGGTCGTCCGTCTGGATCATGATCTCTCGCGTCTGGGCCAGGGCAGCCTTGTACTCTTCCTGCATCTGCTCGAGCCTCTCCCTCAGCTTCTTGTTCTCCTCTTCCAGCAGCTTCTCCTGCTGCTGCCGCTGTCTCTCCAGCTGCTGCAGCTCCTCCTGCTTGTGCCGGACGTTTTCCTCCGCTTCTTTCTGGTGCTTCTGGGCTTCATCCAGCATGGCCTTCAACTGCTGCTTCTCCTGCTCCATCTCCTTCTGCTGCCGCTCCTGCTCCGCCTTCAGGTTCTGGGCTTTGTTCACCTCGTCTTTAAAGAGCTTCTCCAGCTTTGTTTTCTCCTCCTCGATGAACTTCTCCTTCTGCAGCAGCACGTCCTTCTCTGTCAGGAAGGTCTGTTGGAGGAGCTGCGTCTCCTGGCGGAGCTGCGCCTGCTGGGCCACCTGCATCTGGGGTGGGAGAGAGGACGGCAGAGTCAGAGCAGCCTCTGCCCAGGGGGCAGCACCGGGGTGGGGGGGGCAGGAGGGCGGGCAGGAGGGGTGGCACCGGGCTGCGGGGGGTGCAGAGTCACCCGACCGCTCCGCCTCGGCGGTTAAGCGTTACGGGAGCAGAGCTGGGGTTAGGGAGCCACAGCAAACAACGCGTGGGTGCAACGAGCAGGGAGGAGACACGAGGGCGGGGGACCCCCCGCTGGTGTCAGGGCTGGGGGCGGCTCTTGGCTATGGAGGGGACTAAGGCAGGACGTGCCACGGGGCCGAGAAGCCAGCATGGGTGGTGGGGATCACCGCTCCTGCCGCCGCAGCGGAGGGCAGGCCCCGCTCTGACACCTCCCTGCGGGCTCTGCGGCACTGCCACCTCTGTGCGTGTCCCCGACCCACACCTGGGGGTCCTGCCCCCCCAGCAGCCGCTCACCGTGACCCCCCCGGGCAGGGGGGAGATGGATGCTGAGGGGGCGAGGGGAGACTGAACGACGCCTCCGCCTCCTGGAGGGTGCTGGCAGCTCCGCGCCCGGCGGAGCAATGACAGTCCTCGGGGACCGGCCGGCGCGGCTCCCGAAGCCGGGACATGGCGTGGGGCGGCTGGGGAGAGGGAAGGGCTCCCTGCATGCCACCACCGCTAAGGGGGACCCGTCACCCAGTACCTCCTCAGCCTTCTGCTGCAGCAGCGCCGCCTCCTGCTTCAGCTTCTCCTTCTCCTGCTCCAGGTCGGCGATGGCCCTCCGCAGCTTCTCGGCATCCTGGTCACTCTGGTGCCGCTGGATCTCCAGGGTGTGCACCAGCGTCATCTTCTCCTGCGTGGCCAGCTCGGTCTCGTGCAGCCTTTCGCTGATCTCCTCCGCCTGCTTCTTGAACCGCTTGGCTTCCTCCTCGGCCTTGGCCTGGGCCATGCTCATCTCCGCCACGTGCAGCTTGAGGCGCTCGGCCTCGGCTGTGATCTCCAGCTGCCGCCGGCGCTCGGCCTCCAGGGTTTTCTGGAAACCCTCGGTCTCCTCGGCCAGGCGCTGCTGCATCTGCTCCTTGTCCTCCTGGAGCCGCTTGGCGTGCTCCTGCGCCAGGTCCTTCTGCTTCTGCAGCACCTCCGCCTCGGCCTTCAGCCGTGTGGCCTCCTGCACCGCCTGCATCTTCTCCTTCAGCATCTTCTCCGCCAGCACCCGCTGCTGCGCCAGGTCATCCTCGGCCAGCTTCCGCATGCGGGCGGCCTCCTGGGCCTCCACGCTGAGCCGGGCCACCTCCTCCGCCACCTGCTTCATCTTCTCGGCCTCCTCCGCCAGGAACTTCTGTGTGTTGTCCTTGTCCTTGAGGATCAGCGCCTTGTTCTCCTCCTCGATCCGGCTCTTCAGCTTCGCCAGCTCCTCCATCTGCACCCGGACCTTGAAGAGCTCCTCCTCCACCTGGGCCTTCTGCCGCACGGCGTCGGTCACCTCCTCCTTCAGCCGCTGCAGCTCCTCGTCCAGGATGCCCTTCTGGTGGTCCGTCTCGTCCAGCTGCAGCTTCACCTTGGTCAGCTCCTGCTCCACCTGTGCCTTCTGCCGCAGCGTCTGCTCAGCGAACTTCTTGTGCTTCTCCATCTCAGCGTCCGCCAGCTGCTTCTGCCGCAGGGCCGCCTGCTCCGCCTGCGCCCGCTTGGCCGCCTCCAGCTCGGCCTCCTTCCGCAGCTTCTCCGCGTCCGCCTGCGCCTGCGCCTTGGCCTGCGCCTCCTCCTCCGCCCGCTGCTTCAGCCGCTCAGCCTCCTCCACCCGCTGCCGGGAGAGGCTGGCGTCCTGCTCGGCCTTGCTGCGGGCGAACTCGGCCTCCTCGGCCGCCCGCCTGGCCCGCTCGGCCTCCTCCCGCAGCCGGTCCAGGAGGCTCTGCTCCTGCTGCCGCGTCTGCAGCAGCTCCTGCTCCTTCTGCTGCACAGCGGCCAGGTGGGCCTTCTCCTCCGCCGCGATCCGCTTCTGCGCCGCCTCCCGCGCCAGCTGGATCTGCCGCTCCGACTCCTTCTCCGCCAGCTCCTTCTGCCGCCTGGCCTCCTCCACCATGGCCTTCAGCCGCTCCACCTCCTCCAGGGCCAGCCGCCGCTGCCGCCCGGCCTCCTCCTCTGCCGCGAGGATGGCCTGCACCTTCTCCTCGGCCTCCCGCCGGCGGCCCTCCTCCTCCAGCGCCAGCGCCCGCTGCCGCTCGGCCTCGTGCTCGGCCTGCTCCCGGCTGCGCTGCACCTCCTCCGCCTCCCCGCGGATGCGGCTCAGCTCCCGCTCCAGGTCGGTCTTGCCCGCCGAGGCCTTCTCGAAGCTGGCCTTCAGGGCGCGGATCTCCTCCTCCACCTGCCGCCGCTGCCGCAGCGTGTCCTCCACGAGGCCCTTCTGCCGCTCTAGCTCGCTCTCCGAGGAGCGCTTCAGTAGGGCGATCTTCTCCTCGATGTCCTGCTTGTGCTGGGCCGCCTGCTCCTCCAGCAGCTTGCGCTGATAGGCCTCATCCTCCGCCAGCCGCCGCAGCCGCTCATTCTCCGCCTCCTTCTCCTTCAGGGCGATCTCCGCCTCCGCCTTCAGCCGCGAGGCCTCGTTGATGGCCGCCAGCTTCTCCTTCAGGATGCGCTCGGCCTCGGCCCGCTGCCGCCCGGCCTCCTCCTCCGCCAGCTGCCGCTGCCTCTTGGCCTCCTCGGAGAGGGCCCGTAGCCGGGCAGCCTCCTCGGCCAGCTCCCGCAGCTTGCTGGCCTCGGCCTCCAGCCGCTGCTTGGACTTCTCGCTGGTGGAGCGTGACTCCTCCTCCGTCTTGGCCTTGCTCTCCAGCAGGATCTCCATCTCGGCCCGCAGCTTGGCCAGCTCCTCCTCCACCTCCTTCCTCTTCTGGATGGCCTCGCTCACCTCCTTCTTCAGCCGGAACAGCTCCTCCTCCAGGAGCAGCCGCTGCTGCTCCCCGTTGTCCATCTCGGCCTTCAGCCGGATCAGCTCCTGCTCCGCCGCCAGCTTCTGCTGGGCCGTGCCCTCCGCCAGCTCCCGCTGCTTCTCCAGCTCCTCCTCGGCCAGCTCCTTCTGCCGCAGGGCCGACTCCTCCGCCTTGGCGCGCTTGCGGGCCTCCCGCTCCGCGTCCTCCTTCTGCTTCTCCGCCTCCTCCTGTGCCAGAGCCTTCTTGTGGGCCACCTCCTCCGCCTGCAGCCGCAGCCGCAGCGCCTCGTTGGCCTTCTGCCGCCAGCGCTCCAGCTCCTTCTCAGCCTCCTCCCGCGACCGCTCGGCCTCCAGCTGCTGCTTCTTCAGCCGCTCAGCCTCCTCCTGCAGGTGGGCCACGGTGATGTGCTCCTGCTGCAGCGACAGCTCCAGCTGCGCCGTCTTCTCGGCAAAGGACAGCCGCTTGCTCTGCAGCTCGGCCTCGGCGCTGCGCTGGGCCACCTCCTGGGCCACCTGGATCTGCCGCTCCTTCTCGGCCTCTGCCTGCCGCATCCGCCACTCGGCCTCCTCCGCCTGCAGCCGCAGCTTCTCCAGGTCAGCCACCGCCTTCTGCTTCTCCCGCGCCGCGTCCCGCTCCGCCTGCACCTTCCGCTTCAGCTCCTCCTCCGCCTCCCGCTTCTTCTGGCTCTCCTCCTTCACCTGCCGGCGCAGGCGCTCGGCCTCCTCCTGCGCCTGCCTCTTCTGCCGCTCGGCGTCCTCGGCGCGCGCCCGCAGCTCCTGCAGCTCCGTCTCGGCGCCCACCCGCTGCTTCTCGGTGCTCTCCAGCTGCAGGCGGATGAGGCGGATCTCCTCCTCTACCTTCTTGCGGTTGTACTCGGCCTCCTCAATCAGCTTGACCTTGGACTTGATCTGGTGGTCAGAGTTCTGCCGCAGCTGCATCAGTTCCTGCTGGATGTTCTGCTTCTGCTGCTCGGCATCCACGGCCACCACCTCCCGCCGGGTGACCTCCTCCTGCATGCGGAGCTGCAGCTCCCGCGCCTCCGCCTCCGCCTGCGCCTTGGCTTTGGCGTGGGCCTCGGCCAGCTGCCGCTGCTTCTCCAGCTGGGCCTCCACCTCCGCCAGCCGCTTCCTCTCCTCCTCCTTCAGCTTCTCGGCAGCTTTCTGGAGGGGAAAGAGGGTGCAGAGAAAACAGAGAGGGGAGAGAGAGAGAAATCACAAGGGATGCGACCGAGCCGCGGCGTCAATGCCGGCCACAACCACGCACCCCCGAGAGACGGGGTGGTCCGGGGCGGAGGGGTGGAGGATGCACATGGAATGGCTTCGGGTCCCTGGGCCTCCCCACGAGCCGGAGGCGGTGACGCCAGCTTCCAGAAGACGTATGGCAGACAGGGGACACACAGCCACCACGGCTCGCTCGGCACAGCGCGGGCAGGCGACAGGACCAAGACAGCAGTGCAGGAAGCGGGATGGCCCACGTACTGACAGAGGGGGAATGGAGCGCCAGCAAAGCCCGAAGTGATGGAGACGGAGGCCAGCAGCTTGCACACCCACCACCATGCCCACCGCCCTCCGGGGACAGCCCTGCCCCGGCCCCCCGCAGCGCAGAGCCTCCCCCACGCTCTCGTCGGGGGTCCTGGTGTGAGAGGGGCCGGTGCGGAGAGCTGCCACCTTGGGGACAGGAGAGACTCAGCCAGAGCGCCGGGACCGAGTGGAGCGGGTGGCAAGGGAGGTGCCAGCGGAGCTTTCCCTGCTGGGAAAGCCTCAGCCACGCAGGAGAGCGATCCCAGCTCCGGCCTGTGCTGCCCCAGCCAGTCTGGATCCCGCCCCGGTTCGGCACCATCAGCACGCATGCGGGTGAGCCGGACCCCCGCGCCGTGGGGCCGGGTCCCCTCGTGCCACCCCAAAAAAGCGCAGAGGGGGCCCGGGAGCAGCAGGTGAGCAGCTCTTGGAGGGCAGGAGCGCGGCAAGCAGGAGGGGCGTGCAGGCTGTCGGCAGGCGCGGGGTGAGGCGGAGGGGTGCCACGGGGCGGGGGGGGGGCATGCGCAGAGTGAGTACCTGGTGCAGGGCTGCCAGTCATCCTGGTTTTTTACCCTCCATTAGATCCCCACCAACACAAACATCCCCCAAGACAAAGCACTGGCAAAGCGGCTCGGCTTCCGAGGGCAGAAACCAAGAGTTAGAGAGGTCACCAAGAGAAAACACCCGCGGGCGCCGGTCCGGCCGCGCCGGTTCATGCGGAAGGTGGGTACCGACTGCGCTCCGTGTATCTGGGAAGTGCCTCCTACCACCAGTGACGCCAGAGCCCGGCGGTGCCACAAGCTGGCCCTCCCGGCTGCGCCCAGAGCCTGCGGCTTCGGTCCCGGGAGCTCGGATCAGAGCGGGGTTAGAGGCCACGGGCCAGCGTTAGTGATGGGGGGGCCGGCGGTCGCCACGAACTGTGTTCCCCACCGTTACCCCACGCGCCGCTCCCCTACCTCCTCCTCCTCCAGCCGCCGCAGCGTCTCTGTGATGAACTTGATGTACTGGCTGGTGAGCGTGGTCAGCTCGCTGTACCGCGTCCGCAAGTCCACGTACTGTGACAGACAGCAGAGCTCAGCGGGGTGGGCGGGGAGCACACCCGCGGCACCCCCCAACCCGCTGCCTGGCACCCCAACGGCAGCGGGGCCAGACAGAGCCGAGCCCTCGTGCCAGCCCCCGCCCTACCCGCCCCTTCGGCAAAGTGTCGCGGCCCCCGGCCGCTGGGGGCGGAGCTGCCGGGCTCAGCCGTGCACCCACAGGGTGCCCCGGAGGGACCCCCCTCACCTCCTGGATGATGCTGTCAGACGCAGACTGCACTTTGGGCTTCTTGGCCGGCGAGGCCATCGGCTCCACCTGTGCCTTGAAGCTCACCAGCTGCAGCTCATAATCCTGCCGGGAGAGGGGTCCTCAGCGCGCCAGCCAGTGTCTCCCGCGAGCCCCCCGAGCCCCCCGGGGCCACCTGGGCACTGCAGGGAGGCCAGCCCAGAGCAACGGGCCCACCTTGATGGCGTCGATGTACTGCTTGGCGTAGCGCTGGCACTCCTCCACCTTCTCCTTGTTGCGGTCGCACTCCTCCAGCAGTTTCTGGGGGAAACACAGACTCCCAGAATCACCTTGGTTGGAAAAGCCCTTGAAGCTCCTCCAGTCCAACCATGAACCTCACCCTGACCGTTCCCAACTCCACCAGATCCCTCAGCGCTGGGTCAGCCCGACTCTTCAACCCCTCCAGGGATGGGGACTCCCCCCCTGCCCTGGGCAGCCCATTCCAACGCCCAACAACCCCTTCTGCAAAGAAATCCTTCCTAAGAGCCAGTCTGACCCTGCCCTGGCGCAGCTTGAGGCCATTCCCTCTTGGCCTGCCGCTGGTTCCTTGGCTCAAGAGACTCATCCCCCCTCTCTGCACCCTCCTTTCAGGCAGTTGCAGAGGGCCAGGAGGTCTCCCCTCAGCCTCCTCTTCTCCACACTAAACCCCCCCAGTTCCCTCAGCCGCTCCCCATCACACCTGTGCTCCAGACCCTGCACCAGCTCCGTTGCCCTTCTCTGGACACGCTCGAGTCATTCAAGGGCCTTTTTGGAGTGAGGGGCCCAAAACTGAACCCAGGAATCGAGGGGCGGCCTCACCAGTGCCGAGCACAGGGGTCAGATCCCTTCCCTGTCCCTGCTGGCCACTCTAGTGCTGATACCAGCCAGGATGCCATTGGCCTCATTGGCCACCTGGGCACACTGCTGGCTCATTATCAATCCCCCCCAGGTCCCTCTCTGACTGGCAGCTCTCCAGCCACTCCTCCCCAAGCCTGTAGCGCTGCTGGGGGTTGTTGTGGCCCAAGGGCAGCACCCGGCATTTGGCCTTAGTGAAACTCCCCCAGTTGGCCTCAGCCCATCGCTCCAGCCTGCCCAGATCTCTCTGCAGAGCCTCCCTACCCTCGAGCAGACACACCGGGGTGAGCCTGTGGCCGCGGCCAGGGACTACCGAGAGCACTGGCTGGCCATGGCGCGGGCGCTACCTTCTCCTGCAGCAGCTGCTCCCGCACGGTCTTGCTGTCGGTGATGGGCACCGCTTGGATTTTCTCCTGCCGCTGCTTGGCGTCCTGGATCCAGCGCAGCAGCCCGTCGCAGCTCTCGCGGTAGTAGCGCAGCTGGCGGCCCAGCTGGTCCAGCTCGCGCTGGCGCAGGTCGCTCTGGGCGAGCACAGCTTGCCAGCGCTCCAGCAGCTGCTGGACTCTCTCCCGGTAGCGGTCGAGGTCCACGTCGCGCTCGCTGTGGCCCCGCACCATCCGCTCGTTGACGTCCTTGGCCTTGCTCAGGTCGGTCTCCAACGTGCTGAAGAAGGGCTGGTGCCCCTCGGCCTGCGCGCGCAGCCGCTGCGGCAGACGGAGCGCGGCTCAGCAACGGCACCGGCCCCCCAGCTCCGCCCCACCACCACGGGGCTGCCCCGGCCGTTACCTTCAGCTCAGCCTTGCTGGCCTCCAGCTCCTTGAGGTCAGCCGGCACGGTCTGCACGTCCTTCAGCTGGTCCTCGTACTTCTTGACCAGCTCCTCGGCCCCCTGAGTGCTGCGGATCACCAGGTTGATGGTTTTCAGCCTGCGGGAAGAGGGGATGGGCTCAGCAGCGCCAGGCAGCAGCGGCAGGCGGTCGGGAAGGACGCCCGGGCCCACCCAGCCCAGCTGGGCTAGCTGAGGAGCCGTGCGGGCCACTCACTTCTCCAGGTAGATGCTGGAGAGGCTGTACACCCGCTCCATCTTCTGCAGGGTGATCTCCAGCTCAGAGCGCAGGACGGGGGCTGAGCTGGCCGGCTCCGGCTGCGCCAGCACCTCCTCTGTCTTCTCGCTGACCTTGTCCAGGTTCTTCCTGATGCCCTCCAGCTCCAGGTGGATTTGCTGCGGGGACAGGAGGGTCCCTCAGCCCCCGCCCACCGCCCGACGGGTTTGGGTGTGCACAGGGATTTTCACATGTGTGGGGACAGACTTGTTCCACCAGATCCAAATACTTTTGTCTGTCTGTGTTTGTACGTCGCGTGTTTGCGAACGCGCATGTCTGCATGTGTTGATTTGTGGTACCGTAGGGTAAGTTAGTGTGAAAAATTCAAAGTTAGAACCACAGAATCCCAGAATCCTTCAGGTTGGAAAAGCCCCTCGGGATCATCGAGTCCAACCCTCAGCCCGACTCTACAAAGTTCTCCCCTACCCCACATCCCCCCACAGCTCATCCAAACGGCCCTTAAACACACCCAGGGATGGGGACTCCACCCCTCCCTGGGCAGCCTGTTCCACTCTCTGACCACTCTTGCTGGGAAACATTTTTTCCTCATGCCCAGTCTGAACCTCCCCTGGTGCAGTTTAAAGCCGTTCCCTCTTGTTCTGTCACTCATTCCCTGGGAGAAGAGACCAGCACCAACCTCTCTACAACGTCCTTTCAGGGAGCTGTAGAGTGATGAGGTCTCCCCTCCCCTTCTCCTCCTCACACTGAACAGTCCCAGCTCCTTCCATCGCTCCTCACAGGATTTATTCTCCAGGCCCTTCCCCAGCTCGTTGCCCTCCTCTGCACTCGCTCCAGCACCTCGAGATCTCTCTGGTATTGAGGTGCCCAAAACTGGACACAACACTCCAGGTGTGGCCTCACCAGTGCGGAGTGCAGGGGGACTATCACCTCCCTACTTCTGCTGGTCACATTATTTCTATCACAAGCCAGGATGCCGTTGGCTTTCTTGGCCACCTGGGCACACTGCTGGCTCATGGTCAGCTGCTTGTCAATTAGAACCCCCAGATCCTTCTCTTCCAGACAGCTCCAGCCACCCCTCCCCAAGCCTGTAGCCATGCAGGGGGTTGTTGTGGCCCAAGTGCAGCACCTGGCACTTGTTGTCCTCTTTGAATCTGTAGTTAAGTGGCTATTTCAATTACAGCATATTTTACTAAATTATTTGGTAAATCTTTAACGCTGCCAATCATCAATCAATCCTGATTTGCTGCTAAACCACCACCACATTAATCCTTCCAGCCCACCCCAAGCAGCAGCAGGACAGGGGCCTGCGGCCCGTCGGCGCAGGTCGGTGGCCAGCAGCCCCGCTGGGGGTGTCCCCGGTTGGCCGTGGGCATGCGTGGGTGCGTACCTGCTGCTCAGCGATGCGCTGGGCGCACTCCTGGAGCGGGTCCTTGTCGAGGGGCAGGCGGATCTTGTGGACCGTGCGGGTCTCACAGCCCTCCAGCTGCAGGCGGATGTCCTTCAGCTGTGAGATGTAGCTCCTGCACAGCGACTCGTCCTGCTCCCCTGCGGTGACACGGGGACGCGGCGGTGACCGTGGGGACACCCGGGATGGGGTCAGTGACCGCGGGGACACTGGAGATGGGTTAGTGACAGTGGGGACACTGGGGACAGGTTAGTGCTCGCTGGGGACACTGGGGACGGGTTAATGTTTGTAGAGACACCAGGGATGGGTTAGAGCTTGTTGGGGACACTCGAGGATAGGTTAGTGATGGTGCGGACCCCAGGGATGGGTTAGTGACAGTGGGGACACCGGGGATGGGTTAGTGCTCACTGGGGACACTGGGGATGGGTTAGTGATGGTGGAGATCCTGGGGGACAGGTTAGCACCTGTGGGGACCCCAGGGGATGGGTTAGGGACAGTGGGGACACTGGGGATGGGTTAGTGACAGCGGGGACCCCAGGGGATGGGTTAGTGACAGCGGGGACACTGGGGATGGGTTAGTGCTCACTGGGGACACCAGAGATGGGTTAGTGCTTGTTGGGGACACTCGAGGATGGGTTAGTGATGGTGGGTACCCTGGGGGACAGGTTAGGGCCTGTGGGGACCCCAGGGGATGGGTTAGTGACAGTGGGACACCAGGAATGGGTTAGTGATGGTGGGGACCCTGAGGGACAGGTTAGGGCCTGTGGGGACCGCAGGGGATGGGTTAGTGACTGTGGGGACCCTGGGGATGGGTCAGTGGCCGTGGGGACCCCGGGGATGCCCTGGGGAGCGCGGGGCAGCCTGCAGCAGGGGACGGGGGGTCTCACCTTTCTCCTGGCTGCGCAGCAGCAGCTCGTACTTCTGGGTGCAGGCGTTGTACTCGCGCTCCACCTGCAGCCGGTCGTCGGGCTGGAAGCTCTGCGCGTCCTGGCTGTCCCGCAGGAACTCCTGGTAGTGGGTCTCGAGGCTGCGCAGGACCTGCCGGCACTCCTCCGCCGGCAGCGTGCGGAACTGGGGGGGAAAGGGCACCGTGAGCCCCCACCACCACGGCGGGACCCCCGGCAGACAAGAAACTGCTGCTGGAGAGAAGAGGAAGCATTGTGTAAAGGCAACACCCCCCGGTGTCTTTGTCGACCCAGGACCTACGGACCAAGCTCGCTGCTCTACGGCACTGGGGCATCCAAGGGTGGGGGTTCCCCTTTTCCTACCCCTCCCCTTTCCTCCTTCCTCGCTCTGCTCTCTCCCTCTTCCTCACAAGTTTTGTACAAAGCGTGATCAGTCGGTTGTTGATGGGTTATTGGGAAAACAATCTCATCGCAGTTATCAGTGGATCCTTGGATCCTTCAAAGTGCCTTCATTCGCTCACAGAAGGTTCTCGGTTGATGGTTACCAGGAAGGTTCTCGGTTGATGGTTGCCAGGAAGGTTCTCGGTTGATGGTTGCCAGGAAGGTTCTCGGTTGATGGTTACCAGGAAGGTTCTCGGTTGATGGTTACCAGGAAGGTTCTCGGTTGATGGTTGCCAGGAAGGTTCTCAGTTGATGGTTACCAGGAAGGTTCTCAGTTGATGGTTACCAGGAAGGTTCTCGGTTGATGGTTGCCAGGAAGGTTCTCGGTTGATGGTTACCAGGAAGGTTCTCGGTTGATGGTTGCCAGGAAGGTTCTCAGTTGATGGTTACCAGGAAGGTTCTCAGTTGATGGTTGCCAGGAAGGTTCTTGGTTGATGGTTACCCGGAAGGTTCTCGGTTGATGGTTGCCAGGAAGGTTCTTGGTTGATGGTTACCCGGAAGGTTCTCGGTTGATGGTTGCCAGGAAGGTTCTCAGTTGATGGTTGGCAGGAAGGTTCTCGGTTGATGGTTACTAGGAAGGTTCTCGGTTGATGGTTGCCAGGAAGGTTCTCAGTTGATGGTTACCAGGAAGGTTCTTGGTTGATGGTTACTCGGAAGGTTCTCGGTTGATGGTTACTAGGAAGGTTCTCAGTTGATGGTTGCCAAACTCCCTCCAGGAAGTTCTCAATCAATGAAGTCACCACCTGAACTGCCCCTCGGAGCCCCTGTCCCGCCCAGACCCCCCACGGTGACCAGCCCTTCCCGCACACGCCGGCTCTCGGGGAATCCCAAAGAATCCCCCTCCTCCTCGTATCCCACCGTGTGGGCCGAGACCCCCCCAGCCCCCGTCCGGGGGACACTCACAGTGAGGTGGGACCAGGCCTGGATCTGCTGGATGTCACGGGTCAGGTACTGCCAGGCCAGGAGGCTCCTCAAGTCCAAGTGCAGCTGGTGCCAGAGCCCCAGGAGGTGCTGGTGGGCGGCCTCCAGCCTGCGGGGGGGTGGCGTGAGCCGGAGGGGGACCCTGCGGTGGGGCGGATGTTGGGGTGTGGGGTGGGGGGGGGGTCCTGTCGCAGCTCACCTGTGCACGGCGTCCAGCGCCTCCTTGTTGGGGGGCGGCAGGAGGAAGCAGACAGAGGGGACGACGGCCTCGCCCCCCCCTGCGCCCGCCACCCGCCACTTGTGGGGCTGCGCGTTGCTGAGCAGGGCACAGGTGTCCCCCTTGTGCACCGTGATCTGGGGCGGGGGGGGACACACGGGGGGTCAGCCCGAGCCGGGGGTGTCCCCTCATGTCCCCCCCCGGCCCGCTCCCCCTCGTTACCTCCATTTGTTTGTAGTCGCAGACGGCCTGGACGGGGGGGCGGCCCTGCAGGGGGGTGCCGGGGCTGCGGGGCTTCAGCTGGACGATGGCCTTGGCGCGGCGCGACAGCCCCCCCAGGTGCCCCCCGTAATCCGCCAGCTGCTCCTTCTGCTCCTGAGGGAGACGTGGGGTCAGCGGGGGGCACCCTGCTGGGGGGGGGCAGGGAGGGTGACCTGCTCCCAGGAGTCCTGGGGTGTGGGGAGGGGCGGAGGCACTGCAGAGAGGGTCTGGAGGGGCAGGGGGGGGAACTGGGGGGTCGCTGGAGGGAATTGGGGGGGTCACCCCTGCAGAGGGGTCTGCATGGTGTGGGGGTCACCGCAGCGGGGGGGGGTCACCCTGGGGTGCTGAAGAGGGTCTCATGCTTTGCGGGGGTCTCACTCCTGGGGGGTCACCCCAGGGTGCTGCAGAGGGGTGCACATGGTGGGGGTCACCCCTGGGTGCTGCAGTGGGGCTCACGCTTTGGGGGGGGGGTCACTCCTGGGGGGTCACCCCAGAGTGCTGCAGAGAGGTGAGCATGTGGGGGTGTCACCCCGGCACCCCACAGCTGGGCACACGTGGAGGGGGGGGGTCAGTCCTGGTGGGGGGTGTCACTCTTCGGGGGTCACTCTGGGGTCCACAGTGGGGCTCATGCTTTGGGGGGGGTCATCCCTGGAGGGTCACACACTGGGGGGAGTCACCCTGGGGTCTGTAGTGGGGTGGGGGATCACCCCTGGGTGCTTCAGTGGGGCTTGTGCTTTTGGAGGTGGTCACCCCTGGGGGCTCATGCTTTGGAGGGGTCACACACTGGGGGGTCACACATTGGGGGGGCCCTCACCACGCAGTCCTGCAGCAGATCCTCCAGGCGCGTGACCGTGACGCTGCGGTCGCACGAGTATTTCTTCTTCATGTTCTCCTGCGTCTTCCGCAGGAACTCCTCGGCCTCCTTCACGTCAGCAAAGAACTGGGGGGGCGGGGGGGGGGGTGCTCAGCCACGGTGGGTGGCTGCGGGGTGGGGGGGGCCTCTCAAACGCCCCCAATCCCCCCCAGTCTCCCCCAATCCCCCCGTACCTGGAAGTAGGCGCTGTTCTCCTTCAGGTGGGCCTCGATGCAGCAGCAGAGCTGGAGCATCCAGCTCCACTGGGTCTGCAGCGCCGCCAGGAACGCCTGCAACGGCACCGGCACGGCACCGGTCACCAACGGCACCGGCATGGCACCGGCACCAACACCCCCACCAGCACCAACAACGGCACCAGCAACAGCCGCAGTCACCAACTGCACCGGCACCGGTTACCAACGGCACCGGCAACAGCACCAGCAATGGCAACAGCCAGAGTCACCAATGGCACCACCAACGGCACCAACACCCACACTGGCACCGCCAATGGCACCGACGACAGCCGGAGTCACCCACAGCACCGCCAGTGGCACCAACACCACCCCTGCCACCAGCATGAGCACTGGCACCAGCACCGGCACTGGGATTGCCACCACCACCACCAGCGCTGCCACCAGCACCAGCACCGGCACCAGCTCTGCCACCGGGATCAGCACTGGCACTGGCGTGGCACCGGCACCGCCACCAGCACTGCCACCAGCACTGCCCCTGCCACTGCCACCGCCCCTGCCACCTCCCCTGCTACCGCCACTGCCCCTGCCACTGCCACTGCCACCAGCACTGCCCCTGCCACCGCCACTACCACCAGCAGTGCCACCGCTGCTTCTACCCACTGCCAGCCCCCACCCAGCCCAGGCAGCTGCCCGCACCGCCCCAACCCCCCACGCGCTGCCCAGTGCCCCACACCACTGCCTGCACTGCCCTGGACCCCAGCCCCCCCCCGGCCCCCCCCATCGCCCCCAGTGCCCCCCCCAGCCACCCCAGCGGCCCCCCCCCGACCCCCCAGCCACGCCTGGCCCCCCCAGACCCCCCCCTGCTCCCCCCAGCCCCCCTCACCTCCAGCGTCTGCCTCCCTGGGTGCTCATCCCGCAGCAGCCGCTCGCCACTGCCCTGCAGCTCCTTGATCCTGCGCTCCCGCAGCTCCAGCTCCCGCATCAGCCCCTGGCACGGCCGGGGAGGGGGGGGGTGAGCACCCAGCCCCCCCAGGACCAGCACGGGGCGGGGGGTGTCTGTATGTGTCTGTCTGTGCCCGGGGCTGAGGGCTGGGGATGAGACGAGGCGGAGGGGGGGGGGGGATGCTCAGGGTTGGGAAAGGGGCGGGGGGCAGTTTTGGGTCCAGACACCCACCACAGGAACCGGGTGGGGGGGGAACTGGGGGGCATGGGGTGGATGGGGGGGTCAGGGGTAGGGTCACTGGGGGATGGGGGGGGTGAGGGATGGGGCTGGGGGGTGCTCGGGGAGGGGATACGAGATCTGGGGGTGATTGGGGAGGGGGACATGGAGGCTGGAGGTGTTCAGAGAGGGGGTACAGGGTCTGGGGGTGCTCAGGAGGGGACACGGAGTCTGGGCGTGTTCAGAGAGGGGGTACAGGGTCTGGGGGTGCTCGGGGGGGGGACTTGGGCTCTGGGGATGCTTGGGGAGGGGACACGGGGTCTGGGGGTGCTCAGGGAGGGGATACAGGGTCTGGGGGTGCTTGGGGGGGGACGGGCTCTGGGGGTGCTCGGGGGGGCAGGGGCGGGCCGGAGCCGCTCCCCCCGTACCGAGTAGTTCTCCTTCTTGGCCGCCATGTTGGGGTTGCGGTCGCTCCAGTCGAAGGTCACCTCCTCCTCCTCCTTCTCGTTCAGCCACATCAGCTCCTTGGTGGCGGCGCTGACGAAGCCGTGGAGGCTCTCGAGGTGCCGCAGCCGGGACTTGGAGGAGTTCTGGGGAGGGGGCGCGGGGACGGGCTGTGTCCACACCCCCCTCCCACACCTCTGCCCCCATCCTCCTCCCCACGCACCCCCCCCAACATCCTCCTCCCCACATCTCCACCCCCACTCTCTTCCCCACACATCCCCCCCATGTCCTGCATCCTCCTCCCCACACATCTCCCCCCACCCTCCTCCCCACATATTTGTCCCCAACATCCTCCCCCACACACATCTCCCCCCATCCTCCTCCCCCCCACATCCTGCACCCCCCCATCCCCTCCCGTCCCCCCCATTCCATCGACCCCCCCTCACCAGCAGCTTGCCATACTGCAGGTCCAGCTTGCCCAGACACTCCCTGTAGGCGTTGCGGGGGCCGGGGGAGAGCTGGGCCTGGGGGATATGTGTTGTGAGCTCGGGGACCCCCCTCCTGACCCACCTCCCGGCGGCAGCAACACCCGACCCTCCCTGGAGCACCCCGTCCTCCCAAAGGTACCGGGGATGGACCCCAATGGCGGGGGCAGTGCCCACTCCCATCGCTGCCCCCCCACCCCCAAGCACGGGGGGGGATGAAGATGGGGCAGTGGCGGGGGGCAGCGGGGGGAGGCAGCCCCAGGGTACGAGAGGTGGTGGGGGGCAGTGGGGTGCCCTCGGGGTTCCGTGTCCCCCCACCCGATGGGGCACAGAGGGGCTGCAGAGCCGGTGGGGGCAGAGCTGGGGCTGCGGGGGCTGGGATAGGCTGCTCCCCCCAGAGCCCCCCCCCAGGCTGAGCACAGCCACCGCGACTCGGGGGACCCCAGGAGCAGGGGTGGGGGCAGCCAGGGGGGACTCCAGGAGCAGAAGCCCCGGGCGGACCCCAGGAACAGGAGTGGGGGCAGACCCAGGGGGACCCCCAGAGGCAGGAGCAGCCCCGAAGGGACCCCGGGAGCAGGGTGATGGCCGGGGGGGCCCTGCGGCGGGCGGCTCACCTCGTCGGCCCGCGCCCGCTCGATCTTGGTGCGGAACTCCTCGATGGAGTGGTGGAGGCCGCGGTGGCTGCCCAGGTGGGACTCGACGGTGGGCAAGTCCATGCCCCACTCGGCCGCCGCCAGCCGCCGCTGGTTCTCCTCCACCCAGGCCAGCAGGTCCTGCAGGTACCGCAGTGTCGCCTCATCCAGCTCCTGCCGCGGCCGCTGCCCCAGCGGCACCGTCACCGTCACTGCCGCCGCCGGCGCCCCCGACTTCAGCCGCAGGTTGTACTCGGTGCGGATGGCCACCAGCCGCTCATGCAGGCGGTACACCCTGCGGGGGGGCACGTCGGCGTGGGGGGCACGGGGGGCACAGGGGGCTTGGGGGACATGGGGGGGTTGAGGGGCATGGGTGGCATGGGGTGTGCAGAGGACACAGGGGCCGTGGGGGACATGGGGGGATCTGGGGTCATGGGGGACACAGGGGACATGAGGGGACTTGGGGGACATGGGGGACACAGGGGCATTTGGGGACATGGGGGACATGGGGGACACAAGGGGCTTGGGGGACACAAGGGACATGGGGGGCTTGGGGGAGTTGGGGGACACGGGGGACACAGGACGTGGGCTGGTGCCGCAGCCAGGCCAGCGCCAGGGTCCCTGCGTGGGGCCCGCGGTGTCGCAGTGCCGGTGGGGGTGGCGGGGGGGGTGGCGGGGCCGTACCTGCGGTACATCTGCTCGCCCTGGGGGTGCCGCCCGTCCTTGAGCGTCTGCACGTCATTGAAGAGCAGCCGGATCATGGCGTCCGCCTTGTCCAGGTCCCGCTCAACCTCGGCCGCCTTCTGCGGCGCCTTCCCCGCGGTCAGCAGGCGCACGTCCTGCGCGGGGCAGGGCAGGGCAGGGTCAAGGGCAGGGCAGGGTCAAGGGCAGGGACAGGGCCAAGGGCAGGGACAGGGGCAGGGACAGGGCCAAGGCCAAGGGCAGGGGAAGGGTCAAGGACAGGGGCAGGGTCAAGGGCAGGGACAGGGGCAAGGGCAGGGACAGGGGCAGGGCCAGGGGCAGCGGCAGGGTCAAAGGCACAGTCAGGAGCAGGGTCAAGGGCAGGGGCAGGGTCAAGACCAAGGGCAGGGGCAGGGTCAGGGTCAAGGGCAGGGCCAAGGGCAGGGTCAAGGGCAGGGCCAGCGGCAGGGCCAGGGGCAGGGGCAGGGGCAGGGCCCGCCAGAGCCGCCGCTCACCGCCTGCAGGAGCGTGTCAGCCTGGTTGAGCTGCTCCTCGCAGAGCCCCGACTCCATCTGCAGTTTGGTGACGATGCGCTGCAGCCGCTCCAGCCTGCGGGGACATGGCAGGGACACTGGCACGGGGCACCCATCCTGCCCACGGACCGTGTGCTGTGCCACAGGGCACCCATCCTGTCCCTGCATGGCACCGAGCCCACCCCACGCAGCCCAGATCCTGTCCAGGTGAGGCACAAATCCTGCCCCACGGGGCACAGGATTTTTTCCTATCCCTGTCCAGGATGGGTCCCACCCCACACAGTCCCAATCCTGCCCCACACAGCACCGATCCTGCCCACACAAGGCACAAATCCTGCCCCGTGTGCCACAGGACAGACCCTGTCCCCGCACAGGATGGGTCCCGCCCCACACAGCCCCGATCCCATTCAGACAAGACCCAAATCCAGCACAGGACAGGTCCCCTCCCCGCACCAGCCCAGCTCCTGCCCGTTCCTGGCACCGATCCCAGCCCTGCCCAGCCCCGATCCCGCCCAGCCCCTGCGCAGGATGGATCCCGCCCCGCCCCGGCCCTGCACACACAGCGGGGACTTGGGCCAGTCCCAGCCCCCTGCGCTCCCGGGTCCCGGCCCTGCCCGCGCCAGGAGCCTCGTCCCGCTCCTCATCCCGATTCCCACCCCCGTCCCGCTCCTCATCCTCACCCCGCTTCTGCTCCTCACCCTGCTCCCATCCCACTCCCACTCTCCCATCCCACTCCCCACCCTAATCCCCATCCTGCTCCCTCTCCAGCCCCCCCTGCCCGCTCCTGCCTGCACTGCCAGCCCTGAGCCGAGCCGCGCTGGTGGCCGGTGGCCGTGCTGGCCGGTGGCCGGAGGCCGCGCTGGCTGGTGGCCGCACTGGCTTCCCGGCAGCCGGCAGTGACTCACGCGGTTCCATCGCTGACGGGGCAGGGGGGGGCCGGGACACCCCACCCCGGCCCATCCCTGTGGTTTGGCTGCCTGCAGCAGGGAGCGGGTGCCAGCCCAGCTCCGCCCCCCCCCCCCCCCCCACCCGCTGGTGTCCCCCGCCACCCTGCGTCCCACCCCCCCGCCCCGGCACTCGCCTCTCGAACTCTGCGCGCAGCAGCTTCTCCCGCTCCAGCACGGCCACGTGCAGCTTCCCCCATTCCTTCTCCACGTCCAGGGGGTGGTACCCGGGGGGCACCTTCAGCTGCCCCGACTGCACCGCGCCCTGCGCCCCCCCGGCCCCGCATCAGGCCGCCGGCACCGAGACCCCCCAACAGCCGGCGGGGACGGGGCGGGGGGGCAGCCCCGGCTGCCACGGCTCAGCCGCTCCAGAGGGACACGGCGGGAGCACCGAGGGATGCTGGGGACCCCCAAACCCCCGGGACCCCCAGACCCCTGGGACCCCCAACACCCCAGGACCCCCAGGACAGCCCAGGACACTGGGACCACGACACCCCCGGCAGCCCCAGCCCCCAGGATTCCAGCCCCTGGGACCCCCAGTTCCCCAGAACCCCCAAGCTCTCAGGATCCCCAGACCCCTGGGATCTCAAACTCCAGCGACCCTCAACTCCCCAGGACCCCCAGGACACCCCAGTTCCCAGGATCCCAGCTCCCCGGGACCCCCAGACCCCCAGGACCCCAGACTCCAGGATCTCAGCCCCCCAGGACCCCCCGGACCCCCCAGGACCCCATCCCCCGGGACCCCCGTCCCCCCGGCGCTGCCGCTCACCTCCAGGGACTGGAAAATGGCCTTGGAGCGGTTCTTGTCGGCCTCCTTGGCCGGCAGCTCTGTCTCCTTGAACTTCAGGAACTGGCGCCAGAGAATCTGCCAACGAGTTGGGGGGGCTAAGGGGGGGCAGCGTGGACCCCCGGGGTGCCACAACCCCCGCCGCCCCGCTGTGGGCACGGCCTGGGACCCCCCTGCCTGCCTGCCTGCCTGCACCAGCACTGCCTGCACATGGGTTGGGGGGGGGCGGGGGGGCAGCCGGGGCTGGGGGGGGGGGGGCAACTCAGGCAATCCCACACACACCCCCTAATTTTCCATGCGTGCAGAGCTGGCGGGGAGGGGGGGGGGGGAAGGAAGGGGCCGGGCGGGGAGCTGGTGTTTTGGCGTTTGCCACCGGTGACTCACGCGGAGCCTGGAAAGAGTGAGTCAGAGCGGCCCCCCCCGCCCGGGGCACCCCGGCACCACCGCCGGCACCTCCCCGTTGGCACCAGCACCAGCACTGACCCCCCCCACAGCCCCCCCGGGCCGGGCTGCAGGGACCCATCCGGGGCTCAGGGCCAGGCAGGGTCTCCCCGTCCTTCGCTGTGGAGCACCGGGGCCGGCATGAACCCGCCGCGGCATGAACCAGCCCCTGGCCGGGCTACCGGCCAACTGGGCCATCGCCAAACACCTCGCCAGGCCCCGTCCCGCCTCACCGGGGCCCTTTCATCCCCTGCCAGCACCGCGGCCCCGTCCCCCCCCCTCACCTCGATCTCCTCGTAGCTGGCGGGGAAGCGGCGCTCCTCGAAGAGGACGGTGTGCTGCCGGATCCACTGCAGCAGCACCGTCACCACCTCGTAGTACTCCTGCCAGCGCAGCTGCAGCTCCTGCGGGGCAGGGGGCAGAAAAAAACGCATGGGGACGAGCCCCTGGTGCAGGGAGGGGAGGTGGCCGCCCCCCCGCCCCCCCCCCCCAACTCACATTGGCTTTGACACCATCCTGCACCTCGGGCACACGCGGCATGGCGTCGTAGAGAGACGAGACGTAGGTGATGATGGATTTCTCGTCTGGCTGCGGCACGTCCACATCTGCACAGAGGGAGGGGGGTGGGTTGGGGGGGGGTCTGGGGGTGTCCCCCCCCTCCCAGCCCCGGGAGACACCGTCCCCTCCCAGCCCGGTGGGTACCTTCGGGGTCCAGCAGACGCGTCACCCCCAGGTCCCGCTCAGCCACAGTAAAGGCCTGGTCCAGGTTCTCCAGGTTGCTCTGACGATAAACCCGGTTCATGTCGATCAGCATCGGCCTGCGGGGGGGGGACACGGCTCAGGGGGGGGCCCTCGGGGGACCCCCAGCACCCAGCAGGCGCCGGTTGTTCAGAGAAACCCCAGGGATGGCAGCTCCGTGCGCTGCCGGTGCTGCCTGCGCCTCTGCCAAACCCCCCATCTCTGGTGAAACCCCCCTGGCCCCCCTGCCACTGCCTACAGCTCCCGCAGGCGCAGGCTGCGCTGGACCGAGTAAAAGGAGCCGCTGAGACCGGGGGCGGCCGGACATGCCACGACGTCCTCGCAGACCATCACCACCCCGTCCCGCGGCCCCGCGCCCCTGCGCCGCCGCGGCCGCTCCATGGCGAGACCCCGGGGAGCTCCTGCCGCGGTGGCGGCCGGGCGCAGAGTGCGGCGTGGCTGCGGGTGCCTCCTCCGCACCCCCACCGCCCCGCCCGGGCGCGGCGCCTCTGCACGTCCTCGCACTCCCCAAAACGCCGCGCGGCGAGACCCGCGGGGACCCGCCCGCCCGCGCCCCGGCACGCCGCGGTGGGCACGGCGCCCGCCGCCCCAGGGAAGGGGGGGGTCTGCGCCCGCCTGCCCGCGCAGGCCGCGGGTCGGGAGGTCGGGGTGGGGGCGGGGGAGCGTGGGAAGGCGGCGGCTCCTCGTGCCGCCCCGGCGCTGCCGGCACAGGCCGATGAGCCGGGACTTGTCGGGAGCACGTGCCTGCCCCGCGCGCGCCATCGCCCTGTGCCGCCGGGGGGGGCTGAATCCTGCCGGCACTGGGGCTGGGCACCACAGGGACGGGGCTGGGGGTGCCAGGAAAGGCGAGGGGAGCCCTGACCCGGCCTCACTCCACCTACTTGTGCCGGTGGATGATGGCGTTGAAGAGCCGCCCGTCCCGCCAGCTGGTGGTGAAGTTGTCACAGCGCAGGCCCTGGTAATCCTCCACCATCCGCTGCGACCAGAGCAGCAGCTTCTCCTTGGCCGTCATGTCCTCCGACTGCCCCGTCACCTGGATGTCCGAAATCTGCCGGGGCAGGGCAGGGAAAGGGGGGGGTCATGCTCCCACCGCAGCCCAAACAAACTGGCACCGGGGGGGCCCCGCGGAAACCACAGATCCTGGCACCCCCCGTGGCTGCAGCACCGGGCTCGGGGCCCACCTGGAAGTGGAGGATGATGGTCCAGATGAGCCCCAGCGTCAGCTTGGGGTTGCCGTCGGCGATGTCATCGTTGCGGATGTTGACCAGTTTCACCTGCGAGGTGGAGGCAGGCGGCGGCTGCAGGGAGGGCACGGGGGGGGGTCCCCCACCACGCCAGCAGCGCCGCGACACCCCCCCGATCTCACCTGGCGATGCTTCAGGTAGTTGAGGGCGATCTGCACGTTCTGCAGCTTGTGGAAGCGCATCCGGCCCTTCTCGCGGGGCTGCGGGGAGAGCGGGGGGGCCGTCAGCCGCCAGCACCCCCACCCCGCCACGGCACTGCCGCCACCCCGCCCCGGCTCGGCACCGGGCACCGCGGCGTGTCCGTGTCCCCCCTCCCACACCCCCGCACATGCCGATGCCACACGCCCTTGCACTTTGCCCCCGCTGGGGAGGGGCCGTTCGCCACCAAACCGGCCCCGTCAGGGCCAGGCAGCGCCGGGGCCACTGGCCGCCACGCCAGAGGAAGCCAAGCGCCGGGCGCGGTGTGAGAGCTGCACCCCCGCTCCCCGCGGCGCCCGTCCCAGGGGGGCCGGCACCCCCCAAGGCCACCCCGCTGAGCACCAGCCCCTGCCCCAACGGCAGCAGCTGCCTGTGCAGGCAGGACAGGCAGGAGGAGCGCAGGCACCGGATGCCCCGTCACCGCAGGGAGCTTGTGCCCCCACCCCGGCACCGCACATGGGCACCGCAGCCACCACCGGTGCCAGCCAAGGTGCCACCGCGCCCCGGTTCGGGCATCGCCGGCGCAGGAGGGAGCGGGCAGGAAATCCGCTGCCCGTCCGGCGGGGCCACGGGCAGGAAGCGCTGCCGGGCCGGACAATGGCGAGCGCGGCCGGCCTCGCCGCCACATCCCTGCCCCTGCCGCAGCAACCCGGCAGCGCCACTCCCCCAGCCCTCGCCAGCGGCACGGGGCTCTGCTTACACCCCGCAGCAGCGACCGGGTGCTGGGCAACCCCCCCAAAGCAGGAACTTGCCCACCCCTGCGAGGCCCCAGCTGGGGTCCCCCCGCCCCAGGCAAGCTCCTGCCTGGACAGACCCCCCTGGCCCCGCAGCTGCGGCAGAGCCGGGGACCCCCTGAGCCCCACACTGTGCCACTCAGACACGGGGGCAAGAGGGAAACACGAGAGAGCTGGGTGCCCTGTGGCCACCAGTGGCCCCGGGGAGCTGGGGGGGGGGGCCAGGTGCCACATCTCGCCACGGTCTTGCCCAGCTCCGGCCCCACAGCACCACTCCCGGTGCCACCACGTTCCTATCTCGCCGCTGCAGGCGAGGCCTGGCCCAGGGAAACCCACCCCGGCCGCCGGAGCACCCCAGGGTGCCGCCGCGCCTCCCCCCCGCCCCGCCGGCACACGGCGGTTCCTCCTCCGCGCCGAGCCGGGACGTGCGGCCATGCGGAGAGCAAAGGGCAGAGCCACACTCACCAACCGCAAGGTCCTGATCACGTCGCGCTCCCTCGGCTGCCCCGGCCGGAGCAGCGCCGAGAGGGGAGGAAGGAGGCAAAGGCCGGCGGGGGGACGGTCAGGGCAGAGCCGCCGGCGGGAGCCCAGCGCAGAGAAGCAGAGAGTTCACCAAAGCAAAGAGACGTCGGGGCGTTAGAGCCGCGGGGGGATGGGGGTGCGGGGGGCAGCCGCGCCGGCGGGGCTCGGGGACACGCCAGCACGGTGCCGGGCGGCTCTCCGGGACGGGACCGAAGCCAGGGGGGGAAGAGGCAGAGCAGGAGAAGAGAGGTGGGAGGCGGGAAGCAGAGGAGGGGGCGGCCGCAGCCGGAGGGTCCCGGCGCACGGGGTGGCGGCGGCGGCGGCGGCAGCGGGGGTGGCACCTACCAGCGTGTCCCCCGACAGCACCTCCAGCAGCGAGATGAGGTTGTGGCCATCCCGCAGGTCCTCGTAGAGGTCGTTGACATGACGCTGTGCCTGTGGGGACAGTGACGGCGTGACGGGGGGACCAGGGGGGCGCGGACGAGCCCTGCGGAGCCCCCACACACACTCCCACACCAGGGTGGCAGCCCAGTGACCCCCCCCCAGCGTGCACCGGGTGCTCACACGTGTCCCCAAGCACAGCCCGGTGTCCCCAGCCCGGTGTCCCCAACCCCGTGTCACACCCCCCAGCGCACACTGGCAGCTCCCCACCGCACCCGGGCCGGCTCCGGCATCACGTGGGGACCCGCTGCCCACCACGTTGGTGGCCATGGGGGGGTCAGACCTGCTGCCCACCATGTCGGTGGCCACGGGGGGGGTTGGACCCGCTGCCCACCACATTGGTGGCCATGGGTGGGGTCAGACCCACTGCTCACCACGTCGGTGGCCATGGGGCGGGGTCAGACCCACTGCTCACCACGTCGGTGGCCATGGGGGGGTCGGACCTGTTGCCCACCATGTTGGTGGCCACGGGGGGGGGGTCGGAACCGCTGCCCAGCGTGCCGCAGCCACGGGGTCCGTCCCCAGTGCGGGAAGGGAGAGGCGTGAGAAGAGAAAGAGCATTGGGGGGGCAGCCGGAAAGGGAGAGACCTACCTCTGCTCGCCAGTGCTGCACAGGGAGAGGCAGAGAGAAGAGAGAGGTTAGGAGAGGAGGCGGCGGAGGGGAGACAGCCCCGGCGTGGGCAGGGGGTGTCCAGGACCCGCCCTGGGCGCGATGGCGTGAGGACGGGCGCCCGGCGGGCGTGCGGGGACACGTCGGGGCGCGGGGGCCGGGGAGACGTCTCGGCGCGTGCCAGGCGCTGACGTGGGGCCGTGCCCGCCGCACCGACAGGCACCGGCACGCCGGTGGGGCTCGGCAGGGGCCGGGGGGAACAGCCCCCCCCCTCGGGGCAGGCAGGAAGGGCGAGGGCACCCCGGTGCCAAAGGAAGCCGCGGCGGTGCCGGGGCAGAGGGGGCGCGGGCAGGGAGCCCGGGCGGCATCAATGCCCACGAAAGGTCCCCGAGTGCCCGCGGGCAGAGCACCGTCCCCTCCCCGGCCGCTTCCCGGCACAGGCCTGGCCCCGCGCCCGGCACGGCCAGGGGCCAGCACAACCCCGGGCGAGCGGGCAGGCAGGGCGGGCAGCTCCTGCCTGCACGGGCCTCGGTGCTGCCGCAGCACCGGGAGAGGCTGTGCCGGCACGGCGGGACGTGGCTGGGGGGCTGCGATGGCGGGGGCCTCCCCGTACCTTGATGAGGTGTTTGTTGACCCATTTGGTGAAGGTTTTTTTCTGGACCCGGTCTCGTTCATCTGCAAGAGAAGGAGGAAGGGGGTGAGCGGGGGGGTCCCGGGGGGGTGTGGGGGTGCTGCCGGCACAGTGCGGGAGGAAGCGATGGAGCCGCGGTGAGTCACGGGGCGCGCGAGGGGAAGGAAACGGGCAACGCGGGTTGGCCCCTGCGTGCCAACAATGGCTGGGGGGGGCTGCCCGGCCCTGCCCTGAGCCCCCCCAAACCCCAGCGGGGACCCCGGTGCTGTGTGGGGCAGTGGGACGAGCCCGCAGGGGGTTTGTCCCGGCACCTACGCTGCTCCCAGGATGGGGGGGGGGCTGGGGCACCCCAGGGACCCCCAACCCTGTCCTGGCATGATGGAACCGACAGTGCTCTGCAGGCAGAGCCCCGGGGCTGCCTGCACTGTGGGCAGGGTGTCCCCCGCGGGCAGGGTGTCCCCCGTGGGCAGGCAGGGCTGTGGGCAGCGTGTCCCCCACAGGCAGGGTGTCCCCCGTGGGCAGGCAGAGCCACAGGCAGGGCCACAGGCAGGGTGTCCCCCACACACACAGCTGCAGGCACGGCTGCGGGGCCTGTGACTCACGGGCACTCCCTGCCTGCTACTGCCCTGTCATTAGGCGACGGGTGACGCAGCCAGGCCCCACCCCGCACCCTGAACCCCCCCCCCACAACCCCGCTAACGAGCACCCACCCCCCAGCACCCATCCCCGCTCCCCATGGCGGCAGCAGCGGGGGGGCAGCTCGCCCTCCTTGCCCCCCAGGACGGTGCCAAGGAAGGTTTGGTGGCAGTTGGGGACACCCTGGGCACGGGGGGGACGACGCCTCACGGTCACCCCACCCCAACACCCCCCCAGGCCCACGCGGCGGCTCGTGCCGGGTCTCGCCTCGCCGGAATGTGCCGGGATCTGCCCAGGCGGCACCCACGGGGGGGGACACCAGGCACCCGACACCCCAGGGGGGCACACCGGGCACCCAGCACGGCGGGCAGCGAGCGGCAGGAAGGAAGCGTGGGGCATGGTGGGGACGGGTGCTCCGAGGGGGGGGCGCTCCCGGCAGGACCCCGCACCCCATGAGCCCACGACGCGCCGGTGAGCCCCAGCCGGGAGCACCCAGAGCCCAGGGACAGGCAGGGACGGGCAGGGACGGGCAGGGACGGGCAGGGCAGGGCGTGGAGGAAGCGCCCGCCATGGGCAGGGCCGGCAGCGCCTGCGCCCGGCACGGACACTGCGGGGATGGGGACGGGCACCGGGTACGGGGCAGGTGGACCCTGGCGTGGGGGGCTGCCCCTTAGTGCACCCAGGGACCCCTGATGTGGGGGGGCTGCCCCATAACCTGCCCTGGGGACACCACCCCGACATGGGGGGCTGCCCCATAGCGCACCCAAGGACACCGCCCCAGCATGGGGGGCTGCCCCATAGCGCACCCAGGGACCCCTGATGTGGGGGGGTTGCCCCATAACCTGCCCAGGGACACTGCCCCGACATGGGGTCTGCCCTGTCGCCCACCCAGAGACCCCTGATGTGGGGGGGCTGCCCCATAGCGCACCCAGGGACCCCTGATGTGGGGGGGCTGCCCCATACCCTGCCCTGGGGACACTGGCCCGATGTGGGGCGCAGGGTCCATCCCCCCCCATGCTGCAGGACACGGCCCACGCCGACGCGGTGCCAGGAGCCCCACGGAGGAGCAGCCACCACCCCCCCGTCCCCATGTCCCCCCCCCGCTGCCCCCCGCTACCTTTCCTGCCCTCGGAGGCCCTCAGCACCGCCAGGTACAGGTTGTCCTCCGAGCCCGTGCGCTGGCCCCCGGCCAGAGCCTCCTCCGGGCTGCGCAGCCGCTGCCGGGACATGGTGGCCACCGTGGCCACCGCCCGCGCTGAGCACCGACACAGCTCGACTCGCCTCCTGCTCTGCCACTGAGGTGCAGGGCGGCCCCAGGGAGGAGACTGGGGGTTCCCCCCCCCCTTCTCTCTCTCCCTGCCCAGCTCGGGCAGGATCCTGCCCACAGGAAACCTCACGGCGCTGATTAACCGTTTCCTGCCCGCGCCCCGAGAGCCGCCCTGGGGGCTGCTGGGATGGGGCAGGGACCCCCCCGGACACACCGGGGGGAAGACCCCGAACCCCCCGGCCACAGCCCCCGGGGCCTCAGGACCCCCAGATCTGCAAGCCCGGGGGGGTTTGGGACCCCCAGACCCCAATGCTGCAGGACCCCTGGTCCCACACGCCAGGGCCTCGGGACCCCCCGATTTCCAAGCCCGGAAGGCCCCCCTGTCCCTACGCTCAGGGGCTGCAGCCCCCCCCCGGCCACACCCCCCCAGGCCCTGTCCCCAGGGACCTTGGCACCACTCCGCTCCCAAAATCCAGGGTCCTCAGGACCTCCCCCCAGCCCCACATCCCCCCCCATCCCCACACCCTGGGGGCTCAGGACCCCCCAATTCGCAAGCCCAGGCCCCACACTCGGGGTGGGGGGGGCTCAGAGCCCCAGTGCCCCTCCCGGGGGGTTCCGTTCCCAGGCCCGGGGGGGGGGGGGGGCGGAGACTGAGCCCCCCCCGGACCCCCCCGAGCGGGAAGGCGCCGTCCCCACGCCCACGCCGGCTCGGGGAGCCCCGCCAGGCCCCCCCCGGCCCAGCGGCGACGCATTCCAGGCGCTTCTGTGCCGCCTCCGGCGCAGCCAGGCCCACACTCCCCGCCAGCAGCTCCGGGTGGGCGGGGGGGGGGCACCCCACAACTCACGGGGTGCTCACACGGGATGGGGGAACCGGTGGAATCCCCCTCCCCAGGGACGCACCACGGAGCGGCCGCGTGACCGTCGAGCACGTGTCGCTGTCACCGGTGATGCCGGCAGCCTCGGGGACCCCCCTGGGACTGGGCAGGACCCAGCCTGGCCGCGTGTCCCTCCCTGGGGAGCCCGGTTCTGGGGACCCCCGAGCTGGGGGGTGGCACAGGGTGGGAGCCCACAGCTGCTCTCGGGGACCTCGGAGTGGCACAGGGATCTTGGGGCGGCACAGGGGAACTTGGGGTGGCACGGGGGTCCTTGGGGTGGCAGGGGGAACCTCGGGGTGACATGGGGATCTTGGGGTGCCACAACAAATCTTAAGAGTGGCACAGGGAACCTCGAGGTGGCACAGGGTCCTCAGGGTGCCACAGGAGACCTCGGGTGGCACAAGGCCAGCCACCCTGCCCGTGGCACCCAGCTCACCCTTGCCAGGGTGCAGGCAGGAGGGGAAATCGCAGCCCCAGGCGCCGTGAGCATGGCAGGGCCCGGCCCCACACCCAGCACACACGTCCCGCGTGTGCCGCACCAGTGCCAGCGCCCGCCCGACCCTCGCCCAGAGTCCGAGGGACACGGAGCCGCCGCATCCTCTCGCCGTGACTCACGGCACAACCCCGCGCCCTGCCCGGGGCTCGGCTGGGTCTGGCAGGGGCCCGGCAGCACAGTGCAGGCAGCCCGGCGCAGGCAGCCCGGCGCAGGCAGCACGGTGCTGCCGGCTCGCTGCCCGCTGGGGCAGAGCCAGGGCGGACGCGGAGGAATGAGGGCGGCAACGGGCTCCACACGCACATCCCCCGCCAGCAGCAGCACATCTGGCACATGGAGAACATCTGGCACACGGAGTGGCGGCGTCACGGGGCAGGGACCGACCGGAGCTCCGGCTCGAGGCGCCAACATCGGTACCATGGCGAGGGACGACGGCGACACCGGTGGCACCCCACGCACCCCGGGGCTGGCACCGCGCTTTGAAGCCCGGCGGAGGCGGAAGGTTCTGGCGCAGCCCCCCCGGGACGGGCAGGGCTCCCGGCGCAGGCAGCTGCCAGCCCGGCTGGCCGGCTGGGCCAGGAGCTGCGCTCAGGCCTGGGCCCCGCGGGGGCCGACGCGCAGCCGGGCCCGGCCCAGCCGCCCCCCCCCCCGGCATCACCCCGTGGCACCGGGACGGCGAGAGGCACCCAGGGACCCTGCGGGGGGGGTGCGACTCAGCCGACCCCCCCTCCGCACCCAGCGCCCGGCGGGCAGCGACGCGTCCCACCGCGCCCTGACCGGAGAGAGATCCAGCTGCACCCAGGGGTGGGGGGGGGGGAAGACAGGACCCCCCCACCCTGAGCCACTAGGCTGCGGCGTCACCCTGAGGTGTGTGTGGGCAGCTCAGCCCAAGCCGGCTGGGCTCAGCACAGCCCAGCTCAGCTCAGCTCAATCCAGCTCAGCTGGGCCCCCAGCTCAGCTCAGCTCAGCCCAATCCCCCTCAGCCTGGCTCAGCCCAACCCGGCTCAGCACAGCACAGCCCAGCTCAGCTCACTCCAGCTCAGCTTGGCCCAGCTCAGCTCAGCTCAACCCAACCCGGCTAGGCTCAGCTCAGTCCAGCTCCGCTTGGCCCAGCTTGGCTCAGCTCAGTCAAACCGGCTCAGCTTGGCCCAGCTCAGCTCAGCTCAGTCCAGCTCAACTTTGCCAGCTCAGCTCAACCCAGCCTAGCCAGGCTCAGCCCCGCTCAGCCCAGCCCAGCCCGGCTCAGCTCGGCTCGGCTGGGCCCGACTCAGCTCAGCCCGGCTCAGCTCAGTTCGGCTCAGCTTAAGCTGGGCTCGGCTCCCAGGGGCGGGGCTCTGGGGCAGACCCCGCCCCTTCCCCCCCCGCCCTGTCCCGGGACTCCCGCCCGTTCCCGGGTCCCCCTCACCCCGCAGCCGCCCCCCGGTCCCCCCCGGTCGCTCCACTGGACCCCTCCCCCCGACACCCGCTCCCCCCCCCGTCCCCCCCCCGCTCCCGGCTCCCTCCCACTGCCCGCCCGGGCCCCGCTCCCCCCCCCCCCCCCGCTGCCTCCGCCCCCCCCGCTGCCGCCACCGCCCCCCCCCCCGCTGCCGGTACCGGCGCAGCAGAGCCGCTCGCTCAGGTACCGGCCGCCGCTCGGGCCCGGAGCCGCCCCCGAGCCACCCCCCGCCGGGGCTCCCCGCCATCGCCCCACGGCTCCGCCACGGCGACGGGGACAGAGGCCGCCCGCCCCCCCCCGCCCCGTCCGCCCCCGGGGGGCCCCGCCCCCGCCCTTGGACCCGCCCCCCCGGGACCCCCCCAACACCCAGGGACCCTCCCGGACGCAGGGACCCCCCTTTCCTCCCGCACCCTGTGCTGGGGACCCTGCGCCCCACACAGCCAGCACCCCCCCCCCGGCACCCAGACACCCCGAATCCTGTGCACCCCCAATCCTGCGCACCCCCCCGGCACCCCTTCCCCCCACCCAGCACCCCAAATCCTGCTCACCCAGTACCCCCCAGCACCCCGCTGCCCTTCTCCTCGCTTCACCCCGATACCCCCACCAGCCCCCTCTCCCCGCCGCCGCAGGCAGCGCTGGGGCCCCCCCCGCACCCCACTCCTCTGCCCCCACTCCCCGAGCCTCACGCAGGTCCCCCATTACCGCAGCCACGGGGCACCCCAACACCTCCAGCACCCACAGCCCGGGGGGGGGGCCCGGCTGCAGCCCCCCCAGCAGAACAAGCACCCGCGGGGGGCTGGGGGTGGCACCGCGGGGGTCCCCCAGACCCCGTCGCGCGCGGCCACCTGCCTCCTCGCCCCTCGCCGCCGCAGCAGCCGCAGCAGCCGCAGAGCTCCAAGGGCATCGCCCCGGCCAGGCCGCGGCTGCGGGCCCAGCTAAGCCAAGCCTTGCTGAGCCGAGCCTTGCTGAGCCGTGCCGAGCCGTGCCGAGCCTGGCTGCGCTGTGCCGCGCCGTGGCCGGTGACTCAGCCCCGGCTGTTCCTGCCCCCGGCCCCGCTCCCGGCCAGGACGGACCATCCCACCCCCGGGACCCGCCGCCGGGACTCGCCGCCGGAGCAGCCGTGGGCCACCGGCCAGGCCGAGCGGGAGCCACGGCGGGGGCTGGGCCACCGGGAACCGGCCACGGCGCAGCGGGGAGAAGACGGGGCTTTGCCGCAGCCCCTGCGTGCTGGGGGGGGGGGCTGGAGCCCGGACACCCCCCGGGGAGCTGCGGGGGGCTGGGGGGTGTCTCGGGGCACAACCACGGTGGGAGCCGCCGCCGGCGCAGGGGCTGGGCACAACCGGGCACCGTCCCACGGCGCGTCCACGGCCACGTCTGTGCCACCGAGATAAGGACACGGAGAGGCCGGGCGGGGGGGGGACACGGGAGGGCCGGGACGGGCGGTTAACGCCCGGCGAGCTGGAACCGGGACACACTTCCCTTGGGATGTGCTCGCCACGCTTGCCACGGCCCCGCCACCACCGGGCAACCCCGGGGGGGCCCCTCAACGCAGGCGAGAAAGCTGGAGGCCGCGGAATGCCCCCCCCACACCAGCTGGGGCCGTGCCGGGGAGCCCCAGCGCTGCCAATCCCGGTCCCCCGCCACAGCCCGGCCACTTCCCGCCAGGCCGGTGAGTCACCGGCATCCGAGCCCCCCCCCCGGCCCCCCCCGCGCCTGGCGCAGCCAGAACCGCCAGCACAGTGGAAAAGCTGAGTGGAGCGGATGAGGGGGGACACGGTGGGGGGGGACACCCAAAGCTCTGGGGGCCTCCCCCGCCCATCGCTGTGGCCGCCACGTCCCTGGCCACCGTTCTGGCAGCCCTGGCAACGGGAGCGGGGCCCAAACAAACAGCTGCCGCAAAACGCTCACCCCAAAACCGAAACCAGCCCCCGGATCCGCCCCCCCCCCCGCGTGTCCGTCCCCCCCCCCGAACCCGGATGGCCCCAACTCCTCTGCACCCCCAGACCCGCCGCCGTCCCGGTCCCTGCTCGGGGGTCCCTCCTCACCCCCTGGAACGGAGAAACCGGCCACCGGCACAGGCGGGGCCACGGGGCCCACGGGAAACACCTGCCCCGGCACCGCGGGGCACCCCCCCCGTCCCCCCCCCCCCATCTAGTCCAAGAACGACGCTCAAAAATAACCCCCCCGCACCGGCACGGGCACCACGGGCTCAACCCCCCCCCCCCGAGCCCAGGAGGCGCAGAAGCGGGCAGGGCCGGGCGTGGGCAGCGCTGCCGGAGCCCCCCCGGGACCCCCCAGCTCCAGGGGGGGGTCCCAGCGCGTTGCGGCGGGGGGGGATGACGGGCCCGGTCAGGTGTGACCTTCGGGTGCCCTTCGGGCAGCCCTGGGCAGGCGCCAGGGACAACGGGCCACCCCCCCAACACACGGCGGGAGGGCTCCTGTCAAGGTGCCCTGCCTGCTTTATCTGGCAGCAGGGCTGGCTGCAGGCAGCGCAGGCAGCGGTACGGGCAGGCCAGGCCGCTCGCTGCCGGGGGGGCTGCGGCATCGCCCACCGGCACAGCTCCCCGAGTTGTGGTTTCCCGGGGAGGGGGGGGACACGCCAGGGCTGAGCCGGTGCAGGCAGCAGGATGCAGGCAGCGCCGAGCGGGCAGCACGAGGCAGGCAGCAGGATGCAGGCAGGACCAAGCGGGCAGCGTGACAGCGCCCGGTGCCGCACACGGAGCGACGGAAACCGCAGCCAACGCCCTGGAAAGTGCCAGAGCTGGGCCAGGACCGCAGCGGGGGGGCCAGGACCATGGGGGGGGGGCAGGACCGCAATGGGGGGGTCCAGAACCGCAATGGGGAGGCCAGGACTGCAGTGGGGGGGCCAGGACCACAGTGGGGGGGCCAGGACCGCAGTGGGGGGGCCAGGACTGCAGTGGGGGGCTCCAGGACCGCAATGGGGGGCCCAGGACTGCAGGGGGGGGGCTCCAGGACCACGGCGGGGGGGCAGGAGCACAGCAGCTCGCCCCACGGTTGCCAGTGCTGCGGTGGCATGAGGGGTCTGGCAGGACCCCGGGCCTGGCTCTGCTGGGGGGGGGCATGTGGACACCCGTGGGGACCCCCCCCCCAGCCCTTCTGCCACACCGCGGGCAGCCCCTGCCTGCACCCCCGCAGCAGGCAGCTTCGCCCTGGATTTGGGGGGGGGGGGTAGCTGCCAGCACAGGGGTGAAGGTGATGGCGCAGGAAGGGGGGGGTGTCTATGAACCCACCAAATAACCTGCCCACGCAGGCAGCTGCCCGCAAGGACTCACATCTCTGCCACCACCCCGGGCCCCGCACCACTGGCCCCCCGCGCCCCCCCCGCCCCCTCCTGTCACCAGATCCCTGCTCCCAAAAATATTTGGCACCTTCAGGCCCCGGGGAAGCGCACCTGCTGCTCCCGGCGGGGAGATTCTGCCTTGGGGGGGGACGCAGAACTGACGGGAAGGGGGTTGGGGATGCTGGGGGGGGGCTGCCGGGGCCCCCCCACCCCCTCATGGTGTCGGGAGGGGGGGGGTCACGCTGCTGAGTCACGGCGGGTACCAGGATGCTGCATCCCCCCCCCCCCGGGATGCTCCCCCGCGGGGCGCGGGTCCCCCCTGAACCCCCCAGGCCCCCCCAGCCCCATCGGGGCGGCAGGTTCCACCCCTCCCTCCCCCCCCACACACACATTTCCCCCCCCCGCCGGGGAGGGGCGGGGCGAGGGGCCGAGCCGAGCCGGACTCACCTGCACCCCCCAGTCCGCCCAGTTCGCCCCGTCGCCGCCAGTACCAGACCAGCGCGAGGGACGCGGCGTGTCCCGCGGCCACCAGCGACGGGAAAAGGGACCCCGTGTCCTCCATGGCGGGGGGGGGTCGCCTCGGCTCGGCTCAGCTGGGCCCGGCTCAGCCCGGCTCGGCTCGGCTCGGCTCGGCTCGGCGGGGCAGGGACGCGCCAGCGCCCGCCCCCCCCGGGGCAGCTCCCGCTCCGCCTTAACCCCTCCCGGGCCGCGGCGGGGAGGCGCCGTCCTGCCCTCTGCACCGGCAGGATCGGGCCCCCCCGGGTCCCGTGTCTGCCCCCCCCCCGCCCCCATCACTCACATCCCGGCTTTTTATATCCCGGGACGTGGCGGCGCCAGCCCCCCCCCCCCTTTTCCCCGGGTTCCCACACCCCCCCCGCTTCGTCCCGGCGGGTCTCACCTACCCGGCACGACCTTCATGGGCGCGGGCAGGGAACGGGCAGGGAGCGGGCAGGGAACGGGCAGGAGCGGGCAGGGAGCGGGCAGCAACGCGGCTCCGGTGGCGGCGGCGGCGGCGGGGGCGGGGGGGGGGGGGGGGGGGGCGGGCGCCGATATAAATAACCGGGACCCGTCACCGAGCCCGAGTTAGAACATGACCCGGGTGGGGGCGGGACGGGCGGTCGCGGCACCCCGGGACCCCCCGGACCCCCCCGGCGCTGGGGGGTTCATCCCGCCGCCGCCTCGGGGAGTGAATTACAGCGGCGCTAATGACTGGGAACGGGCTGCGGAGACGGAGATCGGGGGGGGGAGAGCTAGGGGGGGGGAGCTGGGGGGGGGGCTCGGGGGGGCGGCGGGACGCGCTTCACGCCGCGGGGACCCCCCCAGCCCCCCACGACCCCGTCCCCGCCCGCCGGGAGTCCGGGCCGGGTTTTCCCGCAGCGGACGAAAAACCCGGAGCCGGATCCACCGCGGGGGGGGGACGGGACGGGGCGGGTCCGGGGCTCCGCCGCCGCGTCCCACGGGGGGACAAACCCCCCCCCAACCCACGGGGGTCTGGGCAGGGGCTACGGCCGGTCCCCCCCCCGCCCCCCCCGGGGCAGAGCTCGGGGGAAACCCCCCACACCCGGGACGGGGGCGGGGGGGACGGGGGGGATGCCGGGGATGCGGCGGCAGGGCCGGTCCACGCGGGACGACGCTGCCCACGGGCGCAGCAGGGCCCGTGGCCCCCCCGGCCCCGTCCCCCCCCCGCGGGCCCGGTGACTCACGGCGCTGGCGGGAGCGCGACCGGCGCCTTCGCGCTGGAAACTTGGAGCGGCGGCAGCTGCCCGGGGGCTGCGGGGCTGAGTCACGGCCCGGGGGGGTCGGGGGGGGTGAGGGGGGGCCCCTCACCGCGGCCTCGGGGCGCCGGCTGCAGCTGCCCCACCCGGGGAGGACTGGACGGACAGACGGACGCCCCGCAGCCCCCGCCGGCTCCAGCTGCCGCCGGGATCGTGTGTCGCTGCGGGGGGGGGTGTGGGGGCAGAGGCGGGGACCCCCCGCAGCCCCCTCCCCACCGACAGCCCCGCACCCCCCAGCTGCCGCCGTCCGTCCATCTGTCCGGACCCGCCCTGTGCACAGCGGGGGGAACTTGGGGTGCAGCCCCCCCGCGGCACAACCCCCCCCGCGGCACAACCCCCTCCCCACGGCACAGCCCCCCCGGCAGCAGTGAGACCCCCGGCAGCACGGGGGGATCCCTAGCAGCCCACCCACCCCTTGGACATTGCAGGGAGCCGCCTCGCTGCCCCCGGCACACCCAGCCCCGGGGGGGTCACTGCAGCCCCCCAGAGACCCCCACAGCCCCCCAGGGTCCCAGCACTGTGCCCCCCCCCTGCCCCATGCAGGGGGGACACCGGGAGCTCTGCCGGGCCATGGGGTCCCCCTGGATGCAGTGGGGGGGGGGGGTCTCAGCAGCCCCCCCACCCCTGAGCTTGGCTGGGGAGGGGGGATGCGGCCCCAGCTCAGCGCTGGGGGCTGCTGGGGGCTGCTGAGCCCCCCCCCGGCGCGCAGAAGGGTTAAGGTGCCCCCCACCCCCCCCATGACAGCACCCTGGGGGGCACCAAGGCTGGTGAACCCCCACCCCCTCCCAGCCAGTCTGAGGGTGTCGTGTGTGTGTCCCCCCCCTCCCTGTCCCGCCAGTCGATACCTGGGGCCGAGCCGGGCTGGGGGGGCAGCCGGGACGCTCCCCCCGCCGTGGCGACAGGCTCCGTGTGCCGCTCGGCCTCGTCCTTCCTGCGGTAGAGCCGCTCCGCGGGGGGGGCACGTGCCCGCCGGGGCCGGAGGCGTCGAGGGGCCGCCGGGGGGGCTCGGCGGGGCGGCGGGGGCGCTGCAGGGACAGCGGGACGATCTCGGGGGGCAGGCGCAGGTAGCGGCGCAGGTAGGTGACCCCATCGTCCGTCAGGTACCAGTAGAAGTGGCGCCAGGCGAAGGTCTCGCGCACCAGGCGGCGGGAGCGCAGCGAGGCCATGGCCCGCAGCACCTCCACGTTGGCCACGCCGGGCAACTGCGGGTGCGGGCGGCGCGGCCGCGGGTCCTTCTCGGCCACCAGCACGCCCTCGCGGAACAGCAGCTCCAGGATGGCGCGAAGGCGCTCCAGGGGCATCAGCATCCCGGCCACCATGGCGAGGGGACGGCGCGGGGACGGCGCGGGGCTGGCGCGGGTCGGCGCGGGTCAGTGTGCTCCGGCACGGCTTGGGATGATCCGGCACGGCTCGGCACAGCCTGGCACAGCTCAGCGCAGCCGGGGATGATCTGGCACGGCTCGGCACGGCTCAGTATGATCTGGCACGGCTTGCTGTGTTCTGGCTCGGCACAGCCTGGCACAGCTCGGCACGGCTCGGCACGATCTGGCACGGCACGGCCCGGGATCGCCTGGCGCGGCTCGGCACGGCGCGGTACAGTCTGGGGGGGCTCGGCACGGCGCGGTACGGTCTGGCACGGCGCGGAAAGGCTGAGGGCGGTCTGGCACGGCTCGGCAAGCCCCAGCACGGCCCGGTGTGTCCCGGCACGGCTCGGTTAGACCCGGCTCCGTTAGACCCGGCTCGGTGAGCCCCGGCCCAGCCCGGCTCGGCTCAGCACGGCCCGGCCCGGCGCTGCCTGCAGCGGGCGGACTGGCGGCAGCTCCACCCCCGGGCCGGGGGGGGGGGCGGGGGGCCCCGGGCAGCCGCCGCTCGGCCCAGCCTGAGTCACCGGCCCCGCCCCGGCCCCGCCCGTGGGGGGGGGGGACACACAGACACGCGGCCGGGCCCCCCCCGGGCCCCCACAAACGCGCCGCCCGCCCCGACCCACCCGGCCGGTTCCCGCGTGGGTCCCGCCCCGCCCCGGAGCCGCCGAAGATGGGGGACACACACACCCCCCCAGCTCGCTGGGGGGGGACACCCCGCAACTCGTGGGGGACCCCGAACTCGGGGGGGGGACTGTCAGCGCGGGGGGGGACACCAGGGGCACCCCCCGCATCCCCCGGCGGAGCAGGCAGGGCCGGGCAGGGCCGCATCCTGCCAACGTCAATATTTGCTCCAGGCCGGTCCCTGATTATTCAGGGGCGGGGGGGGCCGGGGGGGGCCGGCGGGGGCCGCAGCCCCCCAGGGGGGACCCCACGTCGCGGGTGGGGGTGGGGCAGGACGGTTCCGGCGCAGCTTCGCCCCCCCCCCCCGGGCTGGCAGGTGGGGACGAGGCAGCTGCCACCCGCGGCCACACCCCCCCCGCGGCGCCCCCCCTCTTCCCGGTACCGTGGGGACCCACGGGGGTGGGGGGGGGGGTATGGGGGGGGGGCGGCCCCCCCCCCCCCCCCCCCCCCGGCAGCCGGATACTTCGCCACCACGTGCCGGGACCAGGAGGGACTCTGGGACCCCCCCGATGGGGGACACACCCCCCCCTATACCCGGGGGGGGATCGCGGCCCCACAGCCCTGGAACAGGAGAGGGGCCCCCCCACCCCCCGGCCAGGGCTCCCCCGGCCCCCCCGGCACAGGAACTGGGGGGGGGATGTGGAGGGGTCTGGGGGGATGCAGGAGCCTCCAATTGTGGGGGGGGGGAACATGGGGGGGCCTTGGGTATGCAGGAGCCCCCCAACGGTGGGGGGGGCACATGGGGGGGGGCTGGGGGACGCAGGAGCCTCCCAACATCAGTGAGGGGACATGGGGGGGGCTGGGGGAGGCAGGAACCCCCCAAGTATGGGGGGGGGGGGTAATTGGGGGTCCTGGGGGATGCAGGAACTCACAGCAGCGGGGGGGGGGGGGATGGGGGGGGGCTGGGAGATGCAGGAGCCCCCCAAGAGCGGTGGGGAGACGTGGGGGGGCTGGGGGATGCAGGAACCGCCCAGCAGTGGGGGGGGACATGGGGGGGTGGCTGGGGGATGCAGGAACCCCCCAACATCAGTGAGGGGACATGGGGGGGGGCTGGGGAACGCAAGAACCCCCTAACAGTGGGGGGGGAGACATGGGGGGGGCTGGAGGATTCTGGAGCCCCCTAAGAGCGGTGGGGGGATGTGGGGGGGGCTGGGGGACACGGGAACACCCCGTGTGTCCCCCCCCTCCTCCCTGGTGACACACTGCTGGGAGCGCTGAGATTTACTGGGAGTCGGGGGGGGGGCAGTGGGAGGGGCAGCGGGGGGAGCAGTAGGGTGCAGTGAGGAGCAAGGGGGGGGGGGGAGCAGTGACCCCGCCCCAGGCCCGGGGGGGGGCTGCACAGCCCCAGCCCTGCAGGTGCTGATGGGCCCCCCCCAAACCCGCAGGATCGGGTGATGTAACCGCGGGGGGGGGGCGGGGGGGGCCCCGCTGGGCCTTGCCCAACTTCCCCATCCCGCTGATGTTGGGGGACGGGGGGGGGGGAGCAGAGAGCCCCCCCCACCCCCCAGCACAGGCACCGCAGAACCCTGGCAGCGAGGGGGGGTGGCGAGGAGGGGGCAGTTATGGGGGGGCACGGAGGAGGTGTGGGACCCCTGGTCCCACCCAGCCATGTCCCCCCCCTGCCCCCCCCGGGATGGCAACAGGAGCGGTGACACCCTGAGTCACCCCAGACCCCCCCTGGCCCGCGGGGGGCACTGAGACCTCCCCACAACCACAACCCGGGGGGGGGGACACCCGCGTCCCCCCTGGCATCACCAGGTCTCACATGAGCCCTGGGAAAAGGGGGGGGACATCACCCCATGAATGTGTGCGTGTCCCCCGGGGCCCCCCCAGCCGGGTCACGGCCGCGGGAATCGCTGAGTCAGCGCCGGCCGCGCTGATCCGCCGCGACGGGACAGCGGAGTCACCTCCGGGCGCGGTGCCGGGACCCCCCCGCGCCCCCCCGGACACCCCGCGCCCCCCTGGACCCGGCGTGCGCCCACAAAGGCTCCGGCATCGCACCTTTTGGGGGGCGGGGGGGCCACCGGCTGCCAGCTCATGGCGCTGGGGGGTGCTGGGGGGGGCCGGGGGGACCGGGGGGGGGTCGGGGGGTCCCTCTGGCCCTGCCGCTTCTCACCAGGAACCAGAGGTGGAGGGAGGGGGCACGGCCTGGGATCCCCCCCCCCACCTCGGCCGGGCCTGGGCCACCACCATCACCGGTGTCTGTGCCACCGCCCCCGCCCGGACCTGGGCCACGACCGTCACCAGGGCCTGGGCCACAACTCGCCAGGGCCTGGGCCACCACTCTCACAGTGTCTGGGCCACCGTCCTCGCCAGGGCCCGTGCCACGGCCCTCACCAGCGTCTGTGCCACGACCCTCACCCGGGCCTGGGCCACCACTCTCACGGTGTCTGGGCCACGACCCTCCCCAGCACTTGTGCCACTGCCCTCACCGGGGCCAACGCCAGCCCGGCCCAGCCCCATGAGGCCACGGGTCCTGCAGCAGCTGCTTGCCCCCTGCGATGGCCAGTTGCCCCCCACAATGGGCCACTTGCCCCCCATGATGGGCTGCTTGCCCCCCACAATGGGCCGCTTCCCCCCGTGATGGCCACTTGCCAGCTGCAATGGCTGCTTGCCCCCTGTGGCAGACGCTTGCCCCCTGTGATGGCCACTTGCCTGCTGCAGTGGCTGCTTGCTCCCCGCAATGGCCATTTGCCCCCCACGATGGCCACTTGCCCCCCACGATGGCCACTTGCCAGCTGCAATGGCCGCTTGCCCCCTGTGGCAGACGCTTGCCCTCTGTGATGGCCACTTGCCCCCCTGTGATGGCCACTTGCCCCCCACAATGGGCTGCTTGCCACCTGCAATGGCCACTTGCCCCCACGATGGCCACTTGCCAGCTGCAATGGCTGCTTGGCCCCTGCGGCAGCCGCTTGCCCCCCGCGATGGGCCACCTGCCCTCTGCAATGGGCCACCTGCCCCCCGCAATGGGCCACCTGCCCCCCATGATGGCCACTTGCCCCCTGCAATGGGCCGCCTGCCCCCTGCAATGGACCGCCTGCCCCCCGCAATGGGCCAGCTGCCCCCCGCAATGGCCGCTTGCCCGCTGTGGTGACACGGGCAGTGGCAGCCCCGTGACCGTGTCCTCGGGCGCCCGTTACTCACGGCCCAGCGCCCCGCTCTGCGGCACGGCCCCCCCGCCCCCCCCGGCCCGCGGGACCCCCCGGGACCCCCCCGCTGCTCCCGCCCGCACTGCAGCAGCTGCCCGCGCGGCCCCGCCGCTGGGGGGGGGAACGGACCCCCCCGGGATGGGAACGGACCCCCCCGGGATGGGAACGGAGCCCCCCGGGATGGGAACGGAGCCCCCCGGGATGAAACTGCCCCCCCGCCCCCCCCGTACCCTTCAGGGCGCTGATCTCGTGGCGGATGCAGCGGCTCGGACCCTCCATGGCCGCTCCCGCCGCTCCCGCCGGTCCCGCAGCTCCGGGCGGCCCCGCCCCGCCCCGCCCCCCCCCGCCGCTGCGGCACCGCCTGGCCCCCCCCGCCCCCCCCGGCACCTGCTGGGGACCGGCCCCGCGGCCCCGCCCCCCCCGGCAGCACTGACCGCCCCAGCACGGCACCGACCCCCCCATCGGTACGGAACCCCCCAAAAGCACAGACACCACATCCCCCCCGCACCCCCAGTACATCCCAGCTCCCCCCACTCTCACCCCCCCCACCTTCCCCCCCCCCCAGTCCTGCCCCCCCCCCCCAGCCCAACACACACACACACCGGGGCCCCCCCTTATCCCCGGGGGGGCTGCGGCTGCCCCACCCCCCCCTCCACCCCGGCAAAGCCCCAGCGGGACCCCCCAAGAGCCGCTCTTGGGGTGTCGTCCACCCCCGAGCCCCCCCCGGCGCAGGCCTGAGCCCTGTCGCAGTGCGGCCAGCGCTGGCGGGGGGGGGGGCAAGCGGGGGGGGCGCCCCCAGATCCCCCCGCGGCCCAGCTGCACGCCGAGGGGCGCTGGGGGGGTCCGGTTGCCGCCGCTGCCAGCCGCGGTGGCCGTGGCGTTGGCCACTGTCCCGGTTTCGCTTCGTGCCGGCCACAATCCCGGCTCGAACGCGAGGCCACAGCCCGGCAAACACCGCAGCCACCGCCGGCACACAGTGGCTACCGCGGTGCCCAGGCCTGTGGCCAGCGCCATGGCCGCCGCGGTGGCCAAAGCCGCTCGCCCGCTCGCCCAGCCGCGGGTGCCCCCGGCACAGCCGGGCCTCGGCCTTGGCCAGTCCCCGCGGTGCCGTGGCCACCGGCACGTGCCGCCAGGCGAAGCCGCCAGGTCCCGGGGCCACCAGCCTCATTGTTGCCACGAGCCCGCGGGCACCCGGGGGGTGGCTCCCAGGGCCGTGGCGCTGCTGCTGGTGTCCGTCCCCCCCACCCAGTGTCCCCCGTTTGTGGGGGGGCCCCGAGTTCCCCCCAGCAGTGCCACGAGGGTCCCTTGGCCGCGGCACCGGGGGGGGCCACCGGTAGCCACAGGGCACCGGACACCCCCAGGGTGAGCGGGTGGGGGGTGTCATGTGTCCCCCCCCAAAGGAAGCTCCCAGCACCCAAATGGGGGGGGTGGGGGGGGGAGCAGCGCGGGCAGGCGCAGGCAGGCGCAGGCAGCGCGCGCCCCTTGTAAGGGCATGGCCGTGGAACGGCCCCCCCGGCCCCCCCCGGGCACGCGCCGGCCCAAGGGCACCAACAACCCCCCCGCCCCTGACCTTGACCCCAGCGCCCACCCGCAGTGCTGCCTCCTGCTGCCCCAGACTCCCACTGCCCCCCCCAGGCCCCCCCAAGTGCCACAGACCCCACGGGGGGGGGGGGGGCGGGGGGGGACCGCGGGCACAGCCCCCCCCCCTGCCCGGCCACGCCGAGACCCCACCACCGGCACCGACACCCCGGGGCGGGGGGGGGGAAGCCCCTGAGCGGGGGGGCAACCGCTGGAGGGGGGGGGCAGCCCTGGGGGGGGGCGGGGGGGTCCCGGCCCTGCCGGCGCTTGACGTGCCCTATTATGGGAATGAGCCGCCGAGCTCCCCCCGGGCGGCGCCCCCCAAACCGGCTGCCCCCCCCCGCGCCCCCCCCCCAAATCGGGACCCCCCCAGCGTGTGCGGCCGGGGGGGGGGCGGGGGGGGTCGGTACCTTTGTATCGCTCCCGCACGTCTTCGTAGGCTCGGACAAAGTCCTGCTCCTCGGGGGCGGGGGGCAGCAGCCCCAGGGGTAGGTGGCCATGGCGGGGGGGGGGGGGGCGCTGCCGGCGGGTCCAGTGGCCGCGGTGGCGACTGGCCGGGGTGTCCGGTGGGCGCGTGTCCGGCCCAGCCCGGCGGGACGGGACGGGCCGTTCCCCCGCCCGGCCCTTAAAGGAACCGCCGGGAGCTGCCGCGGGGGCACCGCCCCCCCCGGGCACGGCCGCTATGGGCACGGCCCGTCTGGGGGGCACGGCCCCTCGTCTGGGGGGCACGGACACTATGGGGCACGGCCAATCTATGGGGCACGGCACCCCCGTGGGGCACGGACCCTCATCAACGGGACATGGACCCAATGGGGAACGGCCACACTGTGGGGCACAGACCCTATGGGGCACGGCCAATCTATGGGGCACAGCACCCCCCAGAGCACAGCACCCCCCGGGGTATGGCCCCCCTATGGGTCACAGCACCCCCCCAGGGTGCAGCCGATCTCTGGGGTGGGGGGTGCTGAGGGACTGGGGGGGGCGCAGGTGACGGGGGTGGGACAGGGGGTGCTGGATACACCCCCCCGGCTCCCCCCACCCTCACTTTTGGGGGTGCCCCCTCCTCCAGCCCCACACAGAGACCCCCTGGCCGTGCCCTGGCTCCCCCCAGGGCGCCGCAGCGAGTGTCGTTCCCCCCCGGGGGGAGGGGACGGGTGCCCCCCACCCCCCCCGCCCCCCCCGGCCGCCGGCCCCATGAGCACGGGGGATTTATAAAGCTCCTGCGAAACCGCCCCCCCCTCCCCGGGCCCTGGGGGGGCCCCGCTCTGCCGGGAGTGACATCCTCCCCCCACGGCAGCCGGGGGAGGCCGCGGTGGCCCTGGGCAAGGGGAGGCCAGGGGCCACCAGCCCCCACTGACGGAGCTTCCTGGGCCCTAAATATAGAGCGAGGCCGCGGGGCCGGCGGGGGCCAGGAATAGCCCGGGGGGGTGCTGGGTGCTGTATGGGGGGTGCTGGGTGCTGGGGGTGGGGCTGGGTGCTGTATGGGGGGTGCTGGGTGCTCGGGGGGTGCTGGGTTCTCTGTGGGGGTGCTGGGTGCTCTATGGGGTGTGCTGGGTGCTGGGAAGGGTGCTGGGTGCTGTGGGGGGGTTCTGGGTGCTCTATGGGGGTGCTGGGCGCTCCATGGAGGTGCTGGGTGCTGTGGGGGGGTACTGGGTGCTGGGTGCTCTATAGGGGTGCTGGGTGCTAGGGGGCGAGGCTGGGTGCTGTATGGGGGGTGCTGGGTGCTGTATAGGGGTGCTGGGTGCTGGGGGGGTGCTGGGTGCTCTATGAGGGCGCTGGGCGCTGTCGGGGGGTACTGGGTGCTGGGTGCTCTATAGGGGTGCTGGGTGCTGGGGGGGCGAGGCTGGGTGCTGTATGGGGGTGCTGGGTGCTGGGGGGGTGCTGGGTGCTCTGGGGGTGCTGGGTGCTCTATGGGGGCGCTGGCTGCTGGGGGGTGCTGGGTGCTCTGGGAGTGCTGGGTGCTCTATGGCGGTGCTGGGTGCTCTAAGGGGGTTGCTGGGTGCTGGGGGGGGTGCTGGGGGGGTGCTGGGTGCTGGGGGGGGGCGCCGGGTGCTCTATGGGGGCGCTGGGTGCTCTATGGGGGTGCTGGGTGCTGTTTGGGGACACACTGGTCACCCCACAGGGACGCGCTGGGTGCTGTACTGGGACATACTGGGCACATGCCAGGGGACACCCCCACACACACACCCCTCAACGCATCCCCCCCCACTGCTGTGCCCCACCCCGGGCACCCCCTTGCCCCCCACCCCCGGCCTCAGCACCACGGTGTCACCGGATGCTACCACTGGACATGGCACGTGGGGACACCCCAGGATGTGGCCTGGGAGTTGTGGGGACACCCTAGGACACCGCGACATGCTGCAGGGAAACCCTGGGGACGTGGCCACGTGGGGACACCCCAAGGACATGTCCTGGGAGTTGTGGGGACACCCTGGGGACACACCAGGACAGGCCACACACTGTGGGGACACTCTGGGGACACCCCAGGACAGGGCCAAGCGCTTCAGGGACACCCTGGGACGTGTCCTGGGTGCTGTGGGGACACCCCAAGATGCAGCCATGAGGGGACACTGCAGGACATGGCCTGGGAGTTGTGGGGACACCCTGGGGACACCCCAGGACAGGTCCATGTGATGCAGGGACACCCCAGGGACATGTCCTGGGTGCTGTGGGGACACCTTGGGGACACTCCAGGATGTGGCCTGGGAGCTGTGGGGACACTCTGGGGACACCCCAGGACACAGCCACGTGCTGCGGGGACACCCTGAGGATGTGTCCTGGGTGCTGTGGGGACACCCGAGGACGTGGCTGTATGGGGACACCCCGGGACGTGTCCTGGGAGCTGTGGGGACACCCTGGGGACACCCCAGGACAGGGCCACGCGCTGTGGGGACACCCTGGGACTATAGGGACACGGCCCCACTGGGCCACCCTGGGGCCACTCTGGTGGCCCCCGCTCCCACGGCAGAGCTGAGGGGACACTCAGCCTCGTCCCTAGCAGGTGGCCCTGGGGTGTCCCCCCTGTCCCGTCCCCCCCCCGGTGCCAGCAGAGACCCCCGGGGCCCCTCAGCCGCCCTCCACACTGTGGCACCAGCCCCGCGTGGGGACACCGGGGGTGTCATGGCACGACACCACGTCCCCCACGGCGGCACCGCTCCCTGTCACTACGTCACCCCCCCTCCGGCGCAGCACGGGGCTCCTGTGCCCCCCCAGACCCCCCCCGGCATCGCCCTGCGGCATCACCCCACACTGGCCACGCCAGCCCCTCCCGGGGGTGGCTTCACCACGACATCTGTCCCCTCCCCAGTGTCACCATCGGGGGACCCCCCGGGCACGGATACGGCGGCGCAGAGTCCCCCCGTCCCGGCGCCCACGGGCGCAGCCGGCGCAGACCCCCCGCCCCCGTCACCGCAACGGCTCCCGGCTCGCGGGGACCCTCCCGGGTGCCACGTCCCCCCCGCCACGTCCCCCCCGCCGTGTCCCCGTCCCCCACCTGCGATCCTGATGACAGCCCTCTCGGCGGGGTCCAGCACGGTCCCGCTGCCGCCGGCCGCTGCTTTGGTGCGTTTGGAGCGCTGGTGCCGGGCCAGGTTCCAGGGCAGCGTGTCCCCGCTGCTGCCGCTCGAGCTCTCCTCCGCCATCGCCCCCCGCCACGGCTCCTGCGCCAGAGGGGACAGTGGTGGCTCAGGGGACACCGCCCGGGACCCCGGCACCCGCCACGCGCCACCGCCGGGGCCTTCGGGTGGGCCCCGGAGCGTCGCGGCTCCACCTGCGGCGGCACAACCGAGGCCTCGCGCCCGCAACGCCCCGCGGTGGCACTTGGGGACTTGGCTCGGGGCTGGGGGGGCGAGGCTGTGGTGGCACTTGGGATGACATGGCCACGGTGGCACTTGGGGACTCGGCTCAGGGCTGGGGGGACAAGACCGGGGTGGCATCAGGGGACTTGGGGGGACAAGGCTGCGGTGGCACTTGGGGACTTGGCTCGGGGCTGGGGGGGCGAGGCTGCGGTGGCACTTGGACACTTGGGGGGACAAGGCTGCGGTGGCACCGGGGGACTTGGGGGGATGAGGCTGCGGTGGCACTTGGGGACTTGGGGGGACAAGGCTGCAGTGGCACTTGGGGACTTGGGGGGATGAGGCTGCGGTGGCACCAGGGGACTCGGGGGGACGAGGTTGCGGTGGCACCGGGGGTGACGTGGCCATGGTGGCACTTGGGGACTTGGCTTGGGGCTGGGGGGACGAGGCTGCGGTAGCACCAGGGGACTTGGGGGGACAAAGCCACGGTGGCACCAGGGGTGATGTGTCCACAGTGGCACTTGGGGACTTGGCTCAGGGCTGGGGGGACAAGGCCACAGTGGCACCAGGGGACTTGGGGGGACGAGGCCACAGTGTCACTGGGGGTGATGTGTCCATGATGGCACTTGGGGACTTGGCTTGGGGCTGGGGGGACGAGGCCACAGTGGCACCGGGGGACTTGGGGGGGCGAGGCCGCGGTGGCACCGGGGTGTGCCCAGGGGGGGTTGGCAAGCGGCACGTCACTGCCGCTGCCACCATGTCACCGCCGCCCCCGCGCGGTGACACCGGCGCGGGGGCTTCTCCCGGCCAAGGTCAAGGGTCCCTTTGGCCAAGGTCACGGGGGGGGGTGATGGCATCGGGAGGGTCCTGTCCCGGCCCTTGGGGACATTTTTAGCCAAAATCCTTCCAGAAGGTGCCCCCGGGGCCCGTCAGGCGGGAGCGGAGCCAGCCCCGCCCCTCCCGACCCCCCCGGGCCCCCCCAGGGAAGCTCCTGAGCGTGGGAACACGCGGGGGGGGGAGTGGGGGGAGAACACGCGTGTGGGGGCTGAGCGGGGGGGGACATGCGGGAGGAGAGCGAGCGGGAGGGGACACACGCGTGGGGGGGGTGATGGGGGACACACACACACGCGGGGGGCGTGATGGGGGGAACACACACGCGGGGGGGGGCACACGCGTGGGCCAAGCCTGACTCCCCAGCTCCATCCCCCCGCACCCCCCCGCACCGACGCGCCGCTTCCCCCCCCATCACCCCCCCACTGCCTGAGCCAGAAACACCCCCGGACGCCCCCCCCCAGCACAGCCCCCCCAGCACAGCCCCCCCAGCACAGCCCCCCCCCAGCACAGCCCCCCCCCGCAGCACAGCCCCCCCCTAGCACAGCCCCCCCCCCCCCAGCACAGCCCCTCCCCACGCTGCACACACACCCCCCGCACCCCACGGACCCCCCGCTCACAGGACCCCCCCCCGCAGGTCCCGGCCCCACGCGTGATGGGGGGGGGGGGGGGGGGGGGGCTGTCCCCTCCGGACTCACCGAGCGCCGCGCTGTGCCCCGCTCCGCGCCGGGGGGGCATGACCGGAGGGGGGGGGTGGGGGGTGTTGGGGTCCTCCGGGGGCGCTGGGGGGGGAGATTGGGGGGGGGCGGCTCCACCCGCACCGGCAGCGGCTCCCGCAGCGGCGGCGGGGCCCGGCAGCGGGGGGGGGCGGGGCGGGGCGGGGCCGGGGGGGCGGGAGCGGGGGGAGGGGAGGGGGGGAGGGGGGGCGCGTATCTCACCTCCCCACCCGCCCGCGCGGCCGCGGCAGCCGCAGGAGGAAGAGGAGGAGGAGGAGGAGCGGGGGGGGGGGGGACGGACCCCCACCCGTGCGCCGGCGCGGGAAGGGTTAAACCCCCCCAGTGCCCCCAGTGCAGCCGCGGGGTGCGGCCTGGCCCCCCCCCCCCCCCCCCGCACTCGGTACCGGCAGGAGCGGGCAGGGACAGGGGCAGGAGGAGCGGCGGGAGGCAGGAGGGGCGGGAGGGGCAGCAGTACCTGCGGGCAGGGGCAGGCAGCGGCGGGCAGGGGCAGGCGCGAGGTGCAGGCAGGAGCGGGCAGCAGCAGCAGCAGCGGGCAGGGGCAGGCCTGACCCCTCCCCAGCAGCTCCCCCCCCGGCACAGCCCTGCCCGGACCCCCCGAGCTTGGCCACGTGCCACCACGCGGTGCCAGGCACGGGCAGCACCGGGAGCCGCGTGGTGCAGGCAGGGCGCAGGCAGGGACCCCTGGGCCACCAACCGCCCTCCCCGTGACCCAGTTCCTGCCCGTTTGTTTACACCACGGTGGCACTGGCCGGCGACACCACGGCGAGGCCGAGCACGGCGCAGGAAGCTGCGGCGGCGCCGGCAGGAGCACGGGCAGGAGCACGGGCAGGAGTGCGGGCAGGAGCGCAGGCAGGAGCGCAGGCAGCGCGGTTGGCGGTAGCGCTGCTGCAGCCGGAGGCCACGTGAGCCGCCGCGGCTGCCGGGATCCCACCGCGCGGCCTCCGCGCCCCAGCACGGGCCCCCGTCCAGCTGCCCACACCCTGCCCACGCCCTGCCCGCACCCTGCCTGCACCCTGCCTGCCGCCGCCGCCGCCTCTCCGGCTGCAGCCCCGCGGTGGAGCTCGGGGCCGGCTGTGGCGCTGCGGGGGGGGCCGGGCCCTGGCACCGGGGAGACTGTTGGGAACCAGAGACGGGGCCGGGAACTGGAGACCCCCAACTATGGGCCTGAGACCCCCAACTATGGGGCTGGATCCCAGTACCCCCCAGTACCCCCCAGAACCCCCAGTACCCCCCAGTACCCCCCAGTCCCTCCCAGCCCACCCAACCCCACACCGCCGCCACGCACCAGACCAACCCTGTGACCCCCACCCTGGGGGCCCCGGGGGGACCCCGGCACGGGCTGGGGGGGCTGAGGGCGGGGTGTCCCCCCCCACCTCCGCGGGGTACTGGGGTCCCTACCGCCGCGTGTGCCGCCCGCCGCTGGCGCTGGCCTGGGCCCCTCCGCACCCCTGGGCCGGTGGCACCCCCCGACCGCAGCCGCGGGAAGGCGGCGGCACCATGGGAACACCATGGGGACACTGGGGGGACACTGGGGTGTCACCGGGGCTGCCGGTGCCCCCGTGCTTGGCAGAGCCGCCCTGGCCGTGGTCATGTGCCGGCGCCGGTGACCCCCTCGCCAGGAGCCCCGGACAAAGGGCCCCTTTCAGCCGCGCGAGGCCCCTCGGGGACAGGGGACAAAGGTCCGGCCTGTCGGCGCCGGCAGCCCCACGCCAGGACCCCCCCGGCAGCGGCCGCGGGACCTGCCGAGCGCCCACACGTCCCCCCCGGTCCCTACTGGCGCCTTCCGCAGGGCAATGGGTCGGTGCCGCCGCGTGCCCGGGGCCTGGCCTGCGGGGCCCCCCCGGGGCTCCCGGCGCCGCGTCCCGCCAGGCCGGGGGTGCCACGTGGGGACACCCGGCACCCCCCGGCACCCCCTCGGTGCCACCCTCGGCACGTGCCGCCACGTGCGGTGCCCCGTGGCGGGGTGGGGGGGCTCTCGGCGAGCGGGGGTGGCGCAGGGGTGGCCATGTGTGTCCCCCCCCACCCGCTGTTTGCCCATGGGCTCAGTGACCCTCACCGTGGTGGCCGCCGTTGCCGAGTGGGGTGGGGGGGTCCTCGGCGGGGACAGTGCTGGGGGGGGTGTGACAGGGCTGTCCCCAGCCTGGCAGAGGCTCTGCCACATGTGTCCCCCCTGTGTGTCCCCCATGTCCCCCCATGCCCCCTGCACCCCCTTGTCCCCCCATCCCATGTTCTCCCATGTCCCCCCCATGTCCCCCATGTCCCCCTGATGTCCCCTGCACCCCCTTGTGCCCCACATCCCGTGTCCCACTCATGTCCCCCACATCCCCCATGTCCCCCCAATGTCCCCCCCATGTCCCCCATGTCCCCTGCACCCCCTTGTCCCCCACATCCCATGTCCCCCCCACGTCCCCATGTCCCCCCCCCCCCGGTGCCCACTGGACACCCCCAGCAGCAGTGGGGTGATGCCATGGGGTGCCCCCCCCATCCCCAGAGGTGTCCCCAGTCAGGCAGCTGCCTGCAGCCCCCGGTCCCCCCCCCGGCCGCCCCCCCCCTAGCTCTGGCAGCTCCCAGGGCCCCGGCGCTTCCCCTGCCTGACTCATCCCTGCCTGCGGCTCCCAACCGGCCTGGGCCAGGGCCAGGCGGGCAGCAGCAGGCAGCTGCCTGCAAGGATTTAACCCTCTCGGGGGAAGGGGGGGGAAGGGGGGGGGTTCCCGGCTGCCCCTGCCGGGGGGGTCCCCCCATGTGCCACTCCCCGCTTCGAGGGTCCCTGCTGCGCTTCGGCCTGGCCAGCCCTGCCCGTGGCGGGGCTCCCTGCCTGCACCCGGCAGCGCAGGCAGGGTGGCAGTGCCTGCTGCCCCCCCCAGCACAGCTCAGGGAAGGGCTTGGGGGGGCGGGGGGGGGCAGAGGAGCCCCCTGTACCCCCATGGTGCCCACCAGTGACCTGCCAGCGGCGGGGGTGGGCAGTGTGGGCAGGCAGCACTGCAGGCAGCGTGCAGCACAGGCATGATGCAGCACAAGCAGGGTGCAGGCAGGATATGGTGCAGGCAGATTGCAGCACGGGCAGGATGTGCTGCAGGCAGGGTGCAGGCAGCCAGGGAGCTGCGCAGGCAGGGTGCAGCATGGGCAGGGGGCCATGCAGGCAGCGTGCAGTCAGGCACGGCGTAGGCAGGCAGGGTGTAGGCAGGCAGTGCAGCACAGGCAGGGAGCTGTGTAGGCAGGGAGCCACGCAGGCAAGGAGCCACACAGGGTGCAGGCAGGCAGGGTGCAGGCAGGGTGCAGGCAGGGCACAGGCAGGGTGCTGTTCAGGCAGGGTGCAGGCAGGGAGCAGGGAGGGTACAGGCAGGCAGGGAGCTGCACAGGCAGGGTGCAGGCAGGGTGCAGGCAGGGAGCAGGGAGGGTACAGGCAGGCAGGGAGCTGCACAGGCAGGGTGCAGGCAGGGTGCAGGCAGGGAGCCACACAGGCAGGGAGCAGGCAGGGTGCAGGCAGGCCAGCAGCAGCACAGGCAGGGTTAAGGACAGGCAGAGGAAGGCAGCTCTGGAGTGTTCTGGCGGTGCCAAACCACAGCCTTGGCGATGTCCCCGGGGCCAGACCCCCCCCCCCGGGCCCCGCCTGCCACCCCCGGCCCCCCCCCCCCCCGGTCTCTGTCCCCCCGGCGCAGGGTTTGGGGCAGAGGCCGTGGGAACAGCCTCAGCCCCACCACACTGACTCCCCCCTCCAAATCCGGGGGGGTTTGTGCCCCAGGGACCAGCGTGGCCGCAGCAGGGGGGTCCCAGCTCACAGCCCACGTGGCCGCAGCCCATCCAGAGCGGGGGGCTGTGGTTTGGGGGTCCCTGAGCTGCCCCCCCCCCCCAACACAGGCAAAAGCTCCAATTTTCTTCCATTTTGCTTTTATTGCACCAGTGACCCCCGCGTCCTCCCGCACCCCCCAGGGGCTGGAGGAGGGGGTGAGGAGTATCTCCTGGGTGGGGACCCCCCCACGCAGGGACCGCCCCCCACGCAGGGACCCCCCCCCCCCACGCAGGGACCCCCCCACCCCTCTGAGCCCCCCCTGGGGCAAGACAGGGACCCCTGCAGACCCCAAAGTCCCCCAAGGGCAGGGTTGGGGGGCTGTGAGCACCTCCCCCCCGCCCCGTCCCTACTGGTGTAGCGGGAGGTGGGGGGGCGCTGGGGGGGGTCTCAGGGGGGGTCCCCGTGCCAGCGGCAGGTGATGAGATACTGGGGGTAGGCCTGGGTGTCGTTGAAGATGACGAAGATGCCGGGGTGCCGGGGGTTGTCCACCACGCTGTCGTAGCGCAGGGGGGGCCCGGCCCCTTCTCGCAGCGGGGGGGCCCGTAGCCCCTGCCCCCCCACTGCGTACTCCCCGGTCAGCACTTTGGCCACGAAGACAAACTTGTTGCCGTCGGGGCTGCGCGGCGAGTACCGCTCCTGCACCGACACCGCCGCCTCCGCCGCAAAGTACACACCGAGCCCATAGAGCGCAGCTGCGGGGGGGGGGACACAACGATTTAGGGGGAAGCCTGTAGCTGCTGGTGCCTTGCTCAGCACCCCCCGCTGCCGGCGCTCACCGTTCTTGCCACAGAAGCTGCGGTTGAAGCCGTGCAGGCAGATCTCACGGCTGGAGGGCTCGGTGGTGCCGTGGAAGAGGACGCGCTCCACTGTGGTGCCGGCGCGCGCCACCTCCATGCTGGCCTTCTTCAGCTGGTATTGCTGGTATAGCAGTGGGTGGATCAGCTTCTCCACCTGAGGAGGGGGGACACACACTGGCAGCGTCCGGGGCTCTGCTGCCACCGGGACACCTGGGGCGCGGCCGCCGGCAACGCCGGGACCCACCTTGACGACACCGATTTGGCCACGCAGCTCCTCCAGCGTCTCGTAGAAGTGGTGGGCGGTGTCGCGGAATTCCTCCGAGTCCTCGGCCAGCGGCATCAGCCTCACCTCCTCCTCCAGCCCCAGCGCCGTCGGCCCTGCCAGATGCAGCCCCGGTGAGCGCCGGCGCGGCGTGGCACAACCCGCGGAGGGGCGGGGTCGGTCCCCGTGGCACCGGCACGCACCGAGCAGGCGGCGGGCGCTCTCCATCGGCGGGCGGCTGCGGGACACAGCCACGACGTGGGCGCCACCAATGTCGTGCTCCTGCATCCGCGCCAAATCGACGGTGACGGGCCGCCCGTCCAGCAGCAGGTCCAGCCGGCGCTCCCGGCGCAGCCAAGCCCCCTCCAGCAGCGCCGCGGCCTCGCTGGGGTAGGGGATGGCGGTGCCGGAGGGGTCCCAGCGCACCCAGCACGCGGCCGGAGGAGGGTCACACTCCGGTGCCGGCAAACGCCGGAGCAGGAGGTCGAGGTCGCGGGCGGCGGCGGCGGTGTAGGCGGGGAAGCCACGCAGCGTGGCGGTGCCGCCGGCCAGGCAGAGCCGCACGGCGTGTTTGCGCTGCAGGAGGGTCAGGCAGCGGCGGCAGGAGGCCGGCAGTGCCCGCAGCCGCTCGCTCGCCACCTCCTGTGCCCGCAGCCGCACCTCCAGCGCCCGCTCCAGCTCCTGCCCCGCCGCCGCCGCCGTCTCCTCGCAGGAGGAGAAGAGTGTCACCCGCGCCGTGTCCGCCGCCGGCAGAGCTTCCTCCAGGGAGGCCTCCAGCGCGGCCAGGAGGCCGGCGTCTTCCTCCTCCTCCTCCTCCTCCTCCCGGCGGTAGGAGCGGAGGGACAGTGCGGTGGCGCGCTCCAGCTCCTCTTCCTCGCGCCGCGTGTTGTCCATGGAGCGCTGGATCGCCAGCACCATCTGCGCCTCCTCCTCCTCCTCCTCAGCCCCCCGCCTGCTCGCCGGCGGCCCCCCGGTGCCCTCCCCAGCAGCCGTGGCGGGGGGCTTGGCCTCGGGGTCCTGCTCTGCACCCAGGATGTCACCGGGCTGTGGCGCGGGGTCCCTGTCACCACCAGCCTCGCCGGGGCGCAGCGCGGCCAGCAGCTCCTTGATCTCCTCTGCGGGCAGGACCAAGGCGTCAACCATGGTGCCGGGGCGGGGGGGAACCGGTGCTGGAGCGGCCCCCTCGCCCTACGCCGCCCCTCACCGATGTCGGAGCGAAGGCCGTCGCCGTTGTCACCATCATCGAGCAGGTCCCAGCGCTGGGAGCGTGGTGCTGCGGGCAGGGGGTCCCGGCGGCAGCTTGGGGGCAGCAGCTCCACCAGCTCCGGCTGCGGGACAGAGGGGCCCCGTGGCAGGGACTGGCACGACAGCCCCGGTGTCGGCCCCGCCGCCCTCCCCGGTGTCGATGGGTACCTGGGGGTCCGGGGGACTCCAGGTGACGCCGTCCAGGTCGATGACGCACTGGAAGCGGCTCTCCAGCTGCTGGATGAGGTTCTGCCCGTCCTCGTCCCGCAGGAACCGGGCAATGCCGGGGAACCGCAGCGTCACCGCGTGCGGCCTCACGGTGCCCAGGAGGCTCTGCAGGAACTCGCCCGCGGCGCAGCACCGGCCCGTCTCCCCACGCACCTGCCGAGGGTGGTCAGGCACCACCGCGCCTGCGGCCCTCCAGAGCCATCACAGGGAAACCCTCGCAGCTCCTCCAGCCCGACCACGAAGCCTGCCTGCACCCCTGCCCGCAGCCCTGCCTGCACCCCTGCCCCCAGCCCTGCCCGCACCCCTGCCTGCACCCCTGCCCACCCCCCTTCCCTGTCCCTGCCCACCCCCTGGCCCCCCCTGCCCGCAGCTCACCCGGAACCCCGCGAGGTCCCCCCCGTCCAGCGGCAGCAGGCAGACCTCGGCGATGCTGCCCAGCAGGTCCCGGTAGTGCCGCTGCAGGTACCGCAGCGCTCCCGGCTCTGCCGGCACCAGGACCTCGTCCTGCACCGACCACGCCGGGGCCGCCGGCTCCTGGGGCTGCCCGTGTGCGGTCGCCTCCTCGCCCCCATCCTCATCCTCATCCTTGTCCTCGTCCTTGTCCTCATCCTCGTCACCCACGGGGCCAGCAGCCGGCCGCTCCCCGGGCACGTGGCCCCCTGCCTGCGGCCCTGCCGGCTCCCTGCCCGTGCCTGGGCTGGCCGCTGCTGGCTCTGGCAGAGCCGCGGGGTCCGTCGGGGGGGTCTCACCCAAGTTGGGGGCCACGTCCCCCCCCAGCCCCTCCAGGAAGGGCCAGTGGGGGGCCAGCACCAGTGCCACGTCCTGCAGCCGGTGCGGCCTCTGCAGCACCCGCTGGGCCACTGCGGGGGGAGACTGCGGGCAGGCAGCGGGAACAGCACGGCCCCCTGGGGCACCCGCTCCAAGGCTTGGGGGGGCCCCCAAGTTTTTCCCATTTCCCCCCCATTTTTCCCCCCATTTTTCCCCATTCCCCCCATTTTTCCCCCACTTCCCCCCTTTTTTCCCCATTTTTCCCTTTTCCCCCCATTTTTCCCCATTTATTCCTCCATTTTTCCCCATTCCCCCCCATTTTTTCCCTTTTCCCCATTTATTCCTCCATTTCCCCCATTTCTCCCCATTTTCCCCCCCCATTCCCCCCCATTTTTCTCCCCATTTTCCCCTCCCATTTTCCCCCATTTTTCCCATTTCCCCCCCCATTCCCCCCCCCGTTTCCCCCCACTCACCTTCCACCTCCTGGAAGGTGACGACGGCCGCGCTCCCCCCCGCCAGCACGCGCACCCCCCGCACGCTGCCGCCGCCGCTGCGCCGGTTCTCGAAGTAAAGCTCCAGCAGGTCGGGGCTCAGCGCCGCGCCCCCCCGCACCAGCACCTGGGGGGTCCGCGGCACCCGCAGCAGCACCAGCCCCCCCGGCTGCGCTCGACGCTCCGCTGCCTCCAGCTCTGCAGGACCAGGCCACGGGTGACGCGGGGGGGGTTGGGGACACCCCACCCCCCCCGCGGTGACCCCAGCGCCCCTGCACCCACCGTGGGGGGCGATGGGGTCTCGCAGGCGCAGCAGCCCCCACCCCGGAGCGGGGCCCCGGCACAGCCCGAAGGAGCCGCGGGGCCGGCCCAGCAGCGTCTCCACCTGCGGCTCCAGCAGCTCCGGGGGGGTCCCCGGGGGGAGACCCCGCAGCAGCAGGTGGGTGGGGTCCCAGGGGGGCGCAGGGTGCACCCCCAGATCGGCCCCCCCCAGTCGGTGGCTGCTGCGGGCCAGGACGTTCTGGGCATCTTGAATGGGGGGGACAACATGGGTGTCACCGGGGGGGGAGGGGGCAGCGCCTGAGCACACCCAGCACCCCACCCACCAGTGTGGGGGGAGGTGCCCCCACACCCCATCCCACTGCTCCCAGTGGGACTGGGAACCCCCACACCCCATCCCAGTGCTCCCAGTGGGACTAGGACCCCCCCCACCTCATCCCAGTGCTCCCAGTTGGGACCGAGACCCCCCCCCACCCCATCCCAGTGCTCCCAGTGGGACTAGGACCCCCACACACCTCATCCCAGTGCTCCCAGTTGGGACCGAGACCCCCCCACACCCCATCCCAGTGCTCCCACTTGGGACTGGGAACCCCCATACCCCATCCCAGTGCTTCCAGTTGGGATTGGGACCCCCCACACCCCATCCCAGTGCTCCCAGTTGGGACCGAGACCCCCCCACACCCCATCCCACTGCTCCCACTTGGGACTGGGAACCCCCATACCCCATCCCAGTGCTTCCAGTTGGGATTGGGACCCCCCCGCCCCCATCCCAGTGCTCCCAGTTGGGACCGGAACCCCCCCGCCCCCATCCCAGTGCTCCCAGTTAGGACCGGGACCCCCCGCCCCCCCCGCTCACCCTGGGGGCTCTCGAAGGTGAGGAAGAGGAGGGGCCCCAGGCGCTGGCAGCTCCGCACCGGGCCCCCCCCCGAGCGCCGCCGGCTCTCGAAGTAGAGAACCACGAGCTCCTCCTCCGCGCCGGGGGGGACCCCCCGCACCTCCAGCACCCCCCGCTCCGCCATGGGGGGGCCCGGGACACCCCGCGTCGGTGTGTGACCCCCCCGGCACCGGGGACTCTCCGTGCCCCCACACCCGCCCCCAGGGCACGACCCCCTCCCCCCCCGCCCCGGCCGCCGCTCGGCTCCGCCCCGGCGGAAAAACGAAACCGAAACGGCCCGGGGGGGCGGGGCCTGGGGGGGACACGGGAGCGGCCCCACGTGTGACGGGGGGAACGGAGGGGGGGGGGGGGGTGGGAACCGGGGGAAGGAACGAGGAGGGGTAACCGGGGGAGAAACCGGGGGGGGAACCGGGGGAAGGAACAGGGGGGTAACCGGGGGGGGAACCGGGGGTGGAACCGGGGGGGGGGAACCGGGGGGGGAACCGGGGGAAGGAACGGGGGAGAGAACCGGGGGGGGAACCGGGGGAAACTGGGTGGGGAACCGGGGGGGAAACCGGGGCGAACCCCCGTTCCCCAACGTCGGGGGGGCGGCAGGGACAGGCCGCCGCCACACGGGGGCGCTCTGCCGCGAGGCCCCGCCCCTCCCGCCAGGCCCCGCCCCTCCCGGAACAGAGCTGCCCCGCGGCCCCGCCCCTTCCGTCAGGCCCCGCCCCTCCCGGAACAGAGCGCCCCCTCTGCCCCGCCCCCCCACCGGGCCACGCCCCCCGGGCAAAGCCCCGCCCCGTCGAGACGGCAGGACGCGGCCCCGCCCCTCCCTCAGGCGCTGCCCAATAAGGGGCGGGGCGGGGCCATAAGCCCCGCCCCTTGGCCGTCAGCCCCGCCCCCAGCGCCGCGGAGCGGACCCAGCGCTGCCGCACGGCCCGGCCCGGTGAGCGGGGGTCGGGGGGGTGGGGGTTCGGTGCACCGGGCACTGGGGCGGGGGGTTCTGCGGTGTGACGGGGGGGGGGGCACAGACCCCCCCAGCGCCGCCCCCGAGCGCGGTTGCCCCCCCTGCTCCCCGCTCCGCGCTGCCGCATTCCGCTGCGGGGGGGTGGGGGGGTGGCGGGACGGTGCCGTCCCCCTCGGGACCCCGCTCCCGTGGGCAACGGGGGGGCCCCGCAGGACCCGTAGAACCAACCCCCCCTTTCCCAAACCGCCCCCCCCCGCCGTTGAGGCGGATTAGGCCGTAAATAGGCCGCGCTGGGGGCAAAGCCGCTTATCGGGGCTCCCGGGAAAAACCGGCGGGGGGGGGGGTCACGGGGACGGGGAGGACACACACGACAGGCCATCACCCCCCCGCACCCCCCTGCTGCGTGCAGCTGCGCACCCCGTGCTTCTTGCCCCCCCCCCCGCACCCCGTGACCCCCTTGTCCCCCCGTACCCCATCCTCCCCCCCATGCAGGGGGTGCCCCCCGTTACCGTCCCGGGGTCCCCCATCCGCTGCCCACAACGGAGGGGGTCCATGGGGGGGTGTCTCGGTGGGTAGCCCCTTACCGGGTCGGGGGGTGCTGCAAGGCCGCCCCCCCCCCGCGCCATCATGGCACCGGGCCGGGCTCTCCCGCGTCCGTCGGGGCTTCGTCAGCGGCGGCCTCGTCCCTGGTGACACCGGCGCTGGGCCGCGGCACCGGGTCGTTACCGCAGCCGGAGCCGCCATGGCGGCCCCCGGGCGCGCCGCGGAGGATCGGCCCGGGGAGGCGGCGGAGGTCGCGGTGCCGGTGCCGCCGGGGCCGGGTGTGGCTGGAGGCCGGTGCGGGCCGTTGCCCGAGGCCGCCCCCGTCCGCCCCGCAGGGCCCGGGCCGGGGCAGCCATGGCGGGAGGGGTGAGGGGGGTGTCGCCATGGCAACGGCCCTGCCGCCGGCCGCCATCTTGTGAGGGAATCGCGGGGCGGGGGAGGGACGGAGAGGGGACCCCCGCTTTGGGGGTGTACGGGGGGGTCACCCCCCCCACTGTGGGGCACTGACTGGATGGGGAACCCCCCCTTTGGGGACCACGCTGGGGGGGCACCCCCACATTGCGGGGTAATACCCGGGATGGGGACCCCCCCTTTGGGGGATGCACTGGGGGGTGCACCCCCCACTGCGACATAACACCTGGGCTGGGGACCCCCATCATTGGGGCTGCGCTGGGGGGAGCACCCCCATGTCAGGGGAATACCCGGATGGGGACCCCCCTCTTTGGGGGCTGCACTGGGGGGGGGCCCAGGACTGCCTGGGCGTGGGGGAGAGGGGCTGTGGGTGCTGGGGGGGGATGTCTGAGGGGGGTTATAGCTTGGGGTGCTGACTGCTGCTCTGACCCCCCCCCTCTTTTTCCTCCCTGCAGCGCAGAGGCCGCAGCCAGCCCCGGGCGGGGTGGGGGGGGGACACCCACGCCATGTCCCACGAGAAGAGTTTCCTGGTGACGGGTGACGGGGGCTTCCCGGGGCAGCAGCCGACGGCCCCCCCGGCCTACGCGCAGCCCCCCTACCCCCCCGCACCCTACCCCCCCCAGCCCCAATTTGCCCCAGCACCCTACAACCCGCCGGGCTTCCCCCAGGGGCCGGGGCCGTACCCCCCCCCGGGGCCGTACCCCCCCCCAGGGCCGTACCCCCCCGGGCCGTACCCCCCCCCGGGGCCATACCCCCAGGGTCCCTATGCGCAGCCGCCCTACGCCCAGCCCCAGCCCATGGTCCCCGGAGACCAAGACTGTGAGTAAAACAGGGTGCGGGGGGGGGGCTTCATCCCGGGGAGGGGGTCCCCCCCACTGCAACGGGTGCTCTTGGGGAGGGGGGGCCCTGTTTTGGCGTGGGGGGGGGATGTCCAGCTGGTAGCACAGTTCGGGGTGCCCAAGCAGGGCTGCGGGAACCCCCAGGGTGGGAGGGTCCTGCTTGGGGAGCCCCCAAATAGGAGCTCAACCCCCAGGGTGATGTGGGGGGGCACCCCCGGGGTATCTCTGCCCAGAGGAGGGTGCTGGTTGTTGGTGAGGGGGGGGCAGTGGGTGTGGAACGCCGTTGCCCAGCCTGGTTTCGGGTTTTGGGGGGGGCGCAGAGCTCCGCTGCCCCTGGGGGGGCTCCCCCCCAACACCTTCATCCCCCCCCGCCCCAATTTCTCCTTTTCCCTCGCTGCCGCCAGCGGGAGCCGGGTCCTTCCCCGGGCCGTGGAGATGGGGCGTCGTGGTCATCCGAGTCGGTGAGCGGCCGCCCCGGTGCAGGCAGCAACAGCCCCCCGCGACCTCCCACATCACCCCTGGGGGGGGTCCCCCATTTTTCTCCCCGCAGCCCCCCTGCACAGCACCTACCACGAGGACGGGCCACCCTCCTACTATGACAACCAGGACTTCCCCACTGTGCACTGGGACGACAAGAGCGTCCGGCAGGCCTTCATCCGCAAGGTGGGACTTTAGGGGGGCCACGGGGCGGGGGGGTGGGGTTTTGGGGGGTCCCGCCGTGACCTTTTGCCCCCCCCCAGGTCTTCCTGGTGCTCACCCTGCAGCTGAGCGTCACCTTCGCCTTCGTGGCCGTCTTCACCTTCGTCAAGGGCGTCAAGGGCTTCGTCCAACGCAATGTCTGGACCTACTACGTCTCCTACGCCGTCTTCTTCATCTCCCTCATCGTCCTCAGCTGCTGCGGCGACTTCCGACGCAAACACCCCTGGAATTTGGTGGCTCTGGTGAGCGACGGGGGGGCTCGGTGGCTGCGGGGTCGGCAAAGCCGGGAGCCCCCCGCGAAGGGCTCCCCGGGGTGGGGGAGGGACACAGAGGGGCTGGGGGGGGCCAAGCTAGTGTGAAAATTGCTAATTAAGGATGGTAATTAAACTCGGACAGCAGAGTGGAAAGAGTGGGCGTGTTTTACTAAATAATGTAAGGGAGTAAGAGAGAAACGTGCGGTGAGAAAAGACAGAATAAGGCACTTAAACAGGAAAATAGAGGATAATGCATTAAATTGTTACTACGAGAGAGAGAAAATAGTGATTAACAATGAAACGTCCCCGTTTTGACCCAGCAAGGGTTTGGAGAGCCCTTCCCGGCCAGCGGGAAGCCCTACGCCACGGGTCTGGCCTTCACCCCAAAACTCCGCCAGGCAGGAGAACTGACACCTTTGTTTTGGGCAGAAATACTTGGTTTCGCTCCTGTTAGACCCCCCCCCGCCCCGCGCCTGGCAGGGCCCAAGGGAGGAGCTGAGGGAGCTGCCCCGGTGTCGGTCTGTGAGCGGGGTCACGCGGCGGGTCACGGGGCTGGACGACTCTCCCCGGGGCCTGTTCTCTGCCCCCAACAAGGAGAGAAAAATATATTCAGGATCAACACGTTTTATGATGTTTAAGCTCCGTTCTCCCTTAAGGAGCATGGGTATCTCACTAATGACTGCATGCTAAATTAGTGCGTTAACGACCTTCACCGGGCTGGGGGTGTCTCTGGGTTTGCTTTATTAACAACTCGGAGTTGGGCCAATCCCGCAGCGAGTGGCCAGGACTAACAGAAAGCTGTAGATATATTTTTTATATATATATATTCTGTACATGTGGTTGTACGTAACAACACGCGATACAAAAAGTCTTTGGTGTTTTCCCAGGAACTCTCAGCTCTTAATTCTTCCCCGGTTTCAAAGTCCGTTCTATCCCACAGTTCCAGCTCGTTCCCGTCGCTCTGCCCCAGCCCTGAGCCGCTGCTCACTGGGGCAGTCTTGGCTCATCACGGTTACAAATCGGCATCCAAATTCACCTTCAGACTTCCCCAAAAGGCTCAAAATGGTCTATTTCACACACACTTGCTCTACCTTTAGCTCCTCATTCCCTCCCTTTCTGAGTTGCTGACCCCAGTTCATCGCTTATTTCTCACCTTTTGTTGTGTCTCCACTTAACACCTGAGATTAATTTGGGTGATTGAGGTGGGCTGGGGCTCAGCCAGCCCTGAGGAGGGGCTGTGCAGGGGACACACGAGCAGCGTCGTGCTGTTCTTAGAGCACCTGTAATTAGTTAAATCTATAAAACAATATTTATTAATTATTCCTGCTATTAATAATATCCTAAGAGAGTTTCCTAAAAGCTCGTTCCTTATTGAACTGTCAGTGTTGTTCCTGGAGCAACTGTGCTCTCGTAATTAAATCTATGAAACAATATTTATTAATCATTTCTCCTATTAATAATACCCTAAAAGAAGTTTCCTAAAAGCTTGTTCCTTATCGAACTGTCAGTGTTGTTCTTAGAGCAACTGTATCCTATTAATTAAACCTATAAACCATTATCTATTTATTAATTATTCCTGCTATTAATAATAACCTAAAAGAAGTTTTCTAACAGCTTGTTCTTCATTGAACTCTCAGTACTGTTTCTAGAACACCTCTATCCTATTAATTAAACCTATAAACCAATATCTATTAATTATTCCTGCTATTAATAATATCTTAAAGGAGTTTTCTAGAAGCTTGTTCCCTTTACAAGCAGCTCTTGTTGCTCAGGCTCCAATTCTGCCCGTTCTCCCTCGGAAGAGGCGGTTTGTTACGCCAATGCCCTCAGCACCCTGGTTATCAGTTACAAAACCCTCGGGGTTTCTGTGGCTCCCCCTGGCTGAGGTGGTGCCTGTCTGTGCCCCCCCCCCCAGCCCCAGGGCTGAGGTGGTGCCTCTCTGTGCCCCCCCCAGTCCATCCTGACCGTCAGCCTCTCCTACATGGTGGGGATGATCGCCAGCTTCTACAACACCGACGCCGTCATCATGGCTGTCGGCATCACCGTCGTCGTCTGCTTCACCGTCGTCATCTTCTCCCTCCAGGTCAGTGCCGGGGTGGGCTGGGGGGGCTCTGAATTGGGTGTACACCCCCCCCAAAACTCACCCCCCCCCCCCCCCCCACTGACTTACCCACAGACCAAGTACGACTTCACCTCCTGCCGCGGCGTCCTCATCGTCTGCCTCGTCGTCCTCGTTGTCTTCTCCATCCTCTGCATCTTCATCCGCAACCGCATCATGGACATCGTCTACGCCTCGCTGGGGGCCCTGCTCTTCACCTGCGTAAGTCCCAGGGGGGCCCTGACCCCCCTAAGCCCCTCACTGGGGTTCTTTGAGGGGAAGGGTGAACCTGCTGCCGCATCCCGCCGCAGCTCAAGGTTGCAGCCATGGCGGGTGATGGATTTCCAGGGGTTGGGGTGCTGCTGGGCCCCCCCGCACGGCCCCGTGCCCCCCTCCCCCCGTGACCTGTGCGTGTCCCCCCCCCTCCCCAGTTCCTGGCGGTGGACACGCAGATGATCCTGGGCAACAAGCAGCTGGCGCTCAGCCCCGAGGAGTACATCTTCGCTGCCCTCAACCTCTACACCGACATCATCAACATCTTCCTCTACATCCTGGCCATCATCGGCAGGGCCAAGGAGTAGCGTCCCCCCCCAAAACCGCCGCCGTGGCCCCCCCACCCTCGGTGCACACCCCGGTTTGTGCCCACACTCCCCTTTCCCTTCCCCGTAGCCATTTTGTTTGGTGGATCCATCCCCTGCCCCCCCCCTGCCCTTTGCCCATTTCTTTGACCCCCGGTTGTGGCTGGGGGGGGCTCACCAGCCCTGGGGGGGGGTGGCCTGCAGCGGGAGGGTCCCAGCAGCCCCCCCAGCAGCCCCCTGCCTGCCCCCCCACTGTGAATACAGCCTCCCCACCCCCCCGCCCCCACCGCCTCGTACCAGACTGGAAGCACTTTCTCGCCCCCCCCGCGCTGGAACTCGCCCCCTCCGTCCTGCGCCCCCCCCCCCCCCCAGCCCCTCCCCGTCGGGCTGCAGGCAGGGCTGAGGGCAGGGGGGGGTCCCTGCGCTGGGCACCGCTCGCTGCTGGGGTGGCCCAGGGCCCGAGCTGCCGTCCCTGCCTGTCCCTGCCCGTCCCTGCTGGGAGCCCCCCCCTCCTTCCATGCGAGTTCTCGCCCCGTCCTGTGGCTCCCGCTGTTAATAAACCTCCATCTAGTTCATCCCCAATGCCTCCCGCTCTCCTTCCCGCGGCCAGTAGCCACCCCTGGGCCTGAGGTTGCCCCTGCTGTGGCTGGGGGCAGGGGGGGGGGGGGCTGTTGGTGGCCCTGGCCCCGCCCCCCCAGCTGTGTGCAGGCTCGAGGGGCTGAGAGTTGTGCCCAGCTGGCCACTGTATTGGTGGCTACTGGCTGGCCATGGGGCTGGGGGTGGGGTGGGCTCTGGCTACCAGGGGGGGCTGGCAGTGAGCCAGGGGAGCAGATGGAGCCGCTGAGGGTCTCCGTGGGCACAAGGGGCTTGGGGGGGTCACCCCAAATACATCAGGAAAGGGGGTGCAGCCCCTTCCCCTCACCCCGCTGCCTGTTGTTGTGATGTCATGGTGACAGGGGGGGGTGTATCCCTCTGTGACATCGCCCTGGAACCAGCCCACACCCGGCAGCCTGTGTGTCCCCCCCGGTGATCCTGGTGCCACTAGTGCCATGGAGCAGATGGCTGGTGGCCACCACTGGCCGCTGCGAGGCTTTGGTGCCATGGAGCCGGTGGCTGGTGGCCACCACTGGCCGCTGCGAGGCTTTGGTGCCGTGGAGCCGGTGGCTGGTGGCCACCACTGGCCGCTGCGAGGCTTTGGTGCCGTGGAGCCAGTGGCCGGTGGCCACTACTGGCCGCTGCCCCGTGCGGGGCTCTCTGTTTTCGCCTGCCACGACCAACTGCGCCGTGAGATCCAGGCGCTGTTGGCTGAGAACGAGGAGCTGGTGCGAGCCGTGGGGCAACTCCGGGACCACAGGCACCGCCTGGGCCACCTGCCCGAGGTGGCCACTGGCTCGGCACCCCCCATCCTCCCTGCCCCACGCGATGGCAGACGCTTCGCCTTCCCCAGCCCAGGGGGGGCCACGGGTGGGCCCGTGGGGCAGGATTGGGGGGCGACACCCCTGGAGCAGAGCGGGAGCTTCCGGGCGCCTCCCTGGGAGGCGGAGGGGGGACGTCTGGACCGGGCGAGCGCCGGGCCCGGGGGGTCGCCCCGGCTGGGCGGCACCGACCACAACAGCGGCATCAGCAGCGGCATCATGTCCCCTGCGGCCGGGAACAGAAGTACGTGTGGGGGGGACAGGGGGGACCCCACAGCTCGGGGGGGGAGGAGGGGGGTGGCTTGAGTCCTACCCTACCCCTGTCCCATCCCATCCCCATCCCAAACCATCCCATAATACCCCACCCCTCCCCATCCCCTCCCCTCCCCCCCCTCCCGTTACCGTGGCCGGGGGGGGTTGGGGTGCGGGGGGGGGGGGGGTGTCCCCTTCCCCTCCCCCACCCCGGGGGTCTCTGACGTCTCTCCCTTCCCCCAGCGCTCCCGGCCGCCGCCCAGAGCAGCCCCGTGCTCCTCCCCCCGCGCTGCTCCTGCCCCCTCCCGCCCCCCCACGGCCCCCCCGAGCCGCCGCCGCCCCCCCATGACATCTCCGCGCTGGGGCCCCCCCCGGGGCCCCCCCCGCCGCCACCGGCCCCCTGCGACACCGAGCGGCCCTGTCCCCGCCGGGACCCCCCAGGTGAGAGAGGGACGGGGGTGGGAGGTGGAGGGGGGGGGGGCACCCCGAGACCTCGGGGCGGGGACACCGTTAGGCTCAGCTCAGGCAAAGCTGACACGGGGGGTTCTGCCCCAAAGTCGGAACGCGGGTTTTCTGCCCCCAAAGCCCGCGCACTGGCTTTTCCCTCCCGCAAAGCCGTCACGGGGGTTTTTCTCCCCCCAAAGCCAGCACGCCGGCTTTTCTGCCCCCCCAAACCGGCACAGGGCGTTTTCTGCCCTGTAAAGCTGGGACACCAGTTTTTGTGCCCCACAAATCTGGCACGTGGGTTTTTCTCTCCCCTAAAGCCGGCACACAGGATTTTCTGCTCCACAAAACTGGCACACTGGCTTTACTGCCCCGCAAGGCCAGCACGCCGGCTTTTCTCTCCTGCAAAGCTGCCATATGGGTTTTTTTCTCCCACAAAGCCGGCACACTGGCTTTTCTCTCCTGCAAAGCTGGCATGCTGGCTTTTCTGCCCCACAAACCTGGCATGTTGGCTTTTCTGCCCTGCAAAGCTGGCATGCAGGTTTTTCTCTCCCTCAAGGCCGGCACGCCGGCTTTTCCGCCCTGTCCAACCCGCGCGCCGGCACTGCTGCCCGGCAAAGCCGGCGCGCGGGTTCTTCCATCCTGCAAAACCACTGTGCTGGGCCTGGCCTGGCCCTGGTGTGGGGGGGTACGGGGGGAGGTCGGGGGTCACAGGAGGAGGTCGGGGGGGCACAAGGGGAGGTCGGGGGGTCACGGGGGGAGGTTGAGGGTCACGGGGGGAGGTTGGGGGGGTACAAGGGGAGGTCGGGGGGGTACGGGGGGAGGTTGAGGGACATGGGTGGGTGGTCGCCGGGGTGGCAGCGCGCTGTCGGTGCCCCGCAGCCGCCCAGCAGCCGCCATGGGAGCAGCTGGTGGGGGAAGTCGCCTTCCAGCTCGAGCGCCGCATCCTCACCCACGTCTTCCCCGAGCGCGCCCACTTCTACGGCTTCACCGTCGCCAACATCCCGCAGAAGATCATGGAGGTAGGGCCAGGGAACAGGGCACAGGGCTGGGGGGCACCCAGCAGTGCCGGGGGGCACCCAGCGGGGCCGGTGACAGACCCTGCGCCGTCTCTGCCCGCAGACAGCCCTGGGCGCGGCGGCGGGGAGCTTCGACGAGCAGCGCTGCCTGGCCACAGCCCAGCGCTACGTCGCCTTGATGGGGCGTCTGCGGGCACTGGGCTACAGCCCCGCGGTGCACCCGGCCTTCGCTGAGTCCCTTGTCAACGCCTTCGGTGTCCTGCCGGCGCTGGCGGCCCGCGAGGCCTGTGCCCGCCACGGCCCGGCCGTCCTGCGCCGTGCGCTGATGGAGACGGTGCCGCAGGCGGCGCTGCCGGACGCCATGGTGCTGCTCGAGTGCCTGGAGGAGCTGGCGCGGCAGGACGGGCAGCCCCTCTTCCTCCTCTGAGCCCTTGGGCCACCGGCACTGCCACCGGGCCCACGCTGGCCCCGGGCCACCAGCCGGAGCCCCACATGGTGCAATAAAGCTGCTCCAGCGCCGTCGCCCTCGTCTGTGGTGGCAGCTCCAGTGGGAACTGCGGGGGCACCCCCAGTGCCACTGTCACTGCTCTGCCCCTGCTCGGGGACACCCCTGTGATGGGCAGCAGGGCCGGGGTGCAGGCAGCAATGTTGGGGTGTGGGTGGTAATGTTGGGGTGCAGGCAGCAACACTGGGGTGCAGGGAGCAATGCCAGGGTGTAGGTGTCCATGTTGGGGTGCAGGCAGCAATGTTGGGGTGTGGGTGGCAATGCCAGGGCGCAGGCAGCAACACTGGGGTGCAGGGAGCAGTGCCGGGGTGCAGGCAGCAGGGCGAGCAGGGCTGCAGGCAGCAGTGCAGGCAGCGGTGCAGGCAGCTGCGCCAGGGTGGAGGAGGTCGCGCCATGGTCACGGTCCTTTTCCTTTCGGTTGTGGCTGGGGGCAGCCGGTCGGATGCGGAAGCCGGAGTCGGAAATCGGTGCCTGGGGACGCCCCCGGTGCCGCGGCGGGGGGGTCCCAAAGCGGGGGACACGCTGCCGGTGACACAGCCAGGTCAGGGCCTCGCCGGGGGTCTCATCGCTGGGGGGTGCCAGCGGTGGGGATGGGCGCTTGGGGACCGGGGGCCCAGGCCGGGGGGGTGCAGGGGGGGGTGTCCCCATTTGCCTGTTGACTGCCTGCGGCAGGAAGGGGAAGTGGGGGGAAGGAAAAGGGGGGGAAGCCCCCCCCATTCCTGCCGGCGTCTGCCCCAACCGCAGTGCCGTGGCCTGGCAGCGCCGTGGCGGGTCCAAACCTGGCGGCTCAGCCCCGAGGCACCGGTGGCTGCGACCCCTCCCAGGAGCTTCCTCGCTCGACCTTCCCCTCATCCTCGCCAGCAGCTGCCCGCCCGGTTCAGCAGGGCCCTGGCGCGCCTGCGGGCTGCGGCAGCCAAAGGGTTACAGCCCTGGGAAACCCGTCGTGGGTGTTCACCGGGCAAGGTGCAGCGCGGTGGCCGCCGGCTCCCCTGCCCGCCGCTGCCTGACCCCTGCCTGCGCCCTGCCTGGCGCGCGGCACGCGGCGGCGACACGGAGGTGGGAACCGCGGGCTGCCGGGTTTGGTGGCGGTGGGTGGCGTTTGCCACGCACCCACGGCAGGAATGCAGGCGGCCGGCCGGCACGGGGCGGGTGGCAACCGGGCACGGCCGAGGCCGCGGCTAATTAGAGCCCGGTCTGGCCCGGTGGCGGCGAGCGGATGTTTGTGACCTGTTGAGCTGCCGGCGCTGCCGAGCCCGCACGTTGGCCCCCGGCGGAGGCGGCCACGAGCTGGCGGAGGTGCTGGCCCCGCCGGAGGTGTCGGTGCTGTCAGCGATGGCCCCCGGAGGTGAGCGGGGGGCACCCGGGGACGTGGCACAGGTGGCGGTGGTGGGACAGGCAGGAACCGGCACAGGCAGGAACTGGCGCGGGCAGGGAGCCAGCGCGGGCAGGGAGCCGGCACGGGTGGGGCGGCTTGGGGACTACTTGGCCCTCGGGGAAGGGAGCCGCGCCGGCAACACCGGGGCACGGTGCCGCTTGCCCCCCGGCCACCAAAAGCCACCCCTGGCTGCCGCAGCCACTGGAGCCGGGCACATGCAGCCGTCGAGGCCCAGTGGGCCGGGTCAGAGCTGCCGGTGCCACTGGGCAATGCGACTGCCTGACCGGGCCGGCAGCTGCCTGCACCGACCCCCTCCAGGGGAGGACAGCGGGGTGCGGGGACCCCGGCATGGCCCCAGTGACACCACGTGGGCGGTGCCACTCCCCGCCGGCCCCGCGCACTCACACTCCTGTGACGGCAAATGACCTGCCCGTGGGAGTCAGGGACGCCGGCGTGGCCAGCAAGTGCCGGGGCCTGGCCCGAGTCACTCCCTGGAGCCGCATGTGCCACCGCGGCCGCCCACGGTGCCGAGTCCTGGGGTGGGGGGATCCCCCTGTTCCTGCCCCCCCCCGGCAGTGGCCCCTCGTGCCGGCGCCTCGGGGTGGGACGGAGCCGGAGCAGCCGCGGGTGGGAGCTCCGGGCCAGGGGGCAAGTGTGGGGCAGCCCCACAGCCGGGGGGAGCTCGGGCCCCCAAAGCCAAGGGCAGTGCAGGCTCCACAGTGGCCAGTGACCCCAGAGACTCTAGTGACCCCAGTGTCCCCAGCAACCCCACTGTCCCCAGTGACCCCAGTGTCCCCAGTGACTGCAGCGACCCCCATGACCCCAGTGACCCCAGCAATCTCTGCGACCCTACTGACCCCGTTGTCCCCACAATGTCCCCAGTGACCCCAGCAATCCCACTGTCCCCAGTGACCTCCATGACCCCAGCATTCCCAGTGACCCCATCAATGTCCATGATCCCACCGACCCCAGTGTCCCCAGTGACCCCAGCGATCCCCATGACTCCAGTGACCCCAGCATCCCCAGTGACCCCACAATGTCCATTACCCCACTGACCCCAGTGTCCCGTGACCCCAGCAACCCCTATGACCCCAGTGACCCCAGCATCCTCAGCGACCCCAGTGACCCCATCATTTCCAGTGTCCCAGTGCCCCGCACCTTCCCTTGCTGGGAGCAGGTGGTGTCAGGCAGAGTCAGGCAGAGTCAGGCAGGAGGCGGGCAGGCAGCCGGCAGCGTGGCTGTGGGTCACGGAGGCGCCGGGGAACCCGTTGGGCCAGGCCGGCCAGTCCTGCCCTCGCCAGGGCTCGCCCGGCCGCGGCTCAGTCACGTGCCGCGCCAGTTGCCAGCCTGGCTTGCCGGGGCCAGCGGCCCCTGACCCCCCCCGAGCCCAGCAGGCAGGTGAGTGGGCGGCTGCGGGGTGGCACAGGGCGGGGGGGGGGGGGTGTGTGACATCTGGTGCTGTGGCCTCCGGCAGCGCCGGGGCAGAAGCCACCGGGCTCAGTGCGGGCTCTGGGGTGCCCCCACCCCCGGTTTGAGGCGACTTTGGGGGTCCCGGGGGCCTCATGGGGACCCCACAGGGACGTGGGGGAGGCAGCAGCCGCACTCCGGCCGTGGGCCCCCCCCACACGCCTGCAGGTGCTGGCAGAGCCCCGGGGATGCGTGGGACGGCCCCGGCCGCGGGAGGTTCCCACGGTGACCACGGTGGCCAGGACGGGGGCTCCCGGCCGCGCTGCCCCCCCGACCCAGCGTCTCTCCTCCCGCAGGTCGTGCCGGCGGCACCGGAGCCTCCGGGCAGGAGCGGGGGGACGTTACAGTCCCCCTCAGCCCCCTGCCCGCGCCCCCGGCCCCCACCATGCTGCTGCGGGAATCACCCTTCCCCAACCGGGCACTGGTGGCCCTGGACTACCTGGCCCGGGGGCTACTGGCCCCCAGCTTCTGGGCCACTAACCGCCTCCTCGACCTGCGGCCGACCACAGCGGAGCGGCGCAGCCGGTGCTGCGGTTGTGCCGGGCGGGCGCTGGCCGCGCTGGTTTACGCCGCGACGCTGCTGGTCTCATTGCCCCTGACGCTGCTGGGACTACTGCTGTGGCTACCGGTGCAGGCAGCGCGGCGGCCCTTTGCCTACCAGTACACGGCGGGCACGGCGCCGGCGGAGCCGTGGGACCTGCGGCAGCGCCGCGCCTTCACCTTCCTCAGCGCCAACGTCTGCCTCTTGCCCAGTGGCTTGGCCAAGTTCAGCAACCTGGGCCAGACGCCACAACGGGCCACCTACATCGCCCGGCAGCTGGCCCCGGCCCCGCCGAGCCCCGCCGGCGCCCTGGTTGAGCCGCGGCACGGCCACGCTGACACCTATGGCGGGACCCTGCACACCCCGCCGGGGCCCCCCGCCAGCACGGGCCCGGGGCCGGGGCCGGGGCCGGTGCCGGTGGCCTTGGCCGAGCACTTCCCGGCGGACGCCGACTTCGTTTGCCTGCAGGAGGTTTTCGACGCCGGGGCCGCCGCTTGCCTGCGCCGGCGGCTGGGTGGCACCTTCCCCCACGTCCTCTCCGAGGTGGGTGACCGCGGGCTGCGGTGCGGCCAGCTGAAGCTCCTTGACAGCGGGCTACTGCTAGCCAGCCGCTACCCGCTGCTAGCCGTGCAGTTCCACGGCTTCCCCAACGGCACCCGCGAGGACGCCATGGCTGCCAAGGGGCTACTGGTGGTCCAGGTGAGCTGGGCGCCCCCGCCGCTCCCCCACTCCCCACCTGCTGCTAGCACTGCCGGATTTCCCGGCTGAGGCCACCGTGTCCCCCCCAGGTGCTGCTGGGCTCCGCGCGGGGGCAACGGGTCGTGGGCTACCTGGGCTGCACCCACCTGCAGGCACCCGCAGGTAAAAGGGGGGGTCCAGGTGAGGTTTGGGGGGGTCATGGGGATGCAGTGACACAGAGAGGCAGTGGCATGGGGAAATGGTGGCACAGGGACACAGTGGCACGGGGACATGGGGACATGGGGATGCAGTGACACAGAGATGCAGTGGCATGGGGACATGGTGGCACAGGGACACGGTGGCACGGGGACATGGGGATGCAGTGTCGCAGGGATGCAATGGCATGGGGACATGGTGGCACAGGGACATGGTGGCACGGGGACATGGGGATGCAGTGACACAGGAACACAGTGGCATGGGGACATGGGGACATGGGGATGCAGTGGCATGGGGACATGGTGGCACAGGGACACAGTGGCACGGGGACATGGGGACATGGGGATGCAGTGACACAGAGATGCAGTGGCATGGGGACATGGTGGCACGGGGACACGGTGGCACGGGGACATGGGGACATGGGGATGCAGTGACACAGACACACAGTGGCATGGGGACATGGTGGCACAGGGACATGGTGGTATGGGGACATGGGGATGCAGTGTCGCAGGGATGCAATGGCATGGGGACATGGTGGCACAGGGACATGGTGGCACGGGGACATGGGGATGCAGTGACACAGGGACACAGTGGCATGGGGACATGGGGACATGGGGATGTGGTGGCACAGGGATGCAGTGGCATGGGGACACGGTGGCACAGGGACACGGTGGCATGGGGATATGGGGACATGGGGTTGCAGTGACACAGGGATGCAATGGCATGGGGACATGGTGGCACAGGGACACGGTGGCATGGGGACATGGAGATGCAGTGACACAGGGACACAGTGGCATGGGGACATGGTGGCACAGGGACACAGTGGCATGGGGACATGGGGACATGGGGATGCAGTGACACAGGGATGCAATGGCATGGGGACATGGTGGCACAGGGACACAGTGGCATGGGGACATGGGGACATGGGGATGCAGTGACACAGGGATGCAATGGCATGGGGACATGGTGGCACAGGGACACAGTGGCATGGGGACATGGGGATGTAGTGACACAGAGATGCAGTGGCATGGGGACATGGTGACACAGGAACATGGTGACACGGGGACATGGGGACATGGGGATGCAGTGACACAGGGACACAGTGGCATAGGGACATGGTGGCACGGGGACATGGGGACATGGGGACATGGGGATGCAGTGACACAGGGACACAGTGACATGGGGACATGGGGACATGGGGATGCAGTGACACAGGGACACAGTGGCATGGGGACATGGTGACACGGGAACATGGTGACACGGGGACATGGGGACATGGGGATGCAGTGACACAGGGACACAGTGGCATGGGGACATGGTGACACAGGGACATGGTGGCACGGGGACATGGGGACATGGGGACATGGGGATGCAGTGACACAGGGACACAGTGGCATGGGGACATGGTGACACAGGGACACAGTGACATGGGGACATGGGGACATGGGGATGCAGTGACACAGGGACACAGTGGCATGGGGACATGGTGGCACAGGGACATGGTGGCACAGAGACACGGTGGCATGGGGATGGGGTGGCACAAGGACATGGTTTGGGGGGTCCCGGCGGTGCTGTGGCGGGCAGTGACGCCGTGTCGCATGTCCCCGGCGCAGGTGACGCCGCCGTGCGGGACGCGCAGCTGACGCTGGCGCTGCACTGGCTGCAGCTCTTCCAGGAGGCGCAGGAGCAGCGCGGGGACGTGGTGGCCTTCGACGTCCTCTGCGGGGACCTCAACTTCGACAACTGCTCCCGCGGTGGGGACACGGAGAGGGGACGGAGGGGTTTGGGGGGGGTGTCACAGGGGGTTTTGATGTCCCCTCCCCCGTCCCCGCAGGTGACGAGCTGAACCAGCGGCACCGGCTCTTCGAGCTGTACCGGGACCCGTGTCGCCGCGCGCCGGGGCAGGACGAGCCCTGGGCCATAGGTGGGACCTGCCCCCCCCCGCCCCCTCCCAGGGGGTGACACACACAGAGCGGGGGGGACACTGAAAGCCTGTCCCTGTGTGTGTGTCCCCCCCCACAGGGACCCTCCTCAACTACCTGAAGATCTACGAGGAGCCTGTGTCCACCCCGGAGAAGCTGAGGAGGTGATGGGGGGGGACACGGGGGGGACATGATGGGTGACATGAGAGGGGACATGGGGGGGCACATTGGGGGGGGACACGGTGGGGGGACACAGGGGGGCACACGGGGGGAAAACGGGGGGGGACACGGGGGGGACACGAGGGGGGGACACGGGGGGGAACATGGGGGGGGACAGGCCTGGGGGGTCCACGGGAAAGGCCACCCTGCCTGGAGAGGGGCGATGCTGGTGGTGGGAGTCCCTCCATCCCTGTGCCACCGTGTCCCCATGTCCCTGTGCCACTGTGTCCCCATGTCACCACGTCCCCATGTCACTACGTCCCTGTGCCACCCCATCCCTGCGCCACTGCGTCCCCATGTCCCCATGTCCCTGCATCCCCACACCCCTATGTCACCATGTCCCTGTGCCACCATGTCCCTGTGCCACCCCATCCCCGTGCCACTGCATCACCATGTCACCATGTCCCTGTGCCACTGCATCCCCATGTCACTGTGTCCACATGCCCCCATGTCCCTGTGCCACCATGTCCCTGTGCCACTGCATCCCTGTGCCACCATGTCTCCATGCCACTGTGTCCTCATGCCATGTCCCTGGGCCACTGTGTCTCCATGTTGCCATGTCCTTGTGCTACCACGTCCCCATGTCACTGCATCCCTGTGCCACTATGTCCCTGTGCCACTGTGTCCCCATGCCACTGATTCCCTCTGTCACTGCATACCCATGCCACCATGTCCCTGTGCCACCATGTCTCCACGCCAGTGTCCTCATGCCACCACATCCCTGTGCTACTTCATCCCCATGTCACCATGTCCCCATGCCACTGCATCTCTGTGTCACTGCATCGCCATGTCCCCATGTCCCCATGTCCCCGTGCCACCGTGTCCCTGTGCTACCTTGTCCCCGTGCCACCGTGTCCCCATGCCACCATGTCCTTGTGCCACCCCATGCCTGTGCCACTGTGTCTCTGTGTCACTGAATCCCCATGTCCCTGTGCCACTGTGCCACCATGTCCCTGTGTCACCATGTCCCCGTGCCACTGCATCTGTGTCACTTCATCCCCATGTCCCCACGTCCCTGTGCCACCATGTTCTTGCGCCACCCCATCCCCATGCCACTGTGTCCCCTTCCTGCAGGACCCTCTCCGAGCCGGCGGGGCGGCAGCGGTACTTGGCGGGCCCCATCCTGGCCAGTGGCCAGCCCGACCCGGCGGCCCCCAGCCCGTGGCAGGGCCGGCGCGTGGACTATCTCCTGTTCCGGCCGCCCCGCGGGGCCTGGCCGCTGTGGACGGTGGGTGCCGGCACCGCGGGGACGAGGGGGGGTGTTGTCCTCCCTGTCCCCCCCGCCCTGACGGCCACTCTCCCCGGCAGGAGGTGGCAGGGGTCACCTTTGTCACCCAGCTGGCCACCCGCTCTGACCACCTGCCTGTGGCCCTGCGGCTCGACGTGGTCCCCGCGACGCCCTGAGCCCCCCCCCCGAGCCCCGCCGGAGCCGCTGGGACACCGGAGCCGGTGCTGGCACAGCCCGGGGGGGGCACTGCGGGGGGGGGCTGGGACGGACGTCAGGGCCCTGGGTGCCACGGCGGGGCAGCGACCTGGCAGTGACCTCATAGTGACCTCACAGTGACCTCACAGTGACCTGGCAGTGACCTCACAGTGACCTCACAGTGACCTCAGTGACCTGGCAGGGCTGACACCAGCTGCAGTTTTTAGCAACCAGAGCGAAATAAAGGCCTTGAGAGCAGCGGGTGGTGCTGTGCCGGCGCCAGCCCCACGGCGTGTGGGGCTCAGTGGGGCTGGCGGGGGCAGGAGGGGCCCGGCTGGTGCTGCCCCCCCCCCCCCAAAACCTGGGCTGTCCCACAGGACCCCATGAGCTGCTGCGGTGGGGACACCTGGGGTGTCATGGGGACATCACAGGGACATCATGGGGACATCATGGGGACATCACAGGGACATCATGGGGACGTCACGGGGACATCATGGGGACATCATGGTGCTGTCATGCGGACTTCATGGGGACGATGTGGAGACATCATTGGTATGTCATAGGGACATCACGGGGCTGTCATGGGGACATCATGGGGCCATCATGGGGCTGTCATGGGGATACTATGGGGACATCATGGGGCCATCGTGGGGCTGACATGGGCCCATCATGGGGACACCATGGGGACATCACAGGGTGTCACGGGGCCGTCATGGCCACAAGCTGTGGGCACATGGGGCTCCGTGCTGGACTGCGGCCATGGCCCAGCACCGGGACCCCCCTGGCCCCCCAGCCTCATGGGGTGGGGGAGGACAGTGACACCCAGCACTGTCCCCCGCACCCCCATGCAGAGATGATCCCCCAGCCCCATCCTGCAGCCCCCAGACATTTGGGGTGCTGGGGGGGCCCCCAGAGCCCCCCGGGAGCCAGGCCCGGCCCCACACGTGCCCTGACCCTGTCCCAGCCCCACGGCAGTCCCCAGACTGAGAGGGGCCCCACTGTGCTGCCTCGACCCCTGAAAGACAGGGGGACCTCAGGATCTGGGTGGTGGGGACCCTTGGGGACCACTACTTGGGGACCCTTGGGCACTGCCCCATGAGGACACTTTGGGGACCCCGGGGACCTCTCCATGGAGATTCTTGGGGACATCTCCATGAGGACCTTGGGGATGACTCCATGGACATCCTTGGGGACAACTCTGTGGGGAATCTTTGGGGATCACTTCATGGGGACCCTTGGGGACCCTGGGGACTGCCCTGTGGGGACCTTTGGGGATGGCTCCATGGGGACCCTTGGGAACCTCTTCATGGGGACCCTCTTGACGGCTCCTTGGGGACCCTTGGGAACCTCTTCATGGGGATCCTCTTGATGGCTCCTTGGGAACCTCTTCATGGGGACCCTTGGGGACCCTCTTGATGGCTCCTTGGGGACCCTTGGGAACCTCTTCATGGGGACCCTTGGGGACCCTCTTGATGGCTCCTTGGGGACCCTTGGGAACCTCTTCATGGGGACCCTCTTCATGGGGACCCTCTTGACGGCTCCTTGGGGACCCTTGGGAACCTCTTCTTGGGGACCCTTGGGGACCCTCTTGATGGCTCCTTGGGGACCCTTGGGAACCTCTTCATGGGGACCCTTGGGGACCCTCTTGATGGCTCCATGGGGACCCTTGGGAACCTCTTCATGGGGACCCTCTTCATGGGGACCCTCTTGACGGCTCCTTGGGGACCCTTGGGAACCTCTTCTTGGGGACCCTTGGGGACCCTCTTGATGGCTCCTTGGGGACCCTTGGGAACCTCTTCATGGGGACCCTTGGGGACCCTCTTGACGGCTCCATGGGGACCCTTGGGAACCTCTTCATGGGGACCCTCTTCATGGGGACCCTCTTGACGGCTCCTTGGGGACCCTTGGGAACCTCTTCATGGGGACCCTCTTGACGGCTCCTTGGGGACCCTTGGGAACCTCTTCATGGGGACCCTCTTGATGGCTCCTTGGGGACCCTTGGGAACCTCTTCATGGGGACCCTTGGGGACCCTCTTGATGGCTCCTTGGGGACCCTTGGGAACCTCTTCTTGGGGACCCTTGGGGACCCTCTTGATGGCTCCTTGGGGACCCTTGGGAACCTCTTCTTGGGGACCCTTGGGGACCATTCCCTGAGGACTCCCGTGCTCTGCTCCTTGGGGTCCCCTGGGGTGGGGGGGAGCTGCCTGCCAGAGGGACCCCCAGCACCCCCCCAACCCCACCCCCCCACCACGGCCCTGCGGGAAGGGCCTGAAGGCTCATTTATTGAAAGGCACTGAGTTGGGGAGCGGGGAGGGGGCAGGGGGAGCCCCCCATGCTTGGGGCTGGGCCCCCCCATTCGGGGGGGCTGAGCCCCAGGTGCAGTGAAGCACAAGCTGGGGGGGGCGAGAGGCTGCGCCCTGCCCCACAGCGGGGTGACCCTCCGGTCCCCCCTCTTTGGGGTGGGGGGCAGGAGCCTGAGGGGTAGAGATTGAGGGGGTGGGGGGCTGCTCCTTGAGGGGGTGCATAGCTGGGGTTGGGGGGGCTGCCCCATGGACTGTGCGTATCTGGGGTTGGGGGGCTGCCCCGTGGGGAGTGTGGACCGGGGGATGGGGGCTGCCAACAGCTTGGGGGGGGGGGGACAGGGACCCCCCTCAAACGGCCTCTTGTGCCCGCCGGTACTCGAAGACGCTCCCACGCTCGGCGAAGCTCCGGGGTGCCGGCAGCTCCGGGGGCTCCTCGGGGTCCCCCCCGTCCTCGGGGGAACCGAAGCCACCCCCGCCGGGGGTCTGCAGACGGAAAACATCCTGCGGAGGAAATGGGGAGGGGTCAGGGGGTGCTGGGGGAGGGTGTTGGGGGGGTTTTGGGGGGGTCCCACGCCGCGCTCACCCCCGGCTCCACCGTCACCGAGGTCTTGGCGCCCAGGTTGATGGTCCGGCCGTCGCGGCGCAGCAGCAGGTTGAGTCCGGGGGCGCCGGGGCTGCCCCCTAAGAGGCAGAAAAGTGGGGTGTAGGGTCAGAGGGTGATGAAGGGGGGGATCCTGCGGGGGGGGGGGGGGTGTCCCCGCTGACCTCGCAGGCCGTAGGGGCGGACGGCGCGGCGCTCGCTCAGCACCGACAGCACCAGCTCCTCGCGGAACAGCAGCTCCCGCACGACGCCGTCGCCCCCCCGGCAGCGCCCTGCGCCCCCCGAACCCCGGCGCAGCTCGAAGCGCTGCAGGACCACGGGGTACCTGGGGGACACACACACACACACACACGGAGGGGGGGTTGAGTCCCAAACTCCGATAGCCCCTCCCTCGTCCCGGCACTCACCGCTGCTCCAGGATCTCGGGGTCGGTGATGCGGGTGTTGGTCATGTGCGTGTGGACGCCGGCGCGGCCGTGCCAGCGCGGGCCGGCCCCCGCGCCCCCCGCCACCGTCTCGTAGTAGCCCACGCGCTGGTTGCCGAAGGTGACGTTGTTCATGCAGCCCTGGAAGGTGGGGGGGGGGCGTGGGGGAGCCCACACACCCCCAGCTGTGGAGTCCCATCCTTGGGACCCTCAGGACCCCCGACCCCTGGGACCCCCAACCCCTGGGACCCCCAGGACCCCCGATCCCCAGCACCCCAGGACCTCCAACCCCACCCCGGAACTCCTGACCCCCTGTGACCTGCAGCACCCTGGACCCCTGTGACCCCCAACTCCGAGCACCCCCGACCCCTGGCACCCCAGGACCCCCAGCCCCCAGGGCCCCCAACCCCTGGACTCCCACCTCCCTGGGTCCCCAGACCCTCCAGGCCCCCCAACCCCCAGGCCCCCCATGTCCCTGGGATCCCCAACCCCTGTCACCCCAGCACCCCAGGCCCCCAGGCCCCGCCAAGTCCCTACCTGGGAGGCAGCGCAGACGCCGAAGGCGCGGAAGATGACATCGACCACGCGCTGGGAGGTCAGGACGTTGCCCCCCACCACGGCGGCCTCAGGGGAGGGGTCCAGGATGGAGCCCTTGGGGATCACCACGCGCACAGGGGCCAGGCAGCCCTGGGGGGGGGTGAGGAGGCTCCTCAGCCCTAGACAGCCCCCCAGATCCTGCCCCACCACACCACCAGCACTCTGACACACACACACACACACACACACTTTCCTGCCCTGGGGGAGAAGGGACGCAGGACCCCCCCACCCACCCCAAGGGGTTGGGGCCCCAGGACCCCCCTGTCCCAGGGGATCAGGGTCCCAGAGCACCCCCCTGGGGGATCGGGGTGCCAGGACCGCCCCCCCCCCCCCCCCCACCCAGGGCCAGCACCAGGCTCTTCTGGGGGGTCTGCCTGGTGGGGGGGTGCGGGGGGAGTCCCACAGCCTGGGGGTCTCACAGCCCAAGGGTCCCACATCCAGGGGGTCCCATAGGTGGGGGTCCCATAATCGGGGGGGTCCCACATCCAGGCGGTCCCATAGCTCAGGGGTTCCCACAGTCAAGGGAGTCCCACAGCCTGGGGGTCCCATAGCTGGGAGGTTCCACAGTTGGGGGGGGTCCCACAGTCAGCGGATCCCCCAGACAGGAGGTTCTGCAGCCTGGGGGTTCCATTGTCGGGGGTCCCACAGCTGGGGGCGTCCTACAGCTGGGGGGTCCCCCAGCCTAGGGGTGCCTCAGGCGGGGGTCCCACAGCCCAGGGGTCCCATAGATGGGGGTGCTCTGTAGTTGGGGGGTCTCACAGCCCAGGGGTGCCCCAGGTGGGGGGTTCCCACAGCCCAGGGGTGCCCGGGGGGGGACACACCCCACTCACCTGGTTGAGGGGGATGTCCTGGCCCACCATGCAGCGCAGGCAGTAGATGAGGGCCGAGAGGGTGATGGCGCGGGGGGCGTTGCAGTTCCCGTACACCTCCGGCCCCGAGCCCGAGAAGTCGAAGACGGCGCTGCCCTGTGGGGACCCCCAGGGGGTGACCCGTGGGGGGGGGTCCCCCAAACCCCATCGTGGAGCCACAGAGGGGTGGGGGGAGCATGGTGGGGCCACCCACTCACCTCCTGGGGGTCCACCTGCACCCGCAGGCGGATGGGTGACCCATCGTCCATGCGGTCCTCGGCCTCCAGCGCCGTGCCCCAGCGCGCCGCAAAACCCTTCAGCATCTCCCGCACAGCCACCTCGGCGTTGGCCTGGGGACGGCGGCGTCACGCGGCGGCGCCCGGGGTTTGGGGGGTGCCCGGGGGTGCTGGGGGGGTCCAGGGTGGGGGGTCCCACCTGGATGTGGGCCATGTAGGCCTGGACGGCGGCGAGGCCGTGGAGGCGGATGAGCTCGGTGACCAGCTGGATGCCCTTCTGGTTGGCGGCCACCTGGGCTCGCAGGTCCGACAGGTTGTCCGGCAAGTTCCGGGTGCCGCTGCAGCCGGGGACGCGGCCCGGCGCCATCAGGGCCTCCGTCACCGCTGTGGGGGGCGGGTGAGTGGGGCCAGGGTGGAGGGTGACCAGCCCCGCCGTGGCCCTAACACCCCGTTGTGTCCTCGCTGCGTCCCCACTGTCCCCACTGCATCCCCACCGTGTCCCTGTCACCCCCACTGTGTCCCCACCACAGTCCTGCCACCCCCACCATGTCCCCACCATGTCACCATGTCCCCACCGTCCCCACCATGGCCCTGCCATGTCCACCATGTCCCCACCATCCCCACCACGTCCTCACCATGTCCCCACCACGGCCCTGCCACACCGACTGTGTCCTCACTGTGTCCCCATCAAGTCCTCATTGTGTCCTCACCACGTCCCCACCATGTCCCCACCATCTCCACCGTGTCCCCACCATTCCCACCATGTCCCCATCTCCACCGTGTCCCCACGATGTCCCCACCATCTCCACCATTCCCAGTGTGTCCTCGCCATCTCCCCGCCATGACCCTGCCATCCCCACCGTGTTCTCACCCGTGTCCCCACCACGGTCCTGCCATCCCCTCCACATCCCCACCAGCCCCACTGTGTCCTCACCAAGTCCCCACCACGTCCCTGACATCCCCACCACCTCCACTATGTCCCCACCACCCCCACCGCCTCCCTGTCATCTCCCCCATGGCGACACCATCCCCACCATGTCCTCACTGTGTCCCCACTGTCCCCACCATCTCCACCATCCTCACTACATCCATGACATCTCCACCATCCCCACCTCATCCCTGCCATCTCCAGTGTCCTCACCATGTCCCCACTGTCCCCATCATGTCCTCACCATCCCCACTGTGGTCCGGCCATCCCCACCATGTCCCCACCATCCCCACCATGTTCTTAACGTGTCCCCACCATCCCCGTGTCCTCACCATGTCCCCATCATGTCCTCACCAAGTCCCCACCATCCCCACTGCATCCCTGTCACCCCACCGTGTCCTCACCAAGTCCCCACCATGTCCGCACTGTCCCTGTCATCCCCACCATCCCCACATCCTCACCCTGTCCCCACTGTCCTCACCATGTCCCCACCATCGTCCCGTGTCCCCCACCATGACCCACTGTCCCTGTCATCCCCACCGTGTCCCCGCTGTCCCTGTCATCCTCACCACATCCCCGATGTCCCCACCATCCCCATCACATCCCCACCGTGTTCCCACCATCCTCACCACATCCCTGATGTCCCCACCATGTCCCCACCGTGTCCTCACTGTGTCCCCACTGTTCCCACCACGTCCCCACTATCGCCACCACATTCCCACCGTGTCCCCACTGTCCGCACCACGTCCCCACCATCCCCACCACGTCCTCACCACATCCCTGATGTCCCCACCACGGCCCCGCCGTGCCGGCACAGACCCACCCTCCTCCTGGAAGACTCCGTCCTTCACCAGCTTGAAGGAGACGAAGACAGCCCCCTCCTCCCGCAGCGCCTTGGAGTGGGGGGGCATGGAGCCGGGGGTGACCCCCCCGATGTCGGCGTGGTGCCCACGGCTGGCCACAAAGAAGACGGGCTTGGGGACCCCTGGCCAGAAAACCTGGGGCGGGGAGGGAGCCCAGCGCTGAGCCAGCATCCTGGGATTGAAAGGAGGGGGGTGTTTCCTGCACCCCGGGGTGCCCTGGGGGGGGTCCCACACTCACAGGGGTGATGACGGTGAGGTCGGGGAGGTGGCTGCCCCCCGCACAGGGGTGGTTGCTGAGGATGACGTCCCCCTCCCGCAGGTCCTCACCCAGGTTGCGGATCTACAACAGCATGGCGAAGGGCTGAGCGGGTCCTGGGGGGGGCGGGAGGGGGTGTCCTGGGTTGGGGGGGGGACTCCCCCCCTCTCGTACCTGGAACTGGACGGTCTCCTGCATGGCGCCCAGGTGGACAGGGATGTGGGGGGCGTTGGACACCAGCCCCCCGTCCGGCCCGAAGAGCGCGCAGGAGAAATCCAGCCGCTCCTTGATGTTGGTGGAGATGGCCGTGCGCTGCAGGATGCGGCCCATCTGCTCTGCGGGGGGAGCAGCGGGACAGGGGGGGACCCCTCAAGAGAGAGCCCCCTCCCCACAGAGCCCCTCTGCCTCCTCCCGAGACCCCCCCAGTACCCCCCTCGGAGCCCACCTGCGATGCTCATGAAGCGGTGGGAGAAGATGGAGAGCTGGACGGCGTCGAGCTGGGGGCCGACGGGCCGGGGGGGCCCCGAGCCGACCGCGATGGAGACGTCGCCGAAGCGGGTGAGGCTGGCGGTGCAGCCCGGCTCCACCACGATAGTGCTGGGGGGGGCGGCGGCACCCTGAGTTCGAGGGGCGCAGGGCTCCTCGGGGTCCCCAACAGCCCCCCTGGGGTCCCCACCAGCTCCTTGGGGTCACCACTGACTTCCTGCGGTTCCCACCATCCCCCCGCGTTCCCCACCAGCTTCTTGGGGTCCCCACCATCTCACCAGAGTCCCCAACAACCCCCTGCGGTCCCACTGTCACCCTGGCGTCCCCACTGACTCCCTCAGGGTTCCCACCAGCCCCCCAGGATCCCCACCAGCTACTTGGGGTCCCCACTGACTTCCTGGGGTCCCCACCATCCCCCTGCGGTCCCCACCAGCATCTTGGGGTCTCCAACACCTCACCAGGGTCTCCAACAGCCCCCCAGGGACCCACCAGCTCCTCAGGGTCCCACCATCCCCCAGGATCCCCACCAGCTCCCTGGAGTCCTGCTGTCATTCCAGGATGCCCACCATCCCCTTAGGGTGCCCATCATCCCCCCAGGGGCCCCACCAGCTCCTTGGGTTCCCCACCATCTCACCAGGGTCCCCACCAGCTCCTTGGGGTCCCCCCCAGCTCCCTGGGAACCCACCATCCCCCCGGGGTCCCCACCTATTCTTGTCGATGATGATGGCGGGGCCGGGGACGAGGTGGTCACAGGCCAGCTCCTCCAGCAGGAACACCGGCGTCTCCAGGTACCCCTCCTCGAAGTAGCACCGCGTCACCTGCGGGACCCCCCGCCGGGTCACCCCCGTCGGGTCACCCCCTGCCCCCCGCAGGCCCCGCCAGGCCCCCCCGTCCCCGTCCTCACCGTCTCCACACGGGCCGGTTTCCCGCTGGGGGCCAGGGGGGTGTCGCAGCTGACGCCGCTGCTGCCGGTGCCGCGCACCCGCACGTCGTCCACCACCACGGGCCGGTCGGGGATGGTGAAGCCGAACTCCAGCAGGTACCTGGGGGGCGGGCAGTGGGCACCGGCTGCGGCAAGGGGGCACCAGGAGACCCCGGCCACCCCTGGCACGGCGTGGCAGTGCCAGGATGGGGATTGGCGTTGGGGTGGGATTGTGGTGCTGGGACAGGGATCACGGCACTGGGATGGGGATCGTGGCACTGGGACGGGGATTGTGGCACTGGGATGGGGATTGTGGCACTGGGACAGGGATCGTGGCACTGGGATGGGGATCGTGGTGCTGGGATGGGGATTGTGGCACTGGGACGGGGATTGTGGTGCTGGGATGGGGATCACGGCACTGGGATGGGGATCGCGGCACTGGGGCAGGGATCGTGGCACTGGGACGGGGATCATGGTGCTGGGATGGGGATCGTGGCACTGGGACGGGGATTGTGGCACTGGGATGGGGATCGTGGTGCTGGGGCGGGGATTGTGGCACTGGGATGGGGATCACAGCACTGGGATAGGGATTGTGGCACTGGGACGGGGATTGTGGCACTGGGATGGGGATCATGGTGCTGGGATGGGGCTCACAGCGCCGGGACCGACCGGCTGGTGAAGGCAGCGAGGAAGTCGCCAGCGCGGCAGGAGTCGGGGGTGGGCGGGTGCCCCTTGGCCGAGCACATCAGGGCGCAGTCGGTGCCCTCGTAGCGCAGGTGCAGGAACGCCTCGGTGCGGATCTGCTCCCTGCAGCACCGCTGTGTCACCGCGGGGTGCCCCCACGTCCGGGTGTCCCCCCCCCCCCTCCCCGGCACCCCGTGGGCTCACCCGGCGAAGCCCTGGGCCCGCAGCGCGTCCTGGCACTCCTGCTGCAGCGCGGCGATGCGCCCGTCCAGGCGGGCGAAGGCAGCTGGCTCGTAGCGGAGGGCGCAGGGCGCCTGGGCCTCGTGCACCACGTCCGCCAGCGCCAGCCCGTAGGCCGAGAGCACCCCGCTGTACCTGCGCCCAGGGGCACCCGCTGCCACCGCTGCCACCCCCCCGTGGGGACAGCCCGGACCGGCCCTGGGGCACCCCCACACCCAGCGCACAGGGGCACCCCGATATCCATCACCCAGGGACACCCCCACACCCAGCACCCGTGGGTACCCCTAACCCAGCGCACAGGGGCGCCCCCCGATTCACACCCAGGGGCATCCCCACACCCAGCATCTGCAGCGCCCCGATATCCAGCACCCAGGGGCACCCCCACACCCAGGGGCACCCCCAAACTCACACCCAGGGGCATCCACAGATCCACACCCAGGGGCACCCCCAAACCCCAGTGCCTGTGGGTACCCCCACACCCAGCACCCAGGGGCACCCCCCAACTCACACCCAGAGGCATCCCCAGATCTGCACCCAGGGGCACCCCCACACCCAGTGTACAGGGGTACCCCCAGACCCAGCACCCGGGGCACCCCCTGATCTGGCCCAGGGGCACCCATATATCCATCACCCAGGGGCACCCCCAGACTCAGTGCCCAAGGACACCCCTATGTCCAGGGTCCACAGGCACCCCCTGATCCAACACTCAGGGGCACCCCCAAACCCAGCACCGAGGGGCACCCCCAAACCCCACACACCCACCTGGGGACCAGGGTACCCCCAAACCCACCCACTGGGGGGACCTGGGACACCCCCAAACCCATCTGCTTGGATGGGGGGGCTGCGACACCCTCAAACCCAACACACCCACCTCGGGGGGGGGGGGGGGGGCAGAGCCCCCCAACCCCACATCATCTCCCCAGCGGCTGGGAACATCCCAACACCAACTGGGGGGTGCTGGGTGCCCCCCCCCACCCCCCATTGGGACCAGCCCCCCCCCCCAATTCACCTACTTGTGGATGAAGACCCTGCTCATGCCCAGGGCGCGGGCGATGGCGCAGGCGTGCTGCCCCCCCGCACCCCCAAAGCAGGCCAGCACGTGGCGGGCGGCGTCGTGACCCCGCGCCTGGCGGTGGAGGGGGGGGGGAGACACACAACGCCGCGCGGTGACACCTGTGCCGGCAACACTGGGAACCCCCCAACCACCCCTGGGGCCACCCCCACCTGCGTCAGGGCGCGGATGGGCCGGCACATGGCCTCGTTGGCCACCCGCACAAAGCCCATGGCCACCTCCTCCACTGAGAGTGGCCGGCGGGCGCCGGTGCCGGCTACGAAGGCGTCGATACGGGTGGCCAAATCCCGAAACGCCTGCGCCGCCGCCTCCCGGCACAGCGGCTGGTCCTCGCCCGGCCCGAAGATACGCGGGAAATACTCGGGGAGCAGGCGGCCCAGGCACAGGTTGGCGTCGGTGACGGTCAACGGGCCCCCTGCGCCGGGGCAGCTGGTGAGCACAGGCGCCTTGGTGGCCCTGTGGCTACCGCCAGCCCCGCGGCCACTCACCTTTGCGGTAGCAAGCTGGGCCAGGGTGGGCGCCCGCCGATTCCGGGCCCACCACGTAGAGCCCAGACCTGGAGGGGAGACACCGGCGGGAGCGGGGAAGGGCACCGCCACCACGCCACCGCCACGTCACCACCGTGCCACCACCGCACCACTGCCGTGTCACGACCACGCCGCCACCGCGGAAGGTTCTGGCGAGTGCTTTCCACCACAGACACCCCCCCCGCAGCGCCCCGACCCCCCCTCAACGTGGCGGCGTCTCCCCAAACCGCACCTGAAGAAGAGGCGGGAGCCGCCACCAGCCGCCACGGTGTTGATGTCGAGCTGTGGCGCCTGGATGCTGACGCCGGCGGTGGTGGCCTCGAAGACGTGCTCGAACTCGCCGGCGTAGCGGCTGACGTCCGTCGAGGTGCCTGGGGGAGCGCGGCTCAGCCCCAGTTGGCCGCCCCTGGCCCCCCTTGTCCCCCCCCGCTCTCACCTCCCATGTCGAAGCCGATGACGGGCTGCCCGCCGTGGTGGCCGTAGGTGGTGGCGGCGTAGCCCACCACGCCGCCGGCCGGCCCCGAGAGGATGGCGCGGGCCCCGCTGAAGTGCTGCATCGGGGTCAGGCCCCCGTCTGAGCGCATGAACAGCACCGGCACGTCCTGGGGGGGGCACATGGTGGTGGGGGGGGGCAGGTGGGGTGGTTGCCCATTGGGAGGGGGGTCTGGGTGCCCATGGTGGGGGGTCCTGGCGGGATGGGTGCCCATGGAAGCGTCCTGGGTGCCCAGGGGGGATCCCAGCAGGATGGGTGCCCATGGGGGGGTCCTGGATTTCCATGGTGGGGGCCTGGCAGGGTGGGTGCCCATGGCGGGGGAGTGGGTCCTGGTTGCCCATGGGGGCTCCTGGTGGGATGGGTGCCCATGGGGGGGGCCCTGGATGAGTGTCCATGGGGGATCCTGGTGGGATGGGTGTCCATGAGGGGGGGGCGGGTCCTGGGTGCCCATGGCAGGGGGGTCTGGCAGGATGGGTGCCCATGGGGAGGGGGTCCTGGGTGCCCATGGGGGGTCCTGGTGAGTTGGGTGCCCATGGGGGGTCTTGGTTGCCCATGGGGGGTCCTGGCAGGATGGGTGTCCATGGGGGGGAGGGTTGGGTGCCCGTGGTGGGGGGGTCTGGCAGGACGGGTACCCATGGTGGAGGCCAGGTGGGATGGGTGCCCATGAGGGGGGTCCTGGTTGCCCGGGGGGGGGTCCTGGTGGGATGGGTACCCATGGGGGGGGCCTGACAGGATGAGTGCCCATGGGATGGGTCTGGATGGGTGCCCATGGTGTGTCCCAGCAGGATGGGTGTCCGTGGGGGGGTCCTGGCAGGATGGGCATCCACAGGGGGGTCCTGGATGGGTGCCCATGGGAGGCTCCCAGTGAGATGGGTGCCCACAGGGGAGTCCCAGCAGGATGGGTGCCCATGGAGCATGCTGGATGTGTGCCCATGGGGGTCCCAGCAGCACGGGCACCCACCGGGGGGGTTCCCGGCGCCCCCGCTCACCCGCAGCTGCCGGGCGAAGCCGTCGCGGAAGCTGCCCAAGTAGCGCTGGATGCAGGGGGTGAGGTAGGCGTCGGCACAGGCCGTGTACCCGCGCGGCACCGCCCGCACCATCCCCGCCACCGCCGACGACAGCGACACGTGCTGGAAGCCCAACTCCCGCGCCAGCGCCCCGACCTGCTCCTCGTGGCCAGGCCAGCTGCCGGGGGGACGGTGTCAGGTGGGTGCGGAGTGTCCCCAGGCGTGTCCCCGTCCCCCCCCGCGGGACTCACGCGTAGGAGTGGAGCAGCAGCACGGCCAGGCTGCGGATGCCACGCGCCAGCACCCGCTCCAGCTCCCGCCGCAGCGCCGACAGCTCCAGCGGCCGCTGCACCAGCAGGGATGTCCCCATGGAGCCTGGGGACAGCCAGGAGGGGGGGTCATGGCATGATGTCATCCCCCAGACCCCCCCCCCCCCATGCCCTGATGTGGTGGTGGTCCCCACCTTCGAGCAGCGGGAGGGTTTCTCTCCCCGGGAGGCGGCAGCCGGGCTGGTGCGGGATCAGCCGCTCGTCCACCTCGATCACCTCCTCGTACAGCATCTCCGGCACCGCCACCTCCTGCACGGGGACGGGGACCGGGATGTCACCCGGGGGGCACCGGGGATGGGGGTGTCTCCCGAGGAGGCCAGCGTGGGACAGGGGTGTCACCTAGGGGGCACTGCAGGATGGGGGTGCCACCTGAGGGGCCCACCGTGGGATGGGGATGTCACCCAGGGGGCCACCACAGGGTGGGGGTGTCATCTGGGGGGCCACCACAGATGGGGGTGCCACCTGGGGGGCCACCATAGGATGGGGGTGTCACCTGGAGGGCCACTGTGGGATGAGGATGTCACTTGGGGGGCCACCATGAGACCAGGGTGTCACCTGAGGGGGCCACCACAGACAGGGATGTCACCTGCGGGGCCACCATGGGATGGGGATGTCACCTGGGGGGCCACCACAGGATGGGGGTGTCACCTGAGGGGGCCACTGTGGGACAGGGATGTCACCTGGGTGGCCACCGTGGATGGGGATGTCACCCGGGGGGCCACTACAGGATGGGGGTGTCACCTGAGGGGGCCACTGTGGGACCAGGACATCACCTGGGGGGCAACCGTGGGATGGGGACGTCACCTGGGGAGGCCACCATGGGACTGGGATGTCACCTGGGGGGCCACCGTGGGCTGGATCATCACCCTGGGGGGCCACCGTGAGTCCCCCTCCCCAGTGGGCCACCCCGGGGCCGCGCTGGCCTGGCCGGTGCCGCCGGAGCTGCCGCTGGCCACCGGCCAACCGGGGCGGCGCGTGGGGGCTGGCGCGGGGCCGGGGCTGGCGCGAGGCCGCGGCAGTGCCCAGCAGCGCTCACGGGACGCGGCACCCGGTGACTTCCCACCACCGCCAAGGACGTCCGCGGCGGGCAGAGGACGCACCGGGCCCCGCCGGGATGGGACGGGACGGGGTTGGGGTCGCACGGGGACACATCGCCCCGAGCGCCGGCGGTGCCGGTCACAGGGCCGCGCTGGTCACGCGGCTGGGCCAGCCCGGGTCCAGGCGCTGCGGGCCACCGGGACGGGGCACCCTGAGCCTGGAGAGCGCGGGGCACCGGGATGGGGCAGCCCAGTGCCGCGGGGTGAAGGTCACGGGGATGTGGCACCCCGACCCCCGATAAGCTGGGTCACAGGGACGTGGCACCTCAGTGCCGGGGGGTGAAGGTCACGGGGACGTGGCAACCTGAGCCTGGACACTGTGGGTCACGGGGATGCGGCACCCCAACCCAGGGCGGTGTGGGACACACTGGGACGTGCCACCCCAATCCCAGAAGGTGAAGGTCACGGGGACGTGGCACCCCAACCCCAGATGAGCTGGGTCACGGGGATGTGGCACCCTGAGCCTGGGTGGTGTGGGTTAGGGGGACGTGGCACCCTGATCTCAGATGGTGAAGGTCACGGGGACGTGGCACCTCAACCCTGGACACTGTGGGTCACAGGGATGTGTCACCCCAATCCCACAAGGTGAAGGTCACGGGGACGTGGCACCCTGAGCCTGGACACTGTGGGTCACAGGGATGGCACCCCAATCCCACAAGGTGAAGGTCACGGGGACGTGCCACCCCAACCCCAGATGATGTGGGTCACACTGGGACATGCCACCCTGATCTCAGATGGTGAAGGTCATGGGGACATGGCACCCCAACCTCAGATGATCTGGGTCACAGGGACGTGTCACCCCAATCCCACAAGGTGAAGGTCACGGGGACGTGGCACCCCAACCCCCAATGATCTGGGTCACAGGGACGTGGCACCCTGAGCCTGAGTGGCACTGGGGCAGGGCGACGTGGCACCCCAACCTGGGGCAGTGTGGGACGTGTCACCCCAATCTTACAAGGTGAAGGTCACGGGCATGTGGCACCCTGAGCCTGAGTGGCATTGGGGCAGGGTGACGTGGCACCCCAACCCTGGGCACTGTGGGTCACAGGGTCATGTCACTCCAATCCCACAAGGTGAAGGTCACAGGGACGTGGCACCCCAACCCCCAATGATCTGGGTCGTGGGGACGTGGCACCCTGATCTCGGATGGTGAAGGTCACAGGGACGTGGCACCCTGAGCCTGGGTGGCATTGGGGCAGGGCAACGTGGCACCCCAACCTGGGGCACTGTGGGTCACAGGGACGTGCCACCCCAATCCCACAAGGTGAAGGTCACGGGGAGGTGCCCCCCCAACCCAGGGCAGTGTGGGTCACGCAGGGACGTGCCACCCCGCTCCCGGAGGCCGTGCGTGGCAGGGCAGTGCCACCCTAATCCCCCGGCGCTGCGGGTGCCCCGGCGGCGGGGCCGGGCCTCACCAGGTCGAAGATGCGTGGCCGGGCCTGGGTGCCGATGTGCAGGAGGTCACGGAAGCCGCGGGTGACCAGCAGGGCCAGGCGCTCGCCCCGGCGCTCCAGCAGCGCGTTGGTGGCCACCGTGGTGCCCATGCGGATCCACTCGATGCCAGAGGCGTCCAGGGGCTGGTCCCGCGGCACCGGCACCCCCCTCTCCTGCCGGCACCCCGGGCCTCAGCCCCACGGCCCCCCACGGCCCCGCAGCACCCCCAGACCTGCAGCCCCACGGCCCCCCCATGGCCTTGCAGCCCCATGGCCCCCCCTGGCCCCGCAGCACCCCCAGACCCGCAGCCCCATGGCCCCCCCCCACGGCCCCCCAGCCCCACGGCCCCCCCCAAGCCCCCTCGCGGACCCACAGCACGCCCAGACCATCACCCCCATGCCCCCCCCCACGGACCTGCAGCCCCATGGTCCCCCCCACGGACCCGCAGCCCCACAGACCCCCCACAGGCCCCCCACAGCCCCGCATCCCCCCCAGACCCTCAGCCCCATGGACCCCCACGGACCCGCAGCCCCACGACACCACTGTGGACCCCCAGCCCCACCCCAGACCCTCAGCCCACGGCACCCCCGTGGACCCTCAGTCCCCCCAACCCTCAGCCCCATGGCCCCACCGTGGACCCTCAGCCCCACTGTGGCCCCCCCAGCCCCATGGCCCATCACAGACCCTCACCCCCATGGTCCCATCATGGACCCTCAGTCCCCCCCCCAGCCCCTCAGCCCCATGGCCCCACTGTGGACCCTCATCCCCCCCCTCCCCAACCCTCACCCCCACGGTGCCCCCGTGGACCTTCAGCCCCCCCCCCAGACCCTCGGCCCCCCCGGTGCAGGGTGGGAAGGGGGGGTCTGGACTGGACCAGGCTGCCCCAACCCCCAGCCCTCGGAGGGGGCACAGGGCTGGCCCGGGGTGGGGCCGGGGCTGGGGGGCGGTCCCGGGGGGGTCCTGGGGAGGTGCCAGTGGGGTGGGGTCCGGGGGGGTCCCAGGAGAAGATCCCAGGGGGATGGTCTCGGGGGGAGGGTCTCGGGGAGATCCTGGAGGGGGGGTCCCAGTGGGGAGGGTATGGGGGGGGGGGTTCGGGGGGGGGGAGAGTCTTGAGGGGAGGGTCCTGGACACGTCCTGGGGGGGGCGTGGGGGGTGTTCCCGGGTGTGGCCCTGGGGGAGTCCAGGAGGGATCTAAGGGGATCCCGGGGGGGGTGTACGGGGGGGTCTTGGGGAGGGCCCCGAGTGAGAGTCCCTGGGGGAGTCTCGGGGGGAGGAAGAGGGTCCCGGGGGGAGGGTCCCGGGGTGTCCCATGAGTGTCTCGGGGGTCCCGAGGGGGTCCGGAGGGGGGGTCCGGGTTGTCCCAGGGGAGAGCCCCGGGGGGAGGGTCTTAGGGGGAGGTCTCGGGGTGTCCCGAGGGGATCTGGGGGGGGGTGTCCCGGCGGCGGCACCTCCTGCAGGACGCGGCGGATGCCCTCGGTGGGGGCGTCTCCGTAGGCCGGGTCCTCGGAGAGCAGCTTGAGGACGCGGACGCGACCCCCGGGGCAGCGGGCGAAGACGTCAGTGAAGGTGCCGCCGCGATCGATGGCGAACTGGAACCCGGCGGGAACCGACGGCGCCGCCATGGCGGGACCGGACGGGACCGGACGGCCCGGTACGACCGGCACGGACGGGTAAAGATCGCTAACGATCGGTAAAAAGCTCGGAAAAGATCGATCCGGGTCGGTCCCCCCGGGCAGCGCCGAGCACCGGCCCCGCGGGGGCGTGGTCACAGAGGGGGCGGCTCCTGGAGGCGGGGCCACGGGGCGGGATGGGCGTGGCCTCCGCTGAGGGCGTGGTCTCTGCCGCGGAGCGCGCGGGGCATGCCGGGAGCCGTAGTCCCGCGCGGGGCATGCCGGGATCCGTAGTGCGGCGGCGGGGGCGAGGGCGCGCAAGATGGCGGCGGCCGAGTTGCTGTCGGACGAGGGGTACCGGGCGGACGGGCGGCGTCCCGCCGAGCTCCGCAAGGTCCGAGCCCGCATGGGCGTCTTCACGCAGGCCGACGGCTCGGCCTACATCGAGCAGGGCAACACCAAGGCGCTGGCCGTCGTCTACGGCCCCCACGAGGTGAGCGGCGGCGAGTGCCGGGGCCTGGGCTCCGCTTAGGCCCGAGCTTGTGGCCTACCGCGGTGGCGGCTGTCCGGACCCCCCCATGGATCCCCGTTCCTCTGCGACCGTAAAAGCCGGCAGAGTAACTCTCTAAAGACTCCTTTTGGAGTTTTAGGAAGCAGGCGTTCTTTACTGCAGCGCTGGGTGCACACGCTTCACAAAATAGATTCGTGTGTTTAAGAGTCGGGCTGACCCAGAGCTGAGGGATCTGGTGGAGTTGGGAACGGTCAGGGTGAGGTTCATGGTTGGGCTGGAGGAGCTTCAAGGGCTTTTCCAACCGAGGTGATTCTGTGGAAAAGCGAGCGCACCCTGGATCTGTAAGTGGCAGCTCATATACGGTGAGATCATACATGTTAATAACTTTTCCAAGAAATGAGTTACATATGTGTTAGATTTTCTGGAACTAATTACAATATCTGCATCCTCATTACACGTGTGCTGTTCTTGCTGGGTGGTGGTCTTGCGGTGTCCCTGGGAGTTGTTGGTAGTCACCCCACTGTGTCTGCTGGTTGGTCCCAGGGCTCACACACGCTCACTGTTAATGACCTTCACCGGGCTGGGGGTGTCTCTGGGCTGGATTTATTAACAACTCGGAGTTGGGCCAATCCCGCAGCGAGTGGCCAGGACTAACAGAAAGCTGTAGATATATTTTTTATATATATATATTCTGTACATGTGGTTGTACGTAACAACACGCGATACAAAAAGTCTTTGGTGTTTTCCCAGGAACTCTCAGCTCTTAATTCTTCCCCGGTTTCAAAGTCCGTTCTATCCCACAGTTCCAGCTCGTTCCTGTCGCTCTGCCCCAGCCCTGAGCCGCTGCTCACTGGGGCAGTCTTGGCTCATCACGGTTACGCATCGGCATCCAAATTCACCTTCAGACTTCCCCAAAAGGCTCAAAATGGTCTATTTCACACACACTTGCTCTACCTTTAGCTCCTCATTCCCTCCCTTTCTGAGTTGCTGACCCCAGTTCATCGCTTATTTCTCACCTTTTGTTGTGTCTCCACTTAACACCTGAGATTAATTTGGGTGATTGAGGTGGGCTGGGGCTCAGCCAGCCCTGAGGAGGGGCTGTGCAGGGGACACACGAGCAGCGTCCTGCTGTTCTTAGAGCACCTGTAATTAGTTAAATCTATAAAACAATATTTATTAATTATTCCTGCTACTAATAATATCCTAAGAGAGTTTCCTAAAAGCTCGTTCCTTATTGAACTGTCAGTGTTGTTCCTGGAGCAACTGTGCTCTCGTAATTAAATCTATGAAACAATATTTATTAATTATTCCTCCCATTAATAATACCCTAAAAGAAAAAGAGTTTTCTAAAAGCTTGTTCCATTTACCCTCACAAAAGCCTGTTAGGAGCTGTTGTGCAGCTGAGTTGTGTCTTGAGCTGGTTTGTTTTCATTTGTCCCATCCTTGTTCCTGTTACCTTCCAGAATAGGCTCTAATTGTTTTATTTATTATTGCTTTAGGCTCTAATTCTTTTATTTATTAATGTTTCAGGCTCTAATTCTTTTATTTATTATTATTTTAGGCTCTAATTCTTTTATTTATTACTGGTTTAGGCTCTAATTTTTTTATTTACTACTGTCTTAGGCTCTCATTCTTTTATTTATTACTGTCTTATCTTCAAACCCATTTCTTCTTCACGAAAGCACCAACCCTCAGCAGTGTCTGCACGCACCAGAAGCCGCATTGGCACTGCCTTAATTTATTCTCGCTAAAAAGAAATTTTTAGCGAGACGAAAAAAAATAAAGACCAAAAAGTTAGCAAGACGTTTTGGCTTCCTGCTCCAGATCCGCGGCCCCCGCAGCAAGGCGCTGCCCGACCGGGCGCTGGTGAACTGCCGCTACAGCATGGCCACCTTCAGCACAGGCGAGCGGCGCCGGCGGCCCCACGGCGACAGGCAGGCTGGCGAGCTGGCCCTGCTCCTGCGGCAGACCTTCGAGGCCGCCATCCTCACCCAGCTCTACCCCCGCTCCCAAATCGACATCTATGTCCAGGTGACGGGGATGGGGGGGGCAGAGACACACGGCGAGGGGAAAGCGGGGCGCGGGGGGGTCCCGGCACGGCCCCCGCCTCACCGCCGCGCTTCCCCCAGATCCTCCAAGCCGACGGCGGGAACTACTGCGCCGGCGTGAACGCGGCCACGCTGGCGGTGATGGACGCCGGCATCCCCATGCGCGACTACGTCTGCGCCAGCTCGGCCGGGCTGGCCGAGGACACCCCCCTGGCCGACCTGAGCTCGCCCGAGGAGGCGGCGGGGGGCCCGCAGCTGGTGCTGGCGCTGCTGCCGGCGGCCGGGCACATCGCCCTGCTGCAGCTCAGCGCCCGCCTGCACCAGGAGCGGCTGGAGGCGGCGCTGGAGGCGGCCGGGGCGGCGTGCCACGCGCTGCACGCCGTGCTGGACCGCGTGGTGCGGGAGCGGCTACGCGAGGTCACCGCGCTGCTGGGGGACTGAGACGGCGGGACGCTGCCCACCAGCCCCACGCCCCTCGCAATAAACGTCTGGTGTGCCGCAGCCGTGTGCCACAGCCCTGTGTCATAGGCGTGCCGGAGCCGTGTGCCGGAACCATGTGCCAGAACTGCGTGTCATATGCGTGCCGGAGCTGTGTGCTGGAACCATGTGCCAGAATCGTGTGCCCTGTGCCGGAAACATGTGCCATACGTGTGCCAGAACCGTGTGCCCTGTGCCAGCACCGTGTGCCAGCACTGTGTGCCATACGTGTGCTGGAGCCATGTGCCCTGTGCCAGCACCATGTGCCATACGTGTGCCAGAACCATGTGTCCTGTGCCAGCACTGTGTGCCACACATGTTCTATACATGTGCTGGAACCATGTACCATGTGCAGAACAGTGTGCCCTGTGCCAGCACCATGTGTCATATGTGTGTCATACATGTGCTGGAACCGTGTGCTGGAACCATGTGCCCTCTGCCAGCACCGTGTGCCATACGTGTGCCGGAACTGTGTGCCCTGTGCCAGCACCGTGTGCAACGTGCCACGCCATGCACCGGAACCGTGTGTCACACCATGTGCTGTGCACCGCACCGTGTGCCATACCACATCCCTTCTTTGCACACCCTCCACCTTGCACACCTGCCCTCATCACACCTCCCTTGCACCCCCAAACGCACCCCCACTGCGCCGCCCTCTTGCACATGCACCCCCCTTGAACACTCACCCCCTCACATGGCCCTTTGCACGCCCAAACCCACTGCCCTCACACAGTGCTTTGCACACTCACCCGGACCCCTCTGCCTACCCCCTCTTTGCACGCACCCCCTTGCACACCTGCCCCCTGCTAGGTGGCCTCTTGCACACCCACCCCCTTGCACGCCTGCCCTCATCACACCCCTCCTTGCACACCCAAACGCACCCCCACTGTGCTGCCCCATTGCAGAGTCCCCTTGCACACTCACCCCCTCATGCAGCCCCTTGCACACCCCCCGACCCCTCCGCACACCCCCTCCCGCTGCAGAGCCCCTTACACGCCCCTGTTGCCCCCCAGGTCAGAGACCCTCCCAACCCCCTTGCACACACTCGTCACCCCCTTGCACCCCCTTTACACTCCCTTGCACCCTCCTGCCCGCCGGCGCATGCGCAGAGCGGGGCGGGCGGTGCCCGTCGATGTCTCTGGGCTCCGCCCCCCGGCCTGACCCGTTCCGCCGGCGATTGAGCGGCCTGGGCGGGCGGCGGGACCGGGAGGTGGGGACGGGGGTGCGGGGGGCAGGAACGGGGGGCTGGGGGGGGTACAGCGGCCGTCGGGTTTGGGGGACGCAGGGACAGGGCCGTGGGGTGCCGGGGGGGGGCGTGTAGGGAGCTGTGGGGGCGCGTTGTGGGGCTGTGGGACGGGGCTGGGGGGTGTGTGGGGCAATGACGGGCCATGGGGAGCCTGTGGGGTGGGTTAAGGGGGTGGGGGGGGCTGGGTAGGCGTGTGGGAGGGGGTTGTGGGGGGTCTGTGGGGCAGGGAAGGGGCTGGGGGGGGGATGTGGGGCAGGGATGGGGCTGGGGGGTGCGCGTGAGGTGGGTAAGGGGCTGGGGGGGGTGGGGGGGGCAGGGCCAGGTTTGGGGCCAGGCCCGTGGGGTGCATCGGGGGCCGTGGGTGCCTGGGGGGGCGCGCAGGTGAAGCCGTGGGCAGCCCCAGTGAGGGGGGCCCGTGGGACCAGCCCCCCTCATGCCCGGGGGACCCCGTTCCCCCCCCAAAACAGCCCGAGTTCAACACCCCCCCCCCCCCCCGCCCCCCGCCATGGGGCTGCTGTCGGACCCCCACTGCCGGCGGGCGCTGTCCCGCCTCGTTCTGCGCCTCAACACCCCGCTCTGGTGAGTGCCGGGGGGCCCCTCCATGGGGCTGGGTGCCCCCTCCCCACCCTGTAGCCCACCCCCTGACACCCCGTTTTCCCTCCTGCAGCGCCCTGAGCTACGTGATGGGGCTGGGCTGGTTCCTGGCCTTGGCCTTCCAGCCCCTGGCCCCCCGCACCTACATGTCAGAGAACGCCATGGGCTCCACCATGGTGGAGGAGCAGTTCCTCTTCGGCGAGAGGGCCCTCTCCTACGCCCGGGAGTTCGCCGGCCACAAGAAGAAAGCGGGGTGAGAGCTGGGAAGTGGGGGGTGCTGCTTGGTTTGGAGGGGTGGGGAGGCTGGTGGGGGGTTGATTCTGTGATTCTGTGGGGTTCGCAGAATCATCTGGGTTGGAAAAGCCCTTGAAGCTCCTCCAGCCCAACCATGAACCTCACCCTGACCGTTCCCAACTCCACCAGATCCCTCAGCGCTGGGTCAGCCCGACTCTTCAACCCCTCCAGGGATGGGGACTCCCCCCCTGCCCTGGGCAGCCCATTCCAACGCCCAACAACCCCTTCTGCAAAGAAATCCTTCCTAAGAGCCAGTCTGACCCTGCCCTGGTGCAGCTTGAGGCCATTCCCTCTTGGCCTGCCGCTGGTTCCTTGGCTCAAGAGACTCCTCCCCCCTCTCTGCACCCTCCTTTCAGGGAGTTGGAGAGGGCCATGAGGTCTCCCCTCAGCCTCCTCTTCTCCACACTAAACCCCCCCAGTTCCCCCAGCCGCTCCCCATCACACCTGTGCTCCAGACCCTGCACCAGCTCCGTTGCCCTTCTCTGGACACGCTCGAGTCATTCAAGGGCCTTTTTGGAGTGAGGGGCCCAAAACTGAACCCACTCACTGAGGGGTGGCCTCCCCAGGGGTAAGACCTCTCCCCTGTCCCTGCTGGCCACGCTATGGCTGACACGAGCCCCCGTCTCCGCAGGGGAATGCCGGTGGCTTGGCTGGAGAAGACGATGTGGAGCCTGGGGCTGGAGGTGCACCGGCAGCCCTTCGCCCGCACCCTGCCCTTCCCCGACGAGACCCGCGAGCGATATGTGAGGCCCGATTTCCTCCCCCTAAATCCAAAACCAGTAAAACAGTTAAAAGTGGAGACCCAGGACAAAAGCGAGTTACTGACACCCTCTTACCTGGGTGCCTTGATCCACACTTCTCTGCTGTAGCTCAGAAGGACTCACGTTAACAAACTGTGTTCTTTCTAGTTCCCGGTTTTACGAGATATTTCAGCTGCAATATGCACCGCAGCTTTCTCCCTTTCCCCCCCAGCTTTAGGGCAGACAGAATTCCTTTCTGTAATCCTTTTGCAACGAACACAAAATATTAGTGTAACACCATCGCTTCAGAAGGGTCAAATCTTGTTGGCTTTTCTCAAGTGATTACTTCTACAGGCTTCTAAAAGAGTATTTCACAAATCATTTTTTTGTTATGCCTACCAAAACAGTAGCAGTAGCTATAAGAATCAATGTTCAGGTGTGTAGCGGGGGCGGGGGGGGGGGGGGGGGGAAGGGAAACAAAAGCAAAAAAATGCCCCGCTGCAGCGCAGTGTGGTTACAGGCATGAAGCAATTTATTTAGTAGAAAGTTAATCAAGCCGAGACCGCCCCGTAACCCTGAGCCTTCCTCGTTTCCCGCAGATGGTGAAGGGCACCAACGTGTACGGGATCCTGCGGGCCCCGCGCGCCGCCAGCACTGAGTCACTGGTGCTGAGCGTTCCCTGCACTGAGGGGCCCCACAACAACCAGGCCGTGGGGCTCATGCTGGCCCTCGCCGCCTACTTCCGAGGTGAGTCCCCGGGGCGGGGGCATGGGGGGGGGCTCGGTGCCCCCCTCCCGCAGCCCGGCGCTGTTTTGGGGGGTTCTGGGGTTGGGGAGTGATGCCCGAGGGGGTCTCACGGGGTGAAGAGTGTCCAAGCTCCTGGGCAGGGCCCTGGCATGGGGATGGGAGGGGTGGGAGTGATGGGTGCCTGCACCCCCAGGGGGCACTGGCTTTTCTGGGGGGTGGCACCAGGACTGGGCCGTACTGGGGCCGGGACTGGGCTCTGTTGGGGCAGGGACTGGACAGGGACTGGGGCTGGGACTGGGCTGTGCTGGGACAGGGAGTAGAATCTGTTGGAGCAGGGACTGGGCACGGACTGGGCTTTTGAGCCTTCCCATGGCCGTGCCGGGCTCTGCCAGGGCCGGTCTGTTGCTCCCGCGTCCTCCCCCCGTTCCCTTTAGGCCAGATATACTGGGCCAAGGACATCATCTTCCTGGTGAACGAGCACGACCTGCTGGGCATGGAGGCCTGGCTGGAGGCCTACCACGACGTCAACGTCACCGGTGAGGCGGGGGCCGGGGGGTGACCATCATGGTGGCACCATCATGATGTGACTGTTGTGGTGGCTGTCGCGGTGTGACCGTGACGCTGCCCGCAGAGGTTCGTTCCTCGGGGACGCTGGGCCGGGCGGGCGCCATCCAGGCGGCCATTTCGCTGGAGCTGAGCAGCGACGTGGTGACCAGCTTTGACGTGGCGGTGGAGGGGCTGAACGGGCAGCTGCCCAACCTCGACCTCCTCAACCTCTTCCACGCCTTCTGCCAGAAAAACGGGCTGCTCTGCACCATCCAGGGCAAGGTGAGTCGCTCGCGGGGCTGGACGGTGGCCACCAGCATCCCCGGCTGGTGTCGGAGAGCGCGTGGCCAGCAGGACCCGGGCAGGGCTCGTCCCCCTCGAACCCCGGGTTCGGTTTTGGGCCCCTCGCTCCGGGAAAGACACGGAGGGGCTGGAGCGCGTCCAAAGGGCAGCGGAGCCGGGGAAGGGGCTGGAGCACAAGTCCTGAGAGGGGGGAGCTGGGGGGGCTCAGCCTGGACAAAAGGGGGCTCAGGGGAGACCTCGTCGCTCTCTGCAACTGCCCGACAGGAGCTTGGAGCGAGGGCGGGGTCGGTCCCTTCTCCCCAGCGCCGGGACGAGAGGAACCGGCCTGACGTGGCGCCGCCGGGGGAGGTTTAGGTGGGACGTTGGGAACAATTTCTCCAGCGAAAGGGTCGTCGAGCGGCAGAACCAGCCGCCCGGGGCAGCGGGGGAGTCGCCAGCCCGGGAGGGGTTTAACAGCCGCGCGGGGGGACGCGGGTTAGTGGGGGCCTGGGCAGCGCCGGGGGGGCGCTTGGACTCGGGGAGCTCCAGGTTTTTTTTTTTTCCCCCGACTCTTCCCGCAGCTGCCGCGCTCGGACTGGGACTCGCTGCCTGCCTACGCCCACAGCCTGCAGACGCTGCTGCTGATGGTGCTGGCCCAGGCCTCAGGGCGGCCCCGCGGTGACCACGGGCTCTTCCTCCGCTACCGCATCGAGGCCATCACCCTGCGCGGCATCAACAGCTTCCGGCAGTACAAGTACGACATGACCACCGTGGGCAAGTGAGTGTGGGGCCACTTTGGGGTGGGGGTTCTTGGGGGGTGCAGCCCCCCCCACCTTGCCCTCTGTTAAAGAATTTCCCCAGACGGGGGGTATCTCTGGGTTTGCTTTATTAACACTCAGAGTTGGGCCAACACTGCAGTGAGTGGCCAATGCCCGAAGGCCTCGCACAGTTCATACACTATTTCTAAATCTGTTACCTAAGTCCAAAGTCTTTGTAAGTTTTCACTCAACCTTTGATTCTCATCACTTATTAAAATTCACTACAACCCCTGTCGCAGCCAAATTCTCTTCTGGTCCCAATCCTCGCTTCAGTTTCAGGGTCATTTTTCGGGTCATCATCTTCTGCATCTTTCTTCCAGTAGTTTTCATCTCGCCCAATTCTGAGCAAACACTGAAGATGTTCTATGAAAGGCTTAGCTAGAGCGAGCGCTTTCCAGATACTGAATTCTCTTAATGTGGCAAAACCCCAGTGTTTGGTCAATTAACCATCCTTTGTTAAAACTGCCTCTGTAGGATCAGCTTGACGGGGTTTTAAACCAGCCTTGGGCTGGGACTATCCAAGCAGCAGGCTCAGAACACTTTTCAGGCCTGTTGAGCAGCGTTCTGGTTGCCTTGGGAATGTCACAGGATAGCGATGCCCTGAGCACGTTTCACTGGGCCTTAAAATCTTATTTCAAATATACCAGAGTTGTATTTAAAATTCTCCCGTGCCCGCAGGACGCTGGAGGGGATGTTCCGGAAACTCAACAACCTCCTGGAGCGGCTGCACCAGTCCTACTTCTTCTACCTCCTACCCTCCCTGTCCCGCTTCGTCTCCATCGGCATCTACATGCCAGCCTTCGGCTTCCTCCTCCTCGTCCTCATCCTCAAGATATCCTTTCTGGGGGGCCGGGAGGCGGGCGAGGGGCAGCCCAAGGCGCTCGGCTCCTTTCCCTGACCCACCCCCACGCCCTGGACCTCTGGTTGAAGCTGAGCAAGTGCGAGACAGGCAGCGCCGAGCGGCCCTGGGATGGCGACCGGGCGGCCACCGAGGTGGGGGCCCTCCCCTCATCCCCTCCTTCCTCCCCTCCCCGCTCCTACCGTCCTCCTCATCCTCCTCCCTTTTTTCTGGCAGGACTCCCGGCCCGGTTTGCTGGCGCTGGTGCCGCCGCTGCTCATCTGCCAGGCGGCCGGGCTGGCGCTCTACTGCCTGCCCGTGCTGGGGCAGCGCGTGGCCACCCAGCACTTCCCCGTCTCTGAGGCTGAGGCCGTCGTCCTCACCGCCATCGCCATCTACGTCGCCGGCATGGCGCTGCCCCACAGCACCCACAGGTACTGCGGGGGGGTGGGCGCTGCCACACACCACCCACAGGTGATGGGGGGGGATGTTGGCGCTGCCCCACAGCACCCACAGGTACTCTGGAGGGGGGTGGGCGCTACCCCACAGCACCCACAGGTACTCTGGAGGGGGGTGGGCGCTACCCCACAGCACCCACAGGTGATGGGGTGGGTGTTGGGGCTGCTCCACAGCACCCATGGGTGATGGAGGGGGAGCTGGGGGGGTGGGCACTGCCCCACAGCACCCACAGGTACTCTGGAGGGGGGTGGGTGCTGCCCCACAGCACCCACGGGTGACAGGGAGTTGGGGGGGGGTATGACCCACACCCGGAGCCCAGGGGGTTGTAAAGGTGTCGTGATCCCCTGGGGTTGGGTTAAGGTGAAATGACACCGAAGGACCAGGTGAAATGTTTTACTGGGGGGAGAAAGAACTTGAACTTGGGAAAGGGTGATACGTGGTGTGTGAGAAAGGGATGGGAAGAGGGAAAGAAAAAGGGGAAAGGGGAAGAAAAAGGGGAAAGGGGAAGGAAAAGGGGAAGAAAGGGAGAGAGAGTCGGGGGAAGCTGATGCCCACCCCAGGCTCAGCGGTGTCTCGGGTGGGGGTGCACCCCAGCACCCTTCTCTGTCGCCCCTTCAGCTCACCGTTTGCAGACGAGACGAGGGGGGTGTTCCCGCCTCAGCCCTTCGCCTTTTCCTGGTTTTGGGGCAATCGCCCCCGTTAGCTCCAGCGGCGCTGGGTGGTTCCCTCTTGCCGATCTTTTCCCTTTTCTTGGGGGTTATTGTCATAAATGGGAGCGCGGGCGACCCCCCCCAGCCTCTGCCCCTACCCCGCCGCCCTCTGCCCCCATCCCTCAGCAATTCGGCGAAGGGCAGCGGAGCCGGGCGCCCCTCGGCAGTTCCCCCCTCACCCCAACCGCCGCGGCCCCCGTTTCTCCGTCGGGCTGTGACGATTTGAGGCCTTACAGGGGGGTGCCGGGGGTGCCATGAGGAGCTGGGGGGCGCCGCGGGGTGCCGTGGGGAGCTGGGGGGTGCTGTGGGGTGCCAAGAGGTGCTGTGGGGTGCCATGGGGAGCTGAGGGGTGCCACAGGGTGCTGTGGGGAGCCGGGGGGTGCCAGGGGGAGCCGGGGGGTGCTGTGGGGAGTCACGGGGTGCTGGGAGGTGCTGTGGGGTGCTGGGGGGTGTTGCAGGGTGCCGGGGGGAACCGTGGGGTGCCACAAGGTGCCGTGAGGTGCTGTGGGGAGCTGGGGGGTGCTGTGAGGATTCACGGGGTGCTGGGAGGTGCTGGGGGGTGTTGCGGGGTGCCACAGGGTGCCAGGGGGAACCGTGGGGTGCCACGAGGTGCTGTGGGGAGCTGGGGGGTGCCACGAGGTGCCGGGGGGTGCTGCGGGGTGTCATGGGGAGCTGGGGGGTGCCACATGGTGCCGTGGGGAGCTGGGGGGTGCTGTGGCCACAGTGCTGAGCATGTCTGTCCCCCCCCCCAGGGTGCTGGCGGGCGCTGGCAGCGACCGGGGCTGGATGACGCTGAAGCTGCTGGCGCTGCTGTACCTGGCGCTGCAGCTCGGCTGCCTCGCGCTCCTCAACTTCTCCCTCGGCTTCCTCCTCGCCGCCACCATGGTCCCCGCCGCCGCCGCCGTCCAGCCCAACGGGCCCAGGTCAGCAGGGATGGGGTGTCTCTGCCTCCCCCCCCCTCTAGTGGGGATACTGGGGGGCTTTGGGGATGCTGGGGGCTCTCCTGGGGGGATGGCGGGGGCTCTCGTGGGGGTGGGAGGATGCTGGAGGGATACGGGGGGCTCTTCCCAGGGTGGGGGGACACTGGGGGGGCTCTCCCTGGGCTTTGGGGATGCTGGGGGACACTCAGGGCTCTCCCCAGGGTGGGGGGATGCTGGGGGGGCTCTCCCCAGGCTGGGGGCACACTGTGGAGGTCTCTCTCCAGGGTGTGGGGATGCTGGGGGGGGCTCTCCATGGGGTGGGGGGACACCCAGGGGGCCTCTCTCTGAGGTGGGGAGATGCTGGGGGGCTGCTGCGGGGTCTCTCCCCATGACGTGAGGATCCTGGGGGGATGCTGGGGGGACACTGGGGGCTCTTCCTGGGGTGGGGGGGTGCCGGGGGGATGATGGGGGGTCTCACCATGGAGTGGGGAGATACTGGGGGGCCTGTTCCTGGGGCAGAGGGGGTGCTAGGGGAACACTCAGGGCTCTCCCCATGACGTGAGGATGCTGGGGGGATCCGGGGGGGTCTCTTCTGCAGGGTGTGGTGATACTGGAGGGGGGTGTGTGGGGGGGTGTCTCCCGGTTGCCCACTGAGGCCGGCCGCTGGCCCGCAGGGTGCTGCTGGCGGCGCTGCTGGTGCTGGCCACGCCGGCGGCCACGCTGCTGCTGGGCATCTTCCTGCAGCGGGAGCTGGTGGAGGCACCGGCGGCGGCGGGCGAGGGCTGGCAGCTCTTCCTGGCGGCCGTGGGCGAGGGGCTGCTGCAGCACCACCTCTACGGGGCCCTGCCCTTCCCCTTCCTCGCCCTCTGCGCCTACCCCGCCTGGCTGCTGCTCTGGAACGTGCTCTTCTGGAAGTGAGGGGCCCCGCGCCCCTGAATGGGGACGGACCCACGGATGGACCCACGGACGGACCCATGGATGGGCACATGGACAGACACACGGCTCCTGCCCTTCCTCTTCCTTGCCCTTTGCTCTCACCCCTCTGGCTGCTGCTCTGGAACGGGCTCTTCTGGAAGTGAGGGACCCCCGCACCTCCAAACGGGGATGGACCCATGGACAGACCCATGGATGGACCCATGGATGGGCACATGGACAGACGCACGGCTCCTGCCCTTCCTCTTCCTCACTCTCTGCTCTCACCCCTCTGGCTGCTGCCCTGGAACGGGCTCTTCTGGAAGTGAGGGCCCCCTGCACCCCCAAACAGGGACGGACCCATGGACAGACCCATGGATGGACCCATGGACAGACCCCACCCCCAGGGCGCTGCCAGCGGTGACACCCCCAGCCCCCACGGAACAGGGACACCAGCCTGGGCTGAGCCCCCCCCGGGGGTGGCAGTGGGTCCTGCCCTGGGGGTGTGCTGCAGGGGGGGAACCCCAGGGTGGGGGTGCGGGGGGGGCTGTGGGGTGGGGTCGGGGGCTCCCTGGTCTGGACAGGGTGGGGTGTCTCTCTCCTCCCCCCTCTCCTGGGCTGTCCGGGGGTCTCCGCATGGTCTATACGGGGGGGGGCGGGGGTTCCCCGGTCTGTATGGGGGGCGGGGGGGGGGTGTCTCTCTTTCTCCCCCCCCGGCTGTACGGGGGGCTTTGGGGGTTCCCCGGTCTGTACGGCGGGGTCTCTCTCTCCTCCCCCCGCCCCAGTCTGTCCGGGGGGGTCTCCCCACGGTCTGTCCGGGGGGGTTTGGGGGCTCCTCAGGCTGTACCGGGGGCTCCCCCCTTTCCCCCCTCCCGCTCTGTCCGGGGGGGCCGCAGCGCTGCAATAAAAGCGGAGCCCGGACGGGAGCGGAGCCGGTTTTGTCTGATGAATTGGGGGGCGGGTGTTGGAGTGTGTGTCCGTGACGTCACGTTACTTCCGGCGGCGGGTGACGTCGCGTCCGGCGGCGGGTGACGTCACGTCCGAGGCGGCCCCTCGGCGTCCCCTCGACCTCGGCGCGGCGCCGCCGGGAGCAGCGGAGCGATGGCGGCGGTGGCGGTGCGGAACCTCCGGCTGCGGCACCTCCCGCTGCGGCCCCACGGCCGCTTCCTGCTGCCGCGGGGGCCCGGCGCGCCCGCCCCGGTGAGACCGGGAACCCCCGCAGCCCCGCCCGCTCTGCCCGGCCCGGGGAGCCCCGTCCCGCCCTCCCGGGCCTGCCCGGTGCCCGCGGCTCCCCCGTCCTGTCCGGTTCCCCCAGGCACTGGCAGCTGCCCCCGGTTCCCCCCGCGGCCCAGCCTCTTGCCCCCGGTCCCTGCCGTGTCCTGTCGGGTGCCCCCGGTCTCCCCCACCAGCCCAGCCCGGTGCCCCCATCGCTGCCCGGTGCCCCCGGTTCCTCGCCCCGGTCCCCTCCCCACCTCGTCCGGTGTCCCCGGTTTCCATCTCCCCGGCCCTGCTCGGTGCCCCCTCCATGTCCTGTCCGGTGCCCCCGGGCTCAGCCACTTGCCCCCGGTTCCCCCCATGTCATGCCCGGTGCCCACCCCCATCGCTGCATGGTGCCCCCGGTGCCTCCCCCACCCCAGTCTCTTGCCCCTGGTCCCCCCTAACGCCCTGTCAGGTGCCCCCGGTCCCCCCCCGGCTCTTCTTGGTACCCCCGGTCCCCCACGTCCTTCCCGGTCCCCTGGTTCCCCCCCGCGGGCCCAGCCTCTTCCCCCCAGTCCCCCAATTCCCTGTCAGGTGCCCCCGGTGCCCCCGGTCCAGCTCGGTGCCCCCCACCCCGGGCCCCATCCCCCCCCTCACTGCTCCCCAGATCCCCCCCATCCCTGCGGGGACCCTGACGCCTGTGTCTGTCTGTCTGTCTGTGTGTCTGCCCCCCCGCCCCGTGCCCCCCCCCAGGCTGCCATGTCGTCCTTCGGCGGCCTCTCCCGTGGGGGGAAGGCGGCGCTGGCGGCCCTGGGGGTGCTGGTGGCGGGGGGGGGCGGCCTGGCGCTGGCCCTGCGCTGGCCCCTGGCCGCGGGCGAGCTGGAGATGCACCCGCCGCGCTTCCCCTGGAGCCACGGCGGAGCCCTGGCCGCCCTCGACCACAGCAGGTACCGCCGGGGGGGGCCAGGGGAAGCCGAGGGGGGGGCGGGCAGAGGACCAGGACGTGGCACCTCCTCATCCTCCTCTTCCTCCCCGCAGCCTGCGGCGCGGGTTCCAGGTGTACAAGCAGGTGTGCTCGGCGTGCCACAGCATGGAGTACCTGGCCTACCGCAACCTCATCGGCGTCACCCACACCGAGGAGGAGGCCAAGGCGCTGGCCGAGGAGGTGACACCCCCGCCCCGCACCCCCTGCGCCCCCCCCCAGCGCCGCCGCGCCCCAGCTCACGGCCGCTCTCCCCTCCCCGGCGCAGGTGGACGTGCTGGACGGCCCGGATGAGAACGGGGAGATGTTCACCCGCCCCGGGAAAATCTCCGATTATTTCCCCAAACCATACCCCAACGCCGAGGCGGCGCGAGCTGCCAACAACGGGGCGCTGCCCCCCGACCTCAGCTACATCGTCAATGCCCGGTGAGCACTCAGGGCGGGGGGGGACACGGTGTGGCGCATCCTGGACCCCCGCGGGGGCTCAGGGTCCCTCACCAAGGGGAGGAGGAGCTGGGGGGGTCCCTGCTGACCCCCCCCTTGCCCCCCGGCACAGGCACGGGGGCGAGGATTACGTGTTCTCCCTCCTCACCGGCTACTGCGACCCCCCCGCCGGCGTGACGCTGCGTGAGGGGCTGCACTACAACCCCTACTTCCCCGGGCAGGCCATCGGCATGGCCCCCCCCATCTACAACGAGATCCTGGAATTTGATGACGGTAAGAGGGGCCCTGTCCTGCAGGGGGGGGCGGGGAGTGGTTCTGGGGGTGCTCAGCCCCCCCGTTGCCTCCCCAGGCACCCCGGCCACCATGTCCCAGATCGCCAAGGACGTCTGCACCTTCCTGCGGTGGGCGGCCGAGCCAGAGCACGACCAGCGCAAACGGATGGGGCTGAAGGTGGGTGTTTGCCCTGGGGGGCTCGGGGGGGGGCTGGCAGTGCCCCCTCTGTGGTCCCCCCCCCCCCAAACCACCGTGGGGCAGAGCTCGACTCCCTCCTCCCCCCCGCCGCAGATGCTGATGATCTCGGGGCTCCTCGTCCCCCTCATCTACTACATGAAGCGCCACAAATGGTCCGTCCTGAAGAGCAGAAAAATGATCTACCGGCCCCCCAAATAGTTGGGGGGGGCAAAGGGGGGGGTGCCCCCACCCCAGCTGCACCGCCTGGGCCACGCACAACCCCTGGCACCCCCCCACCCCAGCTCCTTATTTAACATCGAACCCCCACCCTGGGGGGGGGGGGGGGCAGTGCGGCGCCTGTGCTCCGGGTGGGGGTGTGGGGGGGGGCGGAAATAAAAATTGGGTTGTTGAAGGGGAAAACGTTGGCGTGGTCTGTGGGGGGGTCGGGAAGGGGCCGATGGCCCCCGCTCGTTTTGGGGGGGCGGTTGTGGCAGCACTGGCAGCGAGGCTCTGGCACGCAGAGGGTTTATTGGGACAGGACCTGCCGCTCCGCCTGCTGCCGCGGAGGCTCCGTGGGCCCCCCCGACCTGCCCCCCCCCCCCCCCCCCCACCGTCCAAGTCCTGGGGCCCCACATCCCCTCCCCACCCTGCGTCCATCCGCAGCTCCGTGTCCCGCTGCCGGTTCCGGGCCGTCCCTTGGCGCTGGGGGCGGGGGGAGCAGCCCCCGGTGGCCCTCGGTGGGGCCCCCCCCCAGCCCCGATGGGCCCCCCCCAGCCCCGGGACTCAGTGGCAGTTCTGGCAGCGGGGGTGGCACCTCTGTCCGTTGACGTTGCAGCGACATCCGCCGCTGGTGTCCCCGGGACCCTGGGGAAGGCAGGTGGGGCACAAGGTCAAGGTGAGGGTCAGGGGGACCCTGCAGGCTCACAGGGCCCGGGGGGGGGTCCCTGCTGCCCCCCACCCCCCTGGGATCGCTCACCCCGGGCCCCCAGCGCGGCCCCTTGGTCACCCAGCAGATCTCGGTCTGGCAGACGGTGCAGCGGATCCAGTCGCAACCGTCTTTCTTCTGCACCACGATGAGGCAGGTGGGGCAGTGCATCGCCTCCCCGAGCTGCACCAGTGTCTGGGGGGGGCGCAGGGCCGGCCGTGAGGGACATAAGGACACTTTAGACCCCCCTCCCCAGCTCCCTGAGACCCCCCACTCAGACCTGCAGCATGTCCTTGGTCTGTCGGGCAGCCGAGTCGTTCTGCGCCTGGACCTGGAGATCGTCCTGGTACTGGCGGCAATTTTTCCCTTCGTGGATGGCCTGGGGAGGGGGGGGAACACGGCTCAGCGCCGCAGACCCCCCCCAAGCCCCCTCTGTGGTGTGGTGGTGGTGGGGGGGGTCTCACCTTGCAGAGGAGGCAGTTGAGGGCCTGGCAGATGGGGCAGCGGAACTCGTTGACGGAATCCTCGTAGATGCACCAGCCGCGGCAGTCGGTGGTTTTGCAGTGGAAGCTGTTGTGGCTGCGCCGCTCGGCCAGCACCAGGCTCCGCTCCAGAAACCGTCTGTACTCCTCCGGCGTCACCAGCTGCGCCGAGAGAGAGACACGGGGCAGGAGCAGGATGCGGCCCCCCCGTCCCCAGCGCTGCCGGCGGCGTCGCAGCGGGACACACTCACCGCCCGGATCTCCCGCTCCTGGAGGTGGCTGCCGCAGGCGTAGGAGTCGTCGCGGAAGGGACAGGCCACCTCCGGCTCCTCGCTGTAGTTGATCACCTGGCGCAGGCACTCCCTGGGGGAGCAGCACCCTGTCAGCCCCAGAGTGGGGGGCTCGGGGCCTGGCACACCCCCCAGGGTGAGGGGCTTGGGGCCTGTCACTGCCATGGTGGGGGCTTGGGGCTGGTCTCTGGGAGGGCTGGGGGGGCTCTTGGACCCGTCACTGGGAGGGCTGGGGGGGCTCAGGGCCAGTCACCGCAATGGCAGGGGGGGTTTGGAGCTGGTCACCGTGATGGTGGGGGCTCAGGGCTGGTCACTGGGAGGGCTGGAGGCTCCTGGGGCTGGTCACTGTGACAGTCAGGGGGTCACTACAAGGGTGGGGGCTCAGGGCCAGCCATGGGGAGGGTTGGGGGGTCTCAGGGCCAGTCACCGTGATGGTGGGGGCTTGGGGCTGGTCGCTGAGGGCTGGGGGGAGTCTCAGGGCCAGTCACTGCGATGGCAGGGGCGTTTTGGAGCTGGTCACCGTGATGGTGGGGGCTCAGGGCTGGTGTCTGAGGGCTGGGGGGCTCTTAGAGCTGTCACTGGGAGGGCTGGGGGGGCTCAGGGCCAGTCACCGCAATGGTGGGGCTTGGGGCTGGTCACTGGGAGGGCTGGAGGCTCCTGGGGCTGGTCACTGTGACAGTCAGGGGGTCACTGTGAGGGTGGGGGCTCATGGCCAGCCACGGGGAGGGTTGGGGGGTCTCAGGGCCAGTCACTGTGACAGTCAGGGGCTCTTGGGGCCAGTCTCCACAAGAGTCGGGGGGGCTCAGGCCTGGTCACCATGATGATGGGGGGGGTCTCAGGGCCAGTCACCGTGAGGGCTTGGCGGGGGGGGGGGTTTGGAGCTGGTCACTGCAATGGGGGGGCTCAGGACTGGTCAGTGTGAGGGCTGGGGGGTTTTGGGGCCAGTCACTATGGGGGTGGGGGGCTCAGGGCTGGGCACTGGGAGGGTTGGGGGTGTCAGGGCTGGTCAATGTGAGGGCTGGGGGGTCTTGGGGACAGTCACCACGAGGGCTGGGGGCTCTTGGAGCTGGTCACTGGGAGGGCTGGTGGGGGGCTCGGGGCCAGTCACCGCCATGGCAGGGGGCTCAGGAACAGTCACCGTGATGCTGGGGGGGCCTGGGGACAGTCACCCTGAGGGCTGGGGGGTTTTGGGGCCGGTCACCGCACTGTCGGGGAGCCCGGGGGGGGCGGGGGGGAGGGGGGCTGCGCAGGGCGTTACCTGCAGAAGGCGTGCAGACACTCGCGCAGCAGCACCCCCTCGCCCGGGGCCACCTGCTGGTAGCAGATGCGACACTCGAGCACCTCCCGGCTGGCCACCAGCACCTCCTCCTCCAGCTGCAGCAGCTGCTGGAAGTTCCTCAGCCGCTCGGCCTCCAGCGCCTGCCGGCGAGGAACAGCCCCCGTCAGCCCCCAGCACCCCAAATCCAGCTCGCCCCCCCCCACCCCGAGAGGCCCCAGACCAGTGTTGGCCAACTGCGAGCCCAGGGAAGTGGCCGGATCCCACCAGGATGACCCCACACCTCTCGCAGCCCTCATGGTCACCATCCAAGGGACCAGGGCCACCTATCCCAAGCTCCCCCTCTGGCTTCAGTAGCCCGGCTGTGCTCGGCAGGGGTCAGGTCTGGATTTGGAGGGACCCCCCCCACCAAGGGAAAGGAAAGGAGATGGGGACGTGCTGCTGGCTGCACCCTGAGGCGCATGGGCACCGAGCCACACGCTGGCCTTTCCCCAGCCTGTGCCAAACCGAGGGACGCAAGCGCCAAGTCCTGGCAGCCACCGAGGGCCCCGGAGGGGCCGCGCCAACGTTTTGGGGGGCACTTTAACCAGTTTTGAACCCCTGCGATTTCCCGGGAGCGGCGCAGGCGGCAGCGGGGCCCCGAGTGCGCGGGGACGCTCGACACGACGCTCGGCCACCGCCGCAGCCACAACCCCCCGGGGTTCGGTGTCTCACCGGGACGCCACCGCGGCCCGCTGCCCCCCGGTCCCACCCTGCACCCCCTCCCCGAGCTCCAGCCTCCGCTCCCGGCCCCCGGCATGGCAAAGGCAGCAGCACCGAGGCCCAGCGGCCCCGGCTCTGGCGTAACCCCGCGAGGAAGCACCCACCGGTTGCGCTTCCATTTCACGGCACAAACCACCCCCACGGGGAGCACAAGAAGATGGCGAAGCCGCGCTGGTGGGATAAGGCTTTAATGAGGGAAGGAATCCAGCCACGGGCCCTCGCGGGAGGCACAACCCAACCCGAGGAGCCCAGACCAGGGGTCCCGTCCTTCCCCCCAGCCCAGGGGCCGCCACCTCCAAAGCCAAACACAACACGGACGAACCAAACCGGGAGCTGGAGGGACCGGCAGCACAGAGCACCCACGCGGGGCTCACGGCACGGGGGACCCCCAAACCTGTGGCCACACCTCAGCTGACAGCCCCCTCCCTGCCCTATTCCCGTGGGTGCTGCGGGGCCAGCGCCCGGTGAGGGCTTGTTGCCTGTTCCTGCTGATGGCCACCCCCGGCCAGCACCCAAGACCATGATGCCACCCCTCTGCCTATGGAGCAAGGGGAGCAAGACCCCCAGAGCAGGGTCCCCCCAGACCTCTGAGAACCTCTGAGCAGGGTCCCCCTGAGCCTGAGACCCCCCCAAGTATGGCCCCCCTGAGCCTAAGACCCCCTGGAGCACAGTCCCCCAAGCCTGAGACACCCCCCCCCAAGTACAAGCCCTCCCAAGCCTGGGACCACCTGAGCAAGGTCACCCTGAGCCTAAGACCCCCTGAGTATGGCCCCCCCCCAAGTCTGAGACCGCCTGGAGCAGGGTCCCCTCAAGCCTGAGACCCCCCCAAGTATGGCCCCCCAAGCCTGAGACCCCCTGGAGTGGGATGCCCCAAGCCTGAGACCCCCAGGGCTTGGCCTCCCCCCCCCCCCCCGAGCCCGAGCCCCCCAGCACAGGCCCAGGCCCAGCACAGACATTGCTGATCCCCGGCCACGCCAGCTCTTCCCTGAAACCCCGATAACGGCACCGGCCGCCCCCACCTCACACCATCCCTACCCCGGGGGGGGCTCAGACCCCCCAGCGAGCCCAGCAGGCGCAGGGCAGAGCGGCAGCAAGGCCAAGGGCCGGCCAGTGACACAGGCTCTGGGTTGCCAGCACAGGGAGGCAAATTAAAAACTCCTGTGGCCAGGACAGCGAGTGGCAGCTCCTCTGGGGGGGCCGGGATGTGCCCCCCTCCCTGCCGGCACCACGGGGAGGACGAGCGGCACGCCCAACGCCACAAACCCAGGAGCTGCCGCGCTCCTGAGGGGCCCAGACCCTCGTGTCCCCCCCTGCAGCAAGCAGCACTTGTCCCCCCGCCCCGGCAGCTCGGGGCCTCGCCGGCTCTTCTGCAGAAATTTCCTGCATCAGCTCTAGGGTCTGAGCAAAGGGTGGGGGGGGCCCTGGCGGCAGCCGCTGGGCGCACGCGGGGGCACCGGGGGAGCCCTGGTGGGCACCGGGGGAGGGGGGTGACGGGGCAGGACGGGGCGTCCAGGCGGGCCAGGCACGGGGCGGCTAGCAGAACTCGGAGGACAGGTGGATGAAGTCATCCAAGGAGGCCGAGCCCAGGACGCAGTGCGCAGCTGAGCCATCCTCTCTCCTTCCCTTTTCCTAGCGGCATCCCGGCACCAGAGAAAAAAGAAAGAAGAGAAGGTTTGGTCAGTGCCTGAGCCGGAGTCCCGCAGCACAGCCCCAGCTTGGGGCCGGGAGGTCCCATCGGAGCCCCCCCCCACCACCCCAACTCCCTGAGAGGTTTCTACAAAAGGGGCGTGGGGACAAGCGCAGCCCCACGGCTGCTCGGCCCGGGGCCGCCGTCTACCAGGAGAAGAAGGACCCGCCGGACCGGGGTGCTGCGTCCTGCCGAGCTCTGCCCAGGGGTTTTGGGGGCTTTGGGGGGGGTCACAGATCCCTGCCCTGCCACAAATCGCTGCCAGTGAACACGCACGCGGCCCGACTCCCACCGCTGCCGTCTCCTCCAACAGCCGCAAAACGCCTCCGCGCTCACCACGCAGCACCTCCGAGCCGCTGCTCCTCGGCGCAGGGGGGGACGAAGGGGGCTGCAGCAGCCCCCCCCCACCCCGTGCTGCCCCTCGGGGCGTCCACTTCGCCCTTCCACACCCATTTCCCCCAAGCAGCCAGTGTGGGAACCCGTGATGCCGCCGAAGTGCGCCGGTGCCCCGATCCTCCCCGGGGCTGGCCTCGAGCGCAGGGTGCGGGGCCGGTCAGTCCCCCCCCCGTACCTGCTGGTACTGCAGGATCCCCTCCTGCTCCTGCTGCATCCTCCACAGCTCCGTCTCGTCCGGCTTGTAGGTGCCAGGGACCACATAGTCCTCGGGACGGTCCGTGCTGCACATCTCGCAGCCTGGCCGCGTGGGCTTGTTGATGAAGGTGCATTTTGGACACGACCAGCCCGCCTGCGGGGACACGCGAGATGTAGAAGCTGGGAAATAAAATGCTTTGGAGAGAGGGGAAAAAAGGGGGGGATAGGACATGGAGGAAGCCCCCAGCACCCCCAGACTGGGACAAAGGGAGGATCCGGCGGGGGCAGAGCAGGGTGGCGGCAGTGGGGATGCACCGTGGGCCACGTACCTGCACCGGCGAGGGCAGACTGGTGGCCGCGGGCTTCGACTGGCCACTGAAAAGGTCGCCCATCTGCAGCGCGTCCAGGTGCTGGCTGATCTCGCCGATGTCCATCTTCCTGCCGGACTCGTTGCCCCAGCCTGGGGAGCGACGCCGGGGAAAGGGGGAATGTTACAACCAGCCCAGGGACCGGCAACCGGGCCTGGCTGCCAGCGTGCCACACTGGGCTGGGGGGGCCACTTGTCTCCAGGGAAGAGGCTGCTTGGCCCAGGTCAGCCCTGGGCAGGGAGGATGGATCCCAGGGAGGGCAAACCCCGGGGAGGATGGATCCTGGGGAGCACAGGTCCCTGGGGATGATGGATCCTTGGGAGCACAGATCCCACAGAGGATGGACCCCAGGGAGCACGGACCCCAGGAAGGACGGATCCCAGGAAGGATGGATCCCTGGGGAGCACAGATCCTGGGGAGGATGGACCCCAGGAATGATGGATCTTGGGGAGCACAGATCCCAGGAAGGATGAATCCCAGGGAGGATGGACCCCAGGGAGCACAGACCCAGGAAGGATGGATCCTGAGGCACACAGATCCCTGGGGGCACAGATCCTGGGGAGCACAGACCCCAGGAAGGATGGATCTCGGGGAGCACAGATCCTGGGGAGCACGGATCCCGGGGAGCAGCCCTGCACCCGGCTCTGGCCCCCTGCGCTGGAGCCGTCCCGGCCGGCGGCCGCGGGGAGGGCAGAGGAGAGCCAGACCTTTTTTAGGCGACATGTTGGGCAGGGTGTTGTATTTGCGCCTTTCGGCGGCGTCATCACTCAGCGAGGAGGTGGAGCTGAGCATGACCTGCGCCTGGTCCTCCTCGTAGCGCTGCTCGGTCAGCTCGGCCATCTTCGCCGAGAGCAGGTAGAGAAACGCTGTGTCGCCATCCCTGCGGATGCCGTAGGAGGAAACGGTCCGTTCGTCCACGCACAGGCACTGCCCGATGATCCAGCGCTGAACCAAGGGGTGGAATCCGTAATCCTGGAAGACCTGGGCGGCCGGAGAAACGGGGAGGGTGAGCCAGCGGCCGCGGCTTCCCCGCAGCTCCTCACCACGGCTTGGCAGGCGCCGGCGAGCTGGGAGAACGGGCGAAGAACCAGCTCCACAAAGGGAGAGGAGTAGGGGGGAGAGCCCAGCTCCCCCAGCGCCGGTACAAGCGGTTAAAAAAGGGGCTGCGGGGGGTGGGGGTGTCACACCGGCGCCAGCTCCGTACCTGCTGCTTGAGCGTTGCTATCGTAGTGTGAGCACGGACCCTGAGGGTGATGCTCGCCGAAGACGTCGCATCCTCCACGCCGACCTTCATGCTGGAGGAGAGACCGACGCCGTTACAGGAGGGACGCCGCGATCGGGGCTCCGGCGGTGCCACCGGGGTCCCAGCACTGCACCTGGCACCGGCCGCTCGCGGGGTACGATGCTCTCGACCCGTGGGGCCAAGGCCACGGCCGATGCCCCACGGGGGGAGTCCCGCGAGGTCTGACACCGGGTTTCCAACTACTGTCACATCCTGGGAAACTGGGACAGGCATCCCCAGCCTGCGCCCTGCCTGCCTCCGCCGGCAGCTCCCGGCTCACACCCCAAACCCCACGTTTCACCCTCACAGGGAACTTGTTCCCCCCGCATTTTGTTTATTGTTTACTCCAGCCTTTTCCCTGCAGCCTCAACAGCGATTTCCACTTAGACACAGCAAGAAAAAACATTGCCTTTTCCTTGCTCTAAACCTGGTGCTTCCCAATTCCCCTGAGCCTCCTGGTCCACGGGAATAAACATTCCCCTGCTCCGCTCCGGCCCCTCGCGGACCCCCTCGCCCCGCCGCTGCCTCTCCCCCAGCGCAGAGCCCGAACCTTTCCAGCTCTCCTGGTAAAAGCGTTTCCTGCCTCTGACCATCCCACCCCTTCCCTGCACCCGACACAGAGGGGAAAAAGCTGCATTTTCCGAGCGTTAAGGCAGAACGTGCAGGTAGTGAGATCGCTGGGGGGTTCCCTCCCCTCTCCCCAACAACCCCGAACGCTGCGGGTCGTGCCGAGCGATGCCGCTGGCACTCGCACCACCTGCAGTCGCCAGCCTGCTGCTGCCTGCCCCTGTTTTGCGTTTACCAGCACCAAGTTCAAGTGCTCGGAGCCACAAGACCCGGCTGGAAGCCCAGACCTGGCGGCTCGGCGCCTTTCCCCGGTTGTTTGTGCGTCCCTGTCACAGCCCTGTCACTGCAGACGCCTCTGCCCTCTGCTCCCAGCCTGCGCCTTGCGCCCCGTCACGACCCAAAGGATGCTGCCCCCATCGTCTTCCTCCCCGAAGGTTTTTGAGGAAGCTCATCAGGAGTGTTTTGGCGGTGCTGGCACAGCACGCCGGCCCCGCTGCCGTGCCCTGCGGCTCTCCGACCTGCACCGGGGCACTGAGTCGGAGACACAACTCAAAAATCACAGAATTCCAGGTCGGAAGGGACCTCAAGGATCGTCTGCTCCAACCTTTCTTGGCAAAAGCCTGGTCTAGACAAGCCCAGCCCCATTCCAGCCCAATCCAAAGCATCTCCAGCTCTTCCCAATGCCGATGTTTATCTGTGAATCTCCTCGGCCTAGTCCTGGCCACTGTCTTGATACAAAAACCAGTGTTTTAACCTTCTTGGAGGCCTTTTCCAAGCCTGCGCTGCATGTGGCAGCGCTCTGTGGAGCGGATCCCCCGCTGGGACCGAGGGAGAGGCTGCCAGGGGGTCCCCAGGGCCCCCAGACAGGGGGAAAATCCACAGAGGGGCTGAGCTGAGCCTGAAGCCTCCACAGAATCAGGTCCCTGCCACACCGGCCGCTGCCTGGATGGGCTCACCCTCTGGATTCCCGGCTGTTCTGGCAGCACCCAACGTCCTGCTGCTGTATCCCCCCACTCCCTCCTCCCGGGAGCTCGGGAATGACAAACCCAGGACCCCAGAGCCCTCCAGGAATGCTGTGGCTGCCCCAGCTGCCCGTGGACCGATCCCGACGGAGGGAATTCCCGAAGCAGCTCGGCTCCAGGGACTGCAGGAGGCTCTGCTGGCTCTGCCGGCCCCAACAGACTCGCGGTCGCCGCCGTGACAGGCAAAACCACATCAAAAAGACAGAGCCAAGGGCCACGGGGCAAGCGACCCCAACGTCCATCGACCCACGGGCCCACCTGGGGCAGGTCGGGCTCCCGCGGAGGAACAGGAGTGTGCTGAGGGTGCGTGGTAGAGTTTTTGGTAGCAGGGGGGGAAGTTACAGCGGTGGCCACCTGGGAGAAGCTTCTCAAAGCCCCCCCTGGCTCTAGGTTGGACCCAGCACCAGCCACAGCCAGGCCAATTCGCAACGGTGCTGCCGGGATGATGGACCACGAGTGGAAGGGGCCAACGCGGAGCTCGCGCTGCTGGGAACGCACCCGCAGGTCTGGCTGCTCCCAATTCCCACCGATGTGCCCCTCGGGGGGGCTGGGGAGGGGCCCAGCTCTCCCCCATCACACCCAGCCCCTTTCTGGAGCAGGGAGAGAAATCCCCCCCCAGCCAGCCCCCAGGCTGCAGCCACAGCACCCCCGTTTAGGCCGAGCTCTCAGGACAAACTTTAGGAGGGCTCAACCGCTCCCGGGCAGACGCAGCCCCCGGGGAGGACTCGGGGCGGAGGGAGTTTGGGGGGGACCGTCTCCCGGGACAGGGGCGGCATGTGGAGCGGGGGGAGAAGGCAGAAGAGTGTTTCCCCCCCCGCCTCGGAGGAAGGAGCGGCGGGACCGACCGCACCCCCCGTCCCCTGCGCTTCGGGGGCAGGAGGTTGAGATACCGGGAACAAAACTGAGCTCAGGAGGAAGGGAGGGGTGGGGGCAGGTGGGTCAGGACACGGCAACGCTTCTCACCGTCCGTCCTGTCTGCCAAGGGCCGGTATTGGTGGTGGTTGGAATTAAAATAACGGCCTTTTTCTCCCACTACGGAGCCTGCCTTTTGCCCGTGACCGTTAACGGGTGAGCGGCCCCTCCCCGTCCTTATCTCCACTCCTGAGCCTTCGGGGGGGGGTTTTCTCCTCCCCAGCGCTGGGGGGGAAGGGGGGAGCGAGCGGCTGCCCGGGGCTCCGTTGCCCTCCGCGTGGGCTCCGTGGACGGGGGGGACGGCGGGGCTCACCTGATGTCCTCTGTGGGGTAGTTGGATTCCTTCAGGAGGATGCTGAGCGTGGCCTGCTGGCGAGCCAGGGCCACCGCACACTGCGAGGCCACCTCCTCGTCGCCGTACTCGATGGCCTGGGCAAGGTGGAGCGCCAGGTCCTCTGCGGCGGGGCGGAGAGGGAGAACTGTGAGATGGCAAACGCCCTCCCCAGGGCACGGTGTGACTGCTGCCGCCGGTAAAGCCAGAGCCCGGAGGGGCCTCAGACCGCAGGTGCCATCGCCTCGCAGCGAGGAACGGCAATTCTGGTTCAGTTCAGGCCAGAAACAGCACGGAGGGGCGGGAGGAGGCCGGTGCGAGGCTCCTGGGGAGCACGCTTGCTGCTCAGCCGATATTTTGGGGACGTTTCGGGGACGTTCCAGGGACGTTTTGGGGGGCACCGGGAGCTTAGTGCTGCCCCTCCTCAGACGGCTCGGTCAGTCTGACAGCCCACAGTGACCTCCAGGCCCGTGGCATCCCCAGACTTGGCTTGGGGGGGCTCATCCCACGGGATCAGGGTGTGTCCGGGTGGCCACCGGCATCCCCGGCTGGTGTCAGAGAGCGCGTGGCCAGCAGGACCCGGGCAGGACTCGTCCCCCTCGAACCCCGGGTTCGGTTTTGGGCCCCTCGCTCCGGGAAAGACACGGAGGGGCTGGAGCGCGTCCAAAGGGCAGCGGAGCCGGGGAAGGGGCTGGAGCACAAGTCCTGAGAGGGGGGAGCTGGGGGGGCTCAGCCTGGACAAAAGGGGGCTCAGGGGAGACCTCGTTGCTCTCTGCAACTGCCCCAGAGGAGCTTGGAGCGAGGGGGGGGTCGGTCCCTTCTCCCCGGCGCCGGGACGAGAGGAACCGGCCTGACGTGGCGCCGCCGGGGGAGGTTTAGGTGGGACGTTGGGAACAATTTCTCCAGCGAAAGGGTCGTCGAGTGCCAGAACCGGCTGCCCGGGGCAGCGGGGGAGTCGCCAGCCCGGGAGGGGTTTAACAGCTGCGCGGGGGGACGCGGGTTAGTGGGGGCCTGGGCAGCGCCGGGGGGACAGTTGGACTCGGGGAGCTCCGGGGTTTTTTTCCCAACCACTCGGTGATAAACGAGCCTGTTGTCAGCCCCAGGCCCAGGGAGCAGCTGGGCCCGGGTCTGAGCCAGTCTCCCAGGGGGGGTTGGCAACGCCTGATCCACCGAAAGAGCCAAAAAACCTCCCCCTCGCCCCCCTCAAATACCTTTCTCAGAAAGCTCCAAGGACAGAGCTGCCTCTGGATCCTGATCGGCAGAGCCGGCCCCGGCAGCGGCGGGCAGGGACGAGGCCTGGGCTGCCAGCGTGCTGTCAGCGGCTGAGGGAAGGCAGGAACACCTCAGGGCAGGGCTGTCACCTGCTGTCACCCACTGTCCTCCCCCAGAGGTCTTCTCCGGCCCTTCGGATGCTCCAACGCACGCAGGGAATCCCCCTCCCCGAAGGTCCCTCCCCGGGTGCGCAGGAGTTCTCGCCCCACGCTGGCCCTGCTGGCCCTCGGGCCACCGGCCCCGCTGACCTTTCTGCACCTCCCGCAGGGAGCTGCTGACGATCGTCCACCACTTCTGCGCCTCCCGCTCCTCCTCGAAGTCAAACACCAGGGGCTCATCCGAGGAGCCGAGGACCGTCAGCTCGTGGCACGTGGGGCTCCTCACTTTGTATGAGACGTCCTTGAGGTCGTACTCGGCCACGTTCTGGGGGGAAGCAGAAGGACCAGAGGGTCATGCCACGACGAGGACGCGTCGGGCGAGGGGGAAAATCCTCGCGGCCCCACGGTCTCTCACAACACCAGCGCAGGCAGAAACACGCACCAAGCCTCTGTCCCCGGGCGCCCAACCACAAACGCTGCCTGAAACGCCACCCCCCGTGCCCGGGGCTGTCTCCGAGCCCCGCAGCCACCCTGTCCCCTCCACCGCAGCCGGGGGCCACCGCGCAACACCCAGGGCTGCGATCGGCTCCGTGGCAGCGCAGCCGTCTCCACCGGCTGCCCCCCGTGACCAAACGCATCCCTTCTGCAAAACCAAAGCGCAGGCGACATCTCAGACGAGTCGAGGTGCCGTGGTGCCAGCTCTCGGGGGAAGCCGGCTCCTTCCCCCTTTTACAAGCTGTGGGAAAACCCTTCCCCGCGCACACACATGCCTTGGGGGGGGGGCTCAGCTTTCCCCACCAGGCCCTGCCAGCTCCCCCCAAGCCCCGCAGGGCGCAGGACGGCCCCGGTTGTCCTCGGGTCCCCCCGGCTTGGCTTTACACCGGAGCTTTCAATTCCGTTTCTGGTAAAATGGCAGCTCGGGAGGAGCCGGGGCACGGGGACGGCCCTGCGCAGCCACCTGCCTCCACGGCCCGGGCAGCAGGCAGGAAGCAGGCAAGTGCTGCCTGCACGGGCAGGGACGAGGAGGGGGCTGGAAGGAAGTCTGAGAGAAACCGCTGGTTCCTTTGCCCTTCACCCAAATTTAACATCCTGCCAAGTCCCCCTTGGCCCACTGTGCCCTGTCCCAACAGCAGGATTATAGGAATGGGGGGGGAAAAGAACAGAGAAGCTGATGTGCAGCCCCCCCGCTTGCCCTTTGTGGGGGTAAAGCCGATCTGGGAGCAGCTCCCGGGGGTCCTCAGCACCCACGTCCCGGGGGGAAGGAGTCAAACGAGGGAGGAACCGGGGACGTGCCTTTGCCAGGGCCACCTTCCGTCCCTGACACACGGCCCCGCAGCCCGCTGCCTCCGGCTCCAAGCCGTTATAGGAAAAGGCCCAGAAAAACAGGGTTTCAATTCACCGGGTTCCTGCCATTGTGCCAAGGGGCACCCTGGGGTGCTGCCCCCGTCTGCGGGGACGTCAGGGGAGGCAAGGCAGGGGGTGACAGGCACTTCCAGCTCATCCTCTGCCTTCGCAGGGTCTGGGAGCCGCCGAGCGACTGGCCCGGGGCTCAGGCGGGAGGTTTTGGCTATTTAACCTCTCACCTCCACCTCAACGCCGGACCCACAACGTCGTCCCCCTCCTCCCTCCCAGCTCCCAGCCCTCCGAGCAGCTCCCGCAGCCGGCGCAGGCTCCCGTTACGCTGGGCCAGGGCGGGATTAACGCAGCCGAGAGGGTTTTACATCAGCAACTGGCCTGCGTTACGGCTGCAGAGCAGCTGGTCCGACACCGTTTGCCACCCGCGCCCGGGCCGGGAACTCGGTCCCGGTGAGGCTGGCACGTGTCTCCCAAGGGCACAACAGCTGCTCCCTGCAGCACTTTGACCTTGAGAGGGGAGGCGGAGAGGCGGGCTCAGGGCTGGACTCCGTGGAGCCTCGCCAGGGACTGCGTTTCCCTTCCTGTCGCTCGTCCCTCGCACACAACCAAGCCCACGCCGTGCCGGCGGGCACCTACCGCAGTCCCGCCGTGCTCCGAAACCGAAACCCGGGTTTGAGCTGACCACAGGAGCGCCCGCAGGGACGGCAGGAACCGTCACGGGAAGGGGAGTGTGAGCCGGGGCCCAGATAAAGCCCAGAAACCTCGGACTTTGCCAGGAAAAGCACTGACGGCCGTCCTCGAGCCGCGGGGGGCTGGAGGGAAAGGCAGCTCCCGGCTCCACCGCGCAGCCCCCACGGGTTCATTGGAGCCAATGCCACCCCCAGCAGCAGTGACTCGGCAGGGGGGAGGTTTCCAGCCCAGCACAAACCAGAACGAGCGAGCAGGGGGAGGAAAAGCACCCCAAGAGCTGAGGCCTGAGGAAAGGTCTCGGCCCACATGCAGCTGAGCAAATTGGGGGAAAATCAGCCAGGAGTGGGTCTGCTCCTGAAAGAGGGAGCTGGGCAGGCTGGAGGAGCGGGGCTGTGTGAAGGTCATGAAGGTGAACAAGGCCAAGCGCGAGGTCTTGCACCTGGGTCTGGGCAAGCCCCAGTATCAGCGTGGGCTGGGGGGTGGGCAGACAGACAGACGGACGGAGAGCAGCCCCACAGAGAACTGGGGGATACTGGGGGGTGACAAACAGGACGTGAGTCGGCACCAGGCGCTGGCAGCCCAGAAAGCCAAGTGTCTCCTGGGCTGCAGGGAGAGGGAGGGGATTGGGCCCCTCTGCCCCGCTCCGGTGAGCCCCCCCGGAGCCCTGTGGCCAGCTCGGGGGGCTCCGGCCCAGGACAGACACGGAGCTGCTGGAGCAGGGACAGAGCAGGGACAAGGAAATGGTCCGAGGGCTGGAGCAGTTCTGCTGGGGGGAAAGGCTGAGAGTTGGGGGGGTTCAGCTGGAGAAGAGAAGGCTCTGGGGAGACCTTAGAGCGGCCTTCCAGGACTGAAAGGGGCTACAGGAAAGGGGGGGGGAACTCGTCATCAGGGGGGAGGGATAGGACAAGGGGGAACGGGTCTAAACTGACAGAGGGGAGATTTAGGTCAGATCTAAGGCAGAAATTCTTCCCTGTGAGGGTGGTGAGACCCTGGCACAGGTTGCCCAGAGAAGCTGTGGCTGCCCCCTCCCTGGAAGGGTTCAAGGCCAGGTTGGACGGGGCTTTGGGCAACCTGGGCTAGTGGAAGGTGGTCCTGCCCGGGGCAGGGGGTGGCACTGGATGGGCTTTAAGGCCCCTTCCTCCCCAACCCACCCCGTGAGTCGATGGCACCGAACTGGCGCTGTAGCCGGCCCCTGGAGCGAGGGGCTCTGGCATTTGTCCCCCCCGAGCAGAACCAACGGCCAGTGCCTCAGCGGGGATGGAGGACGGGGCAGAACTCAACCGGCACCAAAAGCCGAGCGCCGCCGGGACACGCTGCCTGCAGGGAAAGCAGCAGCACAGCCCTGCCCGGAGCTGCACCTCTCCATCGGTGGCTGCCGGACCGTCTGGTACCGGCACGGCCGAGAATCCACTCTGAGAACCCACGGGGCTGCCCAGAAACCAGCTTCCCCCAAATAACCCTGCCTGGGCAGGCAGGGCACGGGCATGGACAGGGCATGGGCAGAGATGGGCAAGGCATGGGCAGAAGCACAGGCAAGAAGCAGGCAGGATACAGGCAGAGATGGGCAAGGCACGGGCAGAAGTACGGGCAGGGGCAGGCAGGGCACGGGCAGGGCCGTTCCCCCTCACCGGTGGGATTCGGGGCGCCCGGACCCCCCCGCCCCCCCCCCCCGCCTTCTGCTGCCGCACGGCCCCGCCCTGCTCGGTTACGGGGCGGATTTATGAGCCGCCGCCGCCGCCAGCCCCCGTCCCCATCCCCGGGGCCCCCCGGTCTCACCGCGCCGCCGGCCGCCTCCGAGTGCCGCAGGCCGAGGCGGAAGCGTCGGTGGCCGCCGGCCGCCGGTTCGACGCTGAGCTGCAGGCGGAGCGCGGCGGCGGCGGGCAGCGGCGGGAGGCGGGAGGGCCGCGCCAGCCCCGCCCGCACCGCCATCAGCACGGTGGGCGGCGGCGGCGGCGCCGGGGCCGCGGCCGGGGCCGGGGCGGGGGCACCGGGCAGAGCCATCGCCGCCGCCGCCGCCTCCCTCCGCCTGCGCCTCCGCCCGTCCCGTGGGTGTGTTTGTGTCCCCCAACACACACCCGCCCCCCCACCCGGAACGGAGCGTTCCGGTACCGGAGGGCCCGGTCCGGCGGGAAACGCGCCCCCCGCGCCCGACAGTTCCGGTACCGGACGGTCCGCCCCTCGCCCCGCCCCCTCGGCCGTATAGCTCCGCCCCTTGTCCCGCCCCCGCGCAGCGCCCCGCCGAGCCGGGTGGGGGCGCCGCGCGCACCCCTGCCGTGATTGACAGCCGCTCCCCCCGTCTTTGTCCCCGGCAGCCAATCAGAACCCCGAGCGCGCCAGCCTGTGGGAGGGGCCTCGGGTCTGTCGCCGCGGAGGGCGGGCGCGCTGTCCTGACTGACGTCCCTTTAAGCCAACGGGAGAGGAGATCCGCGGCGATTGCTAGGCCCGTCCTCCAATGGGGAGGAGCGGGCTGTCAGCCGCCGCTGGGGACGGACGGGCCGCGGGTGGGGCCTCGCCGGTTGTTGTCGTCCGGTGCCTGAGGAGAGGGTCGGCCGCTCGCCCGCTCGCCCGCCCCGGGGGACTCCCAGGTCTCGCTCAGCCGCTCGCTCCGTCCCGAGCAGCCGGGGACATGTCGAGGTGGGCGGAGGCCCGGTGGGCCGGCGCCAGACGGCGGACGGCGGCCGCGGCACACTCGCCCTCCTCGAGCTTTCCCCGGAGACGCCTCCCTTTACAAACGCCCCGAGCTTGAAGGAGCAGTTCACGGCGAGGAGGCCCCGCCGGGACCGAGAGCAGGCAACGCCGGTAAGCCCGCTTCCACCGCCGCCCCCCCTCATCCCCTCGGAGAAACCACCACCCCACCCCACGGACTCCCGCGGGGACTACAGCTCCCAGCGTGCATCGCGGCCGGCGCCCAGCGCCCGGGAGCGCGCGGGCCGCGCGGGGCATGCTGGGAGTTGTAGTCCGCCGTGGAGGCCCTCAGCCCTCCGCGCGGGGCATGCCGGGACGGCGCTGCCGGTCCCCGCCCGCCGGGCCCTGTCACCTTCAGGGCCCGGCCCGTTGAGCCGCCTCCCGCCCGGTGTCCGGAAGGGCCGGACGGGCCCCGGGAAGGGGCTGTGCTGGCTGCTAGGGCCTCGGGGCTGCTCTGTGGGCCCTCCGGAGCAGCCAGGCCGCGCCTGGGCCTGCCTCCATTTTTCCGTTTGTGGTGCCTGCGCCAGCTCCCCTTTAATCCCGCTCTTCCTCCTCCTCCTCCTCCTCCTCCTCCTCCTCCTCCCCCTCCCCGTCTCAAGGTCCCTTTTGCGTCCCCGCCGACGCTCTGGCCTCCCTCTCAGGTAACGCAGGGAGTGTCAGGTCTGATTCCTCCGTGGGGAGACCCTTGAGCTGCACCCCACCACTAATGGCCTTCATCATGAAGAGGAGACAGCTAATATTCACAGGCCGACTTCCCTTACCCCAAAATTATCCATTTTGCTTTTTCCTTTTCCACTTTAGGTTGTTTATTACCTCACCTAGGCTCAGCTTCTGCCGGCTTTTACATGGGGTGGCTTTCTGTGGGTTCTGCTGTGTGGTCCCCGCTGGCACCGAGACACGCCGTGAACCCCATGATACCCAAAACCCATTAGATTAAGCTGGTTTAAATTTAAAATTAGCCCTCTGCAATGTTTTTGGCCTGCCTCCTCAACGATGTTTGCTGTGTGCTAAACCAGCTGGCGTGAGGAAGGAGACCGAGCCGTGGTTTCAGGGCCAGGCATTGCCTGCCTGGGGTTGAGCAGAACCGTAACCGTGAAAGCTCCCTGCCCTCAGCCCCACGGGCGCTGCGGGATGGCTCCTTTCTGCTCCACGCAGCCCCGGCAGCTGCCTGCTGCCGTCTCTCGGCACCGGGTGGGTGTTGCCATGCCAAAGTGCAGTTGAACGCCCCATTTAACACCTTTCGACCGTGGCTTGGGTTAACGGCGCTTTTCTTCTGCCGCCTGAGGTAGCGTCTCCACCTGTGCTGGGGTGAGAAAGTCCATATCCCGTGAAATTCCCGCTGTGGGTGAAACGAGCCGCTGTCTGCCAGCGTCGGAAACGGGCTGAGCTTTTGTTCGCTGAGGGCTCGCATTAGTCCTTCCCGTCTCATCCTTGCCAGGTCCGAAGCGGGCTGACACATGGTCCCAGCTTCCCCCCAAGAGCGATTCTTCAGTGGGAAGCAACCACCAGCTCCAGATTTCACGGCATCTATCTCCTTTCTCTGGCGTCAGCAGCTTCGCAGAGCGCGAGGAGCAGAGCTCGCTGCTTCAGTGCAGCTCCTGCGTGCCGGGAGCTCTCCCTGCAGAGCGAGGGGTTGGGCGCTGGGGCAGGTTTCGGCGTCTGAGGGATCTGTCGGCTCATGGGTTCAGAGCAGCATTTTTGCTTGAGCAGCACAGCTGCTTCAGGTCGCTGTTCTATTGCAAACGCTCAACTTGCCTCCTGCCTTTTGCATCATTAAAGAGGTGTTGGGGAGCGCTGCCGGCTGCTTGCTGTGCCGGGGGGAGGGAGACGTGCTTGTGGCGTGAGGACGCTCCAGCAAATGTTCCACTTTCTGCCCCTGTATCCTGCAGGTTGACATTTGATTCCACAATTTTCCCTTCTCTGTCTTCCCAAGTCTGTCCCTGAGCTCGTACCTCTTCCCTTTCACTCACAGCAAGAGAGAAACGGTCGGGCTGGCGCAGGGGCTGCTGGAGGAAGACCTGATGGAAGGCTGATCCAGGCCGGGGGGGCTCACAGACCAAATACTGGTGCTTTAACAAGTCGAAAGAAAACAGAGGCGGGCACGGAAGCAAGTCGGGGCGGTGGGAACTCGCTGTTTGTCTGCGCCTGGGGAATGTCTTCCCCCTTGGAGGGCTATCGATCCCCACAGCAGCCGATATTTGATGCCGATTGGGGGTTGCGGAGCCATTTTCTGCTCCTTGGCGGGTGGGAAGAGCTGCCTACTGCTTTCCCGGTCGCAGGCCGGGGTGGGGGGCTGCCAGCACCAGTTCCTGGGTGGCTCAGGCTATTCTGATCAGTGGCTCGGGGTTGTGGTGAGCCCTAAAGCTGCCTGGCAGAGACGGCGTTTCCTTGAGCGCTGCTTTGGCTGGCACAGCGTCGGGTTTACTCACGATGGGCAACATCACTGTAAGAGTATCCTTGGCCTTGGCACGGTGTCGGTATCACGGGCATGCAGCGTCCCCCTTCCCGCCTCCAATCCTGAAACCGAAGGACTGGGAGTTGTTTTTCTCCCACCCTGTCGTGGTGCCTGGGACAGGGGTGGGGACGTATCTTCCCTGGGAGGTGTGGAAGGGGTCGCTGCTTCCCGAGAGCCCCGACACCGCTTCCCCGCCTGTTTACAGCTTCTCCTGTTTCAGTCCCGGAGAGGCCCCGAGCTGGGGAGGGAATGTGGGCCGGGGCCAGGCACCATGGAGAGGCCGCCCTCCCCCTTCTCATCCAGCCATCTGCCCGTCCTCTAACCAGTTAACCTGTTAACTACTCCCCATGTCAGTGCTGCGGGATCTGGCAGACCATGGAGGAGCAGCTCCCCAAGGGGCTGCGGCAGCTGCCCCAGTCCTGCTACCGGAGCCCACCCTGGGGCCTGGCCGGGGGGCGTCCGTGTTGCCTCCAGCCCACGGCAGAGCTGGTGCCGTGCACTCCTCCCCAGTTTTGGGGGAGAAATATCTGCCCAGAGATGGGGGCACGGGTGCCCATCTGTCTTTTTGCCCTGCCCGGAGGGGGTGTGGGCTTCCCGGCTCTCCCGCTGCGCTGCCTGCCAGGCATGCGATGCTTTAGGTTGGAAAAGATCCTTAAGATCGTCGAGTCCGAGGTGGCTGAACTGCATCCCGCGGGCTCCTCCTTCCCCGGCTGCGAGGGTCTCTCTCTTTGCAGGATACGCACATTTTGCAGCAGCCGTGGCACGGGGAATCGCTCCGGAAGCCGAGACAATGAAGCTGTTGGAGAACTCAAGTTTCGAAGCAATAAACTCTCAGCTGACGGTGGAGACAGGCGACGCTCACATCATCGGCAGGTGAGTGCCGGCTCTGGCGGGGAAGCAGGGCTGCTTTCTCACTTTTTTTCCTCAGAAAAGCATCAAAAAGCAGGCAGAGGAGAGGCCGCGCTCACTTAGTGCCACGCTCTGCTCTTGCGCCGCGACTCCCTCTGCGGCCCCCTGTGCGCTCGCTAACGAGGAGGTCGCTCGCTAACGAGCAGGTCCCTGGCTCTGCCCCAGCACTCTGCCCACAACCCCATCGGGAGACTGGGGGGTGTCGTGTCCTGGGGCGAGGGCCCTGAACCGAACCGTAGGGCGCCACGGGGTGAGACGCGAGGTGTGAGGGCTCAGGAGCTTGTTACGGCCAAAGAGGGGACACAGCTCGTACGTGTAGCTGTCTCTTATTAGTATATTGTAATTATTCAGTAATTCTTATTCATCTTTACTCGGGAATTGTTAGTAGTCTAATTATTACAGAGGAGGAACGATAACGCAGTGAGGGCACCCCTATTCAGAGAAACCCTCTAGGAGTAGCTTTAATTACAGTAATGGCAATAACAATAGTATTATTACTATTTAATTTTTTGTAAGTTATTACAATTTAATTGCAACACGCACTCGTGCTCCTGTTTCAGTCCCTCTTTCTGGAGGTGGAGCTCCCTCCCGCTGGCTCTTGCAGGAGGCTGGTGAGCTGTCGCCCTCTGGGTCCTTCCCCGGGAAGATGATGATGTTCACGTTGATGATTTCTCCATCCTTGCTTTAGGATGCACCTGGGGTCATTTTTATACGTTCACTAACGCGCTTCAACACCTTCGCTCTTTCTCCTTGGTCCGCAGCCCTGTCTTACAGCCGAATTCTGTGATTCTGTGATTCTCTGAATTTACACAGTGCCTTTTCTGTACACTGGAAACTATCCATTTGTCCTCTCTGCTGCCCCTAAAACCAGTCCTGTCCAGTCCAGCTCCCCATTTCTCTAGCTGACCGCTGGCGAGCTGTTCCTGTTCCTCTGGTGCCGGGCCGGGCCCGTCTCGTACCACCTCGGTACAGAGCTCACCGGCAGCGGTGATGTCGTGTCACGGTGCTGGGGGGGGTCGGCGGTGCTGGGGGTTTCGGGGCACAAATCCAGACCCCATGAACTTGGTTTTGCTTACGAGGGACACGGGCGCCAAGGCAGGCCACGAAGGGAGGACGATTCCTCATGGATTGCAGCTGCTGCCTCTTTCCCACGGCCGTTCTGGTGCCGTTTTGGTGTGATTGCGGCTCAAACACTGAGCGACATCTCCCCTCGAAGCAGGGGGCTCCGAACAGCCCAGGCCCGGTGCTGGTGGGACCTTCTTCCTGTAGCCCTTGGTCTTCTCCTCTCTGGGGCGGGGAAGCCCCAGAAAGGAGCAGCACTGGGATCCAAGGAGCTTCCTCGGCGATCACCGAGCAGCTGGAAGCTCTGGCAGCAGCTTTCTGAGTCGGGAGGGTGGTGCCAGGGCAGGCACTTGGCGGCCAGGCAGTCCCTGGGGTTGGCTTGTCCCCCAGCTGCTGGTAAAGAAGCCGGTAAATGATGGCCTGGGGGCGACCAGAGTGATTTTCTGTACAGTTTGGGTTGGGAGGGACCTCAGAGATCATCCAGTCCCACCCCCTGCCATGGGCAGGGACATCTTCAACGAGATCAAATTGCCCAAAGCCCCGTCCAACCTGGCCTTGAACCCTTCCAGGGAGGGGGCAGCCACAGCTTCTCTGGGCAACCTGTGCCAGGGCCTCGCCCCCCTCACAGGGAAGAATTTCTGCCTTAGATCTGATCTAAATCTCCCCTCTTTCAGTTTAGACCCATTCCCCCTCGTCTGATCCCTCCCCACTGGTGATGAGGCCCCCCCCCCTTTCCTGCAGCCCCTTTCAGTCCTGGGAGGCTGCTCTAAGGTCTCCCCGGAGTCTTCTCCAGCTGAATCCCCCCAACTCTCTCAGCCTTTCTTCATATAAATGTTCCAGCCCTCAGAGCTGTCCAGGCACCTCCGACAGGCTCCTTTGGCCGCTCTGCGTGTGTCGGCGTGGGGAGGCTCAGGAGCCGGCAGCCATCTCGGCTCGGGGCGGCAGCGAGAGCTCCTTCTGCTGCGCCGGCTGCCAGGGGGTTGGTCCTTCGCCAGCTGCGGACCTATTTTTGGTCCTGGCCAAAGGGATCCTTTTCAGGCTTGTCGCTGGCATCGGTTTGGCTGCCTTCTGCCTCTCTCTAGCTTCCCGTGCTAGCAGGGAGGCCGGGAGAGCATGCTGGGATGGCTCCAACCTCCCCGTTCAGCCCAGCCAGCCCCATGCGCGCCCTCGCGGGCCAAAATTCTGTATCTCCGTAGGTTCAGGACAAGGGCCCTGGGGGCAGCCCTGGCTGCCTGGCACATGCGGTGGGTCGCTCCTGGGGACTGGAGATCCTTTGGCTGCGCTGGCCGCGGCGCTGGGCCGGGACCTTGGCGGTGCTGGTAGCCAGGTCCCGCTGCGACTGGGCTAGCATCTGGGCTGGCCTCTAAGTGTGGTGCTGGGTGTCTCCGCAGGATCGAGAGCTACTCGTGCAAGATGGCTGGCGACGACAAGCACATGTTCAAGCAGTTCTGCCAGGAGGGCCAGCCACACGTCCTGGAGGCCCTGTCGCCTCCCCAGACCACGGGGATCAGCCCCAGCAGGTACCAGGGGCTGGGGCGGTTTCTCTGCCGCGCTCCACACCGCAGGCAGTGGCGTGTCTGGGCAGGGGCCGGGATTCCTGCAGGGAAGGACCCTCCTTGGTGGCTGGTGTCGTGGCTGTGGCCTAGGGCTGGCTTGTCCATAGAATCACCAGCTCGCCGTGGTCGGGAAAGACCCCGGAGCTCCCCGAGTCCAACCGTCCCCCCGGCGCTGCCCAGGCCCCCACTAACCTGCGTCCCCCCGCGCGGCTGTTAAACCCCTCCCGGGCTGGCGACTCCCCCGCTGCCCCGGGCAGCCGGTTCTGCCGCTCGACGACCCTTTCGCTGGAGAAATTGTTCCCAACGTCCCACCTAAACCTCCCCCGGCGGCGCCACGTCAGGCCGGTTCCTCTCGTCCCGGCGCCGGGGAGAAGGGACCGACCCCCCCCTCGCTCCAAGCTCCTCTGGGGCAGTTGCAGAGAGCAACGAGGTCTCCCCTGAGCCCCCTTTTGTCCAGGCTGAGCCCCCCCAGCTCCCCCCTCTCAGGACTTGTGCTCCAGCCCCTTCCCCGGCTCCGCTGCCCTTTGGACGCGCTCCAGCCCCTCCGTGTCTTTCCCGGAGCGAGGTTCCGGGCGAACCCCCGGGGTTCGAGGGGGACGAGCCCTGCCCGGGTCCTGCTGGCCACGCGCTCTCCGACACCAGCCGGGGATGCCGGTGGCCACTGTGGCCACCCGGGCACGCTGCTGGCTCGTACTCAGCATTGTCCCAGGCCACGCCGGCACCGCTGCTAACCTGCCGTTCCACCTCCCAGGCTCAGCAAGAGTCAGAGTGGCGACGAGGAGGGACCTCTGAGCGACAAATGCAGCCGCAAGACCCTCTTCTACCTGATAGCGACGCTCAACGAGTCCTTCCGCCCGGACTACGACTTCAGCGCCGCCAAGAGCCACGAGTTCAGCCGGGAGCCGAGCCTCAACTGGGTGCGTGAGCTGGCTCTGCAGGGCCTCCCTCCCTCTCTGTGTCCATCTGTCTGTCCGCAGACGGAGCGGGAAGCATCCTCTTGGGTTGGGGAATTTCACCCTTTTTGTGGAGAAGCTTCGAGGAAGCCGCCATGCTCTTCGCAGGCACCCAGCGTGATCCCTGCAGATCCTCTGCTGGGTTTTCCCTCTCCAGCCAAGCCCCTTGCCTCCACCTCGGGGCCCTGAGTTCCCTGGGCCGTCTCACTTCTCCCCCTCTGCGGTCCTGGTCGGGCTCCAGCGTCTCCTCTCGATGCAGGGAGGATGAGGAGGGTGGGAGGGGGGCAGGCAGCAGCTCCACTGCTCCTCACACCCCTGCTCCGTCTCTGTAGGTGGTGAACGCTGTCAACTGCAGCCTCTTCTCTGCCGTGCGGGAGGATTTCAATGCCCTGAAACCTCACCTGTGGGACGCAGTCGACGAGGAGATCTGTCTGTCCGAGTGTGACATCTACAGGTAACAGGGCAAGCGCTCGCCCCTGGGCCTGTGGAGGAACACAGTTATTTTCCCGTGAAAAGTTACGTTTTGGGGACTTTGGGGCAGGGGGGCTCCTCACTGGTGTTTGCTGGCTCCTGTGGAGGGGGAACCGCTGCTGCCCTCCCCTCCCATGCAGGACTTTCACCGCCCTGGAAATCTGCAGCAGCTGGGCTGGCTCTCACCCTCCTTCTGCAGCCGGCCCGCAGGCACACGGGGCTTCCTTCCACCCACACATGCTGGCCCGCAGCTCTGACCAGCCCTGTGCTGCCTGGCTCTGGGGGCACCATCTCACTCCTGCATGCTCGCTGCCCACCGAGGCAGCTCCCCGCTGGCCCAGCCTCCCCCTTTCCCTCCCCCTTTCCCAGCGGGGTGGGCGCTGGGAGCAGAGCCCAGGGCCACCTTTCTCACACCTCCTCTTGCCATTGCAGCTACAACCCCGACCTGGATTCGGACCCCTTTGGAGAGGACGGCAGCCTCTGGTCCTTCAACTACTTCTTTTACAACAAGAGGCTGAAGAGGATTGTCTTTTTTACCTGCCGTTCCATCAGGTCGGGCCACACAATGCCTCTGAACCCACCCTAAAAAAGGGATTGCCCTGCATCCCGCCAGAGGAGGCTCCTTTGGCCCCCGAGCCGGTAGATCTGTGCTGGGGACCGGCGCTGACGCATTTTCCGAGGGGGATGGAGCTCAAGCAGAGCCCGGTTCCCTCCATCCTCCTGAGACATGTGAAGGAGAAACTGTGGGAGCCGTGGGAAGCGGGGGGAGGCCCTTTGCCTGGCACCAGGCAGCTGCCTGCAGGGATCCGGGAGGGGGGCAATAACCCCTGGGGGGGCATTGCCCGTGGCCAACCCCTCCTTCCCGTGGGCTCGATTCGGGTGCAGAGGAGACTTTGGGCAGGGACCTGCGTCCACCGGAGAGACGAGCAGGATCTACCCCACCCCTGTGACGTGGCGGCACGGAGGGGCGTCGCTGGGCTGACGCGGTGCCACCCCTTTTCCTCCAGCGGGTACGCGTACACGCGCCCGGAAGCTGGCAACGAGCTGGACATGGATCTCGGGGAAGAGGACGCGGAGGAGAACGGGGATGGCGGCGACGCTGAGAGCGGCAGCATCGAGGAGGAGAGGTGTGTGAGTTCAGCGGGGCAGCTTGGCCCGGAGGGCTGGCTGCTGAGGGGAGAGGGGCTCCAGCTCCCGATCCAAGGGAAGAGAGTGGCTCTGATCCTGCTCCAAGGGGGTAGAGGGGCTCCAGTTCCCATTCTGAGGGGTCAGAGGGACTCCAGCTCCTGCTCTGAGGGAGAGAGGGGCTCTGGCTCCCATTCCAAGGAGAGAGAGGGCCCCCAGCTCCTGTTCTGAGGGGGCAGAGGGTCTCTAGCTCCTGCTCTGAGGGGGCAGAGAGGCTGCAGCCCCCACTCCGGAGCCCTCGTCCTGCCCTTCCCGCTCGGCAGCCCCGTAACACCCATCCTCTCGCTCCCAGGTTGCAGGTGATTTGCATGTGAGTTTTTGGCCCCGCTCCGAGGCGCCCGGCAGCCCTCCCCACCCGCCCTCCTACCTGCGTCCTGCCGCCGTCACCCCGTGCTCCCAAACCGCCCCCGGACCCAGCGGCCGCGATGCTGCTCTGCCCCCCGCCCCGCGTACACTGGAACCCCCCCACCCCATGGCCCCTCGCAGCGCCACAGACTGAAAGCGCCCGCGGCCTCTCGCCCGAAGACGCGGCCCCTCACTCCGCCGCCGCCGGACGACCCCTTTCCCCTCACCCCCGGGGGCTGCCGCGGCGCGGGCCAGGACTCACCGGACAGCTGTGGAGGGGGGAGCTCCGAGAAGCTTTGCTGCACTTTATCGCTGATCTTGTTGGCTGCACTGACCTGCAAACTCCTCGTGACGCCGAAGCCAGCCTGGATTTCCCTCGAGCACTTTTTCGTGACCCAGAGAACGCCGTCCGTGCCCGGTGAGGGCCGCCTCTGCCCGGCCGCCTCCGGAAGCAGCGTTGTTGAACTCCCCACGAACTGTCCTCAGCTCCTTCCCCGGAGAAGAGTCCGTTTGTTTCAAAGAGGTTTGCTTTGCTCTTGCCCTCCCACAGTGGTTTTTCTCCGATGTTTCGGTTTGGTTGGTTTGTTATTTTAATCTTTGCCGGGTGCTACCAGCGTCCTACGGGCGAACGCTGGATGGGACGCCTCGGCCCACACGCCCCCCGTGATTTTCTTCGGGGATTTTTTTTTAAACCGCACCCCACTTTTGGCAGTCTGGAGGCCAGCGTGTGGCGGGGCAGCAGCGGCCCGGCTCAGCCCTCGCCGGGGGGGGCTGCAGCAGCTGGATTTGGGGGTGAGCTGGGAGCGCGGTGCTGCTGCTCCCACCCGCGCTTCTGCCCCCTGTCCCCTCCGCCACCGCGGGGGTGAACCCCCCTCCCTGCCCAGGCACCCCGAGCTTTTTTGGGGGGGGCAGTTTTTGGCAGGCTCAGGGCAGGGAGAGCTCAGCTGAGCACACGCACAAACGAGGGGCAGTGGCTGCCGCAGCATCCAAGCTGCCTCAAAATGTCCCCCTGCCCCCTCAAAGAGGGGCCCAGTGGGGCAGCGCCGCTGCCACAGCTCCTTACCCCCCCCCCCCCCCGCCGCTCTTTCTGGGGGAGTTTTGGGGGGGTCTCCCTCTTCCCAGGGGGCTGAGCAGCTTTTGGAAGAAGCTGGTCGGGGAGATGAGTGGGTGCCCTGAGGCTGGAGACACCCCTCACTTCGGGGGGACTCCCATGGGGGGGTCCCCCACGTCCTTGGCCTGACCTTGGCAGGAGGGGAGAGGCTCTGGGTGACGTTGCAGACCTGGCTTCAGGCTCGGGGTGCAGAGGGAAGGCAGACAGACTGACAGACAGGCAGGCACCTTCCCCCAGTGCCGAGGGTGCGGAGGTGGGTGCCGGCAGCTACCGCGGTGGCTCCCCCTGGCTCCCTTCCCTTGCAGTAGCTTGGTTTGAACTTGGAGTTTGTTTCCTCCTCCCTCTGGAGAAGGGGAGCGGTTTGCCTCGGGCTCCCCCCTTTTTCCACCGCAGCTCCAGGGACCCTTGGACCCTCTCCCTGTCCCCGGTGGGACAGAGCAGGATTTGGCCCGGTCCCCTCTCTGCCGTTGTCTGCCCCCCTCCCAGCGCGTTGCTGTGGCTGCCTGCCCCCCCCCGCCCCCCTGAGCCCCATCAGGGAACTTGAACTTCACGGCATAGCAATGTATCGTTACACCAATAAAGGTTTTCTGTGATTCGCCCCCCACCCCCTTCCTTCGGGGACCCCGCGGGGGGTGACATCGGGGCTGTGGGAGGTACTGGGGGGTTATGGGGGTGTCCCCCTGCTGATACGGTGCTCAGAGCCCGCTGGGACATGCCAGAGGTGACGCGGCCGCAGTGCCACGTGGCCCCGGAGCCAGGACGGGCTCTGTGGTTTCAGGGCTACCGGCCCTGCCCGGCTCCGTGCCACCGCCGAGCTCCCGGCACCTCCGGCCACCACGGGCCGTGCCACCGGCGGGTCCTTCCCCACCCTCCCGCTGCGGTCCCCAGCCGTGCTGGGGCTTCGGTGTGGCGCCCACTCGTCCTCTGACGCTTAATGAAGGGACCTTGTGCTCCTTCATTAATAAAAATATTAAATACCACGGCGGCGGGACCCGCAGCAGCACGCAGGTTCCCAAGCGCCGTTAGCGAGGCACCGACTAACGAAGACAGTGGCCATGGCAGCGGAAACGGTGTTTTCCCTCCGCGGGGAGCGCAGCCACCCCGCACCGTGCCCCGAAGTGGATTTAAGGGGGTTTTGGCTCTTTGCTTGCTGGAGATTTTGTTGACTTTGGCGGAGTTGGTTTTGTTTCAAAGACTTTTAAGCTGGAGATTGTGGTGTCCAGAAATCCCGGCTGTGGCGAAGCCAGCGGCGCCATCAGCTGTTGGATACCTCCATCCTCAAACGGCACTTTTTGGGTATGAAACAACGTCTTGGTGAGTTTTCTCCTCCCAGCTGGTCCGTATTTGCTGCGGGATTGAGCCCGCTGGGAGGATCCGAGGCGACCGTTGCTCTGGCTCACCCTGTGTGGAGAGGGAGAGCGGTGGGGAAGCTCTCGTTAAAGGGGGACGCTAACGAGCTGTGCCGCAGCGGGAAGACTGACATTGGTCGCTGCTGCGTGGCGCAGGCTGCGGTTCAGGGTGTGCGGGAGCTTCCTAGTGCAGCCGTGACCAACTGTGTGGTGCAAATTCCACGTGAGAGGAGGGGAGGCGGCTCCCTGGGCCGTTTGGAAGAGCCGAGGTGGCTCCTGGAGTCATTTAGAAAGACTGAGGTGGCACCTGGTGTCATTTGGAAGAGCCGAGGTGGCTCTTGGAGTCATTTGGAAGGACCAAGGTGGATCCTGGAGTCATTTAGGGGGACCAAGGTAGCTCGTGGAGTCATTTGGAAGAGCCGAGGTGGCTTCTGGAGTCATTTGGAAGCCGCCGTCAAGGGGACCCGATAAACCCCCCACAGCAGTGGGATGGACTCAGGGGCCCCAGGGCATGGGCGGCGAGGTGGGTGCTGGGGCTCTCAGTGGTCCCAGGGCAGGGGCTGCAGCTCTGCCTGTCCCCCCCTCCACCGAGGGGTGTGGGAGGGGGAACTGGAGCCTCAGATGGTTCCATGACTCCTCCAGACACGGGTGGGAGCCGGGAGCGGGGCAGGACCTCGCTGCTGGGTTGCTGGTTCCACAAGTTGGGGGGCGTCTCCCAGGGGGCTGGGGGGCTTCTCCTCCAGGGCTTAAGTGGTGGTGGGGCTTCTCCTGGGGGACTGGGGAGTGGTGGGCTTCTCCTGAGGAGCTGGGAGGCTTCTGGGGGGCTTGGGGGTGGTGGGTATCTCCTGGTGGGCTGGGGGCTTCTCCTGGGGGCTGCAGACTTCTCCCGGGGGGTGGGGGGCTTCTCCTGGGGGCATCTGCCCCCTCCCCCCCTTCTGAAAAGCAGCTGGGAAGCGCTGGGGCTGTGTCGTCTGAGCCCCGGGGTGGTTTTAGGGCTCCGGCACCACGCGCCCTCCCAGAGTGTGACCTGGGCATGAGGCTCCGGGGAGGGACGGTCAGAGCCACCTTCTGCCATCCCTGCAGCAGCGCCAGGAGCTGCCCCTGCACGGGGGGGGGCTTCGGGGGAGGGGGCAAGAGCAGCCACTTGGCCACGTCTTGGTGGGTTCATTGAATCATCATCATCATCACTGGTGTGGGTTGGGAGGGCCCTTAAAGCCCATCCAGTGCCACCCCCTGCCCCGGGCAGGACCACCTTCCACTAGCCCAGGTTGCCCAAAGCCCCGTCCAACCTGGCCTTGAACCCTTCCAGGGAGGGGGCAGCCACAGCTTCTCTGGGCAACCTGTGCCAGGGCCTCACCCCCCTCACAGGGAAGAATTTCTGCCTTAGATCTGACCTAAATCTCCCCTCTGTCAGTTTAGACCCGTTCCCCCTCGTCCTATCCCTCCCCCCTGATGACGAGTTCCCCCCCCCTCCTTTCCTGTAGCCCCTTTCAATCCTGGGAGGCTGCTCTAAGGTCTCCCCAGAACCTTTGCTCCAGCTGAACCCCCCCAACTCTCTCAGCCGTTGACCCCAACCCTGAGTGTGACCACCCGGCCCCTTCCTCGCCCACCGCGGGTCCCCCCACCAATTTCGAGACAAGGAGGTCGTGCGGGACAGCGTCAAAAGCTTTGTGCAAGCCCGGGGTTGAAGGGGAATCCTGCGGGAAAGGCCCCGTGGGGAGAAAGGGAGATGCTTAATTGCGGCCGTGTAATTGCAATTACCTGTCGCGCACACGCTGGGGCCCCCGGGACAGTTTGGGGTCGGTGTGCGGCTGCTGCCGGGGCCAAGGGGGACGCAGCGCCTGACTTCGGGGGCGAATGTGGAACCCCGGGGTTGGGGGGACGCGTCAGCCAAGGTGCCGGTGCAGCAGGGCTGAACGGCCTTTAAACTGGGGGGGGGGGAGCAAATGAACGCTGTCAGTGTTTATAAAGAGTCAGCTTAATTAAAAGATCTTTGAGGAGGAAAAGGCAGGAATGGTGATTTAATCAGAGGGTCCCCGAGGGCAGAAAAACAAAGTTTTTATCGGAGGGAGGGACCTGGAATGGGGTGGGGACACTCAGCTGGAGCGTGATCCCAGAGACTGACGGAGCCCCGGGCAGCCGCTTGCTCCCCCCTTCCCCCCCAGCGCTGGGGAGTAGAAAACCCCCCCCGAAGGCTCAGGAGTGGAGATAAGGACGGGGAGGGGCCGCTCACCCGTTAACGGTCACGGGCAAAAGGCAGGCTCCGTAGTGGGAGAAAAAGGCCGTTATTTTAATTCCAACCACCACCAATACCAGCCCTTGGCAGACAGGACGGACGGTGAGAAGCGTTGCCGTGTCCTGACCCACCTGCCCCCACCCCTCCCTTCCTCCTGAGCTCAGTTTTGTTCCCGGTATCTCAACCTCCTCCCCCCGAAGCGCAGGGGACGGGGGGTGCAGTCGGTCCCGCCGCTCCTTCCTCCAAGGCGGGGGGGGAAACACTCTTCTGCCTTCTCCCCCCGCTCCACATGCCGCCCCTGTCCCGGGAGACGGTCCCCCCCAAACTCCCTCCGCCCCGAGTCCTCCCCGGGGGCTGCGTCTGCCCGGGAGCGGTTGAGCCCTCCTAAAGTTTGTCCTGAGAGCTCGGCCTAAACGGGGGTGCTGTGGCTGCAGCCTGGGGGCTGGCTGGGGGGGGGGGGGGAGAAGAAGAAAAAAATTAAGAATTATTATTTAAAATTATATTTTAAATTTTTAATTATATTAAAAGTTATTATTATTTTTATTTAAAAATAAAATTAAGAGGAAAAGCCACCCCCAGGTGCATGAGATGACTGAGATGTCACCTCCCCCCGCCCCTGCAGCAGCATTTTCCACAGCCCTGCGCTGCCAGCGGGACCCCCCAGTGCCGAGGGGCTGTTCCCAGGGACCCCCCAAACCCCCCCATGTTTGGTTTGGGTTTCTTGGCCGCTCCTCGCCCCAGCGCAGGCTTGAAGCGGCACAAACGCTTTGGGATGTCACAGGTTTCCCCTTTTCAGTTTGTTTTTCCTTCTGCCTGAAGTTTCCGTGCACAGCACCACAGTATTGGAGGGGGGATTGTGTTCAATTTTGAAGTCTTGATTCATTTATTTTTCAGACCCTGGAACTTCGAGCCGTGCCTTGGGCAGCCGTGGAGTTGAGGTTTCTTTGACTTATTTATTAATGAGTTTCTAGAACCTATTTTTCCAGACTGCCAGGGGCCGGGCTGCGCTCTCAGCCCCTTCTTGCTGAAGCAGCTTTATTCAGCAAATTCTGCCTATTTTTCCCCCTCTGCGTTGTATCTGCCAATACATCCACTGGATTTCTCACCTCGGAAGCGCCTCCCGCGGTGCTGCAGCCTCTCGACGCCTGCCCTCGCTCCAACGTGCTGCAGAGAATCCCCCGCTCCGCAAAACTGGGTGGGATTTTAGGAATTATACAACTGTTATAAGTGTTTCAGGCTTGTAAATTTTTTAAAAAATTGGTATTTTAGCGTGATGCATCCAGGTCTACTTCCCCTACACTGAATTTTCTCTCCTAAAGCCCAGCACGTGAAGCCCCTGACCCGAATGTTGCTTCCGTGCCTGCTCGGAGGAAGAACCGACCTCCTTGACCTCTATTATCCATTTACCTTCCAAAATTGTCCTTACACCCACGGCCTTAACGCACCATAAACCTGTTCTCGAGCCGCCAGCGCCGTTGTCTGGGATTTCCCCAGGGAGCCGCAGCTGGGGGATGCAGCCACCGGCCGGCCCGGTGTGGATCACACCGGCACGTCTCCTTTCACCTGGGAAAACGAGCCCAATTGCAGTGTTTTCCGTCAAAAAGGGCTGGTGTGGGCTCTTTATTCGCTTTGTCGCCCAGCGATGAGCATCGTCCCTTTATGCCTCCGGCTGCTGCAGGAGCCCCCCGCCAGCCCCGAGTGCCGTCCTTCACAACCGGCGTTTGCGGTTTCGCCCCACGAGCTGCGGGAAGGGGGTTTGGCCGCGGCGCCTGGAATTTCCCCGCAGCGTCTGGATGCACAAACTCCACCCAACCGGCTCTGGCCACGTCCAGGCACCTTCTGCTGCTGCTGCTTCCACGCTCCCAGAGAAAAGTGTCACCGACGGCAGCCGGGATCCCCCCGGGCGCATCGCCTGTGCTGGGAGCCCCCGTAACCTGCTCGCCCCGAGCACACGAAGGTTTTTTTCCCAGCGTGGGAGCTGCCCATCCCCACGGGGAAAGTCTTCTCCTCCCTGGGTATGGCGCCTGATTGGCTCCGGAGCTGCTGGCACCCCCGGGACCACCCGCTCCCGGGGGGGCCGGGCTTGGTGGGGACAACCAAAGGCAACCGCCAGGAGAAGTGCGGACGCTGAGGTGCAAGGATGGACGGGCGGCAGAAATTAGGGTGGCTTTGGTCGGGCTTTAATTACTTAGTGAAGCAAAGCAGGGGTGAAAGTGGGGTACGGGGGGGTAGCGGGGTCACCGGTTGTGCCACCGCAGCCTGGAGAGCCACATCCAGCCAAACCCCCGCAAGGCTGAACCACCCGGGGGGGGGTGGGGGGGAGGAGGTTTTGTCCCTCCCTGTGGTGTCACCCATGCGGCACCTGCTGGCACCTTGGCTCCAGCGAAGGGAAGAGCCCGACCCCAAGGCTGGCAGGGCCGGGTGGCAATGGCAGCTGCCAAAGGCACCGGGGCACGTGGGGGTGTTCCGGGTGTCACCACGGCTCCAGCCAGGATCAAGTTGGAAATTGCTGAGGGTCTGGCCAGGATCTTGTTGGGAATCACCGAGGTCGCAGCTGGGATCGAGCCAGGACTTGCCGTGGGTGCAGTCGGGATTAAGTTGGGGGTTGCTGTGGGCTGTCACCGTGGGACCAGCTGGGATCGAGCTGGGAATCACAATGGGCCCATCTGGGATCAACTGGGACTCGTGGAGGTGCTGGGATGGAGCTGGGGAGGTGCTGGGGAGGCCACGGCTCCCGGCACAGCTGGGGAGCTGGACTGTGGGCAGCACCATGCCGGCAGCGCCGCAGCCCCCAGCTCCTGCCTGGACGGACCCCCCCCAGCAGCAGCAACGGACCCGGAGGTTGCCCTCCCCCAGCTGGCAAGCGATCGGGCCCCCCACCAGCAGTGGCACCGGCTACAGGGGCGGCCTCACACTGGGCTCTGCTGGCTGCTCTCCTGGCTGGGTGCCGGCAGCTCCTGCTGGGTGCGCCACCGCCTCACTGCTGTTGTCCTCGCTGTGGTCACCCCCGCTGTGGTTGTCCTCGCCGTGGTCGTCCCCATCACGGTCATCCCCATCGCGGTTGTCCCCACCGTGGTCGTCCTCACTGTGGTCATCCCCGTCATGGTTGTCCCCATCGTGGTTGTCCCCACGGCAGCTGCTCAGACCACAGCTGTCGCGGCTGCAGTCGTCCCCGCAGCACCGCGGGCAGAGATGGCCGCAGGCGAAGGGCCGCAGGCAGGGCTCCTGGCAGCGCCACCGCTCTACCGGCATGTGGCACGGCAGGCGCTGCCGGTGACCGCAGCGGGGCAGGACCTTCTCCACCTTCCTGAGGCATGGGCCGCACTCCTCCCAGCAGAGCCTGGGGCAGGGGTGGCCGTGCGGGCAGGGCGGCCGGGCGCAGGGCAGGCAGCAGCGTACCTGCCGGTGCTCGCGGTCGCGCGGGTGGCAGCGGCGCGGGCAGGGGTGGCCGCAGGGCAGCGGCGTCTGGCACCGCCGCGTGCAGCCGCCCTCGGGGCTTTGCCTGAAGTCGGAGACGTCCCGCACCGTCACCGTCACCTCGGGATGGTTTTGACAGGTCAGCACCAGCCCGTCCCCCACCAGGCCCTTGCTCTTTAGGGCGACCAGGATCTCGGCCCAGAGCTGACCGCCGGCACCTCGCGCGATGCCCTCCAGGTCGCCGACGCAGAAGAAGCCTTTCCTGGCGCGGGAAAAAGCCACGCAGACGCGGTGCCGGTCCTTGAGGAAGCCGATCCGCCCCTCCGGGTTGCTCCGCACCAGTGAGAGCAGGACGATGTCGCTCTCCTCCCCTTGGAAGTCGTCCACAGTGCAGACGGCCACCTCGGCCATGTCCCTCCTGGCCAGCAGCTGCCGGATGGTGGCCACTTGGCTACTGTAGGGCGTCAGGACGGTGAGCTGCCCCTTCTCATAGCCCTGCTCCAGCAGGTACTTGCAGAGGTGGACCAGGAAGGCGGCCTCCGAGCGGTTGCTGTAGCTGCCGGCGTGGCCGCCGAGGTTCTCAGCCCCCGCGTGCTGGATGAAGAAGACGCTGCTCTCGACGCCCTGCCCGGGGCGGGGAGGGACACGGTCAGGGGACCGTCTCCGTCCTTGCGCCCGCCCTACCCTGGTTCTTTCCCCCCCCACCTTGATCCTTTCGTAGCCGCTGACAGCCGGGTGGTCCCTCAGCGCCTCGTAGAAGAAGGGGACGAGCAGCTGGGAGATCTCGGGGCGCATGCGGTGCTGCCAGGGACACGGCGGAGCGCTCGAGCCACGGCGGCAGCCCCCTGGGGGGGGGGGGCGGCGGTGCCTGCGCCGGTGGGGGGGGGGTCTGGCTCACCTGGCACAGCAGCTGCACGTGGGGGATCTCGTTGTTGATCATCCGCTCAAAGAGGGAGATGCCGAGGTGATATTTCTTCTCCAGGGTGTAATCGGCTGGTTTGGGCCTCAGCTGCAGAGGGAGCAGCGGTGGCTCACCGAGCTGTGCCGATGGTCACCGGGGCGGGGGGGGCAGGGTGCCGTACCTGCTGGTGGTCCCCGATGAGGATGAGGTGCTTGCAGGAGGCGGTGAGGCAGGTCAGGACGTGCGCCTCCAGGATCTCCGCGGCCTCTTCCACGATCACCGTCTGTGGCTGGACCCTCTGCAGCAGCTTGCGGTACTTGGCAGCCCCTGGGGCCACCATGAGATGGGTGAACGAGCCACCACGAGCCGGGTGAAGGAGCCGGCACCCCGGCAGGGTCCACCCAGCACCCCCAGTTCCTCCGCCCTGGGGTCCTCGCCCGCCTCCCACCACGCCTTTGGGGGCAGGCACTGGCACCGGCACCACCACCAGCACCGGCACCGGCACCACCGGCACCACCAACACCGGCACCACCAGCACCGGCACCAGCACTGGCACCAGCACCACCACCACCACCAGCACCAATACTGCGTTGGCACCAACACCGCCACTGGAAGCAGCACCGGCACCAGAAATTGCACTGGCACCGATACTGGCACGGCCACAGGAACCCAAGCCCGGCCCCGGCACGGCATCTCTCTCACCCGTGGTCGTCATCCCAATGACGCGGCTCTGCCGGAGGATCCACAGGTCCTCCTGGAGCTGGTGCTGGGCCAGCTGGGCCGCGCTCTGCTCATACTCCTCCAGCCGCCTCGCCAGCACCTCCTCCAGTGCCGCGCTGTAAGCGTCCAGCCACCGCCTGCCGCCGGTGCGGGATGGGGGTCACGGCGGGGGACAGCCCCAGGGATGGGGACCCCCCCCCAGGGACCCGCTGTGGCGGGGGACGGGGCGGTGAGACCTGTAGAGCCGCCAGCGGTCGCTGAGCCGGAGCTGCCAGAGGCTCCTCAGGTGGCCGATCTCCCCGTCGGTCATGGCGTCGGTGTCTTGTAGCCAGCGGGCCAGCTGGGTGTCCAGCGGGCTGGGGACGGACAGATGGACGTAACCGTCGGGCCCCCCCCTCCCCCAGTGAGCCCCAGCGCATCCCCACGGTCCCCGGGCCGTACCCCTCCTCCTCCTCAGGGATGATGTAGGCGAACTTCTCCCGGGCTTGTCTCCTCTCGGCCTCCGCCAGGTCCCACTCCTCCTCCTCGTCCAGGCACCGCTCGTCCCGGCGCAGCGGCTCCCAGCTCTCGTCCACCCCGGGGCCCCCACAGCCCCTGCTGGCCCCTTGCTCCATGCCTGGGGGCAGAGAGGTGGCAGCTGGCTGTGGTGTCACCCCCCCCCCTCCCAGCACCCCCCGGGGCATCGCTGTGACCGGGACACCCCTCCTCCTCCTCTGTCCCCTGGGCGGCTGCCCCCCACCCCTGCCTGGGGCGGGGGGGTCCCACTCCTGCTGGGTCGCTCCTGGTGGCCCTGCTGTGCCCAATGCAAGTCGGGGTGGGCCCCCGTGGCCCGCCCCCCCCCCCCCCCCCCCCCCGTGAGTCTAGCTGGGGCTGAAAGTGGCAACAAGAGTCACCTGCGGTGTGGTCCCGGCCTCGCCGCGGGCTCCCATCCTCTGGGAGCTGCACCTCCAGCCACTGCAGCATGTCCAGATGCACGGCACCCTTCGGGGAGGACAGGGACAAGGTGGGGGGGCTGAGCTCGCCCCCAGCCCCCCCCTGAGCCCCCTGGCAGGGCTGCGTCGACCGCCCCCACCTTAAAGAGCAGGTTGTCCTTCCCAATCTGGTCCTGCAGCTCGCTGGCACTGAGGATGCCGCGGCGCAGCAGCCCCAGCACCTCGGTGCAGACGGCGATGCTCCGCTCCTGCTCCCGCAAGGCGCTTCGCAGCTGAGGGGGGGCCAAGAGCCGCTGGGCTGAGGCCAGAGCGGGCCACGACAAACCCCTGTGGCCAGCGAACTGCTGGGTGGGCACAGGGTGTGGAGAAGGGGAGGGGGGGGGAGAGGGCCCCGGTCCCGTACCCGTGCGTGCTGCCGGCGGCTGCTGGCCCCCACCAGCCCGTAGAGCTCCCGTTGCCGGAGCAGCGGCAAGGAGCAGCCCATCACCTTCTCGCTGCGGCATTTTCCCCCGATGCGCACGACCCGAGAGGGCTGGAACTGCAGGATGCCTGGCAGAGGAGAGGGGCAGGCTGGCAGTTGGAGCGCCAACCCCCCTGGCCATGCCAAACATGGCCACCAACCCCCCCCCCGCCATGACCAACATGGCCACCAACCCCCCGGCCATACCCAAGATGGCCACCGACCCAAGATGGCCATGCCCAACAACCCCATGGCCATGCCCAACTTGCCCAATGACCCCATGGCCATAGTCAACATGCCAAATGACTCCATGACCATGCCCAACTTGCCCCCAACCCTATGGCCATGCCCAACCTCCCTGATGACCCCATGGCCGTGCCCAACATAGCCACTGACCCCATGGCCATGGTCAACATGCCCAGTGACTCCATGACCATGTCCAATGACCCCACAGCCATGGCCAACCTGCCCCCAACCCCATGGCCATGCCCAACTTGCCCAATGACCCCATGGCCATGCCCAGTCTGCCCCCCAACCCCATGGCCATGCCCAACTTGCCCCCCAACCCCATGGCCATACCCAACCTGCCCCCCGACTGCCCTGCCAGCCTGTGCCTGCCTGTGGGCCAGTGCGTGCCCCCGGGGAGCCTGGCCCCAGCCGGCTGGAGCCGGGATGTGATGGGCAACGGTGATGGCACCCATGAGCATTGTGCTGCCGATGGGGTGGGCACGCTGCTGGCACAGCCCCCGTCGGGCACAAGGGGTCTGCGGGGAGGGGACAGGGACTGGGACTGGTATCAGCACCTTCCATGAACTGGTCGAGGGCGTGGTTGGTGTAACACACCACCAGCAGGGGTGGCTGCTCCCCCCACGCGTCCCCACCCTGGTTCTGCAGCAGCAGCTCAGTGATCTTGAGTCCGATGAAGGTTTTGCCTGGGGAGGAAAGTGCCAGCGTGCGCTGGGGGCAGGGAAAGCCCCACTCTGCCCCCACAGACCCCCAGCAGGGACAGTGAGGGGTGGGGGGGCAGCACTGGCGTGCTGGTGCCGACACCTACCCGTGCCGGGGGGGCCCTGGATGAGCACGAACTCCCTGCTCAGTGCCAGCCGGATGGCTGCGAGCTGAGACTCGTCCAAGTGGGGGAAAGTTTTGGGGGACCAGATCTCCGGGTCCTCCAGGCTGACGGCGGAGAGATCCACCGCCGGCTCCTTCCCCTGAAACCGAGAGCAGGGATGGGGCACCCGTGGCGTCACACCCTGGCCGGGCTCTGCCAGCTGCGGGGAGCAGGGTCCCGCAAGCCCCGCGCTGCCGCGCCATGACCCACCTTTTTCACGCCATCCGGCAGCAGCGGCACGAGGCTGAAGAGCTTATCGGCGCCGAGGTGCGCGGGGCGGCGGACGGAAGTCTTGCAGTGCACCAGGTAGCGGCCGAAGGGCACGGTGGCGGGGCTCAGCTCCTGCAGCCCCTCCAGCACGTGCCGGTACGCCTCGAAGAAGGCCGGGGACTCCACCATGGTGAAGCTGGTTCTCCCCAGGTGGGCGAGGAGCTGCTGGTGGCCATAAGTCTGGATGTGGAGCCACACATGGTCCCGGTGGGCCACCCTCTGCTTCTGCACACCGGCCACCACCCCGAAGAGCACGTGGCTGCAGTCCTCGGAGAGGAGGCAGGTGAGGGAGCCGCTCTTTAGGCACTCGGCGGCGGCCGGGCCGGTGCGGGGCGGGAAACGGGCCAGGTAGATGGGGCCGGCCGGCGTGGCGGCCACAGTGTGGAGCTGGACCCCCCGGTAGAGGCTGAGCGCCGCCCTGTCGCCATTGGGGCCACTGAGGGAGACGGCGGCGGCGATGCCGTCCCGCAGCGGCTTGAGGAAATCCTCCCGCAGCAGTCGGAAGTGCAGGTCCAGGTAGGCTGCGGCGCTCTCGTGCGGCCCGTGCCGCAGGTTGGGGCGCAGCCGGCCCCCCGCTTCCCCAAAGAGCTCCTCGGGCGCGGGGATCACCGGCACCTTGCGGAAATCATCCTGCCAGGCGCCGGCGGGGCGGTGGCGGTGGGGAAAAGCTGCGTCCACCCGGCGCCTGGCGTCGTGTAGGCGCTGCTGGGTGAGCCAGCAGAACTGGAAGCCGCGGGCCTGGAGCCGCTGCACGGTGCAGAAGAGGAGGTCGATGGGGTAGCAGAGCAGCGTCTGGACGTGGCCGGGGCAGGCGGTCAGCAGGCGATGGAGGGTGGCCACCGTGTCCCCCACCACCTCCTGGGACACTTGGCCCTCCCGGCACTGGAAGGTGTCCAGCTCGGTGATGAACCTCAGCAGGTCCCCCAGGATGAAGTCCCGGGTCAGCAGCAGGGTCAGGAGGGGCGTGGAGGGCTCTCTCTGTCCCCTCTGCTCCAGGGTGGCCCCAAGGGCCCGCAGCAGCACGTAAACCTGGGCCGGGCTCAGGTCCCCGCGGGCCAGTAGCCGGCCCAGCTCCAGCGTGTGGTGCCGCAGGAAGGGCTGGAGCTGCCGGGGGCTGCTGTCGCAGAGCCGCTCCAGCCTGCCCAGGAGGTCGGGGGGGTCCTCGCTGCGCCCCGACTCGGGGCCCTCGTACGGGGCGTCCCAGTCGCCCTCGGGGCTCAGCGACCGCCACCGCTTCGGGCTCCGGGGCTGGGCGCGGGGCGGGGAGAGGCCCCGGCGGGACGGGGGGACGTGGCGTCGCATGGACCCACGCGGGGACGGGGACGCGGGGCCCCAGCCGAGGGGAGGGTGCAGGGAGTGGGGTTGGTCCCGCTCAGCTGTCCCGGGCACGGCCACCCCACGGCGGGGTGCGGGCTGCCACCGGCACCGGGGATGGCCTGACAGGGCTGGGACGGGAACTGGGAGGGGGGCGCGGTACGGGAAAGGCACCGGGGATGCTCCGGGGGGGCGCCGGGAGTTGTACCAGGGATGCTCCGGGAAAGGCACCGGGGATGCTCCGGGAGGGCTCCGGGAATTGTACCGGGGATGCTCCGGGGATGCTCCGGGAGGGCGGCTCCCGCACTTCTTGGTAAGAGGATTGCCGAGCCGAGAAACAGAAACTGGTTCTGGAAGCGCCGCCCACGGACCACCCCGGGCCCGTACCGGGACCTCCCCGGGCCCGCCCCGGGGACAGCACCGGCACCCCGCTCCTCACGGGGGCCTTGGCCACCCCCAGATCTGCTGGGTGGCCACCGCGGCGGGGAACGAGCGACTCGGGAGATTCCGGGAGCGCATCGGGGAGCTCCGCGGCGGAGGGGCGAGGGGAGCCGGGGCTGCTGCCGCCTTCGTCCCTCCGAGGAAGGGCCGGGTGGGGCCGGGTGGGGCTGGCGGCGGCCAGGCGTGGGCAGCCCGGTGCGGCCGGCGCAGGGCCACGGGGAAACACGGCAGCACCGCGCCGTGACCCCCCCACGGGCACCAGCACCCGCCCGCTCGCACTAGGACCCCGCGGCGCCGCAGGGGCGGGGCCCACTCGGGGGCGTGGCCTTGCAGCGCCTGGCGGACCTCTATTCCCAGAAGCCCTGTCTCCGCCGGGCCACGCCCCCTTCGGCGGCTGCTCTGTAGCAGATTGGCGTAGCCGCGGCACGGCCACGCCCATGCGGCGCTGATTGGCTCCCGGGCCCGCCTATCGCCGTGAGGAGTCCCGGCGGTTGCTAGGTGACGCCCGCCATGTTGAGGTGCCCGCCATCTTGGAAGCGCTAGCCATGGCGGAGGCGGAGGCGGCGCTGTCGGAGCTGTCGGCGCTGCTGGCCCCGGCGGCGGGCGAGGCGGTGCGGGCGGGCGCGGCGGAGACGGCGCTGGCGCTGTCAGGGAGCGCGGCGGGGCGGCGGATGCTGGCGGGGCGGCCGGCGGTCGTGGCGGCCCTGCTGGAGTTGGCGGCGGGGCCGTGCCCGCCGGCGGCCCGCGACGCCCTGGACTGCCTGGTGAACGTCTCGGCCGAGCCGGCTGCCCACGGGCCGCTGCTGGCCGCGCTGCCCGCGCTGCTGGGGCTGCTGCCGGCCGGGCCGGCCTGCGGGGTGCTGGCCAACCTCTGCCGGGAGCGCGGCGCGGCGCGCCGGGTGCTGCGGGGACTGCGGGAGCGCGGGTCCGGCCTGACGCCGCTGCTCCAGGCCCTCGGCGAGCCCCGGCCGCCGCCTCAGCTCGGCCCGCTGCTCTGCAACCTCAGCCAGCTGCCCGAGGGCCGCCGCGGGCTCCTCGACCGCTCCCGGTACGGCTCCGGGGCGGGGGGGGCCTCCTGGCGGGGCAGTACCTGGGGCGGGGGGGGTCTCCGGCCCGGTGTGACCGTCCCTCTCCCGCAGATGCTCGGTGCAGCGGCTGCTGCCCTTCACGCAGTACAAGGACTCCACTGTCCATCGCCGCGGAGTCGTGGGGGCACTCAGGAACTGCTGCTTCGAGGCCGGTGAGAGCCCCGGGCTGAGCCCAGCCGCTTCCTTAAGCCAGGCCCAGCTGCTGAGCTTTGCCCCAGCCTGCGGGATGGGCTGCCTGGGAGCGCTGCCCTCACCCTGGGCTGCAAGCGGGCTGTCGCGCGCTGCCGGGAGCTGTGGGGTGCTGGCTCTGCCAGGGATGGCGTTGGCTTTCTTCCAAGCAGCCAGTGTGGTGCCGCTGTGTTTTAGACCCGGGTTTAGCCAGGGTGAGTGACACCAGCTGGGTTTAGCCAGTGCTGAGCAATGCTCATGCAGCATCGAGGCCTCTGTTTCTCACAAACAAGCAGGTTGGGGGTGGTCAAGAGCCTGGGGGGGGACCCAGGTGGGAGAGCTGAGCCCCTCGGACCGGGGGGGTGTCCCCCACCTTACAGTGTCACAGTCAGGGAGAGGCCGAAGCAGCCCCTGTGCAGGGACAGGCTGGGCATCGCTCTGCGCTGAGTGATCGGCCCCTTTGCGTCACTTGGACCTTTTTTTGTGTTGGTTTTTTTTGCCCCTTCGCTGATTGAACTTCCTTTATCTTGACCCACGAGTTTTTTCTTGCTTTTGCCTTTTTGATTCTCTCCCTGGTTGTGCTGGTGGGGGGTAGTGGGGAGTAGCTGGGTGGGGGCTGAGCTTTTCTGCCCCGGCTGTGGCAGCTCCTCTGACCCCAGGCTGTCCCCAGAGGACCACGAGTGGCTGCTGAGCGAGGAGGTCGACATTCTGCCCTTCCTCCTCCTGCCTCTCGCAGGCCCCGAGGAGTTTCCCGAGGATGAGATGGAAAGTAAGTGGGTGTCTGCGTGGGTGTCTGGGGGCTGCTGCTGGCCACGTGCCTCCCTGACGCTGCCTCTCCCCCAGGGCTGCCCCTGGACCTGCAGTACCTGCCCCAGGACAAGCAGCGTGAGGAAGAACCCGACATCCGGAAGATGCTGCTGGAAGCCATCATGCTGGTGGGTTCCTCTGGGGCAAAACGTGGAATCCCAGGTTGGAAGGGACCTCAGGGATCATCTGCCCCAACCTTTCTGGCAAAAGCCTGGTCTAGACAAGCCCAGCCCCCTGTCCAGCTGAACTCTAAAATGTCCGGTGTTGGGGAACCCACCACTTCCCCAGGGAGATTATTCCAGCAGCTGATTGTTCTCATTGTGAAAAACTTTCCTCTTGTGTCTAATTGGAATCTCCCCAGGAGTAACTTGTACCCGTCACCCCTTGTCTTTCCGTGGGATTCCTTGTACAAAGGGACTCTCCACCTTCTTTGTAGCCACCCTGTAGATACCGGAGCGTGGAGATAAGGTCTCCCCGGCGCCTTCTCTTCTCCAATCTGGACAAACCCAGTCTCTCAGCCTTTCCTCACGTGGCTGCCCAGCCCCGTGATCACCTCCATGGCCCTTCTCTGGGCCCTCTCCAGCCTGGCCACAGCTTTTTTTGTACAGCGGGGACCAAAACTGGACACAGGATTCCAGGCGTGGCCTGGCAGGTGCTGAGCAGTGGGGTAACACTTCGTTCTCTCTGCTGGTGATATGGGGGTGAGGGCGAGAGCCCAGGCCAGGGCTCCTGGGAAGGAAAAGGTGGCCAGGGCTGCCCCAAAACTCGCCATTTGCCCAGAGATCCTGGCAGAGAAGTGGTGATGACTGGGCTGGGCGAGCTGGGTTGAAAACTGGACGGGCCCGGAGGATGGTCATCGGTGGCCAGTGACCAGCGCTGTGCCCCAGTGCCCGATGCAGGGTCCTGTCTTGTCCAACATCTTCCTTAAATCATCTGGGTGGCGGGGCAGAGCGCGGCCTTGGCACCTTTGTGGATGACACTGAGCTGGGAGGAGCGGCTGGAACACCAGAGGGGCGTGTTGGCATCCGGAGGGACCTCGCTGGGCTGGAGAAATGGGCCAGCAGGGATTTTGTGGAGCAAAACAAGAAGAAACAGCCCCGACAGCAGGATGCAATGGGCTGGGACGAGGCCCTGGGTGCTGTAGACATCACGTTGACCATGAGCCAGCAGCGTGTTCCTGTGGCGAATGGTGTCCTGGGGAGGGCACAGCAGGCTGAGGGGCCTCTGCTCGGCACTGGTGAGGCCACCCCTGGAGTACTGGGTCCAGTGCGGGGCTCCCCAGTTAAAGAATTTCACCAGGCTGGGGGTGTCTCTGGGTTTGCTTTATTAACAACTCGGAGTTGGGCCAATCCCGCAGCGAGTGGCCAGGACTAACAGAAAGCTGTAGATACATTTTATATATATATATATATATATATTCTGTACATGTGGTTGTACGTAACAACACGCGATACAAAAAGTCTTTGGTGTTTTCCCAGGAACTCTCAGCTCTTAATTCTTCCCCGGTTTCAAAGTCCGTTCTATCCCACAGTTCCAGCTCGTTCCCGTCGCTCTGCCCCAGCCCTGAGCCGCTGCTCACTGGGGCAGTCTTGGCTCATCACGGTTACGCATCTTCTTAAACAATCGGCATCCAAATTCACCTTCAGACTTCTGAGCAAACACTGAAGATGTTCTATGAAAGGCTTAGCTAGAGCGAGCGCTTTCCAGATACTGAATTCTCTTAATGTGGCAAAACCCCAGTGTTTGGTCAATTAACCATCCTTTGTTAAAACTGCCTCTGTAGGATCAGCTTGACGGGGTTTTAAACCAGCCTTGGGCTGGGACTATCCAAGCAGCAGGCTCAGAACACTTTTCAGGCCTGTTGAGCAGCGTTCTGGTTGCCTTGGGAATGTCACAGGATAGCGATGCCCTGAGCACGTTTCACTGGGCCTTAAAATGTTATTTCAAATATACCAAGAGGTTGTATTTGAAATCTTTTCACACCAGTACAGGAGGGACACGGCGAGGGGCCACTGAGGTGGTGAAAGGGGCTGGAGCGTCTCTGCCATGAGGAAAGGCAGAGGGGGCTGGGACTGCTCAGCCTGGAGAAGGCTCAGGGGCTTGAATTTATGTCTATAAATCCCTGCAGAGGGGGAGTAAAGAGGAGCCCAGCTCTTCCCAGTGGTGCCCAGTGCCAGGCCCAGCAGCCGCGGGCACCGACTGGGGTGCAGGAGGTTACACGTGAACATCAGGAAACGCTTTTCTCACCGTGAGGGCAGCGGAGCCCTGGCACAGGTTGCCCAGGGGGCTGGTGGAGGCTCCGTTCTTGGAGATTCTCCCCGTGGACCTGGGCAACCAGTTCTGGGTGGCCACAGGTCCCTTCTGGCCCCAACCAGCCTGATTCTGTGGGGTAGAAGTGCCAACGAGCCGGCATCCCCCTCCGCTGCGGGTCAGAGCAGCTCTGTGACAGCCCCCTGCTCCCTTGGGCTGCTGTTCCCCCACGTGCTGTTCTCCTGGCCACGCACCGCCCCCCCACCCCACGCTCACGTTTGTCGCTTTGTTTCCTTCGCAGCTCACGGCCACCAAACCCGGCCGGCGCGTGGTGCGGGACAAGGGGACGTACGTGATCCTGCGGGAGCTGCACCGCTGCGAGCGGGAGCCCGACGTGCTGGCAGCCTGCGAGAACCTCATTCAGGTGGGGAGGGGGGTCCCCGGGGGGGGCAGGGAGCTGGGTCCTGGGGTGCGGAGCTGCTCCGAGGGCTCCGTCCTGCCTCTTCCTCGCTCTGCTCCCTGCTGGGTCGTGGTGAGGGGAAAGGTGGGGGTCCCACCGGCCTTCCTCCCCTCCCTGAGCCTTCCTCACCCCCCTCCTGGGAAAAGGTGCTGATCGGGGACGAGCCCGGCCCAGGGATGGAGAATCTGCTGGAGGTGAAAATCCCCGAGGAGGTGGAGGAGCAGCTGCAGCGCCGGGATCGGGAGGAGGAGGAGGAGCGGTGGCGGCGGGAGGAGGAAGAAGCGGGGGGCTCGACGCCGTGCCCCGAGGAGCCGTCGGGGTGAGGGGCTGAGCGCTTGGCCTCCCCCACGGGTCACCCACGGACTGCAGCTCCCCTCGGGGGGGGCAGCTTGGCCCCGTGCTTCCCCGCCGCCGCTGGAGGAAATTTGGGGTGCTGCAGGGCAGGGTTCCCCCTCACCTTGTGCAGCTCTGCTGCTCCCCAAGGGGGGGTTCGGGAAGGGCCCCTCACCCTGGGGGTGCTCCACTGCTGGCCCCGGGGGCCCCCCCAGGGCTGAGCTGCTCCAACGTGCCTTGTAAAATAAAAGGTTTTAACCCAAATCTGCTGTGGCCCCCAGGAGAGGGTCAGGGTGAGCCGACCCCTTCGGTGTCCTGTGCCCAGGGTGGGGGGAAGCGGGGATGCAAGGGGGACAGGGGAGGGGACTCCTCCTCCCACATTGGGGCACCCCAGGATCCAGGGGAGGGGTCCGCGCCCTCCCGTGCGCATGCGCGCGGCCGTCACCTGCGGGGCGTGGCCGCGGACAGGGCGGGCGTGGCCTCCCGGAGGGGGCAGGGCAGGGGGCGGGGCGGCCGCACCCGGAAGCGGCGCCGGGGGCCGAGCAGGTCCCGGTCCGGCGGCGGCCGCGGTGAGTGCGGGCGGGGGGAGCGGGGCGGGGGGACCCCGGCTTGGGCAGCACCCGGGGCGGTGGGGACCCGCTGCTGCCCGCGGCCCCCCCAGCCGGCGGGGAGCTGCCTGCCCTCCCCGGGGGGCTCTGGGGCCCGCTCTCCTGCCCCGGGGAGCCGCTGGTGCCCCCCTTCCATTTCCTGAGGGAAATAACCCCGCTGGGGGCTGCCCACGGGGACCCCGTAGCCCGTTACCGGAGCCTCCCCTGCCGTTCGCCCTCTCCGGGCGTTGGGGTTCCCTCCCCGGCTGCTTTTTTTCCTGAGGGAAACCAGGTTTGACCGGCTGCGTGGCCTGGCCGGGCAGAAGGGGGTGTGGGCAGTGCTGGGCTTGGGGCAGCGCGGAAAGGCTTCAACCTCGGCCCTCAAATCTTATTTCACTGAAAACTTGTTCTTGTCTGGCCTGGAGCTGGTTGATTAAAGGAGTTAAGCCCGGCTTAACCCCCACGGCAGGGCTCCCAGCCTTGCAGGTGCTGGAAACTTCGCTCCCTCGCTTTTCTGTGCGTTTTTAGGGACAAATATTTGGAGCACGGCCTCGGCTCCTGCGGCGCGCCGGGGCTCGCGAGCGGGGCACCCGCCTCGCCGAATCGAGGGGCCACGGTTATGATTTCCTTGCCGCCCCGCGAGGAGCACGGGATGGTTTAGCTCTCTGAGTCTGTTTTGCCGGTGTAAAACATCCTCCCGTTTGCAGGTCCCGAAGGTGGAGGGGAGCGAAGCCCCGGCCGCGGTCCCCCTGGCTCTGTAGGGACGGTGCTGGGGCCGATGGAAGCGCGGTGCCTGCTGCCTGCCCACCCCTCGCCAGCACAACTCGGGCAGGTGGTCGCCTGCCTGCAAGGAGCTGGGGTTCTGCTTTCCCCACGGCTGCTGTAGAGCATCTGCCCCCCCGCATCGCTGCGCCCGGCGTTGGCTTTCTGACCCAGATCGGAACCGCACACCGTCTTCTCCGTGAAAGTCAAGGCAACGTGTAAAAATAGGTTCCCCAGGGATCCCCGGGTTTGCGACGGAGGAAGCTGCCAACTGCCTTCTGCTGGTGGGGAAGCTGAAAACACGGAGCATGATGGAGTCACGGATAAAACGTGAGTCCCGGAGCGCGGGGGGAGCGGGCGAGGGGGCTTCGGGGCACTGGCCCTGCTGTGGGGAGTCTCCTTCCCCGCGGCCACAGCCCCCCCTTTGCCTGGGGCCGCTCTGCCCAGCTCCAGCACGGCTTTTCTGCGCCGCTTCCGCGGTGGGAAGTCTCTCACCCCGCGGGGAGCCCAGCTCTGCCTCGGCCTCTGCGGCGGAGCAACCGGTGAAGCCGCCGGACCCGGGCCGCTGTAGCTCTCTGCGGCATCTGGAGAGGCAGACGTACGGGTCGGGAACGGGAGGAGGGAGCGGTTCTCCCTGCTCAGTAATTCCCTGCCCTAGAAATTAATCTCGGGCCTTGTCTCTGCTGCAAATTGTAAAAGCTTAAATAGTCTCTAAATGTTTAAACTGGTGTAAACCCTTGTGCATTTTCTAAATTAATCCCAGCCAGCTTTGAAATGACTATCTTTTTTTTTTTTTTTTTAAGGCAACAAAGAATTTTCTGGCTTAATTAAGCCACGGGGAAGGGGTGGATCGTGGTGGGAGCAGGGATTACCTTCCCCAGCAGCCGGGTCACACTGGCTTTAACGTGGCAGCATGGCAAACGCCTCCGCCACCCCCTGCCTTGGGAAATGAAAACCCTCAAAGTGGGGCAGGTTTTGGCTGCAGGCTGGGTGTGAGCGACTGTACAGCAGGACAGGCGGACACGAGGGCAGGCGGATGTGAGGACAGGCGGCTCCTCCTGGCCTGGAAGCGCTGGCTGCAGCAGGAGGGGAAGGGATGAGGAATGGGGCCCCCCCTCCTCGTGCCCCCCCTCCTGTGCCCCCCCTGCTCGTGCCCCCCCACTGGCAGCCCCTGACACTTTTGAGGCAGTGGGGTGTCCCCTCGGGCCGGGTGTCCTGGCAAGTCTTCACGCCCTGGCATAAGGTCGCATCCTTGGATGAGGCCGCGCGCAGTCGCCGGCCCTGCGACGCTATACGGGCTCTTTGCCACGCAGGTGACCTGTTCTGTAACTAATTAACCTTATTACAATGAAGGCCCTAATGAGAAATACACCGCTCCGCAATAACAATTAGCCTCTTGGAGTGGAGTCGCTGGCTGATGGGTGTGAGGGAGCAGCTCTGGCGGGATGGGAATAGGGGGGAGGTATTAGCTCCTGACCGACGGCATCTGCTCGCCCCCACGGAGCCTCATCTCGTGGTGGGGAATCAGCGGCACGATCACGAGGGCCACGGGGCTCAAAGATGTGCCCGTGGTAGGTGCCACGTCGTGCCAGCCCTGTGCAGGCTCCTCAGAGGGTGCCAGCACCCAGCTGCCCAGTGCAGCCTGTCCCCCGGTGCTGCTCTAAAATCTCCGGTGTAATAAATCCCTCCTTCTCCCCGCTCCAGCGAGAAACCTTAGAGCCAAGATCACCTTGGCTCAGAGGCTGACGTGGCGCTGAGCAGCGCCTGTAGGGTCGGCAATAAAAAAAAAATCCCTGTGAGGTGCCCAGCCCGGCTTGGGGCACGAGGATGAATGAGCCCTTGGGGAATGGCGAAGGGCCCGGCCGGCCTTTGTGGTAAAGGTGAGTTATCTTGGGCTCAGAAAAAAGAGGTTTGGTGATGCTCGTTGAGTGGGAAACAAAAGGACCAGTGAAGCTGGATGAGCTGCTCAGGTGGCTGATGGAACGATGGATGAAAACGCACGGAGGCTCTTCTTTTCCTGCTCTTGTTAGGCCAGGAGACATCCAGAGAATGCAAAAGCTTTGCAACTTGCCTGTCTTGCTCAGGGCTTGCTACGACATTGATGGATGCCACCACGGATAAGGACCCGCTGGTCCAGGAGCAGATCTACAACGCTTTGTGCTACCTGGGGGAATCCGAGCCTGAGGAGATTCTCAACGCCTGTGACGAGTACCTCCGGCAGCACGACAAGGTAGGGGCCTGCTCCGCTCGGTCTTGGGAACATCAGCAGCACGAGAAATAATATTTCCTGAGAGTTTGTATCAGCACTAGCGTGGCCAGCAGGGACAGGGGAGGGATCTGACCCCTGTGCTCGGCACTGGTGAGGCCGCCCCTCGATGAGTGGGTTCAGTTTTGGGCCCCTCACTCCAAAAAGGCCCTTGAATGACTCGAGCGTGTCCAGAGAAGGGCAACGGAGCTGGTGCAGGGTCTGGAGCACAGGTGTGATGGGGAGCGGCTGAGGGAACTGGGGGGGTTTAGTGTGGAGAAGAGGAGGCTGAGGGGAGACCTCCTGGCCCTCTGCAACTGCCTGAAAGGAGGGTGCAGAGAGGGGGGATGAGTGTCTTGAGCCAAGGAACCAGCGGCAGGCCAAGAGGGAATGGCCTCAAGCTGCGCCAGGGCAGGGTCAGACTGGCTCTTAGGAAGTATTTCTTTGCAGAAGGGGTTGTTGGGCGTTGGAATGGGCTGCCCAGGGCAGGGGGGGAGTCCCCATCCCTGGAGGGGTTGAAGAGTCGGGCTGACCCAGCGCTGAGGGATCTGGTGGAGTTGGGAACGGTCAGGGTGAGGTTCATGGTTGGACTGGAGGAGCTTCAAGGTCTTTCCCAACCGAGATGATTCTGGGATTTGGGGGTGTTGGCTCTTGTCAGCGAGCGAGGGAGATGCCTGGGGGGATCTGGGCTATGGGCATGGCAGACCCAGCTGACTGCAAAGTCTGGTCCAAGGCGCTGGGGTTGCGCCAGTGAAGAAATGGTGAGAATATGCTGTTGTGGTGAGAAATGGGGTAACACTGGTTGGTTTCCCGTGCAGGCTGCGTGGTGGAAGGGCTAGCCTGTCCTTTGCCAGGCATCTCGCAGCCCAGGGGGGCTCTGGGACGTGGAGGTTTCGCTTGCCCCGGCACAGCCGCGGTGCCTGTGCTCAGCTCGGCTGACCGGCTGCTTTCTCCCTCCGTTTTCAGCTGGCTTACCCTCACCGGGTGATCATCCTGAAGGCAATGGAAACCGTGGTGAAGGACAACATTGGCCTCTTGGAGAAAAGCACCGCGAAGGTCGTTATCTTCCTGGCATCTAATGAAATGACCAAGTCAAAGGTATGACCCGAAGGCTCCGGCTCCTCCTGTTGTTCTTGGCCGGGCCCTTTCTGCCCCTGACGCCGTAAATGCTGTGGGTGTGGGGCTGCCCCGACAGTTCCTGGGACCCCTTTGGTGGAAGGAAAGGGCTAATTACACGCAGTCCTCTAGACTCAGGATGTAGGGGATGGGCTGTTTTCCTCTCAGGGGTGGTTTGGCTGATGGTTTTCTTCCAGCACAGCTTGCATATGCAGCTCAGTAAAATTTGGGTGCTGGAAAAGACCTGGGCGGGTGTTAGAGCAGGAAGGAGGCCGTGAGGGGCTGCAGGTCCACACAGGGAAAAGATCATGTCTAAATTTTGAGCCTGTTTAGCCTGCCCTGGGCAGTTCCCCCGGCGTTTGGAGCTGGGTGTGCCGCGTGGTGTTTCAATGAAACAGAAGCAGCCTCCTGGGGAGGCCGCGTGTCTGCCACCGCGTCCGTTCTGAGGTGGTTTCCCCGCCATCGGCACCAGGAGGTGATCCGGGACTGGCAGCAAGCCGCGAGCAACGTCCTGGTTGCGGTGGGGCAGCGTTTCATCAACAAGGTGATGGAGGAAGTGCTCACCAAATTCCAGCCGGGCATCCTGCCGCACTACTTCGTCATGCAGACGTTTGCAAACCTCTCGGTGTCAAACGGTGAGTCGGCGACCCGCGTGCCTCGGGAAGAGCCCCGCCGGCCTCGCGGGCTCCGGGTGCCGTCGTTCGCGCCGTACCCAAACGGCTCAGCGGTGGGATGCCTCCGCGGTGGCCTGTGTGCTTCCCAACGAGCTTCCTGGGATCTCACGGCTTAGGCTGAGCCGCTGAGTGTTTGCTCTGTGGAATAACTTAGTGATGAAACGTGCTGGAAAACCAGTGAACAACGGGGTGGTGCGGGAGAGCGCTGTCAGCACGGGGGACTTACTCCCCTTCTTTTCCAGAGAGGTGGGGTACGAGAAGAGAAAGGCTGGTGCTGCAGGAGCTGGCACTGGGAGGAGATTTGGGAAAACCCAGCTCTTGGGAGCTGCTGGGGCTCCGTCCCCAGTGCTGGGACAGGGAGCTGAGGGCAGCCCCTGGTCTGGGGGTTCACGGGCAGCCTCAGCTGTCTTGGCTCATCTTGCAGCAGCCCGAGCAGGGCTCCTGGCACCGTGCTGCCCCGGGCCCTGCCCCGCTCTCCTGGTGGCTCTGGACGGGGCGGGGAGCTCTGCGCGGTGCCCTGGGGAAAGGGGAAAGTCGTGGCTTCTTCACAGAATCCCAGAATCCTTCAGGTTGGAAAAGCCCCTCGGGATCATCAAGTCCAACCCTCAGCCTGACTCTACAAAGTTGTCCCCTACCCCACATCCCCCCACAGCTCATCCAAACGACCCTTAAACACACCCAGGGATGGGGACTCCACCCCCTCCCTGGGCAGCCTATTCCACTGTTCTTCCATCACTTCTCTCTGCAGTAGCTGGAGGAAGTGCTTCCTTGCAGGGATGGAGGGATGTGGCTCTGGGCAGGGCTTGCTGGAGCCCCGGGCAGGAGAGGGGGCACCTGGCGCTGCCCAGAGGAGCAGAGTCCCTGTAAAAACAGCGTTGAACTTGGAAATCCTGTGCGGTTTGGCTTTGCCGCCCAGCTGAGCTCTTGAAAATGTTTGCCGCTTAAAAGCAGCGGGAACTGGAGCTGCCTAGCCCTCGTCCTGAGAGAATTCCATGCTGTGATCTTCTCTCCAGCCATCCCAGAAAGATCAAATTTAAAAATTATAATTTTAGGATGGGGCTTCTGCAAAGAAGTCTGGCTGCAGAAAGATCTGATGATGCCAGTGGCAAGTGGGACTGGTGAGGCCACACCTGGAGTGTTGTGTCCAGTTTTGGGCACCTCAATACCAGAGAGATCTCGAGGTGCTGGAGCGAGTGCAGAGGAGGGCAACGAGCTGGGGAAGGGCCTGGAGAATAAATCCTGTGAGGAGCGATGGAAGGAGCTGGGACTGTTCAGTGTGAGGAGGAGAAGGCTGAGGGGAGACCTCATCACTCTACAGCTCCCTGAAAGGACGTTGTAGAGAGGTTGGTGCTGGTCTCTTCTCCCAGGGAATTAGTGACAGAACAAGAGGGAACGGCTTTAAACTGCACCAGGGGAGGTTCAGACTGGGCATGAGGAAAAAATGTTTCCCAGCAAGAGTGGTCAGAGAGTGGAACAGACTGCCCAGGGAGGGGTGGAGTCCCCATCCCTGGGTGTGTTTAAGGGCCGTTTGGATGAGCTGTGGGGGGATGTGGGGTAGGGGAGAACTTTGTAGAGTCGGGCTGAGGGTTGGACTCGATGATCCCGAGGGGCTTTTCCAACCTGAAGGATTCTGGGATTCTCTGAAAAGCAGCAGGAGCTGGAGCTGCCTAGCCCTCGTCCTTAGAGAATTCCCCACTGCGCTCTTCTCTCCAGCCACCCCAGAAAGATCAAATTTAAAAAATATAATTCTAGGCTGGGACTTCTGCAGAGAATTCTGGCTGCAGAAAGATCTGCTGATGCCAGCTGAGCCTGTAGCTCACCGACTCTGAGAAAGAGTTGTGAGCTTCAGGGGCTCGCAGGGGCTCGCTGCTGCCACGCTGGGGCTGCCTCTGGTGTGTGCTGGGGCGGCCGGCTCCCACCTGGGGCTCTTGGCTCCTCTTGTGTGGCAAAACGGGGCTCCTGGCTGTGGCGAGGCGGGTTTTTTGGGGTGTCCGTGTGCTCTCCCTGGTTCTGCGTCCTGCGCTCGTGAGTTGCTGCAAGTGAGCCTCTCCCGCTTCCTCCCCAGTGTTCGGAATGGTGCCTTTTCTCAACTCCATCCTCGGGACGATGCTGCCCATGCTGGGAATGGCCAAGCAGGACCACATGAAGTCTGTCTTCTGCTACGGTAAGGTTTTTCTGGATCTTTTGGATGTGTTGTGGGAGACTTTTTCCTGGAAAAGCAGGGACTGTGGATGGGGATCAGAGAGGTGGCTTGGATGGACCTTTCCTGAGTGCCTGGGAGCAGGGACCTGGCTGGCTCTGGGGTCACTGGGATCCACCAAAAGTCCTTTTCCACCTCCTGTCTGATCCCTGTCGCTCCTGTTCTGTAGCCCTGCGAGTACTGGTGCCCTTGGCTTTCTCCTCTGGCGCAGAGGACAGGGATGCTCCAGAGCCATCCCAACTCAGGTCGAGGTGACGGGCCCGCTGGGACGGGGAAGGAGGGAGGGACACACCACCGAGGACTTAGAAACCAGCCTGTCCCTTTAGTAAGACCATGAACTTGGCTCCTTGCAACAGCACAAGTGTTTAGCCCTGATGGGAGCTGGGAGGAAGCCGGGATGCGGCGTCGGTGCAGGGCCAGCTCTCGCCCAAGCTGCTTCTGTCGTTCTCATGAGCTGGTTTCAGGATGTGACACTTTTGGCGGGCTGGCAGGATGTCACGGGGCTCCCTTCCCGTGACTCCCTCCTCCAGCTGTGGGCTTGCCGAATGGTTAAAATTAACCATTAACGACTGATTAAAATGTTTTACTTGTGGTAGAGAACAATTTAAACTCAGAAAAGGATAATAAGCAATGGGGTCTCTTATAAATCCGTAAGAAAGAAAAGAAAGGGAAGAAAAGAGAAAGAGAGTCAGAGAAATCGGGATCAGCACCCCTGGATCCAGCGTTGTCTCGGGTCCGGTAATCCTGGGTGGTGGGTGCACACCCAGCAAAGTTTCTGTTGCCTTTTTAAGTTCATCTTACCAGCTGATTAGCATACTAGATGAGGAGGGGCAGGGATTCCACCAATTCATTTCCATGAGAGACAAGGGAAAAGGTGGAGCAGGGGTTCCAGTTGAGCCGGTGGTCATTGCCCAGCTTTGGTTTTTCCTCTGTTCCCAGAGATCTTCTTAGTTGTCCCAGAAATGATCCCCTCTTCTCAGTTCTTGTGACCACTTGGGTGGCCAAGGCTGATTAGTCATTAGCAAGTCATTAGGAAAGGCAAGCTGGTGTCTGGCTTGCAGAATAGACCCACGGGCTTAGCGGTCCTTGGACTTGAGGGGAAACAACCTAGTTTAGTCCATGTCTCCCCCTCTGAGGTTTATCTAAGGAATTTGTCATGCAACTGCAAGGGGGTGGGGGGTGAATCCTTCCATGCACCCCCACTCCCCTGGGGGCCATTTCTTAGACTAATCCAAAGGCCGCAGCTTGTCCTGGAGGTTTTCTGTGTTGATGGAAATTTGAGGCGTTTCTTCCTTCAGTTCCTTACACTCGGTCTCTAGCCGGGGCTGATCCACCTTCACCTGGACGCGCCGGTTCCTGGCCCCAGTCGCTTTGTGTCTGCGGTGACGCTCTCCCGAGCGCGGGGCAATAGCGTCTGCGTCCCGGACCACAGGACAATGCCCCAAACCGCGTGACGGCAGCTTTCTTAATACCACCAGAGGATCCTCAGCATTTGTGGTTTTGTTTCTGTAATGGGGCAAAAGAAGAGGTGGTCTGGGGGAGCGGAGGTTCAAGGTCTGCGACAGACGTGGTGGGAGCTGCTGGAGCGTGGCGCTGGCGCGGTCGCTCTTATCTCCTGCTGATACTTTCACCTGAGGCCTGGGAACGTGGCTCCACTCGTCAAGGGATGGGCGGGCCAAGAGGCCCTGGGGATGGGGACAGGACTGCGGGCAGCAGCATCTGTTTCTCCTGGAAACGAGGAGGTTTGTGTCTGAGCTCGATGCTGGGATCCGCTGCAGCCCAGTCAGTCTCCGCTGTCGCATTTGAAGGGCTGCTGCGACCTCAGGAGCTCTTGTTCTGCTCTGTTGAGCTCAAAGCGAGAGTGTGCGGCACTTGGGCTGTTTCTCCACAGGTGTGTTCTCCAAAAGCTGAGGCCAGGCGATCTCTGGGGGTAGAAGCATCCTCCTTCAGGCCAGCACGACCAAACCCCTGAGCTGGTTTAGTGCCAGGGGTGGTTGGTGTTGGCACACCTTTCGGCCAACTGGCTGCGTCTTTTGGGATGGGAGATCCGCTGCTGTTCCTGGCTGGGACGGCTCGTCAGATGAGACCCAGTTGGGTGGGAGTGTTGATCTGCTTGAGGGTAGGGAGGCTCTACAGAGAGATCTGGACAGGCTGGAGAAATGGGCTGAGGCCAACTGGGGGAGTTTCACTAAGGCCAAATGCCGGGTTCTGCCCTTGGGCCACAACCACCCCCAGCAGCGCTACAGGCTTGGGGAGGAGTGGCTGGAGAGCTGCCAGTCAGAGAGGGACCTGGGGGGGATTGATAATGAGCCAGCAGTGTGCCCAGGTGGCCAAGAAGGCCAATGGCATCTTGGCTTGTGTCAGCACCAGCGTGGCCAGCAGGGACAGGGAAGGGATCTGACCCCTGTGCTGGGCACTGGTGAGGCCGCCCCTCGATTCCTGGGTTCAGTTTTGGGCCCCTCACTCCAAAAAGGCCCTTGAATGACTCGAGCGTGTCCAGAGAAGGGCAACGGAGCTGGTGCAGGGTCTGGAGCACAGGTGTGATGGGGAGCGGCTGAGGGAACTGGGGGGGTTTAGAGTGGAGAAGAGGAGGCTGAGGGGAGACCTCCTGGCCCTCTGCAACTGCCTGAAAGGAGGGTGCAGAGAGGGGGGATGAGTCTCTTGAGCCAAGGAATGGGCTGCCCAGGGCAGGGGGGGGAGTCCCCATCCCTGGAGGGGTTGAAGAGTCGGGCTGAGCCAGCGCTGAGGGATCTGGTGGAGTTGGGAACGGTCAGGGTGAGGTTCATGGTTGGACTGGAGGAGCTTCAAGGGCTTTTCCAACCTGGATGATTCTGGAATTCTGTCAGCACTGCCTGGCCCTGCAGAGACGGGATCCTTTTGCTCGGGCATGGTGGGGGAGGACCAGCCTGGTTAAACTCTGTTCTGAGGTTCCGGTGGCTCTTTCTGGAGCAGCCCTCCACCATCAGCAGCTCTTTCTCCTTCCTTGCTTCCAGCAATCGCTTCTTTTGGCTTCCTGCTCCCCTCTCCTCCAGCTTGGTCCTGTGAAACGTGACGTCCCGTCTCCACACGTGTTCCTCCCAGAACGCCCCCCTCGCTGCTGCCGCTGAGGCATGGGCAGTTTCTTGCTCTTGCAGGGCACTTGCAACCTCTTAACTCTCACTCTAAAGCCCGTGAAGCCTCCAAAGCGCTGCCGGCGCGGGGGAGTGGCGGAGGGAGGATGAGCATTTTTAAGCAGCCCCGTGTGGATCTGCCCTGACCCCAAAAGCCCTTCCTGCCCCCTGTCAGCCCCTTGCCACCGCTCCTGGCCACCACTGACCTCAGAGCACGCAAAAAAACGGGCTGAGGTCTGGGGGACGGGAGGACGTGTCTCCCTGCACCCCCTGAAAGCTGGAGGAGGCTGTGGGGTGGGTACGGGGCTGCCAGGAGGGGATGCCTGCGGAAGGGAAGACGTCGCCTGCCAGCACGCTGGATTTCCGGCTCCATATGGTTTTTGTGTAATTTTTAGCCAAAACTTGCAATAACTGAAAGGCAGATGAGGTAACTGGAGTCAGCACGATGCACGACGCAGGCAGATCTTTTCAGGGCGGTTTTGCTGTTCCAGGATGTCTCAGCGCGAGCGACAGGGACAAGGAGGTCCCGGGCTACAGGGTAGTTATGTAGAGCTTGATCTGGGCTGAAGGCGGGGATGGCGAGGTGGAGACAGGGACGTGATCCTGGTTTTACGGCTCCGGCAGAGTCGGCCAGGTCCCGCTTTCTGACTTGGGAGGGTGCCACCCTCGGTGGCCCCGCTGCAGGGAGGGGATGAGCTTCCCAGCTGTGTCCTAAAACCTTGTTGGCTGGAGTAGCTCTTGCCCCTGGGCTCCTGGCTACAGGCTTTTTAAAAAAACAAACCAATAAAAAGTAAAGCCAGGCATAACGTTGCCTGTTGCCGTTGCACCCACCTGGCTTTAAGCTGGGAGAGGACTTCATGGTTTTGGCCAGCAATGTTCCCTTTTGTCAAGACAAACTTCTCACAGAAAATTTAGGAGGGCTCAGCCTAAACGAGGGTGCTGTGGCTGCAGCCTGGGGGCTGGCTGGGGGGGGATTTCTCTCCCTGCTCCAGAAAGGGGCTGGGTGTGATGGGGGAGAGCTGGGCCCCTTCCCACCCCCGCCCCCGAGAGGGGCATCGGTGGGAATTGGGAGCGGCCAGACCTGCGGGTGCGTTCCCGGCAGCGTGAGCTCCACGTTGGCCCCTGCTGCTGGTGCCCTCCGAGCCCTTCCTACCCCATCTGAGCCGTGGGGAGCAGCTTGGGAGGTTCCTGACCCCCCCCATTAAGGGCAGCAGAAGAGCAGGGCTCAGCCCTGAGGGTGACGATGATCTCCTCCAGCAGGCAGGGCAGCGCTCGCAGTGCTTTCTTGTGTGCGGCCAGGGTGAGGAGGCGTGTGATTGAAGTGATCTGGCTCCGCGACGAGGTCATGGAGTGACTCAGCATCTCTGATCCTGCCGGGCTGAAAATAAACGTCGGCTGTAGGCGAGGAGGGAGCTGTGCAAGCCCTGCTGCGTCCGCTGCACAGGCTCCTTCCTCGGGATCCCCCCCTCTCCTCCTCTTCCTCCCACAGGAACCTGCTTCCTCCTCTGGATGTGATAACATGGGTGCATTGAGCTCGTGCTCAGGGACCCGGTGGGCTGGTGTGCCCTCGCTCATCTCACATCCTCGGGGCTGTGGTGGCGTCTCCGTCCCTCAGGCACGAGGGCTCAGGCACAACCGGGCTCCGGAGCGCCCACCGGAGAGCGCGGGCACTGCTCTGGCGGCACCGGGCGGCGGTTGTGCCAGAAACACACCGTGCTCCTCCAGAGCCTCTCGCTGCGGCGTGGGGCCAGCCGCTTGTTTCCTTCAGTGCTCTCTTACTGCGGGAAACCTCCCACCGAGGGTTCCAGGGCCTCGGGAGGGGGTTGAATTTGCCCCTTTAGCGCAGGATGTGGCTTGCAAGGTTTCCCTCCCCGGAGGAGCTGAGCGGGCTCCTCCTCAGCAATTTTCTTGCCCCAGGGAATATCGCATGGGCACAGCGGCCCCTTCCCTGGGGTGCTGCTCTGGGATTGCAGGAATCATCCTTCTCCAGCAGGAGAGGGGCCCATGAGCTTGTCCTGGGCAGGCTGCTTGAGCTGGGTCGTGGACCAGCTTTGCTCCGGAGCGGCCTCCACCCTTGAGTGGGCCATGATCCTTCTCCTCGCCCCTTCCCTCAGCCTCACCCCCCTGCCCGGGTCCCATTCTGCTGCTCAGCGGTGATGCTGGCAGCCAGGGCTCTGGGCCTGGCTGGGTCGGCGGCACAGCACCGGCTCTGCAAGCGCCAGGCTGCCTCCTTCATTAAGAAATGGCTAGTGAAGGGCGAGGAGGCTACAAGAGCCTTGCTGTGCATTCATGGATTAAGGAAGGGAGCGTGTGTGTGCCCCGCGGAGGGAAGGCAGCGCCCATTCATGTGCACCCCGGTGCCTGCGGGGTCCTGGGAACGGGACCGGAAGGAGCTGGTGCTTGGGCAAAGCTGTGCGGAGCACCCACAGCCTCCCTGCCGTGGCCACGCTCGGCAGCGGCGCAGGGCTCAACCCGGAGAGGTTCATGCCAAGCAGCGTCCTGCGGAGGAGCTCCTGAAGAAAAACTCGGGCGGTGTTTGCAGCCGAGAGCTGCTGCTCCTGGTGTTAGGTGATCCCTCGGCTGCCCCAGGAACTCTGCAAATCCTTGGGGAAGCCTGTAAAAAGCCGTGGCAAAGGCTTCCTTGGGAGGCAGGTGGAAGGTGGGTATCCCCTGCAGTCACCGGCCTCTGGCTGAGCCTTGTGCTCGAGCCTTTACACAAACGTGCTCTCCTCACCCGCCTGGCTCACGAGAACGTGTGCTCACACGCAGTGCTTGCTGGCCCAGGGACCAGACAAACTCGTTGGGGTGTGGTGCGCTGGCTTGCCTGGGGCAATGAGCCTGCAATTCTTGGCCACCCCGGCTGCTAACACAGGCATAGAAATAGCCCAGGTGGCAAATCTGGAAAGCTGGAGAGCTGCCAGTCAGAGAGGGACCTAGGGAGTGATTGATAATGAGCCAGCGGTGTGGCCAGTGAGGCCAATGGCATCTTGGCTTGTATCAGCACTAGCGTGGCCAGCAGGGACAGGGAAGGGATCTGACCCCTGTGCTCAGCACTGGTGAGGCCGCCCCTCGATGAGTGGGTTCAGTTTTGGGCCCCTCACTCCAAAAAGGCCCTTGAATGACTCGAGCGTGTCCAGAGAAGGGCAACGGAGCTGGTGCAGGGTCTGGAGCACAGGTGTGATGGGGAGCGGCTGAGGGAACTGGGGGGGTTTAGTGTGGAGAAGAGGAGGCTGAGGGGAGACCTCCTGGCCCTCTGCAACTGCCTGAAAGGAGGGTGCAGAGAGGGGGGATGAGTCTCTTGAGCCAAGGAACCAGCGGCAGGCCAAGAGGGAATGGCCTCAAGCTGCGGCAGGGCAGGGTCAGACTGGCTCTTAGGAAGGATTTCTTTGCAGAAGGGGTTGTTGGGCGTTGGAATGGGCTGCCCAGGGCAGGGGGGGAGTCCCCATCCCTGGAGGGGTTGAAGAGTCGGGTTGAGCCAGCGCTGAGGGATCTGGTGGAGTTGGGAACGGTCAGGGTGAGGTTCATGGTTGGACTGGAGGAGCTTCGAGGGCTTTTCCAACACAGATGATTCTGGGATTTTGTGAAATCCAGGCTCCCGGGGGTCAGTGGAGCTGGCTCTGGAGCTGGTTCTATCAGCCCTGGCCCAGGATCACACAGCACCGCGTCTCTGGTGTGGCTGCGCGCCAGGATCCCTCAGAACCGGGGCACCTCTCAGGAAGTCTCTCAGCCTGCCAGGGAGAGTCCTGGTGCATCTGCTCTCCCTTGAGCTGCTGCCCAGTGGAACAGCACGTCAGCCATCTGCTTTCTGGAGGGGCTAAAACAAACACTGCCTTGTACGTGTGGAAAACTCGAATGCCACGATCTGTCTCCTAGCTCTGCAGCACTTCAGCGAGAGCATCCAGGAGTACTTGGCGAACTTGGACAAGGCCCCGGACCCCACGGTCAGGAAGGACACCTTCTCCAATGAGATCTTCAGCGCCTACGAAGTGCTCTTCAACAGCTGGCTGCAGCACCGGGAGGCCAAGGTGAGGACAGGGGGGTGCGGGGGCTGTTAGTCTGACGTCGGCCTTGCAGCGTCTCAGCTGAGCCTTAACAACGTGGCCCCCAGAAGAGGAAGCCCCTGGCTCTGATTTAGGACTGGGTGCTTTTCTCCTTGTGCCCTGCAGCACTACTCGGTTCCCTCCGTCCTCCCATCCCGTACGTAACGGTGCAGAACGGGTCGCTGGGAAGTGGAACACGGGGTGATTCTGCAGCCCTTTGCGGGGACAGGCTACGGCTGGGGGGTGGCCGGCCAGATTTTGTCCTCTGCAGCTATGGGGGACATATTTAGGCGTCCCCTTTCCCCGCTGAGCATCCTGTGTGCTTAAACCAGCAAAGCTGGGGGAAATCCTGCCCCTGCCCCTGCCCCTGCTCGGAAGCTGCGAGTTGCAGTGGGGCAAGGCTGCGGCAGGCCTGTCCGTCCCGGCTCCGGGCCACACTCTTCACATGCCATCTCTCCCTGCAGCTGAGACTGGCCGTGGTGGAGGCCCTGGGGCCTATGAGTTACCTGATGCCCAGCGAAAAGCTGGAGGAGCAGCTCCCAAAACTGATTCCGGGCATCCTCGCCCTCTACAAGAAGCACACGGAGGCCTTCTACATCTCCAAGGTGAGCAGTGCAGAGCGCTGGAGTTGCTGGCCGAGCCGGTCAGAGAGGGACCTGGAGGGGGTTGATTGATAACGAGCCAGCAGTGTGCCCAGGTGGCCAATGAGACCAATGTCATCCTGGCTTGTATCAGCACCAGCATGGCCAGCAGGGACAGGGAAGGGATCTGACCCCTGTGCTGGGCACTGGTGAGGCCGCCCCTCGATGAGTGGGTTCAGTTTTGGGCCCCTCACTCCAAAAAGGCCCTTGAATGACTCGAGCGTGTCCAGAGAAGGGCAACGGAGCTGGTGCAGGGTCTGGAGCACAGGTGTGATGGGGAGCGGCTGAGGGAACTGGGGGGGTTTAGTGTGGAGAAGAGGAGGCTGAGGGGAGACCTCCTGGCCCTCTGCAACTGCCTGAAAGGAGGGTGCAGAGAGGGGGGCTGAGTCTCTTGAGCCAAGGAACCAGCGGCAGGCCAAGAGGGAATGGCCTCAAGCTGCGCCAGGGCAGGGTCAGACTGGCTCTTAGGAAGGATTTCTTTGCAGAAGGGGTTGTTGGGCGTTGGAATGGGCTGCCCAGGGCAGGGGGGGAGTCCCCATCCCTGGAGGGGTTGAAGAGTCGGGTTGAGCCAGCGCTGAGGGATCTGGTGGAGTTGGGAACGGTCAGGGTGAGGTTCATGGTTGGACTGGAGGAGCTTCAAGGCCTTTTCCAACTGAGATGATTCTGGGATTCAGTGATTCTGTGACATGTGCCCAGCCCTTGCTGGGTGTGGGTTGGTACCGTGCCTCTGCTCGCTGCCCCCGTCGGGCTGCGCTTGGCCACACCGACAGCCATCCGTGAGCACAGGCAGGACACCAAGCAGCGGCTCTGCCCGTCCCAGAGCATGATGGGGGGCGGTCCTTTAGTCCTTCCCTTACCGCTGGCGTCGTGCAGCTCACGCCTGGGCTGCAGCTGCCTTTTCCACGGGCGGTTCGTCTCCCGGCATTGTGATCCCTCTCGCTGCCGAGCCCAGCCTCGGGCAGTCGTGCCCGCTGATCCGGGAGGACGGAGTGGGCTGCAGCCCATCTTCACTGCCATCTCCGTGTTCTCACCGTGCACCAGCCGTGGCTCACAGCGCCCAGCCTGCTTCTTCGTGGCCTCCTGCCACAGCATCGGGGGAAGAGGCGGCTTGTGGGAGCACCGGAGCTGTGTCCTCTGTGGAAAATGGATTTTGCTCCTCACGATCCTCCGTCCTCCTCTGTGCTCCTCTGGAGCCCAGGTGTTCTCCCGGTGTTAGTCAGGACCGTTACGTACGGGACGGGAGGACGGAGGGAACCGAACGCAGATGCAGGGCTCAAGGAGAAAAGCACCCAGCCCTAAATCAGAGCTGGGGGCTTCCTCTTCGGGGGGCCACATCCTTATGCAAGGGCCCATCTGAGACGCCGCGAGGCCACTGTTCAAGGAAGAAACAGAGTGACCAGACTGGGGGTATCTCTGGGTTTGCTTTATTAACACTCAGAGTTGGGCCAACACTGCAGTGAGTGGCCAATGCCCGAAGGCCTCGCACAGTTCATACACTATTTCTAAATCTGTTACCTAAGTCCAAAGTCTTTGTAAGTTTTCACTCAACCTTTTAGTTCTTGATTCTCATCACTTATTAAAATTCACTACAACCCCTGTCGCAGCCAAATTCTCTTCTGGTCCCAATCCTCGCTTCAGTTTCAGGGTCATTTTTTGGGTCATCATCTTCTGCATCTTTCTTCCAGTAGTTTTCATCTCGCCCAATTCTGGGAAAACACTGAAGATGTTCTATGAAAGGCTTAGCTAGAGCGAGCGCTTTCCAGATACTGAATTCTCTTAATGTGGCAAAACCCCAGTGTTTGGTCAATTAACCATCCTTTGTTAAAACTGCCTCTGTAGGATCAGCTTGATGGGGTTTTAAACCAGCCTTGAGCTGGGACTATCCAAGCAGCAGGCTCAGAACACTTTTCAGGCCTGTTGAGCAGCGTTCTGGTTGCCTTGGGAATGTCACAGGATAGCGATGCCCTGAGCACGTTTCACTGGGCCTTAAAATCTTATTTGCAATAATAATAACCAGAGGTTATATTTAAAATTCTTCTACGCTGACGTCGGACTAACCTGGTCTCTTGCTACACAGAGCCTCTGCCAGATCCTGGAAGCCTCTGTCAACATTGGGAGCCGCAGCCTTGACGTGCAGCTGGACCCTCTCCTGGGCACCCTCCACCCCCAGGTAAGGGCTGGGCAGAGCCACTGCCCTGGGAGGGGGCTGGTGGGGGGGGGTAACGCTGGAGCCTGGCTGTAAGCTCGCTCTGTGGGGCTCGAGGCTTCCTCTGGATCAGCTTTTCTGGCCCCGGGTTGTGCCCTTCCGAGGCTCCCGGCCTCTCCCCTGCTCACGGGTGCTGTGCCAGCTCCCGGGCCCTGCTACCGGGTCTCTCGGAGGAGTCACGGGCACAGCCAAGTTGTCTGGAGTGAGAGCAGCTCTGCCTGCACAGTTCTGCAGCAGATTGAAACCAAAATCAATGGACGTTTAAAAAGTTTGCTTTTTGAGAATAAATGAGGGCAGTGACCGTGCAGGAGCCCCTCTCAGGCTGCCGAGCCCAGCCGCCTCCTCAGCTGCAGGGCTGCAAGATCTGTTGTACTACAGAACTCTTCAAATCATGCTGCTGGGGCTTAAAACAAATCTGAACGCTTTTTTTTTTTTAATACTTAACTATGAGTCTTGGAAGGGTCCGGCAGAGAGGCTGTCCTTTAAAATACACCCTTTACCAAAGCGATGTGCAACAATGGAAGGGATAACGGTGCCGTTTGTAGGAAGAGCTTCTTGACAGGCCGAAGCCACTCAGGGCCGGGGGCCGTGGCTGCCCTCGCGCCGCCGCTCCGGCTCACTTGCAGCCCTGAGTGTCTTTTTGGCAGACCCGAGGAAGCAGATGCACCTTGTCCTTGCTGCAACGTAAATTGAATTAAGGGCCAGAATTATTTTTAGAGCACCTGGGAGGGTTGACTTGCGGTGAAGAGGTTCCAGAGGAGGCAGCCGGCAGTCCCGGTGCATGGTGGGAGACATTTAACCGAGGAACACGCAGCTCCTGAGCTGGCGCCTCGTTCTGCGGTGGTCTCGCCACGATGCTGGGAGCACAGGCAGAGCTCATGGGCTCGTGGACTGCTGTCACCCCCAGCCCCAGGGCTTTGCCCGCCCCATATTTCCACACCACGCATGGCTCTGCCTCTCCAGGGCTGGCCCTGCCGCCTGCCAGCGCCCGTTCCGGGGAACGTCCCTGACCACGGGTGTTTCTCCAACAGATTTGTGCTCCTGCAGATCCATCTGTCCCCTTGACTGTTAAAAATCACACCGAGGTTCTTCGATGCTTCACCGTCCTGGGTAAGGGATGACGTGGTGGGGCTGTCCCTGCTGCTGGAACCCCGTGGGGAGTTGGGGGTGTGCTGCGCCCTGGCTGGGGTTTGTTCCCCCTGGTCTCAGCTGGGCTTGGGGGAGATCGTGGGCATCTCGTAGCCACTCTGGGGAAATGGGAGGGAGGGGAGGGTGGCAGTGGCTGCCCTGGCTCTAGCCCATGGCTCCAGGCTTGCGGTAGCTTTGCATGTCCCTGAAGGCTGGTGTCCAGGGTGAGCATCGAGGAGGAGCGTGGGGGCAGCTCCGCTCTCCTGGAGCTCATGGCCGCCTCAGGCCTGACCATCCCCTCCTGGAGACCTTCCCAAAGGCGCCTGACTTGGTTTCGGGGGTTTCTTCAGAGCCTTTTGAGCTGCAGCAGCCCCGAGAGCTCTCTGGGAGCTCTGCGGCATGGCCAGCAGCGTAGTTGGGCGTTGGGGGTGCCCTGCTCGTCCCTACTCCTTGTTGCTAATGCCGGTGTTACTCCGGGTAGCGGCTGTGGCACGGACGCATGTGCAGTTGCCCGAAAAAGAGCAGCAGTGTGATGAGCTGCTGCTGAGTCACGGCGGGGAGATCTGTCCCTTTCTGTGAGCGTTCCTGAAGGCAAAGCTGCAGCCGAGCCGCCCTCGTCCCCAGCGATCCTCAGGCTGCGCTGCCTCGGAGCCGCCCACCCCTCCCCAAACGCGCCTCTCGAATGCCCGCGAGCGTTGCTCCAATTTCAGCATCCACAGACTGGTTTTATTTTTAACAGTCAAAATGTTTTGACAGCCTGGGGCAGCGCTTGTTGGGAGGTATAATTTAAACTCCTTCAGCTCCCTCGAGAGCGCAGGAAATGTGCTGGAAGTGCTGGAGAAAAGCTCAGGTCTGGGTGGGAAGAGCAGGACGGGCCGGTGAGCCTGGCTTGTGGGGTGACACAGTGGCAGGAACGTGGCTCGTGGGGTGATGGGGCCACAGGAACATGGGTCATGGGGTGACAGGGCAGCAGGAACGTGGCTCGTGGGGTGATGCGGTAGCGGGAACGTGGCTCGTGGGGTGACACAGTGACAGGAACGTGGCTCGTGGGGTGACACGGTGTCAGGAACGTGGCTCATGGGGTGAAATGGTGGCAGGAACATGGCTCGTGGGGTGACACAGTGACAGGAACGTGGCTTGTGGGGTATCACAGTGGCAGGAATGTGGCTCGTGGGCTGATATGGTGACAGGGATGTGGCTTGTGGAGTGACACGGTGTCAGGAACGTGGCTCGTGGGGTGAAATGGTGGCAGGAACATGACTCGTGGGGTGACACAGTGACAGGAACGTGGCTTGTGGGGTATCACAGTGGCAGGAATGTGGCTCGTGGGCTGATATGGTGACAGGGATGTGGCTTGTGGAGTGACACGGTGTCAGGAACGTGGCTCGTGGGGTGACAGGGCATCAGGAACGTGGCTCGTGGGCTCACACGGTGGCAGGAATATGGCTTGTGGGGTGAGGGGGCAGCAGGCTGCTTCCTGGGGAGCTGTGTGCTCAGGAGAGGAGGGGAACGTGGGGCGGGATGTCTCCGTGGGGGGGGTCTGGTGAACGCACCCCCAGTCTTTGGGCTGGGGGCCCTCCCCAGGGCGACGCGTGTCCCTGAGGGTCACTTTGGCTCCCGCAGCCTGCTCCTTCCCCGACCGCGTGCTGGCCTTCCTCCTCCCCAAGCTGGAGAGCAGCAACGAGAGGACTCGTGTGGGGACACTCCTCATCATGAGGCAGATCATCAACAGCGCCCGTGAGTACCAGGGTGGCTGCCAAACCCCTGGTCATCGTCCCTGGTGGGGGGACTCGAAGGCCAATGGCATCCTGGCTGGTATCAGCACTAGCGTGGCCAGCAGGGACAGGGAAGGGATCTGACCCCTGTGCTGGGCACTGGTGAGGCCGCCCCTCGATGAGTGGGTTCAGTTTTGGGCCCCTCACTCCAAAAAGGCCCTTGAATGACTCGAGCGTGTCCAGAGAAGGGCAACGGAGCTGGTGCAGGGTCTGGAGCACAGGTGTGATGGGGAGCGGCTGAGGGAACTGGGGGGGTTTAGTGTGGAGAAGAGGAGGCTGAGGGGAGACCTCCTGGCCCTCTGCAACTGCCTGAAAGGAGGGTGCAGAGAGGGGGGAGGAGTCTCTTGAGCCAAGGAACCAGCGGCAGGCCAAGAGGGAATGGCCTCAAGCTGCGCCAGGGCAGGGTCAGACTGGCTCTTAGGAAGGATTTCTTTGCAGAAGGGGTTGTTGGGCGTTGGAATGGGCTGCCCAGGGCAGGGGGGGAGTCCCCATCCCTGGAGGGGTTGAAGAGTCGGGTTGAGCCAGCGCTGAGGGATCTGGTGGAGTTGGGAACAGTCAGGTGAGGTTCATGGTTGGACTGGAGGAGCTTCGAGGGCTTTTCCAACCCAGGTGATTCTGTGAGATGAGGGGGTTGAGGAGACAAGCCCACCCTTGGCTGCAGGGTCAGGGGAGAAGGAAGCCAGTCTGCATCCCAGCCAGCTGGGAAGGGGGTGAGGGACAGAGCCCTCCCCATCGGGAAGGGGGGATGTTCAGGGTCAGCAGCTCTGTCCTTGCCAGTTCAAGAGCGTCATCGAGCTTCAGAGTCTCTCTCCTTTTTTTTTCAGCCTCTCAAATGGAGATTAAAAAGCCCTTTATTCTTTCCTCTATGAAACTTCCTCTACAAGACAGCAACAATAAGGTAAGCTGAGCTTCTGCTCTTCCGCAGGGCGCTGTGGGGGGAGGGTTTCTTTTGGGGGCCCTGCACAGCCGTGCCCCGTGCCCCTGCCAGCCCAGCTCCCTGCCCCGTCTCTCTCCTGGCTGGGCTTTTGGCTGTTGTGCCAGCGTGCCCAGGACATACCCCCCGATGTTGGGGAGCGCAGGGGGACTCTTCCATCTGAGCGTCGCCGGCAGCGTGGTCCTGCCTGCAGCGCTGCCTGCGAACAGCCCAGGGTCCAGGAGCACCGGGCTGCCGGCCGGCAACTCGCCTTGCGCGGTTGCAGGATTCGTCCTGTTTGCAAACCACAAACGTTGCTTTGCTGGATGTAACCACGTGCGGCAGCCGGTGGCGTGGCCATGGGCTCCTGGCCGCGCCGCTCCGGAAAATCCCGCAGCCGTGAGCCATGAGCAATGAGCCACTGTCCTGGGCGGTGCCGGGCTGCTGCTGGCCGAGCCCAAACCCAGCTTAAGGGCCATGTGGGACCCGTCATAACCTTCCCCGCTGAGGAGGAGGAGGAGGTGACGAAGGGCAGCTGTGAGGAGGGCCCCTGCAGCAGGCAGACCCCCCCTGCCCGCAGCCTCTCCCCACCGACAGTGCCGGTGCTCTGCCCACGCAGGTGAAGCGGGCGGTGGTGCAGGTGATCAGCGCCATGGCTCACCACGGCTACCTGGAGCAGCCCGGCGGCGAGGCCATGCTGGAGTTCCTGGTGCGGCAGTGCGCTCTGCCCTCGGAGCCGGTAAGCGCCGCCCTGCCGGCTTAAACTCTGGAAGGAAGGAGCCTGGTGGGGCGGGGAAGTGTCTGTCTGGAGCTGGGCACCTCTGCGGCAGAGCTGTGGGGGAGGCAGGGCTGCGGGTGGCGGGGGTTGGGGTTAGGGTTGGGTTTAGGGGTTGTGTTAGGGGTTGGAGTTAGGGTTTAGGCTTGGGAGTTAGGCTTGGGGGTTAAGGTTAGGGTTATTAGGGTCAGGGGTTGGGGTTGGGTTTAGGGGTTGCATTAGGGGTTGAGTTAGGGTTTAGGGTTAGGGGTTAAAGGTGAGGATTGGGGGTTAGGGGTTAGAGGTTAGGGTTATTGGGGTGGTCATGTGTTGGGGTCAGGGGTTGGGGCTGGGTTTAGGGGTTGGAGTTAGTGTTTAGGGTTGGGCTTAAAGGTGAGGGTTGGGGTTTAGGGTTGGGGGTTAGAAGTTAGGGTTATTTGGGTTGGGTTTAGGGGATGGGGTTATTAGCATTGAGGTTAGGGTATGAGTTTAGGGGTTGGAGTTATTAGTGTGGTTAGAGTTTGGGGTTAGGGTTTAGGGGTTAGGGTTATTAAGGTTTTTTGGGGTTGGGGTTTAGGGGCTAGAGGTCAGGGTTATTAGGGTGGTTAGAGTTAAAGGTTAGGGTTGTCCTAAGATTGTTAGGGGCTGGGGTTGTAAGGGTTAGAGGTTAGGGTTATTAGGGTGCTTAGGGTTGTTAGGGATTAGGGTTAGTAGCGTTAAGGGTTATTAGGGTTATTAGGGTCAGGGCCTGCCGAGCTCTCCCGTGCAGCCGCCGCTCTCCTCCGAGCGGAGCAGCTGGCAGGAGGCTGGTGCTTTGCTGTGCTTTGCCTGCAGCCTCGCCCCCCGCCCCCCCGAACCCTCCCGTGGGCAGCCCTTGCTCCGGGAGCAAAGCATCCCAACTGCCCCACGCTCCTGTCCCCGTGCAGGGTCCCCACCTCAGCCCCTCGGGATGCCCGCCCTTGCCACCGCCCCCCCGCCCCAACCCTCACACAGCAACGCTGCAGCTTCCTCCCCATCTTTCCCCCAAACACAGGTTGTGGTTCCTCCCTCCGGAGCCGGGACAAACCTCGGGGGTGGGAGAGATGCTGCTGGGACAGCTGTCCCTGTCCCCAAAGGACACCAGCCAGGACACGGGGGTGTCACCTCCTGCCCCTCCATGCCCCCCGCGTTGCAAGGCTGGATCAGGCGTGTCCAGCTGAGACGTGGGCACGACTAAAACTAAAACCACCCTCGGGCTCATCCCGTTTTCCCTCCCAGAGGAGCAGGAGCGATGGTCTGGGGCTCCTGCCGCCCCTCTGAGCACCGTGGGGAGAGCTGGAGCACGTGCTGGGGGTGAACCGGGAGGCTTTTGGGTTCTACCCAGCGTGTCTACATGGAGATGCGTTCACTGAGGGTGCCAGCCACCACCTCCGTGCTGACCTGCGCTTTCCCTCTCCTCCAGCAGCCCAAAAAGCAGCTGCCAGACGCCGATGACCTCGCTAGCGACAGCGTCCAGAGCATCAGCATCAATACGCTCTTTCTCCTCAGCACCACTGTGGACAGGATGAACAACGTGAGTCTGCGCCGGCATTTCCACCCCAGGGACTGGCCCCGGAGCTGCCGCGCTGCCCTCAGCATGGCCCGCACCACCCCTGCGACGGGCAGGATGGCCCCTCTGCCAGGCAGGATGGGGATTGTCCCCGCTCCCATCCCCGTCCCTCTGGGAGTGGCGCAGGGTTGGGGTTGGGAAGCTCCTCCCAAGGAGCCCTGCGTACCCTCCCGCCAGCTGCTCTGAGGCTGGAGCAAGGCAGCGGTGCTGGAAGTGACAAGGAGCGGGGCCAGAGGATACTCGGGGGGCTGGAGCACCCCGCTGTGAGGACAGGCTGAGAGAGTTGGGGGGGTTCAGCTGGAGAAGAGAAGGCTCTGGGGAGACCTTAGAGTGGCCTCCCAGGACTGAAAGGGGCTACAGGAAAGGGGGGGGGAACTCGTCATCAGGGGGGAGGGATAGGACGAGGGGGAACGGGTCTAAACTGACAGAGGGCAGATTTAGGTCAGATCTAAGGCAGAAATTCTTCCCTGTGAGGGGGGCGAGGCCCTGGCACAGGTTGCCCAGAGAAGCTGTGGCTGCCCCCTCCCTGGAAGGGTTCAAGGCCAGGTTGGACGGGGCTTTGGGCAACCTGGGCTAGTGGAAGGTGGCCCTGCCCGGGGCGGGGGGTTGGGACTGGATGGGCTTTAAGGTCCCTTTCCCCCCCGTGAGTCGATGAAGGGGAACACCCTGGGCTGGAGCTTTGGTGCTGCTGGAGTGGAGCACTGAGACCTCTGGACAGCGCTGGCTGAGGGGCCTCAGGGATTTTCCCCGCTGGCAACAGGCTTTGACCTGGTGTTTCCCCTCCTCTCCTGCTCGGGCCCGTGCTCCGCCACAGCGTCTCCACCCTGCAGCCGGGCTCTTGGCGGCCGCCCCATGCCAGCAGGCAGGGCGAGTGCCGCGCTCCCCCTCCCCCGGCAGGTCCTGTGGCCGTACCTCCTGGAGTTTGTGACCCCGATACAGTTCACCAATGCCCTGACCCCGCTCTGCAAGAGCCTCATGTATTTGGCCACGAAGAAGCAAGAGGAGGGAGAAAACGCCTCCCTTATCCGTTACGACCTGAATGGTCAGTACTGGCCTCCCCGACAGTCGGTGCCGGCGCTCGGGGCTCATATGCCAGTCGCTGGCCGGCTTGGTGGGAGATGCTGTCTCAGGCTGTTTTTTTTTCCTCTTCTGTTTGTAGCAAACCTTCCTTCGCCCTACGCTCTAACGACAAGACTGCTGGTGAGTGGCCTGGAGGCAGAGCTCTTCCTCTCTCTGCTTATAATCCCAGGAAAACGCCTTCCCAACTCTCTCCCAGACGGACTGAGAGCAGCCTGCCCCCGAAGCAGGCGGGGGAGATGCCCCCTGTTCCACCCCACTGCTCCAGGCAGAGGTGTCTGTATCCCAAAGCACCCTGCACCCCCTTCCCCGGCACACTGGGGCATCTCCGTGGAGGCTGTGACATCTCAGAGTCCCCCTTGGCCCTGCCTGAGCTCCCACCCTTCTCACAGGGCTTTGGGAGACTCCTCAGCCCTTGGGGGTTTGCTCCCCTTCACCCAGAGCTGAATCCAGGGTGCGAGGGGATGTTCTCTCCCGGCAACATTTCTCTATCAACAGCTGGAGTGGGAGGGGGACGCTGTAGTTTTGTTGCGGTGTAACGATCGATCGCTTCCCATTATTGCATCCCTGGGCTTCGCCTCGTGTTTTCAGAACATGTGAATTGGCGATAGCGTGGCCGGCAGGGACAGGGGAGAGATCTTACCCCTTGGGAGGCCGCCCCTCGATGAGTGGGTTCAGTTTTGGGCCCCTCACTCCAAAAAGGCCCTTGAATGACTCGAGCGTGTCCAGAGAAGGGCAACGGAGCTGGTGCAGGGTCTGGAGCACAGGTGTGATGGGGAGCAGCTGAGGGAACTGGGGGGGTTTAGTGTGGAGAAGAGGAGGCTGAGGGGAGACCTCCTGGCCCTCTGCAACTGCCTGAAAGGAGGGTGCAGAGAGGGGGGCTGAATCTCTTGAGCCAAGGAACCAGCGGCAAGCCAAGAGGGAATGGCCTCAAGCTGTGGCAGGGCAGGGTCAGACTGGCTCTTAGGAAGGATTTCTTTGCAGAAGGGGTTGTTGGGCGTTGGAATGGGCTGCCCAGGGCAGGGGGGGAGTCCCCATCCCTGGAGGGGTTGAAGAGTCGGGTTGAGCCAGCGCTGAGGGATCTGGTGGAGTTGGGAACGGTCAGGGTGAGGTTCATGGTTGGACTGGAGGAGCTTCAAGGGCTTTTCCAACCGAGAGGATTCTGGGATTCTGACTCACTTAGTGCCTTTCTCTGCACTAACAGTTTTTGTTCCATCCCCAACCTTCCAGGTTGTATCTTCACAGCCATACTCAGGAGAGTGCCGGGGGGCGGCTGCCCTGCGGCTGCTGGGTGTGCTGCATTACAGTGTCCACCCCGCGCTGGACCAGCTTTGGAGCAAGAAGGTCCCTCTCCTGGTGGAACACGTAGAAGGTAGGAAGGGGCTTCTGCTTGGGAGGAGCTCTCTGCTCCTCCAAACCAGGCTGTGTGCACCCTGACACTCGGGGGTGTCTGGGAATAGGGTGGGGTGCTACCCACCAGCCTGCTGACCCTTGGTACATTGACGAAGTGCTGTTTGATATTTTAATGAGGACTTTAATCACCCTGGTGTTGCTAATTGCCCCTGTCTTTCAGGCAGTTGGCCCCGCTGTGTCGAGTCCAGGACACGCAGTGTTTGGGGAGCGGTCTGTCCCTGCTGCGGGACGTATGGTGAGGATGGGAAACCAGTGTAAACAATGTGCTTTCTCCTAGAGAACACGGAGAGTTCCCTGTCCCAGAAGGAGTGGGAGGAGAAGCTGCTGCTGGTAAGGGCCCTCGTGCCGGGGAGGCAACGGGGCAGTGGGAGGGCAAGCGGCGACCAGCTCCGGAGCCCCCCTGGGCGGGGCTCACCAAGGCTCTGTGCACAGCCCGGGCTGGGTCTGCAGAGGCCGGGATTTGCCTTTGCCTGCCCCGCCTGTGGCAGCAGAGGGGGTCCCTCGCCGTCACGCTGCCGGGTCTCGTCGCTTTGGAAGCGGAGACGCAGGTCGGCACGGAGGGTCCCTGTGGGGCACATTAGGAACGAGCTTTCAGGCTGGTGGGGTCGGGGACCAGCGGTCCCAGGAGTGTCTCCCCGCTTAATTGGGAGCCTTGAAATAGGGCATGGAGAAGCAATTAAAACTGAGCAGGGCTCATCCTGCTCCTCTGATGTCGGCAGTGTTACTTCGGTGCAATTTAGCTCGGAAGAGACCCATTTCTGAGGAAAAAGGCCCATTTCTGGCAGGGCAGGGGGTGCTGGCAGGACCCGCGCTGGGGCGGGCAGCCTCCCGCGGTGAGCTCGGGGCAGGCAAGGCTCCGGGGTAGGTCTGACCCAAGCCCCCCGCGTTTGATTTAATGCACTGCTCCACCCCTCCCGGCCGAGGCTCCTGGCTTCGCCAGGCGCAGCTTTGTTAGGACGCGGTGCCTGACGGCTTCTTCCTCCCCCAGTTCCTCCAGGAGACGCTGGCGGCCGTTTCTGACAACACGTGGATTTGCCATTTTGTGACGGAGATGTGCAGGCAGCTGAACAGCTACAACGGCTTCGTGCTGGAGAAGGTGAGCGTGGCAGCGGGGGGGACAACAGGCGGGCAGTGCCCGTCCTGCCGCTGCGTCTTTGCAGGGGCAGGTGCTTCCCGAGAGCGTCGTTCTGCTGGTGGCTTGGCACAGGGACAGGGCTGTTAGCGGGGAAGAAGAAATAGCAGGAGGGTAGCGAGGTGGCTCGAAAATAAAATCCTGGTTAGTCCACAGCCAAATTGTTGGTTCGAAAGGTCCCGGCTAGGCTGCGTTGCTTGGCCTGTGCTGGTCAGACCCAACTTGTTGCTGAAGGATTTGGTGTTTCTGCAGGGGGTGTGGGAGCACTCTATTAAAGAATTTCCCCAGACTGGGGGTATCTCTGGGTTTGCTTTATTAACACTCAGAGTTGGGCCAACACCGCAGTGAGTGGCCAATGCCCGAAGGCCTCGCACAGTTCATACACTATTTCTAAATCTATTACCTAAGTCCAAAGTCTTTGTAAGTTTTCACTCAACCTTTGATTCTCATCACTTATTAAAATTCACTACAACCCCTGTCGCAGCCAAATTCTCTTCTGGTCCCAATCCTCGCTTCAGTTTCAGGGTCATTTTTCGGGTCATCACCTTCTGCATCTTTCTTCCAGTAGTTTTCATCTCGCCCAATTCTGAGCAAACACTGAAGATGTTCTATGAAAGGCTTAGCTAGAGCGAGCGCTTTCCAGATACTGAATTCTCTTAATGTGGCAAAACCCCAGTGTTTGGTCAATTAACCATCCTTTGTTAAAACTGCCTCTGTAGGATCAGCTTGACGGGGTTTTAAACCAGCCTTGGGCTGGGACTATCCAAGCAGCAGGCTCAGAACACTTTTCAGGCCTGTTGAGCAGCGTTCTGGTTGCCTTGGGAATGTCACAGGATAGCGATGCCCTGAGCACGTTTCACTGGGCCTTAAAATCTTATTTCAAATATACCAGAGTTGTATTTAAAATTCTACAAGTGGGAGCTGAGCCTAGCGTGGCTGGTCTCTCGGGGCTGTTGAGGGATCACTGGAAAATCTGCCTTTGTGCTCACGCTGTGGCGGTGACTTTGTTTCTGGGCAGGAACAAGGGGTTTTGTTGTACCTGTTCCTGGCTCTGATGGATGCTGGCAGCTCTTCGATGTGAATTGTGCCCCGGAGCACCCTGGTGCTCACAGCCAGACCCTGGCGGACCCCTTGGCTCTGGGCCACGCACCCTCGGCGCTGCCGGGAGCGGTGGGTGTGGGCCGGAGCTCAGGCTGCCTGCGAGGGCTCGCCGGGTTTCGCGGGGCACTGATGTTCCTCTTGCTCTTCCAGAATTTCCTGTATAAATGCATCGGGACGACACTTGGGGCATGCGCCAGCAAAGACCTCGTGCAAAAGCAGCTCCAGGAACTCCTGGAAACAGCCAGATACCACGAGGAGGCAGAACGGGAGGTGAGGAGTTGTGCAAACATCCCGAGGGTCCTGCTGAGGGACAAGGACAGCAATCCAATGGTGCTGAGCTCCTTGCCCCGCTCCCACCGGGCCTGGCCTGGGGTTCCTAACTCCTGGAGAATGGCAGGTGGGGTGGGGGTGGCAGCATCTGGGTGAACGGGCCTGGAAGAGTGGTGAGAGCCCACCTGTGGCAGCCCAGCGGCGGAGGGCTGAGGCTGGGTGAGGTGCAGGTGTGCCGTGGGTGCAGTGTGGGCCACACCGGGACAGGATGCTGTTCCCCAGCCCTGAGCGTGCTGGCAGAGCTGCTTTCTCGGGGAATCATTGAATCCCAGACTGGTGTGGGTTGGGGAGGGACCTTAAAGCCCATCCAGTCCCACCCCCTGCCCCGGGCAGGGCCACCTTCCACTAGCCCAGGTTGCCCAAAGCCCCGTCCAACCTGGCCTTGAACCCTTCCAGGGAGGGGGCAGCCACAGCTTCTCTGGGCAACCTGTGCCAGGGTCTCACCACCCTCACAGGGAAGAATTTCGTCCTTCTATCTAATCTAAATCTCCCCTCTGTCAGTTTAGACCCGTTCCCCCTCGTCCTATCCCTCCCCCCTGATGACAAGTTCCCCCCCCCTTTCCTGTAGCCCCTTTCAGTCCTGGGAGGCCGCTCTAAGGTCTCCCCGGAGCCTTCTGTTCTCCAGCTGAACCCCCCAACTCTCTCAGCCTCTCCCCCCAGCAGAGCTGCTCCAGCCCTTGGACCATTTCCGTGTCCCTGCTCTGGCCCTGCTCCAGCAGCTCCGTGTCTGTTGTGAGCTGGAGCCCCCCGATCGGGGCAGAGGGGCCCAATCCCCTCCCTCTCCCTGCAGCCCAGGAGACACTTGGCTTTCTGGGCTGCCAGCGCCTGGTGCCGACTCACGTCCTGTTTGTCACCCCCCAGTATCCCCCAGTTCTCCGTGGGGCTGCTCTCCGTCCGTCTGTCTGTCTGCCCACCCCCCAGCCCACGCTGATACTGGGGCTTGCCCAGACCCAGGTGCAAGACCTCGCGCTTGGCCTTGTTCACCTTCATGACTGCACCCTCATATCCTTCAGTGCCTGGAGGGTCTCTGGAGGTTTTGGGCCGTTCAGAGCTGCTCAGGCTCCGTTGCTCCCCGTGAGCCTCTGCCTGCTGCCAGGAGGCTTTTGGCTCCTGCTCCAGCCTTGGCCTGGGGCTCGTGTAGCCCCACAGCTTTGGGGAGTTAAGGCAGAGCCCCAGGAGACAACCGGGAGTTTTCCTCTGGTTTGGCTGCCTGTCCTGGCTTGCCAGGGGGTCAGATGGGCCCAGCACCCCTCTTTGACAGCCACCTCTTAAATCAGTGTGGCTGAATCACGAAATGTTCCGTCTTCTGCAGTGTTAACTCCTGTCTTCGCTGTGAGCTCTTGCCCCCTCGGACCGTCCTGCGTTGCCCTGTCCCTGCGGCAGGGAGGGGACCTAACTCTTCCCACTCCTCGGGGCTGGTGCTACCCTGGGGGCTGCAGCGGGGTCTCCCTCCGCTCTCCAGAGTGTTTCCAGCTGCTGGGACGTTCCTCTGGGCTCCAGAAGCTCTTGGCTGGTGACACCTCTGTGTTCCCAGACCTGCTGCTGCTCCACCCTTCCTGGGCAACCTCCAGCTCGTGGGCTCAAGTCATTGACTCAGCGAAGGGTTTGGGGTGGGAGGGACCCTTCAAGGTCATCCAGTCCCACCCCCCACCACGGGCAGGGACATCTGCCACCAGCTCGGGTCGCTCAGAGCCCTGTTCCACCTGACCTTGAACGTTCCCAGGGACGGGGCATCGACCCCCTCGCTGGGTGACCTGGTCCAGTGCCTCACCACCCTCCAAGTAAAAAGTTTTATTCCGTAGATCTCATCTGAATCTTTAGTTTAAAACCATTATGCCTTGTCCTATCACTACAGGCCCCACCGAAATCATCTGCTTGTGAATGCTTTGCAGCATTTTCTTCCCAGTCAGCTCAGACCCTCATTTGCTACCCTGGAGCTGAGCTCGGGGTCGAGCTCTTCCTGCCTGTCCTGGCCAGGCTCATGCTCTGGCTTGGCGTGCTCCCCGCCTTCCCCTTAAACTCGGCCCAGCCGCGTTGCTCGGGCTCGCTCCCCTCGCCTGCAGCTGCCCTTGAGCGTGGCGCAAACACGAGCGAGCAGCGCCTGGCTTGGCTCCAGCTCATGCAGCTCCGTCAAGGGCAGCTCTTGAATAAACTGTTTATGGAGTCTCAGCCCGGCTCGTGAGACCTCCTGGAGGTAGAGCAGGAAGAGCAGGACCTGCTAAACCCGCCTCCAGCTGGAGCGCTTGCCTGGGCTCCCACAGAGCGGCTGACATCTGCCCACCTGAGAGCGTGTCGTGTCGGGCCTGTCCCCGGGGCTCCTCTCGGGCTGCGTCCCAGCCTGTCACCCCGACAGGGACAGCGTGATTGTGCCCTGAGTCCCCCGGCAGCAGGTCCCTGTCCTGGGAGAGGGGAGCGCTGGCAGGGCTGTGCCCAGCTGGGCTCAGCTCAGGTGCTGGGAATTAAACTGCTAAACAAGGCTCACTTGAAGCATCAGCTGGGGCTGGTGAATTAATAGCCTTCTGCTAATGTGGTTTCTCTGCTTCCTCCAGGGACTGGCTTCCTGCTTTGGGATATGTGCAATAAATCACCTGGAGGAAACCCTGGCCAAGCTGGAAGATTTTGTTCGGTCTGATGTCTTCAAGAAATCCGTGGGATTGTTCAGTATCTTCAAGGTAAGAGCCAACGGGCTCCCACGGCGCCACAGCGAAAGGCTCCCGCAGGCTGCTGCAGGTACGGCCCGTGCTGGCGCCTGGGAAAGCAGCAAAGCACCTTATTTCCTGCCTCGGTGCGTTTGGCCCGGGGCTGGGACACCCCCTGCTTCTGCTGAGAGCTGCGCTCGGCCTCACGCAGCCCCACGCTCCTACTGCCTCATGTCCCGGCGAGGCAGCTGCTCGCTGGGTGGGCTCAAGCAAGCTGGAACTTGACCCCCGTGTCCGTCGGGGGACCCTGGCCCCGTGGGGAGCGCGGTTTGGCCGTCACCCACATCAGTGCTTGATGGTGACCCCCGTGTGCGCGCCCCTTTGTGCCCCGAGCGCCAGCAGCGAAAACCTTTCCTCAAATTTTCTGAGCCAGGCAGCTGTTTTTAAGCCCCCCTCTCTAAGAGTGGCTGTTTGAGGGACAGGATTAGCGCTGCCTGGGCACGGACGAGACCCTGTGGCCCACGACTGAGGCGCCCAGAGCCCGGGAGCTGGGTGAGGAGCCCCCGTGCAGCCAGGGAGCCTTCGTCCCTGCTGCGGCACAAGGGCCACGAACCGGGATGGTGCTGGTGAAGCCTTTCAGCAGCGCTCGTTAATGGGCTGATTTCTAGCACGGGAGCTAACCAGCAGTTAACCTGGTTAACTCAGCCAAGCTGGGGCTCACTGCTTCCCCGCAGGGCTCTGGCCAGGGACACTCGGTGGCAAATGGGGGCTCGTGCCTGGGACGGGGCGTGCTGGGAGCGCAGCTCTGAAGGCCGCTGCCGCCACAAAGGGAGGGAAGCGAAGGTCCAAAACACTCTCGGGGGGGGCCCTGTCTTTTCGGGGGACTTCTAAGGGTCTTCTAGGCGGGCCACCTCCTCGTGAGGCCTGGGAAGAGCCTCCAGCCCCCGCCGTGAACTTTCTGATCTGCCATAACAGGACCGTAGTGACAACGAAGTGGAGAAAATCAAGAGCACCCTCATCCTGTGCTACGGCTACGTCGCTGTGTACGCACCCAAGGAGCTGGTGCTGTCCAGAATCGAAGCAGACATCCTGAAGAACATCTTCCAGTACTTTAACACCAAGGTGAGCTGTGGGGATGCCCCGTCGTCCCTGGGGAGGGCGAGCTGGAGCAGCCGGGCCGTTCCGGATGCTCCGCCTGAAGGGGCCTGCTGGGACCCGCGGGCAGCCCCTGGGAGAAGGTCGGTCACTGCAGAGTCCACTCCCTCGTGCATTGCTAATGTGTTTTGTTTTTTTCACTTGTTCAGGTTCTGGGAATAAAGGTAGAAACCAAGGTACAGTGTGAGGCATTAAATCTGAGCTATTCTCTGCTCTTTCCTGCTCTCTCTGTCTGCCTCTTGCTCAGGGTTCCCCTCGAGAGGAGCACTCCTCTGCCCATGGGGAGGGGGAGAGCTGCAGCAGCTCCCGCCCTGGGCTCCCCAACCTGGTCCCCTGTGCTGGAATTATTGCCTGAAAGCACCAAAACTCACAGCAAAAGGGAAGAGAAAAATGCCTTTGTGGCAGGGCAGGAGCCGTAGGTGAAAGCGTGGCTTGGGTGGGCATCACCGTGGTGAAATGCAGAGTGGCTGGAGCTCGCAGAGCTGTCCCCGGGAGGCCATGGGCCGCGGCAGGATGAGCCGTGCCTGCCCTGGGGGGCTCTGGCCAGTGCTCGGGGCTCTGGCACGGCTCTGGCACGGCGCAGCACTCGCCGAGAATGTGGCCAGGCAGCCCCGCTGGCTCCCCACACGCGTGCTGCGCTGGGGAAGCCTGGGGACTCCAGGGACCGAGCTGCAACCCACCGCTCGGCTAAAATCCACTAATTTTCCTGCTTCCCCTCGGAACAATCATTCAGCGGGCAGATATTAAAACCCAGATTACTGTCCTGGGGGCCATGAGGAGCTGTATTTTTATATTTCTCTTTTTTGAAAGGCTGAACGAGAAAAAAAGGCATTTGTCAAGTTGAACTGTCAGGCCAAGGACTCCTTCTCTGGGTTCCACTAATGCGTTTTCCTTCTGGGCTCCCGCTGGCACTAACAGCTTCTGCAGAGCATCTCCGGCCCCTGAGCTGGGGACCTTCTCCCCCAACCCCTCCCCGGGCTCCCTGCCCTCCTGAGGGGCTCTTGGCGGGGTGAGGGGAGCGTTTTTAATTGGGGTGCCTCCTCTCAACCCCGTGGCGACTGTCCTAGACCCCAAGGCTGCACAGGAGGAAGAGCCCCTGGTGACTTCTGGCATTGCCTTGAGCATCTGCGAGCTCGGGGCCTTGGCTCGGCGAAGAGGAGGGAGACCCCGGAGGACTTTCCTCCTCCCACATGCCGCCCCGCAGAGGCTCCTGGTGTCCAGCTGGGCTGGGACCCTGTGGGGGCCAGCTGGGACAGGGTGTCCTTCTGCTCCCCGGTCACCTCAGAGCCTGTAACGGGCTCCTGACTCCCAGGCCAGGCTGTTGAGCTCAGCCTGAGCACCAGTTCTCTTGGAGGGGCACCAGTGCTGGATGGGCTGAGTTATGGTTTGTGGTAAGCCTCGTCTTTGCTCCTCACCCTGGCTTTACTTTCAGGACCTGACCCTCAAGCTGTGCCTCATCCGGAGCATCTGCATGATCAGCCAAGCCATCTACAACGGCGTGAAGTGTGGGGACTTCATCTTCTCCCGCAAAGCTGAGCTTGTGGCCCAGATGGTGGTAAGAGTCATCTCCGGAGGGGCTGTGCCTCGGGGCTGGCCTGGAGGATGCGGCAGGGAGGTTCCCAACCCACGTTGCTGAGGGTTAAGCACAAGCAAAGCAGCTCCTGGGGGGCCTTGGGGGAAGGAGGTGTGTGAGTTTGCCCCGCTGAGCCCCGTCCCTGTGTGTCTGCCGGGCTCTGCTGGGGTGGGCTGCGGCCTCCCTGGGCCCGCAGAGCTGTGGTCTGGGCTCTGCCTGCCCCTCGGGCGCCGGGGAGCCGAGCGGTGGGAGGGCGACGCTGGGTGCTGCAGCTCCGGGGCTGCATTGCCCAAGGTGGGGGGTGGTTGTGCAGCATTTGTGGGGTGTCGGGTTAACACAGTGTGGCTCCTGAGGAGGCTGGGCTTCCTAAATCACCCTAAAGCTTGGCCTAGGGTGAGACAGGGCTGGATGTGACCTTGTTCTGCCTTCCAGGAGTTCATAAAAGCAGAACCGCTGGAGGCGATGCGGACACCGGTTCGCCAGCGGGCGATGATCACCTGCACTTACCTGGTGTATCCTTCCTCTGCGGCCGTCCCTGCGGGAACGCGGCTCACGGGGCCGCTGCGCTCTCAGAGCCTGGTCCCTGCTCCCCAACGTCCCCTGGGCAGAGCCGGGGCTCCCCGACGTCCCCTGGGCAGAGCTGGGGCGCGCTCACCGGCCGGGCATGTTCAGAGAGCTGGGCCAGGCCCAGCTTGTCTGGAAGAAAAGGATCTGGGGGTTCTAATTGACAAGCAGCTGAACAGGAGCCAGCAGTGTGCCCAGGTGGCCAAGAAAGCCAACGGCATCCTGGCTTGTGTTAGAAATAGTGTGACCAGCACAAGTAGGGAGGTGATAGTCCCCCTGCACTCCGCACTGGTGAGGCCACACCTGGAGTGTTGTGTCCAGTTTTGGGCACCTCAATACCAGAGAGATCTCGAGGTGCTGGAGCGAGTGCAGAGGAGGGCAACGAGCTGGGGAAGGGCCTGGAGAATAAATCCTGTGAGGAGCGATGGAAGGAGCTGGGACTGTTCAGTGTGAGGAGGAGAAGGCTGAGGGGAGACCTCATCACTCTACAGCTCCCTGAAAGGACATTGTAGAGAGGTTGGTGCTGGTCTCTTCTCCCAGGGAATTAGTGACAGAACAAGAGGGAACGGCTTTAAACTGCACCAGGGGAGGTTCAGACTGGGCATGAGGAAAAAATGTTTCCCAGCAAGAGTGGTCAGAGAGTGGAATAGGCTGCCCAGGGAGGGGGTGGAGTCCCCATCCCTGGGTGTGTTTAAGGGCCGTTTGGATGAGCTGTGGGGGGATGTGGGGTAGGGGAGAACTTTGTAGAGTCGGGCCGAGGGTTGGACTTGATGATCCCGAGGGTCTTTTCCAACCTGAAGGATTCTGGGATTCAGGCAGGGTGGAAGGGCCTGGCCTGGTCGGCGCGGCTGCCAGCGCGCGTTCCCCTGCGCGCTCAGGCTTGCTTCACGTCGGGCTCTGCAGTAAAGGCTCTTCGTGCAAACCAGAGCCAAGGGCACCGCGCTCTCCATTGCGCCAAGATGACTTCTGAGGGCCGGTTAAAAATACTCAGCACGTCGCAGATCCTGACACAGATACTAGGAACACTCCGCCTGCTTCTGTGCCGCTTAGGACAGAGTCGAGTCAGCGTATTAAAATCTTTGTTCCCAGCTTCACTGGCTGACAGGTGCTCCCGTGTTGATTCCTTAACCTGGGATCAGCATCCTGGAGCCCCACCTCAGTGACCCCGACAGGACGGAGCTGATGGATACCTGCCTCGCTGGCGTGCTCGCCCTCCCGCCGCTGGAGCCGGGCAAGGAGCGGGAGGAGAGCGGAAGCGATGCCTTACCCAAGGAGGTGCGGAACATGGCGCAGGCAGGCGGTTGCCCGCGCTGCTCAGTTGCCCGCCTGCCTCGAGCTGGCGCTGGCAGCACAAAGCCCGTGCGGGGGGCTAACGTTGGGCCGCCGGCGGGGTGAGACGGCTTTGTTCTGTGGCACAGGAGCTGCAGTCACGGCCGCACCGGGCCGCTGCTTTGGGGGCAGCGCCCAGGTGCCTTTTCGCAGTCCGGTGGCCGCAGCATCTCCCTGGCAGCAGATCAGCCGTGGGAAAGGCCTGTTTTCAATTCAGCTGGGCACCTCGGGGGAACTCTACACCGTTTCCTCTGTTCACTTATCTCTTGAAAAAACCTGGCCCTTCTGTGTTCTGATAGCAAGTGAGAAAATATGAGCTTATCAGCAAGTCCAAATGCTGCTAATAAGAGCGTGAACTCCCTCGAGGGGAAAAATCAAATGATCCTGGAAACCCTGCAGGGTAGAAGGGGCCTTTACATAACTAGCTTTTGAAAGGCTGCAGCTGCTTCTCAGTTGTGGTTGAGTGCTTAATGAATGAAAATAACATGCTGCTAATGAAGTTGTTGCAGCTGCTGGGTGGCTGCGGAGCAGCCCTGAGCTCCGCCGTATCGCCTGCCGCTGCTGCGGCTCCTCCGAGGTGAGCTGCAGAGCAGGAGCCCGGGGCTCCCACTGTCCCTGGCTAGTGTTTGCAAGCATCTGGCTTAAAAGTTTCAATTAATAATCTTTTTCTCCTTCCCTTCCATCCTATGAAGCTTTGTCATTTTTATTTTATCCCAGAGTAAGTCCTGGAAGGAAACTCTAAGCACCTTCAGAGGGCTCATTCAGACTGGGCTCACTGGAATTTAACCCCAAGTGGGAGAAGGACCAAATTCCCTTCTGGAAAGTCTGCGCTGAAGCGTCTGTGCTGGCGGGCTCGGCTCTGGCCAGCCTGTCATGGCCCAGCGCTTCCGGTGAAGGGGGATTTTGCAAACTGGGTTTCAGTCCCCGCTGTGTTTCCCTGCGAAGCTGGAGGCAGCTCCATCCTGGCACCCAATGCCTGGGAGGGTCCTACAAGCTGAGCATAGGTGCAGGGAGAGATGTCTCCCTCCCTGATGCCTGGGCTGGCTCTGGGACAAGGTGCAGCGCTTGTGTAGCCTCTCATCCATCTTTCCTCTTTAGATGCTGTATGGTGACACCATCAGTGCCCTTAAAGACCTGCTGAAGAGCCTCCTGCAAAGGAACTTGACCCCCCATGGGCTGCAGGACATGTTTGCGGTAGGCACAGCCTGGCTTTGGTGGGTTCTTCAGGGGGAAGCAGGGAAAGCGAGGTGCCTGCCTGCCGCCCCGAGGCCGCGAGGCAGCTTCTTCGGACCCATCTCACGATGGGTCCTCACTCCCCCATATGCCATGAGGCCCAGTGAGCCCCCAGCCCTGCTGCGGCAGAGCCTGGCTGCACAGCACGGCTGCTGTGGAGGAGCTCTCTGGCAGCCTCAGCAGGAGGCAGAGACCCAGCGTTTCCCGTGGATGAGCCGGGATGAGCTGGTGGGGTCAGGGACGTGATTCCCGCAGCCCGCGCCCACCCCACGGGTCGCTGGGCTGAGGGACGCTGTGGCTGCGTGCCGCGAAGCAGCCGAGCTGCTGCTCTCCACTCTGACTTTTTTCCCCTGTAGCATTTAGGCCCCTGGATCAAGTCGAACAAGGAACACGAGCGGCAGCGAGCGGTGGAGGTCAGCGCCGCTTTGCTGGACTTCTACCTGAGCAAGCTGAACGTCAGCGTGAGTAAACCCAGTGCTTGAGCGCCTTTCCTCCCGCCGCTGTCAGCCTCACCGGGGCTCGTCCGTGCGTCCGTCCCTCCCCGTGGGACGCAAGGGTGGGCTTCACGGTGGTAGAGAAACACTGGACCCACTACGAGCGTCCCCATGCTCTCCTTGCTAGCGTTGCCTGCGTTTGTCATCCCTACAGACCGTCATCCCCTTCTACAACCTCGGTGTCCTGATCGCGCTCTTCTCCCCGCGCTGCTCAGACTCCCTGGCCAGCGTTCGCCAGCACGCCGTCGACTGCGTCTACTGCCTGCTCTACATCCAGCTGTGCTATGAAGGTGGGCCTGCGGGCCGTGCAGGGTGGTTTCACCGCTCGGGGGGGTCGGTGCTGGCAGCGGGAGCCCCCTTCTCCACAGCCGGGCAGAGGGGTGCGCATCCCATCTCTCCCTGTACGTGATGCCGGAGGAGGAACCTGCTGAGGCGGTTTGCTGGGGAAGCAGGGCTGGTGGAGAACACGGCGCTGGGGGTCTCAGAGGCGTTGGGGTCTCAGAGGCGCTGGGGTTTTAGAGACGTTGGGGGTCTCGGAGGCATTGGGGTCTCAGACGTTGGGGCTTTAGAGACATTGGTCTCAGAGGCGTTGGGGGTCCCAGAGGCATTGGGGGTCCTGGAGGTGTTGGGGTTTTAGAGATGTTGGGGGTCCCGGAGGCGTTGGTATTTTAGAGGTGTTGAGGGTCTCAGAGGCATTGGGGGTCTCAGATGTTGGGGTCTTGGAGGCGTTGGGGGTCTCAGGCGTTGGGGGTCTCAGGCGTTGGGGGTCTCAGGCGTTGGGGGTCTCAGGCGTTGGGGGTCTCAGGCGTTGGGGGTCTCAGGCGTTGGGGGTCTCGGAGGCGTTGGGGGTCTCGGAGGCGTTGGGGGTCTCGGAGGCGTTGGGGGTCTCGGAGGCGTTGGGGGTCTCGGAGGCGTTGGGGGTCTCGGAGGCGTTGGGGGTCTCGGAGGCGTTGGGGGTCTCAGAGGGGTTGAGGTTTTAGAGACGTTGAGGTCTCAGAGATGTTAGGGTCTCAAGGGCTCTCCTCAAGGCCCGAGCAGGTTTCTGAGCTCGACCTGGCGTTCTCCCTCTCTCCAGGAGAGGTCACTCCTCCCCTTCAGTTGGCCCGAGCGCAGGCCCTGAGACGAGCCCAGCTCCTTCCTTCCGCAGGGAGAGGACAGAGTGTGGGTGCTGCTCCCCGGAGCCCCGCGGCTCCTCGCAGGACACTCCCGGCCCTTGGCACCACCCTCGGTTCCCCGGCTCCTCTCTGGAAGCTGGGCCAGCTCGGGAGTAAAACCCAGCTCCTTGGGGCATGCTGGGGTCCCTTTTGGGTGTAAAATCTGAGGAAATCCATTCACCGAATGCCTCCTCTCCCCCCAGGTTTCGCCCGGGATCACAGAGACGAGATGGTGGAGGGGCTGAAGGCTCTGAAGAAAGGTCTGGAGGAGCCTGACTTCACCGTTCTCTTCCACACCTGCAACAACATTGCCATGGTAAGGGGGAGGGCGAATCCCACACGAGCCTCGACACTTTGTCTCTTCTGATCAGTCCCCACGGGCTGGAGGCTGCTGGGGAGCCCCAGTCTTGCACCAGGAGACAAGTCACGGCCGTCCTCTCCTCTCCTCTCGTCTCGTCTCCTCTCCTACAGCTCGAGGGTCCTCCTGGGCGGGCCGGGGGATGCTCAGAGCCCCTCACCCCCCTTTGGGAAGCTGCTGGTCCCCAATTTAGGCATGTAGTGTCTGTGCAGGCACTCTGGGGATGCAGAGGACACCGGCAGGGACTTAGGCCTGGCTTAGTGTGTCCATTCAGAGCTCTGATGGGCAGCCTGAGCTTTTCAGCCATCACCACTCCCAGCGCTGGGGGCAAAAACTTACCTTGCTGTGGATAAAATAGTTTCTGTGTTGCCTAAAAGCAAAGGTGGAGGTGGTCTGGCTCAGCCCAACATGCTCCAGGGTGGAGATGGGGAAGGTTGTGCTCCTCGGTGGAAGCTGTTGGCTGAAGGGAGCCCTCGGGGCCCTGTCGCTGGCGGTGCTCTCCTGCGGAGTGTGGGGTGGTGGTTGGCGCTGGGGCTGCAGCTGCCGGGTTCCTGGCTGCCTCCCAGCACGGCAGCGGCGTTACAAATAAAATCACAGAACACCAGGGTGGAAGGGGCCTCAAGGATCATCTGACTCAACCCAAACATTGTCGCTCCAGCAGACATTCCCCCCACTGACCTCTCCACAGAGCAGCTCGTTCCACCATCAGGTCTGGAGAGCATGAGGAGACCTGGGGGAGCGTCTTCCCAGCAGCTGGGTGGTGGCCAGAGCGGAGCGAACGGCTCGGCTGTGTTACCCCAAGGTTCTCCGGCCATGCTGGCCAGCAGCATGGGGCAAGTGGCCTCTTGCCTCCTCCGGGGCTGCGGCCTGGCCCTTGCTCCCCTCCGTGACCACCGATCTGGGCTCCTGGCCAATGCTTGTTAAAGAATTTCCCCAGACTGGGGGTATCTCTGGGTTTGCTTTATTAACACTCAGAGTTGGGCCAACACCGCAGTGAGTGGCCAATGCCCGAAGGCCTCGCACAGTTCATACACTATTTCTAAATCTGTTACCTAAGTCCAAAGTCTTTGTAAGTTTTCACTCAACCTTTTAGTTCTTGATTCTCATCACTTATTAAAATTCACTACAACCCCTGTCGCAGCCAAATTCTCTTCTGGTCCCAATCCTCGCTTCAGTTTCAGGGTCATTTTTCGGGTCATCACCTTCTGCATCTTTCTTCCAGTAGTTTTCATCTCGCCCAATTCTGGGAAAACACTGAAGATGTTCTATGAAAGGCTTAGCTAGAGCGAGCGCTTTCCAGATACTGAATTCTCTTAATGTGGCAAAACCCCAGTGTTTGGTCAATTAACCATCCTTTGTTAAAACTGCCTCTGTAGGATCAGCTTGACGGGGTTTTAAACCAGCCTTGGGCTGGGACTATCCAAGCAGCAGGCTCAGAACACTTTTCAGGCCTGTTGAGCAGCGTTCTGGTTGCCTTGGGAATGTCACAGGATAGCGATGCCCTGAGCACGTTTCACTGGGCCTTAAAATCTTATTTCAAATATACCAGAGTTGTATTTAAAATTCTACATGCTCCCGCAGGGCACTGAGCCAATGCCATCGACAGGATCGCTCTCTCCAGAGTGACAAACCCTCGGTGCTTAACTCTTGCCCTCCCTGCAGGTGATCGGGAAGCGTGTCCCTCCGGACCAGCTGATGAGCCTTCTGCTCGCCATGTTCGAGGGGCTGGCGGACCCTGATAAAAACTGCTCCCGAGCGGCCACTGTCATGATCAACTCCCTCCTCAAGGAGCGTGGGGGGGTCCTGCAAGAGAAGGTGAGTGGCCGCTGCTCGGCCTTGCCACCGCCACCGTGGTCCGGACGTAGCCCTGGAGCGGCAGGTCCGGCCGGGTGGTTGTTATTTTCCCCCGGTATCTTCCCCCTTGGAGCTCCAGCAGTGCGTTTGGGGATGCTGGGCTTCTCTGCGATGGGCAGGGACACACCAGTATGAGACCAGTATGAGGCCAGTATGGGCCAGCGTGTGATGCCCAGCGCAGGGAGAGCTCCAGCCCTGAGGGGAGAAGGGAGGCGTTTCCCCCCTGTCTCTCGCAGCTGTTGCTCTTTGATTTCTGGCCAGAGGAACCACTCGCCCCGAAGCTTTTGGGGGGGCCGCCGCTCTCGTCCTCCCTCGTTCCCCGGGGGCGCGTGCGCTCGCGCTCTCCCGCTCCGTCCTCACGGGCGGGGAAGGTGGCTGCAGGGTAGGAGGCGGCCGCTGGCGAGGCCGGCTCCGCTCTGGCGCTCACTCGGGTTGAGGAGTTCAGAGCAGCTCACTTTACCAGAAGGGCTCAGGCTCCCCGGGAAACCTTCGCAAGCTCTGGGGGAGCGCGGGGTTCCTGGCTGGGAAGCCAGTCGGAATGCTTGCAGGGCTTAGAGGTGCTGGACACAGAAGGCTTTTCTGTCTAATCCACTACCTTTAGGGCTAAGCTCCCCCTTTCTCTCGCAGTAATTGGAAACACCAGGTCTCCAGCTACTCCTTGAGCTTTCTTTTGCGTTAGAGCTTCTGCTCAAGTCCTGCTCGCTACCTATTAGCCTCTATCCTTCGTGGGATTGCTCCAGCTTACATGACTCACCTTTTGGTCAGACCCAGTCCAGCCCAGATCCTGAAATCTGAACTGATGCTAAGCCTCCGAGTCCGTGGGGCAGGCCCGAGCGCAGCTGGGGACGGAGCTCTCGGCTGCTCTGCGCTTAATCTCGGCAATTTGCTGCCAGGCCTGCTCTGCACATGAACTTCCTATTTGTCTTAACGTGCGTTTTACAGCTCGTAGCGAGTGCCGAGGTGTCTCCCTGTGTTCAGCTTCAGTTCCTCTTAGGAACTCGCTTGCCAAGCTCCTCTGGCGGCACCCGAGTCCAGGCTGGGGCTTAGCGTGAGTTGGGGGGGTGGAGGGTGTCCTCTGTCCCCTGGGAATACCCTGCAGCCTCCTCCCTCCCCTGGGTGGCAGGAAGGGGAAGGATCCTCGACTTCCAGACAGATCTGTGGTTCTGCAGTCACCCAGCGAGCAGGGACTTGAGCAGAACCACCCTGCCCGCTCGCATGGGCTTCTCTGGTCCTGTTCCCTGCCAGGGGGACGGGACCCCCCTATCCCAGCGTTGGGCACCCCCAAGTGTGTCCTGGCCCTCGGCTGGATGCTGCCGCCTCCTCTTCCCTCAGGTGCCCGACATCATGAGCATCATCCACAGCAAGCTGGAGGAGGTGGACGAGGAGCACATCCGGAAGGCAGCCCAGCAGACCGTTTACATCCTGGCCTCCCAGCACAAGAGCGTGGTGGTGTCCAGCCTGTTGGGCAGCGCGTTGCCCTTTGACAGGTCCTGCGCCGCTCTGCCGCGGTGGCCCGCGGGCTCTTGCAGGGCCTGGCCTTCAGAGCGCGGCTTTGGCCTAAGCTGCAGATAATCTTCTGGCTCCTCACCCCCGTAATCAGACCCTGCTTGGAATTTCCTCCGCGTGCGCTCAAGGCTCAGTGCGGCCGCTCGCTGCCGGAGCTGCCTCTCGGGGGCTTTGTTGGGCTTAGGGGCGCTGGCAGCGGGAACTAGCAAAGCTGGCCCCAGGGAGCCTCCCTAAAGCTGATGGAGGAGTCAGAGCTGGCCCTGGGCTGAGCCTTGAGCAGATGTTGACCTCCTCCTCACCCATTGTCCTCCTCGCCGTTGTCGTCCTCCTCCTCCTCGCCCCGTTGTCGTCGTCGTCCTCCTCCTCCTCCTCGCCCCGTTGTCGTCGTCGTCCTCCTCCTCCTCCTCGCCCCGTTGTCGTCGTCGTCCTCCTCCTCCTCCTCCTCGCCCCGTTGTCGTCGTCCTCCTCCTCCTCCTCCTCGCCCCGTTGTCGTCGTCCTCCTCCTCCTCCTCCTCGCCCCGTTGTCGTCGTCCTCCTCCTCCTCCTCCTCGCCCCGTTGTCGTCGTCCTCCTCCTCCTCCTCCTCGCCCCGTTGTCGTCGTCCTCCTCCTCCTCCTCCTCGCCCCGTTGTCCTCGTCCTCCTCCCCCTCACCCCGTTGTCGTCGTCCTCCTCGTCCTCCTCCCCCTCACCCCGTTGTCGTCGTCCTCCTCCTCCTCCTCCCCCTCGCCCCGTTGTCGTCGTCCTCCTCCTCCTCCTCCCCCTCGCCCCATTGTCGTCGTCCTCCTCCTCCTCCTCCTCCTTGCCCTGCTCCAACAGCAGTGGGCAGGCTCGCAAACCACACAGGGCAAGGCGGGAGCTCTGGCTGCTGCCGTGGGGGATGCCGTGGGGTTTTGGGGGGGCTTTGGGTGTTGTCTGAGAGCAGCTTCTGGGGGGGGATCCCTCAAGACAGGAGGCGTCAGCTCCCGGCACAGCTCTGCCGCTAGCAGTGACCCGCTCCTCACCTGCCTTTCTGTGCCGGGGTTGGGGGGAGAGATGTGACCCAGGTGTTCCCCCGCGCAGGGAGGGGGCATCCCTCAAACAAGGGCGCGAGTTAACGCCAGCAGCCGGTGCCAAAGCAGTGCTCCCCTCCCCTCCTCTAGCCACACGTGTGCCATGTGGCGGTCACTGGCCACCGAGCCGGCCCTCACCTCGCAGATCTTGGAGCAGCTCCTGGAGAAGGTCAACAGGGACGTCCCGTACAAGGAGAGCAAATGCTTCCTGCTGGGCAGTGGGGCCGAACGCATCGCCACCCCTCTGCCCCTGGCCGTAAGTGTCCCCTTGCCAGCCCCGCCGAGGGTGCCCTTCCCCACCCCAACACCTGGAATGCTTTTTTCATTTCCTTGGCTCAGGGGGTTGTGCCAGGCGTGGACTCTGGAAATAACGCATCGCTGTGTAATGCCTATTAGAGCTAATCCACCGGCTCGTAAAAAGCCTCTCAGGTGTCCGTCCTCAAGGGAGACCACTTTGCATTTTATCCCTTCAGAAAAAATAAACCCAGCTTGGCAGCTTTCTAAGCAGTAAAGCAGCTGTGAAAATTTCCTCCTCCTCTGAAGGACCAAATGCAGATGGTACAGAATCAGCCGCTCTGAAAGCAAACCCCCGCTCCCCGCTCTGTTTTTAACACCCCTCTATATTGTGCTGCGTAATTACGGCTTTTTAAATTGGCCGGAATAGGGCTCTGCGAAGGGCTCTGCGTGCGCGTTGTCTTCCTGCCCGTAAAACCTGAGCCTTTGGATCTGTTCTCCCTCCCCAGGTACGGGCTTCAAACCTCCCCCAGCTGCAAACACCCAGCTTGCCCGAGGAGCAGTCGCTTTTAACAGCAGCCGTAGCTCCCTCGGAGCTGCGTGTGGGATGCTGTTAAAGAATTTCCCCAGACTGTGGGTATCTCTAGGCTTGTTTTATGAAGTGGGGTCACTCACTGAGGCGAAATTCTTTAACAGAAATGGGCAACCCAGGTGGGACTACACAAGCAGCAGACTAAGAACGCTTTTCAGGCCTGTTGAGCAGCGTTCCAGTTGCCTTACAAGATCGCTCAGTCCTGAACACGTTTCACTAGGCCTTAAAATCTATGTCAAATATACTAGAGGTTATATTTAAAATTCTTCTACAATACAGAGAGGTTACGCTGGGGGTAGGCGCCGCTGCTTTGTTAGACTCGGTGTCGCAGGAAGGAGCAAAAACCCTCTCGCTGCCTCGCTGGGTTATTTACTAACAGATAGCAGCGTGGCGTGGGAGATCCCCTCCTAATCCTCTTCTCCGCACGCTTGCTCTCTCTCTCCAGGCCACATGTGCTTTGTATGAGATCATGTCTGCTCCGGAGTCTGGGGCAGCAGTGCTGGGACTCTACCCGCCGTTGTTTGTGACTCTCCTGCTGCGCGTCAGCTGCACCGTGGGTGTTCAGCTACCGAAAAACCTGCAGAGCAGGGAGAGGAGGAGCAGCAGCCATGGCCTGGCCCCCCGGAGCCTCCATCCCTGCAGGTATGGCAGAGCCGGGGCGCTGGGCGGCCGGTGCGGAGGGAACGCGCCTACCTGCCATGTGGAACTCATTTTTTGTTTGTCCAAACACAAGAGCATGTGCTGCGTCTGGAACCGGGGGGCTGGGTAATAACACCCGAGCTGTAACGCCTTCGGTATGACGGCCTGACCTCTGGTGCGGTTTGGCCTCTGGGATTTGGGTTTGGCGGTTGGTTGGTTGTTTTTTTTTTTTTTAATTTTTTTTTTTTTAGTGTGTTTTCTTCTGCAGAACACAATCTCTAAATTGGGAAGCATTAAATCAGCCGCCTCTGCAGCCGCGGTGAAAGATGTGCTTTTCAGAGCTCGGGCAGCCACGGTGCCAGAGCCCTGCCGGATTGGGTTACAGCCGCAGCCCCCCCCAAAACACCCCGCTGGCTCTCGGAGCGGGGCTCGGCGGGGCCCCCCCGGGGCTGGCTGGGCACGGCGGAGGCGGACGAGCATTTCTTGGGGAGGGAGGATGGCCCCGCTTCCGCAAGGGATGAGGAGGGGAAGCTGGAAAGAGCAAACTTGTTGGCTTCGTCGCGTCGATGGCTGCGGCGTGTCGCCGATTGCTGCGCGGGGAGCACACAGAGCTGGGCCGCGCTGCCGTCTTCCCCCACATCTAGCTTCTCCTTTGGTGCTTTGAGCCCGTGGTGGCCCTCGCCGCTGAGGATGGGACCCAGGGGGCTGGGGGCGAGGACTCGGGTCCCAAACAACCGCTCTCCAGCTGCTCCTGTGGGCGCTTCTGGCCTGTTCTGCTCCTCCTCTGGCAGAGGGCTGAGAAATGAGTGGCGTTGCCTGTCACCAGCCTTTAACGAGCTCTCCCTTTACAGCCTCAGCGGCGCTGAGGATCTCAGTGAAGGCGAAACTCCCTTGGTGTGCAGAGAGCTGCTGCTGGATGGGCTTGGCCAAGGAGTTTAGACTTCACCTTGCCCTGGCCTCTGCCCGCAGCACCCCGACTTGAGCAAACCTCGTAAAGGTTTGGCCACCCCCAGCTGGGAGGAGCCGCTTTATGGTCAGAGGTGGGTACGTGGCCCTCACAGGGCAGCAGGAATATGCTGCTCCCCCTCGGGCTCAGCTCCCGTTGAGCTACCTCAGCTCTGGGCTGGGGTAGCTGCATGCCAGGGCCGTGCTCCTCCCTCGAGGCGCTGCCCTGCCCTGCATGTCGGGTCGCTGCATCTTCTAATCTTGGCAAATGCCTTCAGCACTAGTGTGGCCAACAGGGACAGGGAAGGGATCTGACCCCTGTGCTCGGCACTGGTGAGGCCGCCCCTCGATGAGTGGGTTCAGTTTTGGGCCCCTCACTCCAAAAAGGCCCTTGAATGACTCGAGCGTGTCCAGAGAAGGGCAACGGAGCTGGTGCAGGGTCTGGAGCACAGGTGTGATGGGGAGCGGCTGAGGGAACTGGGGGGGTTTAGTGTGGAGAAGAGGAGGCTGAGGGGAGACCTCCTGGCCCTCTGCAACTGCCTGAAAGGAGGGTGCAGAGAGGGGGGCTGAGTCTCTTGAGCCAAGGAACCAGCGGCAGGCCAAGAGGGAATGGCCTCAAGCTGCGCCAGGGCAGGGTCAGACTGGCTCTTAGGAAGTATTTCTTTGCAGAAGGGGTTGTTGGGCGTTGGAATGGGCTGCCCAGGGCAGGGGGGGAGTCCCCATCCCTGGAGGGGTTGAAGAGTCGGGTTGAGCCAGCGCTGAGGGATCTGGTGGAGTTGGGAACGGTCAGGGTGAGGTTCATGGTTGGACTGGAGGAGCTTCGAGGGCTTTTCCAACCTGGATGATTCTGGGATTCTGTGATTCTGTGAAATAGGTGCATCAAGGGGCGATGGGCTGGGCGGGCAGCGGGATGCGATCAGCAGCTTTTTAAAAGGTGTGTTCGGGTCCTGGCCTCTCCCTGGGGCTGGATTTTAAGAGAGTGTTGTTGGAGAAATTATTTCTCTGTGGTGAGAGTCCCTGAAACCCCAAAGGGCTGGTTGCAAGAGTCACTGCAGCCGCTAAATAATCATCTGCTCAAGCCAAGCAGCCTGGTTCAAACACCGAAGGGTGCTGGCATGAAGCAGCACCCGCCTTGTGTGTCTGTCATCGCAGCGCTCCCACCAGAGCCTGCCCGTGCTGAGCAGCACGAAGGGGCTGCTCTTCTCTCCTGCACCCCGGGGCTGCCTCCATCTGTAGGAGAGAGGACTAGGGCTTGTCTCGCCCTTCGCAGGTGCTGTGGCCATGAATGAGATGCAAACAAGCCACTCTGCCCGCCCGGGCACCTCGCAGAGCAGCTCCGGGGCTGGGCTGGGTGCCGGTGTGCGTCGGCCGGCCGCGCTGCCCACGCTGCAGTTAGTGCCTGAAACGGCACCGGCGCCCCTCGGCCTTCAGCCCAGCTTTTCTGCCATGGCCCAGCTGTGGCGTTGCGATCGCAGGTGCCCTCGCCCTGCAGAAACATTCTGGCAGATGAGTGATACCTGCATTTGCCTTAAAGCACTTTAAATTTATGGGGGTGTTGGGGTTAAACCCCCACCTGAGGCAGGAGGGGCTGCAGGCTTCCCGGGAGGGAGGGCAGGGACTGCCCTTCTCTGGAGCTGCTTCTCCAGCCACCCGCTTGCTCTCTGCACCAGCAAAACAGCTACAGGTTCCCCTGGAGCTTGGGTCAGCCCACGGGGAGGAAGCTGTGCCCTGATTCTCAGTTTTATCCTCTTGTGGGTTTTTTACAGGCTATTATTAGCCTTAGGAGAAAAAAACAAAAGCCTGGAGGAGCAGCGAGCTCAAAGGGCTCTGGCATCCCTTGACAGTTCATTTATCAAATCCCAGCGGTGAAGAAAGGCCGTTCCCTTCTCCCGAGCGGCTGGAACGGCGGCGTTGGGTGCAGCGGGCGATGCCCCCGTCTGCCGCCGCGCTGGGCCCCGTCCTCCCCTCGAAAGCTGCTGCGCGGGCGGAGGGTGCCTTCTGCGGCGGGGAGACGTAATGAGGGGAAACAGGTTGTTATGCTGGATGGCAGGGCTGCTATCTGATTAGCGTTTTATTTAGACCACATGTGAGAAGAAAATTAAACGAACCCGACGCGTTGGAGGTTGGTTGAGGCCGATCGGGGGTTGCCCCGCGGCCGTGCTGGCGCTCCCCGAGCTTGCGGCCCTTGCCCCGTCCCCTCGGGGTGTTTTGCGCAGCAGCGGCCGCGGTTTGGGAGATCTTCGTGCAGATCCCCCCTCCCGGGAGCGGCCGCTCGCGCTGCCTTTGTGGCTTTGGGCTCGTGCAGCCAGAACTGTCTGTTCTCGTCATCCTCTTCCCCCTTAACGACTCCTGGAAGAGCGGCACGGGCAGATCCCGGCCAGACCCCGCGCCGTAACGCGGGGAGCGCCGAAGGAAACTCGAAGCAACTGGTTGGAAGGAGGCGTAGGAGCCAGAACCGCCTGCTCTTCCTCCCCGAGTGACTCCGAACAGCGGCGGGGACGCAAACCGGAACGTGCTGAACCACGGCTGGGATCGCTGCTCCCTCCGTGGGGCTGGATGAGCCCCCCCCGCCGCTGGCCTGGGCTCCTGCCTGGCTGCTCCCATCGTGCTGATGATGCCGGGAGGGAACCGTTGGGGTGCAAAGAGCCCCCAAATCTTTGTTGTGTGAAAAGCCGACGTGCCAGTCAACACCCACGTCCCAGAGGCGGGATGGGGGAGCCCCCCCCGCCCTTCTCTCCTGCAGCCCCTCAGGAGCAGCTCTGCCCAAGGCTGGCTCCCTCCTGCTGCTGCTGATTGAGCTCAGTCTCAGGCTTTGCTGGGCGAAGCTTGGCAGGGTTGTACCAGAGGGGCTTTCCCGCTAGTCTGAGCCCATGGCTTGCATCGCTGGGGCTAGTCCGGATGCGGGCAAGCTGGCCACGCTTCACTTCACTCCCTTGGGCGCACAGCCGGTGGGTCACACGCAGCGTCTGCGTCCTCAAGAAAGGAAAAAAGCTCCTTTTTTTCGCCGCCGGCACACGCACGCGCCGGGTTGGGTTTCCTAGAGCCGCTTCTCTGGTCACCGCTTGATCTGGCAGGTGTCAGTGCGGAGCAGCCAGGCCCTGGCTGTGTGTCCCCGGTGCCGTCGGCCGCTTTTGGGGGCGCAGGGAGAGGGGCTGCGTCACCCCGGGGACTGACCTGAGGGGCGGGGAAGGGCGCGGGGCTCTGCTCTGAGCCCCGGTTCCGCTCCTGCTGCAGGGGCGCAGGCCGTGGCTGCGCCTCCATGAAGTCATCGTGGAGGGATGGATGGAGGGGGAGCCGTCTTTGTCCAAGGCGCAGAAAAACCGCAGGGATGTGAAATTCCAGCCTTGTCCCAGGAGCTGGTTACAATATCAAAGTAATTTCCTGTACGCGTTTTGAATTCTAAGTCTTCATGATATTTAAATGCCAAAGAGAGATGGTAAAGGTGAATATGATAGCTTGGCAGGAAAGGGAGCTTGGAAGACACGGGCTTTTGTTGGAAAGGAAGGAAGTGTCTATAGGACACTGTGGAAAAAGCAAACCTTGTGAATGAACGGCTTTAACCATCTGTCTTGCAGGAGCAGCCTCTGGTTGTGTGGGGGCTTAACCCCCTGCGCTCGCCTCGGGCTTTTTAGCTCTTCCTAAAGAGCAGGAGAGCCTGGAGGCGTGGGCCGGGAGCTGAAACCTCGGGGAGGTGCGAGTGGAGCAGGAATCCTGCAGCCGGTGTGCGGGGGCTTTGCTGGGAACGGTCCCTCCTGAGGAGCCACCCGTGAGCGCCGGGCTGGTGCCGGGACGTTCCGTCAGAGCTTGTCCCCAGCCAAGGGGCTGGTGGGATCCTCATCGGCTTTCACTGGCCTGTTGTCTGTGAATGTCTCCCAGGAGGCTTTTTTGTTGCTGTTTTCTTATGTTGCAGGAGAATAAATCCCCGTGCAGCTTCCTCAGACTAAATTACAGGTTCACCTGCACACAAGATTTGAGTGTTGAGGTTTAGGGAGTTTTTCTTGCTCTGCAGAAACGTTAGTGGTCCTCGCCATACTGCAGGAGGGGGGCGTCCGTTAAGCCAAGGCTGGAGTGTGCGATCCAGGTCAGGCTTTGGGGGTGCGAGGGCAAGAGCCCCAGGAATGGACTGAGAGGGCTGGAGATGCACCGGCTAATCAGGCCAGGATTAGGCCGATTTTGTTGAGGGGCAGGGAGACCAGTTCGGCCTCCTGGGGCTGGACGGAGCGAGAGCTGGTGAGCGCCCCGTGCTGTGGCAGCGTGCGGTGAGGATTTGTGCCCTCGGGAGAGCATGAGCTCGGGGCTGGGCGCGGGGCCCCACGGCCAGGTGTCTGCTGAGTGCCGGCGCCCATGCTGAGCTCGGCTGCGTCCAGTGGCCCGGACGGAGGCCGGTGCCTGGCCCCTGCGGAGCTGAGCTGCCCGCAGGCAAACAGGCAGCAGTACGTGATGCGGAGCCCGGACCTTCCCGCGAAACCCACCGCCCTCATGAAAAAAGGAGCCTGGGTGTTGCTCCCGGCGGCTGGAAGGGATATTCGAGGTGAGAGATTTGCTCTGTGGCAGGACCTCCCTAAACGGAGGCGCTTGCACATCACGGAGAGATTGCGGTGCGGCTCAGCGACGGGAAGCGCGGCAGCGCCTCGGGCTCTCTCCAGCTGAAAACTGGTTGAAAAACTCCAAAGTCCTGTGTGGCCGGACTCCAAAACAGTTAAAACCAGGGCTGTTACGTGTACCAGCAGATTGGCACGGACAGATGGTGGAAAATGCTTCTGCCTAAGGTTTTCTTTAATTAGTAATTAATTCCTTGTTGTCCTGTAGTCTTCGCGATGCATGAAGCGTGCTGGAAGCCTCCCCACCAGCCTGGACTTCTCACAAGAGCTGAGCGAGCGAGCTCGGCATGCAGCCGCCGTCCTGCCTCTGTTTGCTGTCGCTGACAGGAGCTCGATGGCTCCTCCGGGCGGGTTTTTCAGGGCAGACTCGAGGTTTGGGCACTGTCTGCCCCACGGGCCCAGAACCGGGTCACCCGACCGGCCCCGGAGTGCCCTGTGCACGAGAGCAGCAGGACCAGGCGGCTTCTGCTGGGGCTTGCGGGGACGGAGCAGGAACCTCTTGTTCTGAGCACTGGACGTGGCTGTGCCAAGTGGAGAAGCAAACCGGCGTTGTTCTACTTGTCCCCTTTCCGGCTCCTCGTGCTTTGGCCGTGGGCAGGTGCTCAGCTTTGGCCCTGACAGTGCTTCTGGAGGAGCCCCAGCCCTGCTGCTGATAAAACACTCAGACCAGCCTGGTACAAAACTGGCGAAAGCCTCGGGTCTGGCCTGGCTGGGTGTGATTTCCCTGCGTGTGGTGGGCCGGTGGTTATTTTCCATCATTAGTCTCAGCTTGGGGTGTGTCTCTAAGGCAAGCTGGGCTCTGGGGGGCTCCTGCAGCTGCTGGAGGACGTGGCTGCAGTGGAGCCCCAGGGGTGCCCCCACCCTGCAGCCTCCTGGGGCTCGGAGGGGGGTGACAGTCCCTTGGCACCACAGCGTGGCCCATCCCTACGAGAAGCCAGAATAGCAGGAACCCGGCTCATAAACTGGAAGACTTTTGTGTTGAGACACTCTTAATAGTTCTGTTTTCTTTGTGTGTGTGGTAACTACATTCCTCTTGCTTGTATTGAAGGCTAAGATTTATCCATTGCTAATATTTGTTTTGTTTTGACAGGATAATGTATGTTTCCCATATGTTGCTCTGCGCTTGCAGCAAAATAATCCCTACCTATAAAATATTAATGCAAAAAAAACCCTCCTTAAAGTAGTTCTGGACTTCTTTACTTTTCAGTCTATTGTCTTGGATCACTTTAACGGCGAACGTCACGGTGTAAATGGAAGTAGCAGTGAGTTATGGGCTCGTCTCACTCCAGCTAAAGCCCTCGCATAACTCATCCCGTCCTCAAGCACCCGAACGCCTCCCGCGTGGCCCAGCGAGAAGCTCCCTCGCCCTGGGGCCTGCCAGGCGGGCAGGGTGCAGGCAGGGCAGGCAGCCTGCCCTAACCTCACCGCCGTGCCTCTCTCCCCAGCCGCGCCGTGGAGACGCTGAAGGTCATGCTGGCCCGGGGGGGCAGCGAGGAGGTCGCCCGGGCCGTGGGCAACGCCGGTGGCTGGGACCTGATGGCGAGTCCAGAGAGGCACCACGACGGCGTCGCCGCGCTCGCCGGGTAAGGCACCGCTTCTCTGCAATCTCCTCTTGCTTCGGTGCAGGAACGGCACCGCGGCCCTTGGGAGGGGGGTGCGCCGTGTCCCCGGGGTGCTGCCGTGCCTCAAAGCCCAGCGGAGGGTCCCGCGGCGTCACCGAGGGGCTGGCGAGGGGCTCTGCCGTCCTTCCCGCGGCGGCTGCGTGACCTTGTGCCAACGGTGGCGAGTTTGGCGGGAGGTGGCGAGGCCGAGGGACGGCCCCAGCCCGCGGCCTGGTTCGGTGCAGCCTGGTTCAGCCGGGGACTTCGCTGTCCCTCCACCCAGCGCTGTTAATAGCTCTTGGACGGCTGCGGAGGAGAGGAGCGGTTTGGGATTTTCCAGTATTTGCAAAAATGCTTTATTGAACCTCCCAAACACTTGAGAGTGTCTCATCCCAAATAAAAACGTCCCTCCTGGCCAGGCTCTGCCGGAGCAGGCCCCTGCCAGGGTGCCCGGCTGCGCTTCGTCCCCAGGTGAGCGGGTGGCAGGAGGGGACGATGCCAGGCCACGGCCGCTGGCTTTTCTGTTTTCTTTTCTCCCAGCTGTCCACGTGCAGGTTCTGCACATCAGCTGGACGCGGAGACGTGAAAGACGGGCAGCACAGGCAGCTCCCTGCCCGCTCGGCTGCCCGTGGCCCCGCTGCCGCTCACGGTGCTCAAAGCACCCGGGGCCGTGGCTGCTGGTCCCTGGCATATTTTTCCAGTCTAAAGCAAAACAAGAGTCTCGCTTAATATTGCGTATGTTCAAGATAACAAACTGTTCTTCATTTAGAAAGATGAAATTCTCTATCACAAGTCCTTTCAAAAAGAGTAAAATTATCTTGTCAGAGGAATATTCGATATTTTGAAGCTTAAGCACTAAGCACCCCTCAGTAGAAATTAATGTGACCAGTTTCTCTGTAACACTTTTGATGTCATACACTGACCTTTTGGGGTCTCCATTAAGAGTAGCTGTTGTGGTTTTCAAACAGTGGCTACCATATTGTTATAATATATTTTAATTATAATCATATAATTATAATAAGGCCACTTGTCCTCGGGGCATGGGAGGAGGCAGCACCCGCCGAGGCGCGTTGCGGCAGCCCGTGGTGCAGGGATCCGTGCCAGCACCTCACCGCGCTCAGTTTGCCCGCAGACCCCAGGGCAGGGGGTGCTCGCCAGCTTCCTCAGAGCCCCCCCTCGGGGCAACCTGTAGCCCCCTGGTGCGAGCGGCCAGCACGGGTGACACGTGCCCCTTCTCTTGGCAGTGCCATGGCGCGACACGCCGGCCCCCGGCTCCCCCTGATCGTGAAGAACCTCATCCCGACACTGAGCAGCGTCTTCGACAGCCAGAGGATCACCACCACCGCCTTCCTCGCCGAGGTGAGCGGGGGGGCTGCGCGGTGCGGCTGGGCCACCGCTGCGGGCTGGCTCCTGGCCCTCTGTCCGTCCGTCCGTCCGTCCGTCCGCGCCCGGGATGAGGGTTAAGCTGCAGCGGGGCTCTGCCCGTCCTCCTCGGCTTCCCGACCCTCTGGTAGAGGGGATGGCAGAGAAGCGCTCGCAGGAGTCCAACTCTGAACACATCACCGCCGTGAGCCAGCAAACCGTAGCTCCGTCCTGACGTACCACCCCCAGGAATGAAGTGACTCAAGTCCTTTCCCCTCGCCGGCGGCGCAGCCAGCAGACTGTAACACTATCTGCCCGTACATACCACCTTAAAGCCCTGGGCCACTCGAGGAGCTTTTGTTACATAAAGGAGCACCTTATGCCAACAATGCAGAACTATATCCCCCCTTATAAACCACCTTTTAAATTCTCAGCTGCTTAAGCAGCCTGGGATTAAGGCACTGTTTTTATTTTCTGTTTGGCTGGGGGAGCTGCCGGCCCGGCTCTTGGAGCCTGTCCCAGAATCTGCTTTAGTTTTGGAGTGTGGTTGGCTCTCTGCATCCTTCAAGGGTTTAAAATAGCAGCTTTGCCTCACCGTGGAGCTGGAGGGGAAGGAAGCAAATGCCTGTGTCTCCCTCTCTCAAAACTGATGAGGTGAGAGCTCAGTCCCTTTTCTACCGGCCGTGCCAGTGACGGAGATGACAGAGGGGAAGCGAGGAGGGGAACGGAGCAGCAGCAGGATGGGCGGCACGGGGCTGCTGTGTGGCAGCTCCCCCGGCTCCGATAGGGTCCCCCTCGGCGTGGCTGTCACTGCCTCGTCCTGGCAGGCTGGGGGGGGCTCCATGACAGCCCCCTGGGACCCAAGGGGGTGCTCTCGGTGCCACCCAGGGGTGTCCAGCCCAAGCTCTGTGCTCGCACCATGGTGCCCACGCCTGGGCAGGGTCTCTCTCAGCCCCAGCCTTGGGGGTGCACACAGGGAGCCCCCTGCCATGGCTGGGGCCTGGAGCAGCCCCCCGACCCCCCACCTAGGGCCGGGGGAGGGGTAGGGGGATATTCTACCAGTCCTGGGGATGCTCCCAGGGGCTCCGAGGAGCGTTGGGGGGCTCTGGGTGTCCCCGCACAGCTCTGGAAGAGCAGCTGGTTTTGCCGCTGGCCAGTCCCCAGCCTGGGGGATTGCACTTTGACCCTCCACCCCTGTAAATATTCTGACTTCTCTATAGCCAGCCAGGTCAGGTGATCTCAGGGGCGAGGGTTTAGCTTTGGCTTAGGGTTCATGGGTTTCTGTTGGTGCTCGCCTGGCTTCCCCTTTCTTCCCAACCTGGGGAGGCCTCAGTTTTCTTGATTTACATGTTAGGAATTATTGCAGGTTCCCCAAATCCAAGTGCCTGCCCCGGCGTGCGGGGCCTGAGGGCTCCCCCAGTCCTGTCTGTGGGTGAGGCAAGTGTAGAGTGAGGGCCCGAGGGGAGCCGGGGGACAAACCACGTCTGCCGGGGCTCTTCTGCACCGTGAAGGAGTCAGAGCATCTGCAACTCGGCCGTCGCCTCCCTTGTGGTTCGCGGGGCCCTCTCTTGTCACTGCTGAGACTTTTTTCTGCTTCAGCTCCTCAACAGTAACGTGGTGAATGACCTGATGCTGCTGGAGACGGTGATGGATAACATGACAGGGAGGCAGAAGGACGCCTGCACCTTGGTGCGGATGCTGGCGCTGCGTGGGCTCGGCAACATCGCCTCCGGCTCACCCGAAAAGGTGAGAGCGAGCTCCGTATGCTGGGCCTGAGAGCCCAGGCTGGGAGAAAAGGGAGCAGGAAGCCCCTGGGAGACGCTGCTTGTCAGCAGCGGCAGGGGGGTTTAGGCAGGACAGTCGGGCACCCCCTCGCCCTGGCGACAGCAACTGCAAAACCGAGGTGGTGGCCATCCCGAGCATCGCACCGCCACAGGCAGATGCTGCGGGGCTGCTCTGGTGCAGACTGGCTGCTTTGGGAGACACCCGGGGAAAAGCCTGGCTTTGGAGGAAAGCCTGGCAACCTCGGTGGGAGGCTGGCTGGCCCAAACGAGCCGGGTCACCCGTGGGGCTTGCCCACGCAGGCAGCAGCATCACACCTGAGCCCATCGCTCTTTCCTGCTGCTCCGGTGGTTTTGCCACTGACAAATGGATCCTTCAAAGAAAAGTCGATCCCGTCCCAGCGCTGGGGTTCAGGCAGGTGGGTCGGTGCCCCCACGCTCCAAAGCGGTGGTTTAAACCCCCTGTTCTGCCCGGGGAGAGGAGTCGATGCCGCAAACCCCGCAGGCGTAGGAGCCGTGGGCCGCTGCCCTGACCCCGTGGCTCTCCTCACTGATCAGCGGGGGCTCAGTGGGCCCCCCCGCACCACTGCTCACCCTTGCCAAACCCCGGGGAGAGCTCATGGGCAGGCCAGCCCCAAGAAAATATGCTACCGTGATGCGCTGGTAAAACATAAGTCGCTCCTAAAAACACCATTTTGGTGGCGTAAACCCGGCCAGAGCCGCTGTCTGGCAGCATCTGAGGTCAGGGCTGCGCGCGCCAGCGCTGCCTTGGGGAAGCAAGAGCCCAGCAGTGAGTGCAGCCGAGTTTCCACCCTCCCGGGCCGCGCTGCTGGTGCTCCTGTCCGGGATCTGCTTGGGCAACCCGGCGTGACGGCTCTGGGCGGGCTCCTACCATCCTGGGGCCAGCAGTCCGTCTGTCCGTCCTCGCCCCCTCCCAGCTATGCTCCGTAGGCTGCACTGGACAGCACGGCGGAGTTTGCAAAGCCGAGTGCTCAGGATTAAATGCCGACAGACTTAACGTGGCTTAAGCAAACTTAATTTCCCCCTTTGCTGCGTAGACACTGGCTCTAATTACACAGTGAAATGCCGCGGTGATGGTTCCAGCGGGAGGGGAAGCGGTGGCAGCCGTGAGCAGTTACCGCCTTGCGATGACTGTGCCGAAGACGCTTTGCCCACAGCGGCTGTAATTTAAGTCGTCTTCCAGCTCCTCCTGGCTGGAGCCTGCTGTGGGGCACCCAAGGGCCTGGAGACCACGTTTCTCGCCACTTCCCTCGCAGGTGAGGAAGCATGGGGCCAAGCTCCTGGCGTCCATGGTCAATGGCATGGATGACAAAGACGACCCCCACAACCTGGTTGCGCTCGAGGCCATGTCCAGTCTCTCCAAGCTCCTGGATCACGTGGAGGAGAGAGACATCCAGTCCATGCTCCTCCACATTGCCATCAGGATCCGGCCCTTCTTCGACAGCGTAAGGCAGCGCCCGGGAAAGCCGAGCTCGTGTTTTTTGTCGCCTGCTCGGATGCCGCGGGGTCGGGGGAAGGAGGCCGGGGCGCCACGGCCCCAGCTGGGAGCGTGGAACGGGGCGGCGTAAGGACGCGGCCCCGCCGGGGAGTGTCGTCCGCTCGGGCTGCGGCTCCTCCCGGGTAGCAGGAGGCTCCAGGCACGGGGATGAGCCAGAGCGGGGTTACAGGGGTGCCTGAGGCAGGAGTGAGGGCTGGGGGAGAGGGGGGAAACCCTGGGGGTGCCTGTCCCAAGGGCTTTCACAGCCCTTAGCGGTCTCTGTCCCCCAAAAACCCCTCCAGCATCACCACGGCGAAGCTAGATGCTTTTCCCGCTCAGCCCGTCCCTGCTCCTGCCGCAGCCCCACCGGGAGCATCCCCCAGCCCCAGCCAGGCCCTCACTGTGCCCCACGCTCTGGCTTTGGGGGTGTCACTGTCAGCGTGAGCAGAACTGCAGCCAGGGGTTACCCAGCTCCCTCCCCCGCCGTGTGTGTGTGACTGCTCTGCCCCTTCCGAGAACCGGGGGGATGCAGCATGGAGCCCCCCCAGCACCTCCCGGGTGCTTCCTGTGACAGCTGGTGGGGGGCCCCGGGTCAGGGGGAGCAAAATGGGGGTGACGGTGGCTGAAATCTGGGATGGAGAGGCAGGGGGCTGGGCTTTTGTGGAGACGTTGGGTGGGAGGGAGAGAGTTTACACCCCCAACAGAGCCTGTCCTCAGCCCACGGGTGGTTTTGTTACTTCCTGGTGAAGAATTGTCTCAAATAGTTTTCAAAAACAAAGAAAGAAAGCTGAGGCCCTGCAGCCGAGGAGTGGGGCAGCCTGGGAAGGAGGTGCTGAGGGTTCAGGACAGACAGAAGTGTTAACAAGGGCCAGGCCAAGAGGGAATGGCCTCAAGCTGCGCCAGGGCAGGGTCAGACTGGCTCTTAGGAAGGATTTCTTTGCAGAAGGGGTTGTTGGGCGTTGGAATGGGCTGCCCAGGGCAGGGGGGGAGTCCCCATCCCTGGAGGGGTTGAAGAGTCGGGTTGAGCCAGCGCTGAGGGATCTGGTGGAGTTGGGAACGGTCAGGGTGAGGTTCATGGTTGGACTGGAGGAGCTTCAAGGGCTTTTCCAACCAAGATGATTCTGGGATTCTGTGGAAGCGTTTCTCTTGCTGCCTCCCAGCCTGAGAAGCAAGGGGGTGGGTGGGGGGAGCGGCCCTGCCAGCTGTGTCCCCTGGTCCCCACTGAGCCCTGCTCGTCCCCTCTGCCCGCAGGAGCAGCCTGACCTCCGCCAGTCGTCCATCGTGCTCTTCGGCAACCTGAGCAGGTTCAGCGAAGGCAACTGCGAAGTCTTCTTCGAGCAGATCCTGAACGGGCTGGTGACGCTGCTGCTGCACCTCCAGGACCCAAAGCCAGAGGTTGTCAGAGTGAGTCTCCCCGCTGCCCGCGCCGGGGGAGAGCTCTGGAGCACACGCTGCAGCCTCCCCTCTCTCTGCCCCAGGCCTGCAAGTTTGCCCTGCGCATGTGTGGCCCCAACATGGGCTGCGAGGGGCTCTGCGACATGTTCCTCAACCACCTGCGCGAGGAGAGGAGCCTGCACTACGGCGAGTTCATGAATAACGTCTGCAAACACCTGGTGAGCTCCCGCCCGGGCCCCTGGCACTGGCGCTGCCTGCGGGGCTCGTGTCGGGGTCCTGCCCCTGCGTGTCCCCCCCCCTCCCCAAGCCCAGGTTTGTCCTCAGCCTCCCCACAAGCTCTGGGCTGGTGTCCTTGGGCTGACGTCCTCCCGGGTGATGTCCCTGCGGCCAGGGCCCGTACTCCTCCTCCTGGTTTGTTGGGGATTGAGCGCAGAACGGCGTACGCAAATAAAAACATATCGTTCTGGTTTGCTTACGGGGGGGTGATGAGCGGGTTTGCCGGGTCTGCGGCAGGTTGGGTGAGAGCAGGGTGGGGGTTACTCACAGGAGGAGCACAAATACGAGCCCTAGGGCATCTTTTGGGGAGAAGTGAGGGCGGACTGGGATTTTGTCGCAGTTTGATACGATGCCTGGAGGGTTGTTTGAGCCTGTGATTGGTGGAGAAAGGTTGGGTGGGTGAGTGAAGAATGAAAAGGTCAATTTATTGTTGTTCCAGTGTTGATGACCTGTGAAAAAAGTGCAGCCAACCAGTAGAACACCCGTTCATTGTTGGTGGCCAAATAACCTCCCTCACCTACTTTACCACCCTCCTCATCCTATTCCCCATCACCAGCGCCTTAGAAAACAAAATACTCAACTACTAAAAATAATAGTTTACAAAAACCATCAATCTCATAAACCAAAGAATGAAGACCATCCCTCTTCTTAGCGTTCCACCAAAACACCTCAGAAAAAGGGGACTTAAACCTCTACCTCCAGCTCCCAACCCGGTGTTTTTGTACTGAACTATTCCCCGAGCTCCCCCCTGATCTGCCCGGTGGCTGTTTCCCTCCCAGATGCAGAGTTACCCCGAGATGCTGAACCGCCTGATCCTCACCAACCTCTTCTACTTCAAGAGCAACTGGGTGGACATCCGAGCCGCCGCGCCCATGTTCATCGGTGAGGCTGCTCCCGCGCCGCTCCTCAGGCTCGCGGGTGCCCTCTCGTCCTCTCGTCCTGCCATCGCTTTTGGTCCCGGCTGGTGCCTCCGCATCCACCAACCTGCACCTTGCCGTGCCCAGGCCTGGGGACAGACACATGTGTGATGTCCCCAGGTGGTGCCGGCACCCCAGGAACTCTTTTCTCCAGCCGTTTGCCACCGACGCGTGGCAACACCTGCCTGTGACCATCTGGGGTGGGAAACACGTGGCCAGGTCGTGCTGTGGGTCGGGTGCCCACCCTGCCTGGACGCTGGTTGCCCGTGGGCTGCACAGACAATGCCCTCGGTGGGGTCTATTGGGGGTGTAAACTCCCTGCCACCCAACGACTCCACAAAAGCCCAGCCCCCGCCTCTCCATCCCAGATTTCAGCCACCATCACCCCCTGCACAGACGTTGCTCGGAAGGTTCCGGGTGCCTGCCCCCAGCTCAGGGTGTTTCTGCCCTTCCTCCCTCCTGAGGAGGAGGGAAAGGCCCAGCCTTGCTTTTACCCCTTGAAGGTCACGTGTGGGGCAGGTTTTGCTGCTTTTGCTTTGCTCTCAGATGCGCCCAGCGATGCTCTGGGACAAGTTACCGGAGCTGCGGGCAGGGGAAGTGCCGCCAGGCGTCTCCTGAGGGTGCCCGTCCGGGTGTTGCGTGTACAACACCCACGATGGTCCTCGCCCCAGCGGTTGTTTCCATTGAGCCTCCGCACAACGCTGCGGGAAGGAGTGACCTGGTGCCCGGCAGCGTGTCGCCGTTACCCGTCTCCTGGGCTGTGGGGCGGGATCCAGACCGAGCCTTGACCCTGAAATTCTTCCTCAGGCTTCCTCGTGCTGCACGTGGACGAAGAGCACTGTCAGCAAGTGGACCTGGACCAGCTCATTTCGGGTGAGTAGGTGCTGCTGCCGCTGCTTCCGCCACTGGGGAGCGGGGACTCGCCTCTGCCCGACGCAGCCGGGGCTCAGCCCTGCGGGATGGGGCTCCCCGGGCTCCGGGATGGGGGTCCCTGCCTGAGGCTCCGGCTCGGTGCAGCCCCGGGGCTTCGGGCCATCGCAGGGGGACCAGGCTGCAGCGGGATCCAGCTCTGCCCCAGGCAGCACCTGGCTGCATCCCCGCGTGAGCTGGGGGGACACGGGGAACGTCCCCAAACCTCGGGCCAGCCCGCGGAGCCCGAGCTGCGGCCAGGACGAGCCCGGCACCTGCGGGCAGTGGATGGGGTGGGGGGGCCTGGGCTGGGAAGCCAAAGTGCTGCGAGGGGGGGCAGCTCACCCAGCAGCGGGGCTCTGCCGGTGGGTGCCAAGCGAACCCCAAAAACCCCGCGGCTGGGCACGAACCCCCCGGACTGCGCCGCGAGCTCCGGTGCTTGGCCCGGTGGCGGCTGTCGGGGCGGTTTGCAGTGGCTCAGCGTCAGCAGCGTTCGTTCGTAACGTGTTAACCGTTGAAAGGCAGAGTTAAGGCTCGTTATGAAGGGCTAATAAAAAGTCGACTTGAAGCTGGTGGCATTTTGGAGCAGAGTTAAGTAATTTTCCTGGATTTCAGGGATTTTTTCCCTGTCACTAGTGACCTCATAGTATATAGTAATGCATGGAAACTTTTGGATTGTTCCAAGGGAGCTTAAAAAACACTAAAAAAGGAAAAACTATCTTTCCGTTGGCTCCCTGAGCCCTTCCAGAAGAAAGAGGCCTGTCTGTTTGAAACAAGTGAAAGATAATCTGCCTGCGTGTGAGTAATCGCTGGAGCGAGCAGGCCTGGATTGGGTTGCGCGAGCTTCCCGTGTTGAGTGGCTCAGCCCCGCGGGGTCCGGGGGGGGGCTTCGGCGTTCCAGGACCCCCCCCCACTGGGGCACCCCCGCGGCGGGGCCCGGCGAGGCACGAGGATGCTGCGAGCGGGAAGCAAGCGGGCACATAAATCAGGGGAGCCTGGCTCGCCGCGGGAGTCGGGGGGATCGGGAGGGAGGCGAGGGCTCTCCTGCGCCGGGTAAACAAGCTACTGGAAAAATATTATTATACTTTTACTGCTAGGAAAAACTACCTGGATTGTTTTCTTACTACTGGGAGCCGTTCCAGGCATTAGGAAATCGTGCTGATAGGGGAGGCTTGGCCCGGCGAGCGTCTGCACGGCCCCACGGGCCCCCGGGGACCCAGCTCCCGGCTCTGCTCCCCCCTCCCTGGCCCCGGACCCCCGCGCTGGGGCCCTTCCCCTCCCCGGGGTGTTGCAGGAGGAGCCCCACCAGCTTCAGCCCCGCGCCCCAGGGGCGAGGGGGGGCTGGGGTGCCTCTTCCCCCCCTGGGGTGTGCAATGGGGCTGACAGAGGGATCCCTGGGATGGGAGCGGGATTTCTCCTTCCTCGGGGTGATGGAGCAAAGCCAGGACGCGGCGGGGGGGTCCCGGCGGGGGGGGGGGGGGGGGGCAGGGGTGGGTGGGTGGTCCTGCAGCTCCCAGCGTGGTTGTGTTCTGCTCCTTCCAGCTCTGAACCTGCTCCTGAAGGACCCCGTCCCCGCCGTCCGCGTGAAGGTGGCAGAGACGCTGGGTCGCCTCGTCAGGATCCTCTGAGCCCCGGGGGCCTCCCCCCCAGCCCCGGCTTCACCGCAGCAATAGTTGGGGGGCCCCCCCCACCCCCCCCGCTCTGGGCACTGCCACGTCTTCCTGCATCGAGCCCCCACGGGAGCCCCATCATCTTCCTCCGCTCTTGCCCAGGCCCAGCGCCTCCATCGCCCTCCTCCAGCACCGGCGTGGCCCGAGGACACGGTGGGCTCACGGCTGGACGGGGGGATCCTGGGTGACAGAGGGTCCTGGGGTGCCCTTGGTGGCAGTGTGTGGGGGGAAGGGGCTCCCCCCATGTCTCCTGCTGAGCCGGGAGCAGGATGGAGCCTGAGCTCCCCTTCCCCTCTCCCCACCTCCCGCTGCCTCCAGCCCCTCGTCCCACCCTGCTGCTCCCCGATGCTGAACCCGGGGCCCTCCCTGGGCCCCCCCCCGGGGCCCTACTCGATGAATGTGACCGTCCTCTCGACACAAATGTACAGAAACGTATTTTTAAATAAAGGTCTTTGCTCCTCCAGCGTTGGGGTGGGGTGAAGGGGGCGGGGCGGGGGAGCCGGGTGGTGGCCGGAGCCCCAGGGGGAGGGAGCGACATGGCGGCGGTGGGGGGAGCTGCTGCCCGTGCAGGGAACCCCCTTGGTGGAAGATGCTGGGTCTCCTCCCCGCCCTTGCCAAAAGCGAAGCCCAGCACCGGCCCCAGCTCTGGTCGGGGCATCCCCCCCCCGCCCTGTGCTGGTTGTGCCCCCGCTCCCTGTCACAGGTTTCTGTCCCTGCTCTGGTCACCTTTGGGCTCTTTTTCTGTTGCAGTTCCTGCTGCTCCTGGCCCTGCGCTGCTCCCTGGGCTCCTCTGCTGGGGTGTATGTGGTATGGGGGGGGCGGGTAGGGGGCTGGGCAGGTGCCTCTGCAGGTGCTTCCTCCCCAACCAGAAGCAGCCGAGGGAGGGGTGGGGTGACAGCAGTCTCATCGCATGACCCAGCACCATCCTCCTCCTCAGCACTCAGCAGCGACACCTGCATCCAGCAGCGCTTGAAGTGTCGGCGGTACTCCTGCCGTCAGTAGGGCTCAGAGTGAACAAGCCAAGGCAGAGAAGAGCTGCTGTCAGAGAGGCAGCTGGGGGGCTCAAGCTGCTCTGGCCCATGACCCCCACGCTGGGACAAGCCCAGGGGACGTGGGACCCTGCAGCGGGGGCCCCCCTCTGCCCCCTTCTCAGCTCCTGGTACCCCCCAGAGGGTCCTGGCCGGTTCCCCCCAGGCCCACGGCGGGAAGGGCTGGTTCCTGTGGCTGTGTTGGCCTGTGGCCAGCGCTGAGCTCAGGTGTGGGATGAGCTCACGGTGGATGTCGGGCCACCGAGGGCAGCATGTGGGGCTCCTCTGCCGGGACCACGAGGTTGGGGGGTGGCCAGGGCCCCGCTCAGGGGTGGGGGGAGGTGGGGTGACGCTGGGGTTAGAGGGCGGCTGGGGCTGGAATGTGTTTTGGGGCAGGGCTGGGGCTGGCTGCTCGCCGGCTCCTTGCGCCGGGTGCCCACAGTGTCAGGGGGTGTCGGGGCAGCCGGGGGCCCCTGTGCTGGTGATGCCCCCCCCCCAATGGTTGTTGTACGGGGTGGTGGGGTGTGTGTGTGTGTGTGTGTCTGTGTCTGTGTGTGAGTGGGCTGGAGCTGCTACGTGGGGGGGGCAAGTGGAGACCCTGGGGAGGGGGCCTGAGGTCAAGTTCAGCCCCTCTTCTGCCCTTCCAGCCCCCCCATCCTTCCCCCCACCCTGGGGGACTCTGGGGAAGGGCGGATGGTAACAGCAGCCACTGTGCTGGGAAGGGGGGGTGGTGGCGGGGGGGTTCCCTGGGGAGCCAGAACCTGACAGGTCCTGCCTGCTCAATGCAGGACAAAGCGACGCAGGGTTGTACCCAAAAAGAGTTTAATGAGAAAAGTTGGAGCAGGAGCGATGAGCCGGTGGTCCCGGTGCTGCCCCTCGCCTGCGGGGTGCTGGGGTGGGTTTGGGGGGTGCCGGGGTGAGCGGCAGCTACGTGTAGAGCCGGATGGTGCCGTCGGCGCCGGAGGAGAAGACCCAGGGTTGGGTGGGGTGGAAGAGCACGTCGAGGACGCCCAGGTCCAATGTCACCGCGTGGCCCTTCAGCACCTTCACGGGCACCAGCAGCGGGTTCTGCAGCAGGTCGCTGCGGGGGGAAAAAAATGGGTCAGCACAGGGTTGGGGTACCCCCAGTCACCCCGCCAAGTGCTGCCTCCCCCCCAAGGGCTCGCCAGAAGAGAGGGGACAGAATCCCAGAATCATCTGGGTTGGAAAAGCCCTTGAAGCTCCTCCAGTCCAACCATGAACCTCACCCTGACCATTCCCAACTCCACCAGATCCCTCAGCGCTGGGTCAGCCCGACTCTTCAACCCCTCCAGGGATGGGGACTCCCCCCCTGCCCTGGGCAGCCCATTCCAACGCCCAACAACCCCTTCTGCAAAGAAATCCTTCCTAAGAGCCAGTCTGACCCTGCCCTGGCGCAGCTTGAGGCCATTCCCTCTTGGCCTGCCGCTGGTTCCTTGGCTCAAGAGACTCATCCCCCCTCTCTGCACCCTCCTTTCAGGCAGTTGCAGAGGGCCAGGAGGTCTCCCCTCAGCCTCCTCTTCTCCACACTAAACCCCCCCAGTTCCCTCAGCCGCTCCCCATCACACCTGTGCTCCAGACCCTGCACCAGCTCCGTTGCCCTTCTCTGGACACGCTCGAGTCATTCAAGGGCCTTTTTGGAGTGAGGGGCCCAAAACTGAACCCACTCATCGAGGGGCGGCCTCACCAGTGCCCAGCACAGGGGTCAGATCCCTTCCCTGTCCCTGCTGGCCACGCTGATACAAGCCAGGTGCTGATACCAGCCAGGATGCCACTGGCCTTCTTGGCCACCTGGGCACACTGCTGGCTCATTATCAATCCCCCCCAGGTCCCTCTCTGACTGGCAGCTCTCCAGCCACTCCTCCCCAAGCCTGTAGCGCTGCTGGGGGTGGTTGTGGCCCAAGGGCAGCACCCGGCATTTGGCCTTAGTGAAACTCCCCCCGTTGGCCTCAGCCCATGGCTCCAGCCTGGCCAGGTCTCTCTGTGGAGCCTCCCCACCCTCGAGCAGACCAACACTCCCCCCCCCGACACCCCCCCCCCCCCCACGTACTTGTAGACCATCCCATGGCAAACGATGACCGTCCCGTCGTCTGAGGCAGAGGCGAAGAGCGGGTAGTGCCTGTGGAAGGCCACACTCCGCAGCGCTTTCTTGTGGTGCCTGCACAGATGGTGGCCGCCGTGTCAGGGCCAGGGCAACTGGGACAAACTGGGGCCCCACTGCGAGCAGCTCGAAGCAGCCCAGCACCCCTATACAGGCTCTGCCCCCGCCCCGCGCCCCCCCTGTAGCCACTGTCCCCCACCCCCTGGCGCACGGGGGCTGCCCAGGTGCTGGGCAGGGACGGCAGCTCCTGGCACGGCCCCATCCCGCTGTGGGGTCCCAGAAGAGGAAATGGCCCCCGCGGGGTTTGGGGGTGCGGGGGGGTAGCGGGGAGCGGGCAGAGCCCCGTGGCTCACCGCAGCAGCTGGTAGGGTCTGGTGGAGAGATCCAGGTCGAACCAGGCCAGTTTGCTGTCATAGCTGCCGCAGATGATGTTGTCGCCTGGGAGAGGGAACAGGGTGTTACTGGGGACACTGGGGTGTTATTGGGGACACCAGGGTGTTACTGGGGACACCAGGGCTTTACTGGGATCACCAGGGACACCAGGGCATTACCAGGGACACTGGGGTGTTACTGGGGACCCCAGTGCATTACTGGGGACCGCAGCGATCCCCAGGGTGTCCCGGCAGCACCCCCAGCCCCACCCGCAGCCCCCCCGGGGAGCGCAGGGGCCCCACGTACCTGCGGGGTGCACGGCCATGCTGGACACCCACTTGCAGTTGGTCATCAGCTTCTTGGTGAGCTCCTGCTTGAGGAGGTTGTAGACGCGGACGTAGCGCTGGGTGGCCACGAAGAAGTAGGGGCGCAGGGGGTGGAAGAGGACGCGCTGCACCAGCCCCCGGCTCTTGCGGAAGGGGCTCTGGCTCCAGCGTTTGCTGCTCTGGTGAATCAGCACCTGCCTGTTGCCGCTGTCGGCCACCACGCTGGCGAAGTAGTCGCCTTTGCCATGCCACGTCACCTGCTTCACGGCCTGCGGGGCAGCGCGGTGGCCACGGGTCAGAGCCCGCAAAAAGTCACAAAAAAACCCCCTAAAAGCCCCCCCCGGCGTGTCCCCGTCACCTTGCTGTGCTGGACGAGCAGCCGGACGCCTCTGGCGTGCTCCTCGGCGCTGGCCGGCACCCAGTGCACCGGCTGCACCCGCTCCTCCTCCGGCGCCACGTAGGACTCCAGCAGCTGGTCGGTGGCCCCGTAGAGCAGCTTGTCCCCGAGGCAGGGGTTGATCAGCAGCACTGACTGCTCCCTGCGGCGGGGGGCGAGAGCGGGGCTCAGGGTGTCGCCGAGGAGGGGAAACCACCCCCCGCTGCGAGCCCCGGGCCACCCCGGGATGGTCCCAGCACAGGGGGAGGGAGGTGTTGGGGCCTTCTGGGGGCCAGCGAAGAGGTGAGAGGGCATGGGGGAGCGTTGGCAGGGCCCAAGCGGCCCAGGGAGGATGGTGGGGACGGACTGGGTCCTCCACAGATGGAGGAATGACGGAGGAGGGCCACCATGAGAAGAGTGAGGGCCACCACAAGAATAGTGAGAGCCATTACAAGAAGATTGAGAGCTGCCATGAGAAGAATGAGGGCCACCACAAGAAGAGTAAAGGCCACCACGAGAAGAGTGAGGGCTACCATGAGAAGAGCGAGGGCCACCATGAGAATGAGGGCCACCATGAGAAGAATGAGGGCCACCATGAGAATGAGGGTCACCACAAGAAGAACGAGGGCCACCATGAGAATGAGGGTCACCATGAGAAGAATGAGGGCCACCATGAGAAGAGTGAGGGCCACCACAAGAATAGTGAGAGCCATTACAAGAAGATTGAGAGCTGCCATGAGAAGAATGAGGGCCACCACAAGAAGAGTAAAGGCCACTATGAGAAGAGTGAGGGCTACCATGAGAAGAGTGAGGGCCACCATGAGAATGAGGGCCACCATGAGAAGAATGAGGGCCACCATGAGAATAGTGAGGGTCACCACAAGAAGAATGAGGGCCACCATGAGAATGAGGGCCACCATGAGAAGAATGAGGGCCACCATGAGAATAATGAGGGCCACCACAAGAAGAGTGAGGACCACCATAAGAAGAGTGAAAGCCACCATGACGATGAGGGCCACCATGAGAAGAGTGAGGGCCACGACAAGAAAAGCGAGGGCCACCACGAGAAGAATGAGAGCTGCCATGAGAAGAGTGAGGGCCACCACGAGAAGAGTGAGGGCCACCACACAAAGTGGGAGGCAGGGTGACGGTGAGCAGAGGCGGCTTTGCAGACTGCAGCTTGGTTGCCCTTGCTGCTGGGGGTGCCACGTGTTTCCTGGCGCCCCTTGGAAGGCCGGATGGGCTTCGGGAGGGGGAAAAACTGCTGCAGCTGAGGCAGCTGCCGACTGGAGGAGGGCAAAGGCCACGTAGGGACACTCACACGCAGACGGCCACCAGGCAGATGGTGGGGTTGGGGTTCCAGGCGACGCTTTTCACCACGCCGCCCACAGGCAGGGTCTTCATGCAGCGAGCCGTGCACACCTCCCAGAACCGCACCGTGCCGTCGTCAGAGCCTGCGGGACAGCACAGGGTGGGCCAGGGCCAGGCACGGTCGTGTGCCCCCCTGCCCCTGGGACAGAATCCCAGAATCATGGAGGCTGGAAAAGCCCTTGAAGCTCCTCCAGTCCAACCATGAACCTCACCCTGACCGTTCCCAACTCCACCAGATCCCTCAGCGCTGGCTCAACCTGACTCTTCAACCCCTCCAGGGATGGGGACTCCCCCCCTGCCCTGGGCAGCCCATTCCAACGCCCAACAACCCCTTCTGCAAAGAAATCCTTCCTAAGAGCCAGTCTGACCCTGCCCTGGCACAGCTTGAGGCCATTCCCTCTTGGCCTGGCGCTTGTTCCTTGGCTCAAGAGACTCAGCCCCCCTCTCTGCACCCTCCTTTCAGGCAGTTGCAGAGGGCCAGGAGGTCTCCCCTCAGCCTCCTCTTCTCCACACTAAACCCCCCCAGTTCCCTCAGCCGCTCCCCATCACACCTGTGCTCCAGACCCTGCACCAGCTCCGTTGCCCTTCTCTGGACACGCTCGAGTCATTCAAGGGCCTTTTTGGAGTGAGGGGCCCAAAACTGAACCCACTCATCGAGGGGCGGCCTCACCAGTGCCCAGCACAGGGGTCAGATCCCTTCCCTGTCCCTGCTGGCCACGCTAGTGCTGATACCAGCCAGGATGCCATTGGCCTTCTTGGCCACCTGGGCACACTGCTGGCTCATTACCAATCCCCCCCAGGTCCCTCTCTGACTGGCAGCTCTCCAGCCACTCCTCCCCAAGCCTGTAGCGCTGCTGGGGGTTGTTGTGGCCCAAGGGCAGCACCCGGCATTTGGCCTTAGTGAAACTCCCCCAGTTGGCCTCAGCCCATCGCTCCAGCCTGCCCAGATCTCTCTGCAGAGCCCCCCTACCCTCGAGCAGACCAACACTCCCACCCAGCTGGGTGTCGTCTGTGCCGGGGGCTGCCACGACTCAGCTCAGCAATGCGGGACTTGTCCCGCAGCCGCAGGGAGCAGCGAGAGAACCCCAGCAGCCCCCAGCACCGGCACTTCCCTGGCAGCTCCTCCAAGCACCACGAAGGCGAGACGTGACCGGGGGCTGCTGCCGAGAGAACAGGCCCCCACCCCGTGTCTCTGCCCGCGGTCCCCCCCTCCGACGCGCGCGGCTCCCGGCGCAGCTGCCGTGCTGGCAGCATGCCTGCCTTGGCTCGGCGTGGCACGGCCCGGCGGCGAGGCGCAGGCGGGCAGCTCCCCGGGCAGGCTTTTCGGCGGGAGCAGGTAGCCGCCGGCATGCGCGGCGCGGCCCCGCAGGTCGGGTTTATTTTTAACGCCTGATCTCAGCCACTTTCCCAGCCCGGGGCCAGGAATTCCACGTTGTGCAACCGACCGGCACGGCGGCCACCGGGAGCTGGCAGCCTGGAAACTCCAGCGCTATAAAAAGCACATGTGCCTTTGTGGGCTGTTAAACTGCCATCTGCTCTCAATCTCCAGCCCCCGGGCAGCCACGCCGCTCACTCCTCCAGCCTCACTTTCTCCACTGCCGAGCGGGGAGGGATGAAGGCTCCTGGGTGGGGTCCCGAGAGCGGCTGGAAAAACCCACGGAGCCTTCTGGAGGCAACACGCCTTCCCGCAGCCCCGGGGACACGCGCTGCCGGCTCAGGCAGCCACAGGACTCCCAGGGATGTTCCCAGGCTTCCCCCACCCCGCCCCGAGCCGTGGCCGCGCAGCGGTGGAGGGGGCTGGCGGGTTCCCCGGCGCAGCCCCGGGTTTCACACGTGTGGGGTCACGTTGTGCGGGGGGGCGAATCCTTACCTGACACCAGCCACTGCCCGCTGGGAGAGATGCTGAGGCAACGCACCAGGCTGGTGTGCCCACGGTAGACCTGGGGAGGGAGACGGGAGGTGGGTGAGGGCCCCGCGCAGCTCTCTGGGGACCCCCCACCCCAGCCCCGGCACTGCTCCGTGTCCAGCAAGGAGGGCGAGGGGCCCTGGGGCCATTTCTGGCTGGAGGAAAGCAGAGATCTGTGTGTCGCCGACCCGCCCCGGCATGACCAGACCTGGGGCTTCTCCTCTTTTCCTGGGTCCCCTGCTCTGCCCACCTGCAACAGTCCCATCCCCATCCTGCCCACCTGCAACAGTGTCCATCCCCATCCTGCCCACCCACAATGGTGCTGGATCCCCATCCTGCCCACCCGCAGTGGTGCTGGAGCCACTTGTGCGGGCACACGTGGCTCCATGCAGCCACTTACCAGGGCCTGGCTGGTGGGGAAGGGCTGCAGGTCCCGCGGCTTCGGCAATTTGGGGATCAGATCCTCGGGGTCCACGTTGACCTGCGAGAGGCACAACCAGGCTGCACTTCAGCCCCCCCCCCACCGTGGGGCTGCACAGCGCCCCCCCAGCCCCAGCGCATGCTTGGGGGCTACGAGCCGGATGGGGACATGGCCCTGTCCCAGCTCAGGAGGGTCAGTGAGGGGCTCCAAGCCTTTAGGAGCAGGAGGGTGTGCCCCTGGCTAGCTGGGTGGCATCGGGGCAAGCAGAGGCCATGCTGAAACGGGGAGAGGGGGTAGGAGAAGGCCTGACCCGCATTTTGCGCTGGCGCGGGCAGAGGTAGAGGTCGAGGCAGCGCTCGAAACGCTCGTGGATGAAGCGGGTGTAGGCAGGCACTGCCCGCAGGCACCGGTACTGCTGGGGCACGAAGTTCAGCTTTCGCTCGGCCGCTTCCTGCTGCTCCCAGGCCAGTTGCTGTGGGACAGAATGGGGGGAGGCGGCTCAGCGGGGCTGGCAGCAGCCCTGGACGGGGAGGGGGGGCTGCTGGGCCCCCCCCACTGCTGGCAAAGCCCCCCTGAGCTCAGCAAGAACCAACCTCGAGCTGGTTCCTCACTGGCCACCTCTGTGAGTCCCCCCCCACCTGCCTCCAGCTGAGGCCTCCCAACCCCGTCAGGATTCTGCTGCCCTCACCCTGCCAGGGTTCTGCTGCCCTCACCCTGCCAGGATTCTGCTGCCCGTTTTTGCCCCCCCAGCCCCCCCCGTCTCTGGACGCAGCGTGCCCGGAGGAACCCCGCAGCAGGACACCCCGCTGCAGCTCAGCCTGGAGGCCGTACCCCCCTGTCACAGGGGCACCCCCCTCCCTGTGAGCTGCCCCCACTTCTCTTTTTTCTTCCAGGGGCCGAGGAACTTTTGCTTTCCTTTCCCTTCCGACATCCTGACTCCTCTTGACACGACACGGTCTCCAGGTGCTGCTCTGAGGCGCAGCATTTCCCCCGCTGCCCCCCCAGCTCAGCACAGCCCCTCCCCGTGCGCCCAGAGCTTTCTCCCTGTGGCTCGAGGCCACTCACGGCCCCCTCCTCACCTCCTCCTCGCTGAGCAGGTACTCGGGGGGGGGGTTGTAGGACTCCTCGTGCCCAGGCAGCTTCATCTTGGGGGCTGGGACGTGCATCTTGTGGCGGCCCAGGATGGAGTTGGGATCCTCGTGGGCCCAGAGGTCGTAGTACGTCGGTGTGTCGTCCTTGGGCTTCCGCGGCTTGATCCAGCCCATCTTGATGGCATGGACCAGCTTCGAGACCTGTGGGACAGCAGGAGATCAATGCCGGGAGTCCCCATGCTTGGGGAGGAGGAGGTGTGGGATGTGAGGGAAATGAAAGCCACTGAGCATGGAGCCCAGGGGGCTGCACAAGACTGGAGGACTTGGCACGGGTTTACATGTGGCAGGAGCTGAGGCACCGCCAGCCCTCTCACCTTCTCCTTCTCGATGAGGGAGGGGATGAAGCTCCGCTTATCCGCTGGGCGATTCGTCACCGGGTGGATCATGACCTCGTGGGTGAAGAAGTCAACGGCCGGCTGTGGGGACACAGACCCACGTGGCGGTGGCAGTGTCACGCTGCCCCTGCCCGTCCCGGGGCAAGGAGGTGCTCGGAGCGAACGCAGAGGGTGAGCCATGACCGTACCTCGTAGGGATTGAAGTGAATGTCCCCAAATTGCCCTTTCTGGAGCCGATGCACCAGCTCCACCTGCTCGTCCGTCAGCTTGATGTCTGCCCCTGTCATCTTGTCCTGGACCGTCCGCCTGCGGGGAACCGAGCGGGGCAGGGTTAGGGCTGAGCTGCAGCCCACAGGGGTACAGAATCCCAGCATCCCAGAATCCCAGAATCATCTGGGTTGGAAAAGCCCTTGAAGCTCCTCCAGTCCAACCATGAACCTCACACTGACCATTCCCAACTCCACCAGATCCCTCAGCACTGGCTCAACCCGACTCTTCAACCCCTCCAGGGATGGGGACTCCCCCCCTGCCCTGGGCAGCCCATTCCAACGCCCAACAACCCCTTCTGCAAAGAAATCCTTCCTAAGAGCCAGTCTGACCCTGCCCTGGCGCAGCTTGAGGCCATTCCCTCTTGGCCTGCTGCTGGTTCCTTGGCTCAAGAGACTCATCCCCCCTCTCTGTACCCTCCTGTGGCCTGTGGCCTCCCAAAGGCTCCCGAGTCACATCACAACACCTCGGGGTCCCCAGCCCCGTGTTCTGGGGTGTTTCAAGCCCCTGCGTGCGGACCCAATGTGGCCACCCCCGACGTGCTCACCAGTAGTCGGGGTTCTCCATCTTCTCCAGGAACATGTCCAGCTCGTCCTTGCTCCGGATGGGCTTGTAGATCTTCTTGCCGTCCAGGTTGTAGCCGATGTGCGGGAAGTCCTGGTACCACTCCATGGGGATGTTGCCCACCGTGTTGCGAATGTCCTGGAGGGGAACGGAGGGACGTGGGGTGAGGGGAGGGCACGGGACCCCGCTTCACGCAGAGGCACCCCTGGACGCCAGGGGGAGGAGCGCAGGAAAGCCGTGGGACATCCCCCCCCTGCTCAGCTACAGGGTGAACCCCGGCACCCGGGGCTGCAGTGGGGTGCAGCGGAACGGGGGAGGCTGGGAGGGCAATAACTGAACCCCAAAACTGCAGCGGGCTGGGGGGAGGCCGTGCTGACCCCCAACCCCCCGCACGGCCACAGGCGCTTCATCAAGGGACCTGCAGCCCCTTTGTCCGCGCTCGGGGCAGAGGGAAGCAGCACGGGCTCATTTACCGCAGCAGGAAGCATTGAAAATCCTTTTAATTGGCTTGACGAAGGGGAACGCGGGAGCGCGGGGGGCTGTGGGCTCTGGCAGCGCCGCGGCCCAGTGCGTTCCTGCCTCCGTCCCGCAGACACCACCGGCCTCACATTTTCCGATCGCCAGCCGCCAGGCCCGCTCCCCCCTGCACACGCACGCACACGCTGCCTGTGCCGGCAGCAGGCAGCTGCCCGCAGCGCTCCAAGAGCTTCACGGCGACCGGGCTTGGTGTGTGGCCATGAGTCCGTGGCTCCGCGGCAGCCCTCGGCATCACGGACACATTTCAGAAACGCTGCTGGGCACCTCCTGTCCCCGACACCGGTGGCAGCGTGGGGGACGGCTGCGGAGAGGAGCTCTGACGCTGCGTGGAGCCACGGAGGCGACGCCGGAGCTGCTCCGCTTCTCTTCCCGAGGGGGTCGGGGGCAGAAACCAGCCCCTGGGGGGGCTCCGGCTCCCTGGCAGGACCCTTTGCCCCAGCGCAGAGGTGCACCAAAGAGAAAGAGCCCCCGAAAAGCTCATCCAGCAGTGGGGCTGGTGCCTGTTGGGCCTGACGGCCTGCGGGCACGGACCGGGACGTTTCGCTCTGCACCCCCTCCCCAGGCAGGAGTTTGGCAAAGGGCAATTCAAACCCAGTAGCACAATTGCTCTCGCTCAACCCGCAGCCCGGTGGCAGCGCCGGCGGCCGTGGCGAGTCTCCAAAACACCCAGACGGTCCCGTGGGCACTTCCATGGGCAACACAGAGCTCTGGAGCCGTGGCCACCGGCAGCAAACCCCCGGCGAGCCTCAGGGACAGAGCCCCCGCAGCTCTGCAAGGGCAGGATGCGGCCTGATGGTGGCAAACACCGGGCTGGGGGCCCTGCCTGGGCCCCAGCGCCAGCCCCTGCTCCTCGCCCGCCCTGGCCGCATCCTGCTCCTCGGGGCTGGACCGTGGAGCGAGGGCCCTCCAGCCTCTCCCTCGCGTTGCAGAAAGCAGAGACCCCGTCCCCAATTACTGCCACGGAGGGATGAAGGTGTGAAGGCGACCTGTGCCCCGTACACCCCGCGGTCAGGGGTCACCCTGGCCCCGCGGCACCATCTGGTCCCCATAAACACTTGCCAACGACACCGCGGAAAGACGCCTGGAGCCCCGGGAAGGCAGCGCCGGGCCCATCCATCACTCCCCGAGCAGACGTCAGCACAGCCCCCGCCGGGAAAACCGGGCAGGAATTTCCCCCTCGGCATCAACGAGAGCCGGACCGGGGTCCTGGGATGCTGCTGCCGCTGCTGGGGCACGGCTGAGCCCCCGCGGGCTACCTGAACCACTCGGGACTGAGCCAGCAGAGAACCCTGGGTCGCTGCTCTCTGCGGATGCCCAGCCAAGCCTCATGCCAACGGACAGCCGGACGGACAGACGCTGGGAAGCCTCATCCCACTGCCGGCAGCAGGAAAGGGGAGCCCGGCGCAGGCTCCTCGCCCCGACCAACGCGCTCGCGCAGGGAAAGACTCGAGCGGGGCCGGCTCTCCGGCTGTGGCGCAGCGGAGCAGGGCTGGCTGCGGCCCTCACAGAGACACGGCGGGTGTAGAGACAAGCAAATATTTTATTTTGAAGGCCCCGGGGCTGCTGCACAGGGCGAGCTGCCTCGCCTGGAGCCTGGAAGCCCAGACTGGGTGTCTCTTCCCAAAGGGCGGCTCAGTTGCGCCAGGAGATGCGGCCCTGATGCAGGAATCCCAGGGCGAAGCCCTTGCCAGGAGCCCGGCAGCCCCAGAAGGTTTTTTTCCTCCAAACGTGAGCCCTGGGGTCCCGTGCTGCCACGTGGGAGCACCCCCCAGCTGCAGCCCCCCCCGGCCCCAGCCCACCCCCCCCGAAGCGGCTGGCAGGACGCCCCAGGCAGTCGCCCCATCCCTGGGGACACCCCAGTGACCACCGGGAGGGCCCTGACTGGGGTTCCCCAGCTCTGGTTGTTGGGAGCGGGAGAACTCCAAAGCACCAATGGTGCCGTTGGGGAGATCAGGACCAACAAAACCCAGGTTCACCCCCCCAGGTCCAATCCCCAGCTGTGGGATCCATGTCCCCCCCCAGTTGAAGGTTCCACATCCCCCTCAGCCCCATCCCAAGCTGTGGGATCCACATGTCCCCCCCCAGCTGTGGGATCCACATCCCCCCCAGCCCCATCCCCAGCTGTGGGATCCACATCCAACCCCCAGCCTGATCCCCCACCGCGGGATCCACATCCCGCCCCCAGCTGTGGGATCCACGTTCCCCCCCGCCCCAGCCCCCCAGTGCAAAGGAAGGAGCAAATTCCTCCCAGATGGAATTTCTTCACGGTGTCAAAGCAGCCCAGTAGCCACGGCGGGTCCCTCCCCTCCGCTCGCCTCCCACCCACCACCCACCACCCACCACCCGCTGCCTCCCGTGCCGTTAACACGTCGCCTCCGGCCAGCCGCGGCCTCCGAGCGAGCGCGGGGGGAGGCTGGAGCCCCGGCGCGGGGACTGCCGTCACTCAGCCTCACGTCTGGAAGTTGTTCTTGGATGGGCCCTGGGCATTCCTAGACGCACATTCCTGGCAGCCCCAGAGCCTCGTAGGAAAGATTCTTCTCTTGAAAATATCCGGTCCACGTGGAGGAGAAAGGGGATGGGGCAAGCTCAGCCCTCCCACCCCTCCAGCAAGGAAACTGTGGCGGCGTGTCCCGGTGCTGGGGGAGGTGCTGGGGGGGTGCTGGGGATCCCAGGAGCGCTGCAGGACAACATCTTATGTGCCCTCCCCCGAGGTGACCACAGTCCAGACCCCAGCAGCACTGGAGAGGGGGCTCAGCACCCCCAGCACCACGGGGTCCTCGAGGGGGCCCGGTGCGAGCACCCTCGGTGAGCAGGGAAGCTCCGCAGAGCCCAGGGTCACCCCAACACCCCACAGGGCTGTCGGCTGGGGAGGGCAGGTCCCCAAAACGGGGAGAGGCAGATTGGAAAGAGCCCCCGGAAGCCCAGCGCCTCGGTCCAGGGAGCAGGGGCAGGCAGGCACTGCAGGCAGGCGCTGCAGGCAGCGGAGCCGTGGCGTCATCGCAGGCAGCCGGGCCAAGCTTCCAGGTAATAAAGTCGTGGCAGGGGATGGATCGCAGCGGGGAATTTCAGACTCTGCGGCCTCCCTGGGAGAAGGCGCCTACCCTGGGCTCCGACCTGCCAGCGCTGGGAAAACGGTGCCCAAAGCGGGACATCACGGACGCTCTCTGGGAAGCCAGGAGAGCCCCGGAGCCAGGCGTCGGGACGCTGCCATCTCCGTGTCTCTGCTTAAGTTAAGGCCGGGGCTTTCGGAGGCAGAGCCAGGTCTAGTGCTCTGGCCTGACCCAGGGCTGAGCGTCGCCGGCACAGGGGACCGGGCCGGAGCCGGAGGAGCCCGGAGGTGCCTGTCACCAGGAAGGACAGCGCCGGGAAAGCGCCCGGGGATTGCGCTTGGATAGAAGGTGCTAGAGAAAAGCAAGATCATTAAGCGGAGCTAAACGAAAGCAGATGCCTACAGGAGCCTGGGTTTCCAAAGCACACACGGGGAGCGCCCAGCGCCGCGGAACGAGATGACAGTGGTTTGATTTCAGAAGCTGCTGATGAACGGCGGTAGCGCCCGCTGAAGGTGCAAAACACCGGCTCGGAGTGACAACGCTCCTGCCGGGGAGCGCGCCCCGGGGCGGGGGGACGCAGCGCACCCCGCCGAAGCCGAGGGGGAAACTTGACGGCAAACAGTGATTCCCCGTGGTGGCCGAGTTAGGACACTGCTTATCAACACACCACACAAAGCAAAAGCGCTCGCAGGCCGTGACGTGGCTGCACTGGCGGAGACGGGGGCTCTTGCCTGGCTGCGTGCAGGCTGGGCTGCAGCTGCCACTGTCGGGGATTGCCAGGGCCCCCCCCGAAAAGCCGCTGCTGGCAAGGGGAGCTGCAGCGCCCCCCAGGGCTGGGGGTTTGCGGTCGCTGTGCCAGGCCGGGAGATGGGCCTGGGGGAAGAACGGGCTTTCTCCGGGCACCAACGCTCTCCTCGTGCAACGGCGGAGTCCCAACTCACATTTTAGGGGGTTACGTGTGTACTCCCCCATCTCAACTCACATTTTAGGGGGTTACGTGAGTGCTCCCCAAGTCACAACTCCCATTTTAGGGGGTTACGTGTGTGCTCCCCGAGTCCCAACTCACATTTTAGGAGGTTACGTGTGTGCTCCTCATGTCACAACTCCTATTTTCGGGGGTTATGGGGCCAGAGCGAGGCAACACGGAGCCGAGGCAATTCCCTGCCAGCTCAGGCACAGCCAGCCTGGGAGATCCGCAGGTTCCCCGGGCCCATCCCGGGATGCGGTGGGGGATTCCCACCCTCCCAACCCCAGAGGAGGAGGCTGAAGGCCTTCATTGGGGCCACCCCCCCCCCACCTGCCCTCTGCCTCTGCAGCGAGGGACCCGCCAGCTCCGGAGCAGCCTCGCAGCCCCTGCGTGGCTCCGGGCCCACGATCTGCGCCACAGAATCTGGCTGGGGCTGAGCCAAAGCCTGGCAGAGCAGAGCCGGGGCCGGCTCCTTTAGGAAGGAGCTCCCCCATCGAAGCGGGGGACCCCTGCTTGGCTCCCCAAGCCCTCCGTCCCCAGAGCAGCGGGCCCGAGTTGCGCCGCACGATGAGCCGGCGCGGGACGGGGCGCGGGGGGTAGTTTGGGGCAGGTTGCAAAGTCTGATTTGGCAGCAGGTGCCGGTTTCTGCAGGTTCAGCAGAGCTGGTGTGGTCACGGGGACGGGTCACGGGGTTACAGGGACAGGTTACGGGGACAGGTTATGGGGACGAGTTACGGGGACAGGTTATGGGGACGGGTGATGGGGACAGTGATGGGGACAGGTTATGGGGTTACAGGGACAAGTTACAAGGACATGTTACAGGGACAGGTTCCAGGGACGGGTTACTGGGACAGGTTATGGGGACAGGTGACGGGGACAGGAGTGGGCTCCACACCTGCACCCACTATGTGACTGGTGCAGACAGAAAGGCCGTTCCTGATACCCACCGAGGAAATGGAAGGGAATTAAAGCCGCAGGCGTGCAGCGGGCCGGCGCTGAGCCGGCGGGCGGCTCCGCAAGGGTTAATTCCTCCCTCTCTGCCCCATTAGCAGCAGCAGCAGCAGCAGCAGGATGGAGTTGGTCGAGCTACGGGAAGGGGGGAGCGCTCGCAGGGGTTCTCTTTGGGACTAATCCTGAGCAGGAGCCCAGTTCCCCAGCCCAGGGGGGGGGATGCACACACACAGCCCCGTCCCCAGCACAGGCTGCCCCTGAACCCTGCAGGCGCGGGGCTGGGGGACCCTCCCTCCCACCCCACCATGTAGAGACCCCAGGACCCCCCTCGACCCCCCCCCAGCCCTGGCAGCACCGTGCCCACCCCCAGGCCCACGCCGGCGGTGGGCGAGGACGCTGCACAAGCACCCATGTGCCCACCACATGCTGCCCCGGTAGCCGCAGCCGAGGCCCGCAGTTGGCAGGTGAACCCCAGTGAGGGCTCCTGTCCTCGCCAGCACCCCCCCAGCCGCGGGCAGGACCCCCGGGCCGAGCCCTGAAGGGTTAAATCCCCCGCGGGGCTGGAGGGTGAGCTCAGGTAGGCTGAGCCTGAGCAGCTCCCACTTCCAGAGCCGAGCAGGGCTGCCAGAGCCGGAGGAGGGGCCTGGCTGACCACTGCTGCTGCTATAAAACTCCCCGCTCCTGCCACACTCCGAGTCTTAAGATGCACATGTGTGGGGAGAGGAAACAGGCAGCCCTGCCTGCGAGCAGCCCTTAACCCCTTCTGCGCGGCGAGAGCCGGCGGGGAGCTGGCGAGGGGGTCCCCCCGCCGCAGCACCTCCCAGCCGGAGGCAGGGCGACGCGAGTCGGGGCTCCCCGGACCCCAGTTGGGGAAGCAGCATGAGCGCCTGGAGCTGAGGCCGCCCGCAGCAGGAGGAGGTCGGCAGAGCACGGCGGTCCCCCCGCGGCTTCCCCGGTGTCCCCTTTGGCGCCCAACATGTCCTTTGCCATGCTGCGCTCGGCCCCCAGCCGGTACCTGTACCCCGAGATCAGCATGCTGTCCGAGGATGAGGAGAACGGCAGCGAGAGCTCCGGCTCGGATGAGAAACCTTATCACCTGGACGCCGACGGTTACGGCATCAAGGCCGGCAAGCGGAGGAGCGGCAAAAAACCCAACCGGATCAACAGGGAGCCCCGGCAGCGTCACACGGCCAACGCGCGGGAGCGTGACCGCACCAACAGCGTCAACACCGCCTTCACCGCCCTCCGCACGCTCATCCCCACCGAGCCGGCCGACAGAAAGCTCTCCAAGATCGAGACCTTGAGACTGGCCTCCAGCTACATCTCCCACCTGGGGAACGTGCTGCTGGTGGGGGAGGCGTGCGGGGACGGGCAGCCCTGCCACACCACCCCTGCCTTCTACCACCACGGCGGCAGCAGCCCCCCCGCGCGTGACACCGAGAACTCCCAGCCCAAACAGATCTGCACTTTCTGCCTCAGCAACCAGAGGAAGCTGGTAAGTGGCCGCTCACGCCGTCCCCCGCGGGGTTTTCGGCTGGAGGGGGCTGCGCCAGCCGCGGTGGGGACCCCCGGGGCCGTGCAAGGAGGGGGGTTCGCTGCTGTCGGGCTGGTGCGAGATGAGGGGAAAAGGGGATGGCTGGGAGAGCCGAAGAGGCCGTGGCGAGTGCGTCAGAACCCTCCGGCGAGACCAAAATCCGGGTGGGGAGAAGCCGGTGCCTCCCTTTAGCACGTCCCGGTTCGCTGGCCAGAGCCCCCAGCAGCTGCGTTCACTGCACGGGAGAAGGGGAAACCCTCCAAGGGCGAGGAAGAGATTTTAGGAGCTGGAAAGCAGAGGCACAGGGAAAGTGAGAGGCTGGGAAGAGTCTGTGTCTCCCCTGCGGCAGCGCGCAGGCAGCAAACGGAGAGGCGAGAGCGATCCGGGTGCAGGGCTGGCCGCAGCCGGGGCTCCCAGACCCCCGATGCCAGTGGCCAGGCCGGCTCCCGGGGCTGGTTTGTTGCCCGGGCGAGGGCTGTGCTGGCCCTGCACACCCAGCCGTGGGGTTGGTGGCCCGAGGAGCTGTACTGGGACAGGGATGGAGGGGTCGCTGAGGCCAATGCCATGGCACTGGCTGCCTGGAGAATCAGGGGGACTGGCCCATGAGCACTCGGCAAGCAGGATGGCTGTGCTGGCTTGCCAAGGGCACCAGTGGGAGCTGTAACGCCCTGGCCAGCCCAGTTCACCCAGTAGCCCCTGCTCCTGGCTCTCAACCCCATGTCTTTAGGGTGTTCTCCCTGTGGCGTCCTGGCAGGCAGCACCGTCTCCATGCCCGCCTGGCACTGGCACGGGCCACCACCTGCCGTGCAGGCCCACGGCTCTGGTGGGGTAGGACACAAGCCCGGCAGCCAGGCTGGGAAAATCCAGCTTCAGCAGCAGCTCTGCCACAGCACCGGGAGCTGTTTGCACGGCTGTCACCGGCACGGCTCTGCCCATCCCAGCAGACCTTCTCCAGCAGTGCCGGGAAAGCACACGGGGCTGCGGGGACACGGAGGAGGCAGCTGTTGAGAGCCTTAAGCCTGGCTCAAGGCAGTTGTGCCCTGCGGGGCTGGGTTTTAAAAACCTGTTGGTCTCCTGGATGGCGCAGATGGTCTCTGGCAGGGCAGAGGGAGAGGAGAGCGCAAGAGGCGAGGCGTCGGGATGGCAGTCGGAGCTGTGCGCGCACGCTCCGCCGTTTGAACCCGTTTAACCCCAGTGAGGAACGCCCTGAAGAGGGAGAAGTCTTTGTTAAGGATTCAAGGCTCATTAAGCATGAAGTGGTGGCGGTAAACCCCGTCCCAAGCAAACTCTGACAGCTCGAGTATTTCAGAGCAGGAAAGCCCCAAACCCCGTTAATCCCCCTCACCAGTCCCTTCCCAGTTCATGAGTGGAGGCAGAGCTGGGAGCAGCAGGCGGGAGGGAACGACGCCGGGAGTCTGTGTCTGCCGGGCTCTGCGCTGCCAAACCTCGGGTCACCGGACAGACGGACACGGGGGCTCCTTCCTCACACACCGGAGGCCGAGTGCTTCCACCAGCCCCGGCGTCACCGTCCGCAGCGGGCCAGGGGTGCAGAGGGAGGTGCTGGGAGAGCCCCCGTGCTCCAGCACAGCGCTCCCGCCAGCGCTGCCCCAGTTCAGACACACAACCTGCAGCTGGGGAAGCTCCTCCCGGGCTCAACTGGAAAACTCCCCCGCCCCCCCGCCCCCCCAAGTTACCAGCCTGTTCCGAAACCTCCTGGAACAGCTTCAGAGATCAAGTTCTCTGGCTCTTTTGCTGGCATCGCTGCTTTTGCATCAATTCTGATAAACCCCCATCACTGCTTTTCCATCAATTCCTATAAATCCCCATTGCCACTTTCCATCAATTCTGATAAATCCCCATGGCCGCTTTTCCATCAATTCTGATAAATCCCCATGGCCGCTTTTCCATCCGCTCCCAGCACGGGCTCCTGTGTGGGAGCAACCCCCAGGACAGGCGTGTCTGTGCCGAGGCATGTGGAAAGGACGAGCAGTGCAGGATCTCTGGGCCGACATGGGCCACGTCCCTTCCTGCAGCTCTTGGGGATAAACCTCCCCCAGGTCAGACCCTCGGCCGCTGTCAAAGGGGACAAGACACTTTGCTTTGGGTGAGAAATAAGCCAGGTCGGGCTCACGCTGGGAAGAGGGGACTGAACAGACGGTGCCTAAGCACTGCGCTCGCTCTGTGCGTGCGATTTTACGGCCAGATAACAACTCGATAGGGTTTATTGTGTGTTAACGGAATAAAATACACCATCTTTTATCAGGAAGGTATTTTGACAAATGGTGAGGAAATGAAAACAATCTCCTCTGGAGTTGCAAACCCAGAGCAGCTGGGAACTCACAGCCCGTCTGGGGTTGGGTGGAAGGGACCCTGCAGTGGCTCTGGAGAGCCACGTGGCCACCAGCCCAGGCAGAAGCCAGCTCCGGGCGAGACCACTCGCCCAGAGCCGGCCCAGCGCCAACGCGTGTGGCAGCTCTGCAGGGACCCCCTTCGCGCTCACCCGTCCCTTGGGGGAAGGTGGCAGAGCCACTTCTCCTCCCCCTACACACACCTTCGCTCCGCGCTGAGCTTCAGGAGAGCAGCTTGACCAGACCGGGATAAAAATCGTCGCGCTCAGGTCGTTGGCCCACCCGTCCCTGTCAGAAAGATTTTCCGCCACGTCTTTTTGCTCACACGTCACGCTGTCACTTCAACCGACGCGATCCCATGGTACGTGACTTTCTCCATCCCCAGCTCTCTAGGCTTTGCCAAAGGAAGGGTAACCCCGTGAGGGATCTCCTTTGCGGCAAGCCCCTGCGTTTGCCCCTCTCACCAGCCCTGCCTGTCCATTTTGTGCCAGCCCATTGTGAGCCCACCGGCTCCCCAAAATCTCCCCCTTCCCCGAAGGCCCCGGGGGCGCCGTGCCCACCCTGTCTCCATCCCACGCTGTGGAGGGCAGCAAACTTTCTGCCAACGTTTCCTCGCCCGGTGTTGGCCTTGGCCCGCTTTTGGTGGCTGAGCAGCAGCCTGGCGGGCAGAGGGGTTTGCCCAGATTCGTGCTGCGTGACTCGCACCCGGGCGTCCCAACACCGCCTCGTCCCAGGGACTTTCCTGTATCGGTCTGAAACCACCACCAGCTCCCTGGAAAAATCCTTCTGTAAAATGACTCATGTAGAGGCATCTGCTGCCCGCCGGAGGAAGGCCGAGCTCTGCTAACAGCCGGCGGCTGCTCAGGCTCCTGCCACTTCCCCCAGATTGAACCAAAAGGTTAAAAACCTGCGTGGGGACCAGGCCTCGGGCAGAGGGACACTGGGAGGAGCATCCCGGTCCCTGGCATCGCTGGGCAGCCGGCTTGTGCCACGGCCCTCAGCGAGCACTGGGAGAGGGGACCCACGGCGCCCCGGATACCCCATCCCTGCCAGCCCACGGAGGGGTTTGTGCTTCTCCAGGTTTTCCTTTGTGGCTGTTGCCTGTGTCATCATCCCCGCCAAGACACACGGAAAACCAGCGACCGTATGGGCTGGGAGAGCTGCTGGGAAGAGCCACAGCACAGGGCAGCTTGCAGACGGCCTGCGCTTGTCTGAACACCCAGAAAGTCCAAAACCAAACAAGGCTGAAACCGCTCCGGGGCTGGGGCCCCTCGCGGTGTCCTCTGCACGTCCACAGCCCTCGGCCTCGCCCAGAGCTGTGACAGACCGAGGGGGCAGAGGCGTGTGGGTCACCCCGAGCAGTTGGTGCTGCCATAACACACTGGTTCAAGTGACAAGGGACGAGTATCCGGCATCGGCTGCTCCATCTTCCGGAGTGGGAGCACGTGTTTGCGTGGAAAGCGAAGCGGGGAGGGGGCACCAACACCTCCCAGGAGCTCAAAGGTGTCGCAAGGGTGACCACAGCTCAAAGCCCCGAGCAGACCGAACCCAAGCAGAGCATCCGACCTAAGCCAGCAGCACAGAGCTGTGCCCCGTGTCAGGGCTCTTCTGGGAACCCAGACCTCCCGACCCCCTCGCCGGGGGCCCAGAGCACGAGCTCACTGCCTGGCTCTCCCGCTGTCCCCTCGGGGGGCAGCTGGGACCCCCGCAGAGGGCAGATCGGGGTCACGGCACAGACGCGGCGTTAATCCCCCCCGCCTGGGCAACACGTGAGAGAGGAGCAGCTGAGCCTGGGGCATGGCAAGGCCATAAAACCACCCCCTGCGGCCCCCAGGCCCCCCTCGCTGAGCAAAGGGAGGGTATGGGGGGGGATGTCCGCTGTGCCCCATCCCGTGTGGAGCTGGAGGGGTGCAGGCAGGGGATTGGTGACCCCCAGCTTTGTGCGAGGGGCCAGAGCAGCTGCAGGTCCCGCTGACACCCCCTGAGGGAAGACGCGGGTGCTTTGCTCCTCGAGGGGAAGGGGCATGTGGGGCAGCGGGGCCACAGTGCTCCCTGGCAGAGAGGGGCGAGGAGGGTGATGGGCGTGTGGCCCCCCAGCTCCTGCGTGATGCCCGCCCCGGCCGCTGGCAACATGGGGCAGGAGTGCGGCACCGACCTTTCCAGAGCATCTCCCCGAAGCAGTAGGGCTGGGGCAGAGAGAGGGTGTGGGAGGGTGTGGGTCTGGGGGGGGGTTACCTTGGCCCACAGGGACCCCTCACCAAGCCGGAGGGGACGAGGCTCCTGGGATGGCAGCGCTGGCATGGCCAGATCTGGCTGAGCCGCCCCCGAGAGCCCCCCGCCACCAGTTTTTGGGGCTCCATCACTCGGGAGGGAGAATATTTTTGAGGGCAGCCTCGACTGAGCGGGTTGGGATTTGGCGCGAAGCGAGGAACTTGTAAGACGATGGGTTTGGGCAGAACCAACTCCGCGACAGCAGCCGGCAGCGTCCTGCGCCGGGGGGGTCTGCGGAGGCAGCTGGAGGGGGCGCACGGCACCCGCAGCCTCCCCACGCCCCGAGCAGCTGCTCCGGGCGCCAGCATTGGGTGAGGCTCCGTGGGCCCAGGGAGCCAGGGAGCTTGGTGTCCTCCCCACCAGCACTCTCCCCGTCCCTCCTGCTGTCACCCAGGGCAGGATCACCCTGTCACTGCGCCCGCCGGACGGCCGGGGCCTGGCAGCAGCCAGCGGGGACCGGAGTCTGGGCCTGTCCTCAGGTTTTGTGCAAAGAGACCTGTAATTTAGGCCTGGGGTGGTGGCGGGGAGCGCTGGGCTGGAGGGATAGTGCCAGGGAGCTGCCCAGAGCCACGGGCAGAGCCCAGGAGCTCAGCACCTCGCCCCAGCGCCATCCCCCCACTCCCCCCCACGGTATCTACGAGATGGGACGGCTCCGCAGCCCTGTAATTTACTGTTCCTGCTGCACTTAATGGCAGCGGAAAGGCAAGGTGATAGGGGAAAAAATATGAGGCGGGATTTTCCGAATCCCCATTTCCTCTCCAGACAGCACAAGAACTCCTGGGGCCTGAACATCTGGGAAATTTAATTTTACCATTTCTGAGCTGAACTCCCCTTCCCCTCCCCTCCCCACCCCCGGTAACAAAGGAAGAGTCAGAGCAGGGGCTGCACGTGCAGCCGTGGGGGAGGCTGCACCACAGCGAGCCCTGCGGACCAGCCTGGGGACGTGGCCACGGCCCGGCCACGCTGGCAAGCCACGGGCCAGCGGAGGAGAGAGGTGGAAACCTCATCTGGTCCCTGGGTGGGGAGACCAGCACCCCACCTGGGCAAACCCCACCTGGGCAAGCCCCGGGCGGCCACGAGTCCCATCCATGTGGAAACCAGAAGCACCAGCTCAGCCTCCAGACACCTGGCTGGGGCAGTGGTGGTGCTGGTGGCGCTACTGGTGGTGCTGGTGGTGCTACTGGTGGTATTAGTGCTGGTGGTGGCAGCGATGGTGCTGGAGGTGCTGGTGGTGGTGCTGGTGGCAGTGGCGGTACTGGTGGTGCTGGTGCTGGTGGTGGTAGCAGTAATGGTGGTGGTACTGGTAGTACTGGTGGTGTTGGTGTTGGTGGCAGTGGTGGTACTGGTGGTGTTGGTGGCAGTGGTGGTACTGGTGGTGATGATGCTGGTGGCAGTGGTGGTACTGATGCTGGTGGTGGTGGCAGTAACGGTGGCAGTGGTGGTACTGGTGGTGCTGGTGGTGCCAGTGGTGCTGCGAGTGGTGGCAGTGGTGGTACTGGTGGTGCTGGTGGTGGGGACTTTCCTGGCACCCAGGGAGTGAAGCCCGACTTGTAGACCGGCTCTCACCGAGGGGCTGGCCGGGAGGACTCTGTGGCAGCACAGGGAGTTTGCCCACAAGCCGCGGTTGGCAACCAGCTGGACGGGGACGGGTCGGTGTTCCCAAGGCCCTGTCAGAAGGTCCTGACCGCAGGGGCGAGGGCTGCACCGAGGGGTCGCAAAGCCCCGTGCCGGGCACTGCCCTGTGCCGCTCGCTCAGGGCTCGCTCAGGGCTCGCTCAGGGACACTCCCTCTGTGCAGGGGCTGGGTGGGTGCCCGCGGCAGGGGCATGGCACAGCGGGAGTGCTGGGCATCCCCAGGAGGCCCCGGGCAAGGGGAGGCACTGGCAGGAGCTGGGTTTTGGGGCAGACGTGGCTCCCGCCGCCCCTGACCCCTCCGAACCCCTGGAGGGACGACACTGACGCCCAGGGGAAGCTGCCTGGCGGCTCCCGGGAGCTCTCGGCGCGGAGCTGCCGTGGGACCTTCCTGCCAAGCACCGGTGCGGGGAGGAGCGAGAGGCTCCCGGTTTGGAGCCAACGTGTTGGCAAAACTCCCAGCCCCAGGTGTGTTTTTTTAACTTGGCCTTCTCCTCCTTCTCTGCAGAGTAAAGACCGAGACAGGAAGACGGCGATTCGGAGCTAGATGATGGGAGTTTTCAGGAAGGACAACAAGGAGGAGCAGAAGGAGGAAGGATGGAAAAGCCACACACACCAAACCACAGCCACGGACACTCCTGCCTTCACCCTGCTGCTGGGGAGAGCTGCGCGGCGTCACCCCGGAGGACCTTACCCTGACCCGGACCCGCGCCTCGGGGGAGGCCCGGCGTCCTCCCGGCTCGCTCGGAGGGGTGACGGCGGATGGGAGGCGAACGCGGACGCGGCAGGACTTTGCAGGGCCACGCGTGGTGGCTCGGAGGAACGCTCGGACGCTCCGCGCCGGCAACGCAGCCACTGCCCGGCGAGCCAAAGGGGCAAAGGGACCCGCTCTGGGGGCTCCCTGGAAGGGGAGGCCCTGCCCCGGTCTCTGCGGACGCCACACACGGAGGCTCCCGGGGGAGAGCCGGCGCTCGGACGGGCCCCGGCCCAGCTCTGACTTGAGCAGCGCTTACGGGAACACCCCACTATCCCCGTCCCCTTCCAGCTTTGAGCCACTCCATCCCCTGAACTCTGAGTCCTGGGGTGCTGCATTTGTTGAGTTTAATCAATACATGCTGGTGTTTCATGTCATTGATATGATAATATAAAGCCTGAGCAATTTGTATAATTAAAAATGAATATGGTTCAGACTCGGCGCAGGAGCTTCCTTCCTTCCACAGCCCTTGACCCCCCTCCCCTTGCACAATCAACCTCTGGTTCCACCCTCACCCACTTTGGGCACCGGCGATGGAGCTGCAGCTCGAGCTCTGCTCCCCCAGCACCGGGCACAGCCCTCAGGACCCCGGGGGGGGGACAAAGACACCCCCTTCCCGCAGGGTGCACCGATCCCCCTGTGCTGGAGGAGCCGATAAAAAGCAGGGACTGGGTGCAAACCAGATGCTGCAGTTTCTGAGTTTCCTGGGGAAATAAATGACACGCACACGCCGCAGCACCAAGATTCCCCAGGCCTTTGGCTGCGGGGCAACAAAACGCTTCTTCCGTCACCAAAAACGCTGCTTCTGTCACCAAAATGGTGTCTCCGGGTTCGAAAAGGCAGAAGGGCTGGGGGAGGATGCGGTGAGAGGGCCTGAGAGGGTGAAGGAGGAGGAGGAGGAGGAGGAGGAGGAAGGGAGGCACAGCATGGAGCCAGCCACTGCCCGCCGAGCGGCGACACGGCGGGAAGGTCAAGGAGGTGTCAGCTGGTGTCCTGACCCCCCCAGGGACCCCCACACCTCGTCCCTGGCTGTGCGTGGGACATTGTCCCTCCAAGAGGGGAACCGCCACCAGCCCCCGCTGAGATAACCAAGGGCTTTTGCGATTCCCCTGGGATGAATTTGGGGGGGCTGCGGGTGGGTTTCGGAGGGGCCGGGGCCGTGCCCTGCAGCGAGAGGGGAGCAGCGGGACTGCGGGGTGCAGCTCCTCCTCCCAAACACCCCAGTCCAGCGAAGATCGGGAAATAGGGAGCTCTGCCCCGGGCTGGGGGGGGGCACAGCGTCCCCCAAACTGTCCTGCCAGGCGGGGGGGATCCCCTCGCCACGCCGCATGGCCCTGGGATCCAGGAACGTCAGAGGCAGCTCGTGTCAGGGCGGCCTCACGGCTCGGCCTCGCTCCCCCAGCACCAGCGGAGCGGGAAGAGCCCGTTTGCTTCACGCCGAAGGGTTCAGAGGCCCCGAGCACGGGGCTGCTGGTTTGTCACAGCCGGTGCTTCGCTCGCAGGGAGCCTGGCTGGGCGCAGGGGTTGCACGTAAGGATTTGGAAGCGGTCCGCTTGACGGAGATGGAAATTTTTATATTTTTAATTTCAATATTAGTGGTTTCGAAGCTGGAGAAAGAGGTTTGGAAAGGCTCCCTGCCTCTCCGGCAGGACTCAAAGGCATACACAAGCAGTGATGGATACCGTTGAAATGAAATTTGGAGGCACTGGGGAGGAAAAGTTCGATTCAGTGGAGTCCTTTCGAGTCCTGCAGATGAGGTCGTAACACTCAACACTTAAGTGGTGCTTCACCAATTCCAAGGGCCGCTGCCAACTTGTCCCCACCCACACCGAAGCGGCTGCGGTCACGCAGGGACAGGGGATCGGCGCTCAGGCAAATCCAAACACGGCGAGGCGGCGCAGCGCGCCCGGCAGAATGGTGCTGGCGAGCCCACGGGGGTGCGGAAGGCACCCGAGCCACGGCTGGAGGAAGAGGAGGGTGTGAGCAGCGATGCCCTGGCAGGCGCGGCGCCGCACAGACCTTGGCAGGCGGCAGCTCCGAGCCGCTGCCAGCGGATCCCGCAGGGATCCAGCCACGCGTTCCTCTCCCAGCTCACCGCCACCCCACGGGCCCCGAGCGCGGGTGGAGAAGGGGGAAAAAAAAATAAATAAAGCTCCAGAGCCGGCCAGGAAGGGACGTGCTTGCCCAGGTAGAGCAGCAGGAGCTGCAGCTTTCCCCCAGCTTTAACCGCGCTCACCAGCCGCGCTGCCGGCAGCACCGGCCTCCGCGCGACGCCAAGAGCAGAGCGGAGGCAGCAGCCAGGTCCGTTCCCCGGCGCAGATGCTCTCCCCACGCACGCACCGGCGGCAGCGGAAAAGCCTTGGGGGCTCGGGAGCCCGGCTCGGCTGGCCGGCTGGCGCGGGGGGCCCGGCCACAGCGAGCCCAGCGGCAATTGCTCTCAGCTGTGCGATAGGGCCTGCCCGAGCGCAGAGCAATTTTCCACCACATATTTGCTCTCTGAAGTCACAGGTAGCTCCAGGATTCGCACGTCTGCCCACGTCCCGTTGGCTCAGACGGGGAGACGGGCTGTGGCTCCCTCAGCCGCTGGCTCCCGTGGGTCTGGTAAGAAGCCTCGGTGGGCTACCCCGAGCCCCTCGCTGCCAGCCCCGGGCACCGCAGCTCTCCCCTGAGCTCCTGCTCCAGACCAGCCCCGGCCGCCAGCGCCTGGGACGTGCCGCAGAGCCGCGAGCTCCGGGAGCAAGGCCCAGCTCCTGCTGGAGGCAGAGGAAGGAGCAAAGGGCTCCGGAGCTGAGAGCTGGCCCCCGCGGGGCGACCCACCGTCAGGCACCCGAGACATGCTCCAGGGGACAAGAGCTGCCTTCGCTGTGAGCCCGGGAGACCCACAAGTGGGACAGAAAGAAACAGAATGGGCCATTTTGCAAGCAGGTTAAAGCCCAACAGCTCGGAGACCCCTCCCTCCACACTCGCAGCACGAAGCAGAGCTGAGGCTGGGGGGCACCAGCCTGTTGCCCTCCACCTTCCAGAATCCCAGGCTGGTGTGGGTTGGGAGGGCCCTTAAAGCCCATCCAGTGCCACCCCCTGCCCCAGACAGGGCCACCTTCCACTAGCCCAGGTTGCCCAAAGCCCCGTCCAACCTGGCCTTGAACCCTTCCAGGGAGGGGGCAGCCACAGCTTCTCTGGGCAACCTGTGCCAGGGCCTCGCCCCCCTCACAGGGAAGGATTTCTGCCTTAGATCTGATCTAAATCTCCCCTCTTTCAGTTTAAACTGAACTGAACTTGCCTCCAGGCAGAAAGGCTCATCAGAACTCTCCATCTAAGCCCCCACAAAACTCCCTCCCACCCTGGGCTACAACCTACCCTGGGCTTCGACCCTCCAAATCCCAGCCATAGCCCCGAGCCCGACACTCAGGATGGAGAAATCACCAGCCTGGCTGTGGGATCTTCCTGCCCACCGTGGCTGTACCCTCAGTGATCCAGAGAGACCGGGCTGCTCTGGGAATGATCCCCAAACCAAGGGCAGAGCCCCTGGACCTGCTGCCAGCAGAGCGGCTTAATGGCACATTCACACCCATGAGCCAAATGCTCGCCAGGGGGCCGTCACCCCTCTCCCCACACCTCCTGATCCGGCTTCTCAGGGTCTCTCCCCCAGTCCCGTCCGACCTGCCAAGCCAAAATGCTGGAGCCAAACTACAGGGGAGTTCAGTGAGGGTGAGAGTGACTCCCCAGACTCCCAGAATCATCCAGGTTGGAAAAGCCCTTGAAGCTCCTCCAGTCCAACCATGAACCTCACACTGACCGTTCCCAACTCCACCAGATCCCTCAGCGCTGGCTCAACCCGACTCTTCAACCCCTCCAGGGATGGGGACTCCCCCCCTGCCCTGGGCAGCCCATTCCAACGCCCAACAACCCCTTCTGCAAAGAAATCCTTCCTAAGAGCCAGTCTGACCCTGCCCTGCCGCAGCTTGAGGCCATTCCCTCTTGGCCTGCCGCTGGTTCCTTGGCTCAAGAGACTCATCCCCCCTCTCTGCACCCTCCTTTCAGGCAGTTGCAGAGGGCCAGGAGGTCTCCCCTCAGCCTCCTCTTCTCCACACTAAACCCCCCCAGTTCCCTCAGCCGCTCCCCATCACACCTGTGCTCCAGACCCTGCACCAGCTCCGTTGCCCTTCTCTGGACACGCTCGAGTCATTCAAGGGCCTTTTTGGAGTGAGGGGCCCAAAACTGAACCCACTCATCGAGGGGCGGCCTCACCAGTGCCCAGCACAGGGGTCAGATCCCTTCCCTGTCCCTGCTGGCCACGCTAGTGCTGATACCAGCCAGGATGCCATTGGCCTCATTGGCCACCTGGGCACACTGCTGGCTCATTATCAATCCCCCCCAGGTCCCTCTCTGACTGGCAGCTCTCCAGCCACTCCTCCCCAAGCCTGTAGCGCTGCTGGGGGTGGTTGTGGCCCAAGGGCAGCACCCAGCATGTGGCCTTAGTGAAACTCCCCCAGTTGACTCCCTGGTGTGGGGCAGCTTGGGGCAAACACCCGGTGGCTGTGGGGTGCAGGGGGCCCCCCCCCGGCAGCACCGGCCTGAGCATGGCTGCCCCCGCTGCCTTCCCCACACCTCCCCCAGCCCCTGCCCGTCCCCCTCGGCAACACGTGCAGCTGGCGAGCTATTAAAACCCTGCAGGTGAAAATGCAAGGTTAGCTAGTAAAGGCTTCCAGGGGTCTCGGAGAAGAAAGGAAAAAGCTCTTTAAACACACCTTTATGGCGGCAGGGAAACGGGACTGGCCCAAGGCCAACTGCGGGGCTGACCAGCTGCGGGGCCAGCAGGGCTCGGGCACCCCTTCCCCTCACCTGACCCCCGATATCCCTCTCTGGGCACCCCTTCCCCTCGCTGACCCCCCACATCAGTCCCCAGACACCCCTTCCCCTGGCCTGACCCCCGATATCACTCCTTGGGCACCCCTTCCCCTCACTGACCTCCCACATCACTCCCCAGACACCCCTTCCCCTCGCCTTACCCCCAACATCGCTTCCCAGACACCCCTTCCCCTTGCCTGACCCCTGATATCACTCCCTGGGCACCCCTTCCCCTCGCTGACCCCCCCCATCACTCCCCAGATGTCCCTTCCCCTCTCTGACCCCCCCACATCACTCCCCAGACACCCCTTCCCCTCGCTGACCCCCCCCCATCGCTCCCCAGGCACCGAAGCCAACGGGGAACACGATCCAGCCGCGCATGCTCCTGGCCGGCGGGTCAAGTCCAACCTGTTTATCTCTTTCCCAAACAGCTCCAGAGAATCGGGGGGACGTGGCCCCCCACCCCACGCAGTCCTGGCATGGGGGGGGGGGGGCGGGGGGCGGGCCAGGGCTGCCCCGACGACGAGGGACCGACTGCGGCAACACACACGAGGCAGCCGGAGCCCTCACACGGTGACGATGGATGGGAACGGGGCAGGGGGGTCTCATCATGGGTAGGGGGAAAGGTGGGGAAGAGCTCCGGGAGCTGAGGGGATCCCTTCTGGGGAGCTCTGGGAGCAGAGGGGAATCCTCCTGGGAGCTCCAGGCACAGAGGGGGATCCTTCCCGGGAGTTCTGGGTGCAGAGGGGGATCCCCTCCTGGAAGCTCTGGGCACAGAGGGCTGGGATCCCTTCCCAAGAGCTCTGGGAGCAGAGGGGGATCCTTCCCGGCAGCAGGGAGAGGGAGCGGCTGCATGCTCGCTGCGCTCGAGAGCAGTCAAAGTGCATCTGGAGCTCACTGGGAAGAGCAGGGGCAGGGCCCTGTGAAGCTGGGATCACTGCTGGGGGACTGGGATCACTGCTGGGGGGCCGGGATCACTGCTGGGATGCTGGGAATGCTGCTGGGATGCTGGGAGAGCTGCTGGAATGATTGCTGCTGGGATGCTGGGATCACTCATGGGGAACTGGGAGCACTCCTGGGGAGCTGGGATCACTGCTGGGATGCTGGGAGCACTGCTGGGATACTGGGAGCGCTGCTGGGGAGCCGGGACATTTTAGGGCAGCAGTGTCACTGGTCTTTTCTGCTCCTGCACCTTTCCAGATCCCCAGTTCACTGCTTACTGCTCTTCTACCTGCTGACGGATCCGCAGGGAAAGCCTCACGGATCTGCAGCCTGGAAAAACGCTTTCCAGCCAGTCCCCGGTGACTAACGGAAGCTCTGCGTTAGCTCTGAGAGCAGCCGGGGCCGGGCGCGGCCGCAGCCCTCGCCGGCGACCAGCGGCCCCGTGCTGCACGTGGGGGCTGCTGGAGGTGGCCCAGCCGTGCCCACCCCAGGGCAAGCGGCCAGCCAGGGCCAGCGGAAGGATGCCGGGAGCCTCCGAAAAGGCAAATACACCAAATCCCACGTGCAGCAACCTGGGCCCAAGCAGGCGAGGCCCAGCATCACGCGTTCAGCCTGACCCAGCCCGAGGCGGCTGCACGGAGCTCCGGGACAGCCCCAAGAGGTTGTTTCTGCTCCCAAGCGTACGCTGGTGCTGGGAAAGAACCTCTGACGGGGGAAAACCCTGCGGGCAGGAGGGCAGGACGAGGGATGGAGCAGCTGAGCTGGCAGGTCCCGTTTCCTCCAGAGAGGCAGCAGCCTGTCAGCACACGCCGATTCGCACGCAGACACGTTTCAGAAATTAAGAGACGGGTCTCGCCACCCCACGACGGCCCCAGCGGCTGCAGCAGCAGTGCCTGGGGGGACCTGGCCCTTCCCTGGGCCACCAGCCATCCTGGGTCCTCCGGCGGCCCCGGTTTGTCCCCCCCCACACCCCGGCAAGAAGAGGAAAGCGCGGCTGCAGACTTGCCAGTCGGTGGGATTTTCTCCTTGCGCAGGCACGCACTAACGCCGTTTATGAGCGCTCAGCCCTCGGCCCCGGGGGGAGAGTGAAACGATAAAAAAAGCAAGCGAAGCAAGCCCAAACACGCCCGCACACACCCACAGGCACGGCAGGACTCAAACGCTCCAGCTCGGCTCCGGGGATCAATTTCCCCAGCTATTCCACACGGCTGCGGGGCTCCGGGGAGCTCTAAAAACAGGAAGCCAGTGGTGTAATTTTGAAGGAAATTCTCAAAGCCAAGCCATTAAGGGCTAAAAAGGAGGCTGCATCCAATTCGATCGGAACAGAACAAAATAAAAACCATCATAATGGCAGGTTCAATATTGAGAGTAACCCAATTCCAGATTTCCTCCGCTTAATCCTGCAGGAACCCGCAGATGGCTGGGGGAGGGGGCCGTGCCCAGCCGCTCTGGCGGGGCCGATGCTGCCATTGCCGTGCCCCCCCCGCCGCCGGGGAGCCGCACGGGGCACTCCGGGATGGGCCGGGGTGCTCTCCTGTGTGGTCAACCCCGCTGCCAAACGGCCCCGGCCGAAGCAGCCGCCGCCTGCGGCTCTCGGGGTTTAAGGCAGAGCTCAGCTCTGGCTTCGCAGCGAGCGAGCGGGGGCCCTCCGCCGATCAAAATGTCCTGCGGCTCGCTCTGGCCGACGGCGGGCTGTGAGGCGAGCGCTGAGCCCTCGCACACGGGCAGAACGGGCCGTTTCCCCGCTGCCCCTTCCCAGCCGAAGCCACGCTGTGCTCTCCGATGTGTGCGGGGAGGGTCTGACCCCCCTCCTCCAGCCAGGACCTTTCCCCACCCTCACGCCCGACGGCGAAGGTCCGCACCCCGCAACAAATCTCCCCGCCAGTGTTCCCCAGCCCGAGTGCGGGGGGCTGTGCTGCCACAACCCCCCCATCCCGCACGGCTCCAGGTACCCCAGGGCCTGGGGCAGGTTGGAGGACGCTCAACCAGAGCAGGGGGGGAAGCCACTGCCGAGCCGGGGCAGCACCCAAAAGCGGTTGGTGTGACAACACCTGGCTCTGGGCTGTCGTTAATTTAGCGTCTGTCGCAGCAGAACGTGGGCACGGGGCTGCGGGTGCCTCGGCAGGGTCCCGCGGTGGCAGCAGGAGCCTGGCCCGGGCGAGCCCCCCGCTCGCAGCGCCCTGTCCCCAGGCTTGGGGGAACGAGCTGCCGCGCTCACCACATGATCCATCACAAGGTGCTCCCTGCCTGCATCCCTGCTTAGCACCTGCGAGCCTGCCAGGAAACACATGTGACCCCGCTGGTACGGCTCGGCAGGCCTTTCTTCCTCTGATTTAGTTGCTGTTAGCTTTTTCTCCACCCTCCCCCTCGCCTCGCTCCGCTGCTTGCCCCCCTCGCCTCAACGCTTGCCAGCTGGGACCCACCCGAGCCGGGGCAGGTGCCGCCACGCTGGAGCCCCGGGACCCCCCCATCGCACCCGCTTTCAACCCGTTGCCCGGCCGCGTTCCCCGGCAGCGGCGATGGCTCCCGGTCTGTGCTGCCGCGGTCTCCCCCGGCCCCGAGCGTGGCCTGCGTGCCCCCTCCCCACCGCCGGCCCCCCCCGGCCCCCTCCCAAAGCAGCTCCAGCTGTCCCTGGCTCAGATGGGAAGTGCAGGTACGCCGCTGGCTCCCTGCCCGTCTCCCCTGTGTCTGTCTGGTGAAAGAGGAAGCCAGTCCACCTCTGGAATCCTTCACTCTCTCCTCGTTCCTGCTCTCCCCGCGGCTCCCCCGGGGATTCGGGGTCAGCCTCTCTCTCTCGGTCTCTCTTTTTTCCCTTGCCCCTATCAGATTACAATGCATGCAGTGTTCGCTCCAAATCCCCCACTGCACGTTAATTCTGTTCCTCTGTCTCTAACTACCAAACTGCTTTCCTGTGCCTCCTGTCTTTCCATTCCTCCTCCGCTATTTTTTATCTCTGACAAATAGAGCACGTCAGCTCCAATTGGAGTGAGCGGGATGGGGAAGGGGCTGCGGGAGCAGCCAGAAGCCACGGAGGAGGGTGAGCGAGCGGGGAGCAGCGGCGGGACGGGGAACACACACAAGGGGTCCCCGGCTCCCTCGGCCAAATCCCAGTCACTTCCAGTGCTCAAATGGGACATCCCAAAACGAAGAGCTTAGAGCAGGGCCTCGGGGTTCGGAGGCCACCTGAAGCAGTCGAGACCTCCCAGCGCGATCCACCATCCCCACCTGCCTCAGTTTCCCTCCAGCACACGAGGCCGGCTCTCTCCTCCGAGGGCTGGCGAGGGAACGGGTGCCCAGGAGCGTGAGCTCCTTCCTGCCACAGTTCTCTCACAGATCTTTGCTCCTGAAAGCCACGGCACAGAACAGCACAATTCGGAGTAAATGTGTGACTGCCCTGGCCTGATCGACGGGTCCAGGGGGGTCTGGGGGGGGTCTCCTACCCAGGCAGGAAGCCCAGAGCAGAGCACAGGGCTGGAAGCAGGACTTCGAGATTTCCAGCACTTCTGGATGGGACAGACAGACGGACCTGTGTCTGCTCCTCCCAGCAAAGGCCGCCTCCTCCCGAAGGCAGGGGAGCTGGGCAGCAGCAGGCAGCTCTGCCAGGGACCCTCCTCCCCCCCTGCAGGGCAGCGGCTCTGCTCCCAGCAAGGAGCACAGAGACGTGTCACCCCGTGTCCTCACCCCATGCCCCTACCTTGTGCCCTCACCCCATGTCCTCATCCCGTATCCTTACCCACATCCTCACTCCACATCCTCACCCCATACCCTCATCTTGTATCCTCACCCTGTGCTGTTGTCCTGTGTCCTCACCCCGTGCCCTCACCCCATCCCTCCTGCGGCTCCGGGGACAAGCAGCAGCTCAGCTGTGGGCAGGGCGGGCAGGTTGAGGGTCCGGCAGCCTCTGCACCCCCCCCCCCCCCCCCCACCTCACATCCATGCCCAGGGGTGCTGCGGAGGAGCCCAGGAGCACCCTGGCCCTGACCTTCCCCAGGACGGACGATGGGTGAAGCTGAAGGGGCGGGGGGGTGCAGACCGGTGGGGGAGGCACCAGGATGTCACCTCCTGCTGCGGCACCGCACCCCTGGCAGGGATGGGCTGGGGTTCCCCGCACCGCACACGGGAACCGCTGGGGTCCCCGGCTCCTGGGCTGGGAGGGGGAAGGCAGAGGCTGCCCGCTGCCCCCCCCCAGCCACATCCCTCCCTGATTTATGGAGGGGGGGTTTCCTTAGTGAAGGCAGCTGCTGGGGGCCTTCCCGCCATGGCCTTTCCCCCCGCTCTGCGTGCAGAGAGGCTGGGGAGCCAGAACAGGCCCGTCCTGCACCTGCACAGGGCTGGGAAGGGGCAGGGGGGGTCACACCTATGCACGGGCCGAGGGGAAAGACGAGGGAGCCAGGGTCTCCTCAGCGGTGCCCGCTCTCAGGGCAGGAGGCCGTGGGCACTAACGAATGCAATGAGCCAGCAGTGTGCCCAGGTGGCCAATGAGGCCAATGGCATCCTGGCTGGTATCAGCACTAGCGTGGCCAGCAGGGACAGGGAAGGGATCTGACCCCTGTGCTGGGCACTGGTGAGGCCGCCCCTCGATGAGTGGGTTCAGTTTTGGGCCCCTCACTCCAAAAAGGCCCTTGAATGACTCGAGCGTGTCCAGAGAAGGGCAACGGAGCTGGTGCAGGGTCTGGAGCACAGGTGTGATGGGGAGCGGCTGAGGGAACTGGGGGGGTTTAGTGTGGAGAAGAGGAGGCTGAGGGGAGACCTCCTGGCCCTCTGCAACTGCCTGAAAGGAGGGTGCAGAGAGGGGGGATGAGTCTCTTGAGCCAAGGAACCAGCGGCAGGCCAAGAGGGAATGGCCTCAAGCTGCGCCAGGGCAGGGTCAGACTGGCTCTTAGGAAGGATTTCTTTGCAGAAGGGGTTGTTGGGCGTTGGAATGGGCTGCCCAGGGCAGGGGGGGAGTCCCCATCCCTGGAGGGGTTGAAGAGTCGGGCTGACCCAGCGCTGAGGGATCTGGTGGAGTTGGGAACGGTCAGGGTGAGGTTCATGGTTGGGCTGGAGGAGCTTCAAGGGCTTTTCCAACCGAGATGATTCTGTGAACACACGTGAAACTCAACCTGAACACGAGAAGCCACTTTTTTACCGTCAGGGTGGTCAAGGTCTGGCCTGGGGTGGAGTCTCCATCCTTGGAGATACTCAGCACCGGCCTGGACATGGGCCTGGGCAGCTGGGTTCAGCTCCCTGCCCGAGCAGAGGGTGGGACAGACCCACTCTGGCAGCCCCCGCCAGCCCCAGTCGTTCTGGGGTTCAGTCATGAGGGAGGAGATCCCAAAGAGACCCCTCTCCTCCCACCCTGAGCAATTCAGATGGTAGCCACTAGGTTTCAGAGTAAACATGGGCTCGCTCAACTATGGATGGCAGTCTGCCAGTTGCTGCAACCACACAGCTGAAATCTGCTTCACGTCTGACAGGAGGAAGGACTAAAAACCTCCATAAAAGAGCCAAAATATTGCCCCGCTCAGTGCAGATCTGGGTGGGGGCCCCTGCTGCCCCCCTGGGAAGCTCTCCTGGATGTGCTGGTGCGGGAAGTCCTGGGCCTTCCCAGCTCGACCTTTCTCACCGACAGCACGTGCCAGAGATAAGCTCTGTCGGGGGAGGCAGAGGATGGCGTTCCCTCAGCCTGCCTCGGCCCCGAGCGCGCCCCTCCCTCGCCGTGCTCCCCCAGGGCCATCCCGGGAGGCCGCTGAAGAAACGGCAGCAGAACCTGCCGCGATGGCTGCGGCTGAGCCACCGGCTGGGGCAGCCGCCCCGGGACCAGCCCCGGCCCACGCTCACACCCCTGCCAGCGGCTGCAGCGTGCGGGGGCCGGTCTCCCCCTCCCTCCCCACCTCCAATCTTTCCGTGCTGATTTACTGCCCACAGAAAAAGTTTCCCTCTTCGAATCCAAGATTCCTTGCGTTTTGGCTCCTGCTCCCGCAAACCCGAATCAACTGTTAATTTTGGCAGGTCCTTTTCTTTGCTCTGACCGTGGTCGGACTTTTCCATTCTCAACACCTTGGGAGCTGTTCCCGGGGGGGGTGGGGGTGGTACAGGCATCCCCCTCTCTTCCTGGGCACTCTGCCCTCCCCGTTACGAGTCACGGACTGGGAGGACCCGCTGCCGCTGCTGCTGCACAGCCAAATCCAATCCGGAGCCCCCCACTCCCCACCCCGGGCTGGTGTTTACTGGCACGTTACTGGCAGAGCTCAGGAGGCAGCCAGGTAGGTCTGGAGAGGTCCCGCTTCAGCGTGGTCTTCTCTGGCCCAGTGGGCAACCGCCCAGCGCGGCAAAAAGGAGCCGGGCTCGGCGCAGCTCCGAGTGGGGAGCAGCTGTCTGGCAGGGGAGGCCACGGAGATCCACCAGCAGAGCTGGGGAGGAGAGAAACCACAGCAAGAAGTCGCTTCGCGGGGGAACCTGTGGTTAAGCAGATTTGCAAGTGGCCCCACAAACACGTCCAGCGCCAACAGAGGGTGAGAGGCACCCGCCACACCTTCCAGAGGCCGAGGGCCGCAGCCCTGAAGTGCTGGAGCCCCGGAGGTGCTGCCTCGTCCCTCGCTGGGACGCCCAAAACCTGGCGCTGGCCTGTGAACAGATTCCCCCTCCCCGCCGCGAAGTGCTGCCTTATAAAGGAGCCGCCCACATCTCGCTTCTGTGCAGAGCAGGCCCAGCTCGTTAAAGATTACGAGATGTAAAGGCAGAGCACAGGCCTCCTGCCTCGGCGCCTTCCCAAGCAGGGCAAGGGGGATGGGGTGGGAGAGAAGGATGGGGCGACGGGGCCAGGGAGCAGCGGCCTGGGGATGCGCAGCCCCCACTGCCAAAGCGCCCGTGCGCATCGCGCCGGGGAGGGACGGGTTCCGACATGGCCCTGACTGTCCCTTGCACTGAGTTTTCTCCTGGAGAAGGGACAGAGCCAGGCACAGGCTCCATCCTCCAGCTGGTTTGAATCATGCCCGGCAGCCCCCTCCCCGGATCCTCTCTCCCAACCACCCGGGAGCAGAGCTGAACCCCGACGAAAGGACGCCCAGCGCACGCCCTCACCGCCGAATGGTGGGGCTGGCGGAGGCGACCCAAAGCCCCTCGCTCCTGGCCAACCCCCCTCAGCACGTTGGATACGCACCTGCGTGTGTACCCCCCCCAGCCCTGGCTCCCCCCTCCTCGCCCAAGCCCCGTTCCACAAGCCGAGGAAGGATTAGCCGGTGCAGCAGGAGCAGCACGCGATCCAGCACCGCTGCTCCCAGGGACCTGCCAGAAAGAAAGAGCAGAGTCTTCCATGTCAACATTCCTCCTGCTTAGGAAAACACGGCCCCCGTTCCCCTGAATAGCCTATTAAAGAGAGATTTCCTGCCGGGTGGCGGAGAGAAAGCAGAGGGAGGCACCGCAGCCCGGCCAAGATCAGGGATGCGTGATACAACTGACCGCTCGCCGCCGCGCCGGCCCCTGGCACAGCCCAGCAGCCCTGGGGGGGACGTCTGTAAGCAGGGGACACAGCCAGGAGCCAGCAAGGGAGGGCTCCGTGTCCCGTGTCCCTCCATCTTCCCTCTCCGGGAGGAACGGCTCTGAGGAGCGCAGGGCCGTCCTGCCCAGCAGCCTCCCCAGCTCAGGTTTCCTCTTCTCCCTGCACCTTCGTGGCCGTCCCACAGGTTGAGTCACACGCATCGAGGAGGGATGGGGCCAACGCTGGGCACGGTTGATCTGGGGCCTCTTTGGAGGCCGGTTACAGTCTCCGTAGGCCAGAGTGCTGAGCTGGTCCTGGCCCGCAGCCCCCACTAGCCCACGGGCACACGCGGGGCTCAGCCCTCACCCCCAGAGCAGAGCGCAGGGTTTATCTCAGCTGGGCCCAGCGCTAGTGGTCAGTGTTGGGTTTAACGGTCAGTGTGAGGTTGATGGTCGGATTAGATGATCTTGAAGGTTTTTCCAACTGAAATGATTCTGGGATTCTGTGAAGCTCCCAGCACCGAGGTCACGCACCTGGCAGCTCCACCATACCGTGATTCCCGAGGGCACGGCGCAGGGCCAAGCAAACTGAGAGCAGTACAATGACCAAAAGCCCCCGAGTGACTTGTGGGGAACAGCAAGGGAAAACAAGTTCTGCTGGAAAAAAGGCCACAGAAAAAGCACTGCAGCTCCACAAGTTTCTCTTGGCATCTCTGGCCACCCAACTCTCACAGAATCCCAGAATCATCCAGGTTGGAAAAGCCCTTGAAGCTCCTCCAGCCCAACCATGAACCTCACCCTGACCGTTCCCAACTCCACCAGATCCCTCAGCGCTGGCTCAACCCGACTCTTCAACCCCTCCAGGGATGGGGACTCCCCCCCTGCCCTGGGCAGCCCATTCCAACGCCCAACAACCCCTTCTGCAAAGAAATCCTTCCTAAGAGCCAGTCTGACCCTGCCCTGGCGCAGCTTGAGGCCATTCCCTCTTGGCCTGCCGCTGGTTCCTTGGCTCAAGAGACTCATCCCCCCTCTCTGCACCCTCCTTTCAGGCAGTTGCAGAGGGCCAGGAGGTCTCCCCTCAGCCTCCTCTTCTCCACACTAAACCCCCCCAGTTCCCTCAGCCGCTCCCCATCACACCTGTGCTCCAGACCCTGCACCAGCTTTGGCAAAGGTGAGATGAGGTGCTGGTACCGCAGCCCAGAGCCCTTCTTCCAGCGCTCACAGATGCAATATTTGCACTTCAGGGAGCGCAAGCGACGTGTGACGCTGCTCTCCCCACCTTCAGGAGGCAACAGCTCTGCCCGGGGAAACGGGCTTGGCGCTGGCAGCCCAGCTCTCCCCCCAAGCTCCCGCCATGGACAGGCAGCCTTTGTTCTGCCACCTCCTTTAAATGAAGAAGGAAACCACGTGTGTCCCGAGCGCAGTGGCCGGGATGTCGCAGTGCTCCCAGCTGGCTGTCGACACAAGGCCCCGGAGCCTCCTCGCACCACCCTGGTCTCTTGGAAGGAATCAGGATTTCTCCTCTGGGCGCACAGACCCGGGTCATGGCCTCTGCACACGCCTCGCTCCAGCCCAGGAAGCTTTTTGCAGGGGTTTGCGTGGGACCTCGCTCCTTGAGGGCAGCGCCCCAGCACGGCAGAGCCTGGGCGAGGCAGAAAGCTCCAGGCAGGAGCCACATCAAGGAGCGCTGCGGGTTGCTGCTCCCCAAAGCACCCTGGAAAGCCACCACCCACCCCTGCCTGCCCCCCGCCACGCTGGGGCTGCCCCATGAGCCTCTTTAAGCAAAAAAAAAAGACAAGGTTTTAATGACTCCCAAGTCCCTTAAAGAAACATTCCCACAAAACCAGCTCCTGGCGCATCTCCTTCCCCTCCTGCCACCCGAGCCCGGCTCCAGAAGGAGGTCGCAGCCTCACAGCAGCCCCTCGGAGGGGCAGGACACTCTCCCGGAGGCAGATGGACTCGCGGCCCGTCGAAATAAAGTGTCTGATTGTCACCCACCTCCATCACGCCTGAGGAACGCGTAATGGGAAAACCCGATGTGGTAGGAAAACCTGACGCTGGGAGAGGAAAGAGACAGGACAAACTCGTGCGGGGGCAGGCGAAGGAAAAGGGGGTTCAGGGTCAGTTTGCTCCCCAAGAGCCGGCAGACAGGGAGGGGAGAGCCGGGCCCCCCAGCCCGGGCGAAGGGCAGCGGCCGGCCCGCGGGGGAGCCTCGGCCGTGAGTGATTTTCAAGACTCGTCGGCCATCGGGAGAGGCTCTTTCCTAAACAAAGAGGGATCGCTCCGGAGCTTCGGAAACATGAGAAAGAGCCCCGCTGCCAGAGCGCAGGCTGCGAGCGAGCCTTGCAGCTGGGGTGGGATGCAGAGGGAAGTGGGGACACGCTCTGGGAGCGGGGGGCCGAGGCCAAGTCCTCTGGCAGCTGTCGGTTCGGTAGCCGGCAGAAGCCATTAACGGCGTTTGGCTGGAGAGCAAAGCGACGCGTGGTTCCCGGACACACAAACAGGCGCTCGGCAGCGGCTCCGCACGCTCTAGAGTTACAGCCGAGCCCCGGAGGCGAGCGCAGGCACAGGCCGATGCTTCCGATCGCGCCGGGGCCTCGGCGGCGCGGCTACTGCAGGGGCTGGAGTGCAGCCGGCTCAGCTCAGGGACCGCTCGAAGGTCTGGGCCTTTGCCCCCCTGGACGGGCTCTGTGTTTCTGATGGAGGAAGAACCGTCCCCACGGGCTGCAGAGACCTGGATTTCGGTCTTGAGGCAGCTCCTGCCTCTGCAGAGCGATGCCAACAGCCCGCGCATGGAGCCAGCTCCCTCCCACAGAATCATTGAGGTTGAAAAAGCCCTCGAAGCTCCTCCAGTCCAACCGTGAACCTCACCCTGACCGTTCCCAACTCCACCAGATCCCTCAGCGCTGGGTCAGCCCGACTCTTCAACCCCTCCAGGGATGGGGACTCCCCCCCTGCCCTGGGCAGCCCATTCCAACGCCCAACAACCCCTTCTGCAAAGAAATCCTTCCTAAGAGCCAGTCTGACCCTGCCCTGGTGCAGCTTGAGGCCATTCCCTCTTGGCCTGCCGCTGGTTCCTTGGCTCAAGAGACTCATCCCCCCTCTCTGCACCCTCCTTTCAGGCAGTTGCAGAGGGCCAGGAGGTCTCCCCTCAGCCTCCTCTTCTCCACACTAAACCCCCCCAGTTCCCTCAGCCGCTCCCCATCACACCTGTGCTCCAGACCCTGCACCAGCTCCGTTGCCCTTCTCTGGACACGCTCGAGTCATTCAAGGGCCTTTTTGGAGTGAGGGGCCCAAAAGTCACAGAATCACAGAATTATCTAGGTTGGAAAAGACCTTGAAGATCATCTAGTCCAATCAAGTCGAGGGAGCCTGGCGCCTCGTGGCCAGGGCAGGGGGCAAAGGGCATAAATGAAAACCTGTGAAATTCCATCTGAACATCAGGAAACACTTGTTGACTCTGAGGGTGGCAGAGCACCGGCACAGGTTGTTAAGGGGAGGTGGTGGCACCTCCATCCTTGGGGATACTCAGAAGTCACCTGGACAGGGCGCAGGGCAGACACGACACGACAAGGGCCCCCTTCTCCCAAGGAAGGAGCCTCGGGGAAGCAGGACCCCCTCTCCAGCCCAGCCCAACTCCGAGCAGAGCAGAAGCTGTGGGGGTGCTGCAGCTGAAGCCGGCTCGCACGGCTCCGCTCAGCGTCCACCTTTTCCGCAGCAGCGTGATGCTGCCGCTCGCGACCAGCCTGCACTCTCCTTCGCAGGACATACAAGTTGCACCCAAATTCCACCCGGACTCTCCCCCAAGCCACAAAAAGAGACACGAGAAAATGCCAGCGGGCTCCCGAGGCTCCCGTCCCCGACACCCAGCGCCCTGCCCCGCTCGGCCCTCACTGCCCTGCCGCAGAAGGAAGTCAGATTGTTTTGACAGACTCATCTCTGTTGGCAGTTACGAGTCCACTCGCTATCTTCCAGAGGTTTGCAAAGGGCTTGATTATTTTGTTCCAGAGATTTTCCAGGAATTGAAGCGAAGTTGAGCGGTGTTTTTTTGGACAAGTTGCGCTACTGGATAGGGAGAGATGAAAAAAAAATATTTCAAAAATCAGTGAGGCCAATCTGTGAGAGAACCGTGAGCGAGAGGAAGGAGGGACCGGACTCAGGCCTGAGCCCAGCGCTGCCTTACCCCAGCCTGGAGGTGACGGAGCAGCGGCGGAGCGTCCCTGTCCGGAGCCGGGCACACAGCAGCTCGTGCTGTGCAGAGCCAAAGCTTCCCGGAGCAATTCCTGCATCAGGGATACGCCAGCACCCAGAGCCCACGGCTGGGACACGGCTGGGCCCCAAGACAGCCCGAGGAGAGGTGAGACACCGGGGGAGCATTAGCACCCAGGAAAGGGGGTGCAGCCTTCACGCAGGAAAGGCCTTTCCCACCCTGCCAACGCCATCACCAGACTCACTGCTCCAGGTGAACCCCGAGGCGACCCTTCCCCTTGCTCTGCTCTAAAGGCTCGGCCTGCTGAGCGCAGGGCTCCTGCCTTTCCCCCCAGAGCCGGGTTAGGAGTTTATAAACTGACCTGGCTGGCTTTGAATGAGGATTTTAATTCACCAGGCATCCACAAAGTTCCCTTTGCCATGACTTAAAAGCAACGCCGAGTGCTTGCTGCACGCAGCTCTGCTGGAGCTGCAAATCCCAAGGATTGGCCCCCCGTGAGCTGGACGGCTTCCACATCCCTTCCCTTCTCCGCCGTCACCGTCCTGCGCTTCGTGGCCGAAGCCCCAACCCCACCAAAAAGGCCAAATCTTCTGCCCCTCTGTTATCTTCAGGCAGCATCGAGGAAGAAATCACCAGGGTAGCAAGATCAGCGCTTGGTTTTTTTGGTTCATTTTGTTTTTTTTTTTTCCCTGGCACTGAATCATTAGCGATTCTGTCAAGTTTGTTTATGGCTTGGGACTTCCAACAGGCTTTCTGGTTTGGTTTTTTTTTTTTAATATGTTAAAAGCCTTCTGAGAGCACAACTCTCAGAGGCAAAGTCCTAATAACTGTTTCCACGCCCAGGTTGCCCGTCCCGCGCCCAACAGCAGACGTCTCAGGAAAATAAGGGCGCTCGTGCTGTTCTTCACTTGAGTCATGCACCTCTTCCCAACAGCCCTGACTGTCAGGACACTTCTTCTTTCTCGCCAGCTCCGAAGTCTCTCCTTCCTGGCCTGGGATCTAAGCTGCCAGCTACACCCAGCTGACGTGTGCTCAGAGGAATCCCAGCAGGCACAGGCCACTCTGAAGCTCCCTCGGGAGCCGGCGGCCCGCCCCAAACCTGGCAGTGAAATACCAGTTTGCAAAGAGCCTTTTTATATATATATTTATATATAAACCCACATTTCTGAGCACTGTCTTAGGAATCAACAGTCACCACAGCAAACCCAGGAAACTTCCCAAATAGCTCCCTGACACAGCTGGGGCTGTGAAAGCCAAACAAAACCCCGGGTGAGATGAATGCCGAAGCCAGAGGGGTGCCGGTTTCCACCGCGCGCTCTCCCACCACGGGCCGTTTGCCGACAGCGCCGGCAAAACCGCGCTCAAGCCAACAGGCACGGCGGGAGCAGGGACCCGACGGGCGGGAGACGCAGGGTCGAAGGACCCGGGGGCAAGAAGCATGGGACGCTGTCACCAGGAGCGGGAGGGAGATTTGCAGAGCTTCCCCGCTGGAGATGCGTCCGTCTGGTGGCAACTATCAGCACTGTCCGCTTAAACAGGCAGCAAATATCTGCTCGGCACGTTACAGCTTGAGGAAAATAATCTTTGGGCTGGAGCGTTAGCCCTGGCCTAACAAATCAACCCACCCCAGTCCTCTGAACTGGCCAAGCAGCCTCCTGCTTCCTCTGCACGTTCCCCAGTACCCGGAGCGGAGCCGAGCCTAATGAAGTGGGACATTGGAACAGCGGCCAGCGATTCAGGTCTGGAGATGCACATTCGGGTCTGGAGATGCACGTGTCCCCAGGCTGCTCCGCCTGAAGAGGAGGGAGGCCGAAGCCAGCCCCCGAGCTCGGGCCAGCGGAGCCAGGACCCCAGTGTCGGGGCTGCCTGGAGGGAAAGAAATGCCCACGCCTCTGGGTGAGGGCCAGGCTTGTGAGGCACGCGGACACGCTGCTCCTCCGGGAAGAGACCACTTGTTGGTTGAAGGATAAGCAGGATTCTGGGCTTCCCGGCAGGAGGGCTCTGCCCGCCGAGGCAGCGGAGGGACGGGGATACCGGCTGCGCTCGCCGGCCTCGCAGGAACAGAGGGCGAGGAGGCCGATGTGCCTTTCACTGCCTTGCTGGGTGCCAGGGCTGGTGCCGGGCGCTGCGGGCAGCCACAAACGGTGGGGGGATGTTGCGGTGCGAGTCCTGCCAGGACAATGGGAGCGGGAGAGGCAGGGGACACTGCCAGAGCTGCTGAGGTGGTGCAAGACTCCTCCGCCTGATCCAGTGCCAGGGAAATACTCAGCTTTGTCCGTCCTGGATTTGCGGGCAGGCCCATTCCTGCCTCCCTGCCTGCTCTCGGGGAAGCCACGGCTGCCTGCGCTGCGCAAAGGGAAGGGGACGCGCGGGAGGGGACGCAGACGGCACCGCCAAAAGGCATCCCCGAGCCCAGCGAGCGGGCGCTGCCGGCAGCGGTGAGCTCACGCCGCCCCGGCACGATGCTCTGCCGTGAGCAGGAGCACGGCCTTTCGATTCCCAGCAGGATCCCCGAGCTGTGGGAAGCGCTGGGCAGGGGCGGGTGAGCCCCCCCGAGCAGATCCCAGGTCGCCCCGATGGCAGGAGCCTGCTCGGAGAGACGTCAGCTCGCTTTGGAAAGGACAGGCCGTAAGCTGAGCCTCAGCAGAGCGCGCAGAGCCGGCACGCAGAGGGGGAAAGCAAATGGAAAAAAAAAAAAGAAGAAAGAAAGAAAGAAAAGTTTCCACTCATCAGCCGAAAGTTGTTGTGGGTTTCTCGCTCTCTTTGGGTCAGGGACCTGATCGTTTAAGTGTATTCGGTGATGTCATTCCTTCCAGAAGGAAAAAGCCTTTCCTGCCCCAACTGAGCTGCTTTACAAACGCTTTAAATATCAAGCTTGGGGCAGCCAAAAGACAGAGTCATTTAGCACTTTTTCTTTTTTTTTTTTTTTTTTTTTTTTACGGTTGATTGTATCAGCACCCGTTAATTGGTGGCTTTCCCCTCTGCTCTCCACCAGCCTCCCCTGGACCTCGAGGTTTTCCTAACCCTGACCTGGAGAGAAACCCGCCCTCGAGGCCAGCGTGCCGGGGACAGCCCCCGCCGAGGGGCTGCGCAGAACCAGCACCCTTTCCGTCCCCAGGACGCAGCCGGAGGACGCGCGGCGAGGGCTGACCCGTGGCCAGCAGCAGCGTGGGGAAGGGGCTCCGGCCCCGGTTCCCCCACCCTCCATCCCACAGAAACTTTCTGTTCTGGCTGCGAACGCTAGAAACCCGAGCGAGCGCCCGCGCCACTCGCAGCTGCCGATGTTTCCCCTCCTGGGTGAGCCCAACAGCACTGAAATGCAGCCATGGGGTCGGTCCCGAAGCCTCCCCGCTCTTCACGGGGGAGCAGGGGGCACGGCTCGGGCCCCTCTGTCTCTGTCCAGCTGGCACTTAAAGCTCAAAGAGCCACAGCCGGGGTCTCTCCGCCAGCCCGTTTCCCTTTTATCAGGAAATCCACAGCCCCTCCAAACGTCGGCGGGGAAGATCGCCATTGGTAGCAGCACTTGCCCAAAGACTGGGGGGGTCTGGCGAGAGAAGGTGGCTGCCAACTGCAGCCCCTCCACGCAGGAGGGGCCACCCCCATCCATCGCCTTTCGCTGTTGGCACCCCATCACCCCACCCCACGCACGCACAGGGAGCAGGGGTTAGGGACCACAAGGTCCTGAGAGCATCAAGTTTGATTTTAAAACGCTGCAGCTCCAGCTGTTCTTGTTATTCACATTAGTAGCTGCAAACTTGAACGCTTGCAAAGCCTCTGGCACCACCGGCACCTCATGGCCGTGAGACCCGCGGGCCAGCAGCGTGTAAGATAATCCGTCTGCACGGTGTGCGCGTCCCTCTCCTGCCATTTCAGTTTTAAATCTGACGCCTTTTCATCTTGTCAAATATCCCCCCGCGCTCCCTTCGACATCCTCTTATTGTGTCCTCTCAGACTCCGCTTCGCCTCCAAACGACACAAATCTTGTCTTTTCACATCTCTTCATCTGTAGATTCCCCCTCCAGGCCACCCATTATCCCCACGAGCCACCTCTGGAGCTCCTTCTTCTCTCCCTACCTCTTTTCAAAACGGAATAATGGAAATGGGGCATGGCTCTGCAGCTGGAGGGCCTCACCGACGGGCTGTAACGAAGCTGTCAGTGCTTTCCTTCTTGCATCCCATTTCCAACTCCTTCCCGAGGCCGAGCACGGCAGCTTTCACCGCGTACTTTCCAACAACTTTGTTTCTGTGGGCGACTGGTTCCTCGGGAGCCCAGGAAGGCCCGAAGGAGCCCGCGCTACCCCACAGCTGCATCCTTCAGCGCAGGTAAATGCGGGTTTGAATCACCTGGATTTGAAGCTCCCCCCTGCTCCCTTTCCCCGTGTATAAAACAACTGCAGCACATCGGTTGGGAACAGGCCCATGTTGGAAAGGACACAGCAACACTAACATGTACTCTCCCCTCAACAGAAAAGGGCAAGAAAAGAAAAATTAGTGAATCCAGCAGGAGAAACACCTGCCTGCCCAGCAGCCGGCTTGACTCGGGAACCTGCTCTCATGTGCTGCCCCTGGGCAAGCTGGGGGCGGTGGCGGGGGGCTCCTGGCTTGGGGCGCGGGGTTACGGTGGCAGGCACAGCCTGGGAGCCCTGTGGGGCTCTGCCCCGGGGTACCCACAAGCTTTTGCCGAGCTGTGAGGGCAGAGGGGGGAGCGGCCAAGCCCCCCAGGCCGGCGGCAAAGCACCCGCTGGGTCCCTCCTCTCCGGGCTCCGCCACTCTCCCCGCTCCTCTCCCGACACCCGGGGCTCCTCGCAGCCCTTTCCCTTCGCACCTCCGCGGCCCAGCGCGTGCAGCCGCCCGGCCAGACACACTCGCGGTGGAGATTTGCCGAGCAGTTTGTGCGGCCGGCGAGCGGGAAGCCCAGAGCATCTGCCGGAGCCAGGCAGGTCGGGAAGCGCACGCACAGCCGTGCACACACACACACACACACACACACACACACACACACACACGGAGCGATGAGTTGAAGGAGCTGTCTGCCAGCAGCACATTCTGCAGGATTTTATTTTTTTTTTTTTTTTTCTCTCTCTTGGCTAATCAGCTACTGAAAGAAGAGCTCCCTCAGCCCCGCCAGCCGCTGCGCCCCCCCCACCGCCCGGGTCAGCTGCGCTGCGGAGGAGGGAAGTGGGCTTGGAACAGCCGCCGGCTCACCGAGGAGCACTCAACGCGCCTTCATTCATTATCCACTGACATATGGAATAGTCATTGCGGGAGGAAACAGAACCAAACAAAAGCCCCAAACTGCTTCCTCCCAGCGAGGCCCTGACAGCCTCGGCAGCTCACGGCCATTCATCTCCGAGCGGCCGAGAGGAAGGGACGCTCGGGCTGCGTGGCGAGCGCCGGAGGGATGGCTGAGGTGGGGGGGGCCTTGGCATGGGGACCGGCTCCCCGGCAGCACCGGCACGGGCTCACCAGGGCTCTCGTGCCGCCCCGGCGTGGGGACCCTGCCCGTTGGGCACCGGGAGAGGGCCCTGTGTGTGACACAGGCTCCCCTACCCGCCCTGGCCTGGCCAGGAAACCAATTTATTTTGTTGTGTCTCTTCTCGGAGCACACGGCAGAGACCGGGGCTGGGCGGCTGGCCAGGCCGAGCACCGGCAGCTGCCAAGTGAGCAGGAGCGCAGCTAGAAGAGATTTAGTCTGTGCTAAACACAGGGGCATAGCAGGTCTGAGCTATTATTCTTTATTAAAGAGCTCCGAAGCCCAGGCGCAGGCGGAGGGGAGAGTGCGCAGGCTCGGAGCCAGCGGCCGGTGGGTGAGTGACAGCCCGGCACAGCCCACGGCACCGGCTCTTTGCCCAAAATGCTGCCGGTTTAGGGAGCAATCCTGCGCCCCGTTAGGGGTTTGCGGGTGAAACCGGGCAACGGGGAATCAGGGAGCACCCCAAGCTTCACCCCCGGACAGCACCCACCAGTGTGACCGGAGGGGAGAGCCGAAGGGGACAGGGACCCCTTCCCCCAGCAGCACCCGACTGCCACCCAACGCCGCAGTGTGAACGAGCACAGGGGGGTTATTGCCCGTCACGAACATTTCGAGCTGCCACCGCTAAAGGTAACAGTCAGGTCAGAGATAATTATCACGCAGATAGATGTAGGCAGGGAGCACAAGGCTTCATCTCCACCCAGAGGCTGCTAAATTGCCCCCAGCAGTGACCAGAGCACAAGGACCCCATCAGTCCTGCCCCGGCATGCCGGCCACCTGCCCTGACCCACGGACGAGGGTCGGGGCCCCCAATCCGGCAGGAAAGCGGGGTGCTGCGGCCACGGCAGCTCCAGCTTCCGCAGCTCTCCCCACTCTGCTCTCGTGGTGCCGGTTGAGGCCCCTGGACTGGGACTTCTGGGGAAACGGCATTGCCTCTTGGGGTGGGTGAACCGGGACCCTTCGCCATCGAGGGTCGCAGATCCAGATGTTCCACCCCGAGCCCACGGTCCCGTTGCAGGACGCAGCCGTTTGGAGGCCGTGAGGCAACACGCGCATGTGTGAGGCTGGTGGCAGGGTCAGCAGGGGTGGGAGGACGCGGGTGGCACGCTGGGCACCCTCTGAAACCCGGTTTGGCCACTAGCCACCCCCCGACACACAGCTGGCCCACAGAGCAGCCAGCACCGGGCAAGAGACGAGCAAGGGGGTAACGAAGCGACGCCCAGCACCAAAAGCGTCTGTCGCGGTGCCCACCCCGGCCAGCACAAGCGAAACTGTGGGCTGCGGGAGAAGCACCGGTGTCGGCCAGTGGGGCTGGGCTGCCTCCTGGCCAGCACCAAAACCCACAGAACTGGAAAAAAATGTCTCCAGTGCCCTCCTAAAGCACCACATTTCATGAAGAGTTTAATTGGGACGAGGCTGCGACGCAGGATAGGTCTCAACAATAAAAAGTAGAAAAATACAGATCCTATTTGTGGTAAGAAAGTGTTTTCCTGGCCCTGCTCTCATCTGAGCTGCCCCTGCCCGACCGGGGGGTGCTGCCCCCCCCCCCCCCTCCCAGCACGTCCTGGCCCCTGAGACACAAAGCACCGCAGAGCGCTGGGCGATGCTCCTCGCGCCGGCGAGCACAAAGCGCCCAGTGTGCGCATCCCGGCCGCAGGAAGCAGGAGCATCAGGGTTCTGAGGGAAGAGAGAGATAAATACAATTACAGAGGGAGGGCAGGGGGCTGGGAACGGGGAACAAGGAACAAAGCCACTGGAAGCTGCTCCGATGTCAACAGGGCCTGAATGAGCGCTCCCCCCACCGGGGCCCTGAAGCAGGACCAGCTGGGGAGAGAGAGACCTTGAATTCCTGCATGAAAGGGTTGGTTTTTTTTTTTTCTTGGGTTATGCTGGAGACATTACACAAGTGTATGTTTTCTATAGTCATATATTTCCCCTCTCTCTAAATCTCTATTCCAGACCCGGGGGCAGGGACTGCCGGCAGCTCCAGCGCTAGCCCAGGTGGGCCTCTAACATCCAACCCTTTGGGCCCTCACTGGACCAGTGAGCCGGCAGGCACCCAATCCCCCCCCCCCGCCTCCGCTGGGACCCCAACAGGAACAGACGCGTCCCTCACGGCACCGGGAAACGCAAACCCGGACCCTCTGAACTGCCAGCGATGCCAAAGAGCTCTCCCAAAACTGGGTGTGCAGCCCCGAGCCCTGCTCCAAATCCTCCTGTGCCGAGCCCCGAGGGGGGGCCACGCTGCCATCACTCCCGACGGGCCGTGCCACACCAGCCAGGCCCAGGCGCCCCGCACGAGCGAGCTGGGGGAGCAAATCGGTCAGAGTGCTGGCGGCCCGCAGCAGGCACCCGCTGGCTCTTCACCCGCCTGGGCACGCAGGGTTTTCTGCGTCCTCTTACTTCTCAGCGGTTCAGGAGGAGACAGCCTGAATTATTCCACCCAACCAGCGCCCAAGAGGCTTCTCCAAACGTTTGTCCAAGTCATGGATGAGGCTACCCAGTGCCCCCTCAGAGAACCGACAGCCCAGCAAGACAGGTCAGATCCAAACCGCCCCCACAGCCCTTGGCAGCCCCTCCGTCCCGACCCCAGGGCTCTGCTGAAACAGCTGATGGACGCCAATCGCATTAATTGATTTAGCAGACGATTAAGAAAGGCAATGCAGTTTGTCTGGAACAACCAAGCCCTAGGGGCGTTTGTTTTACTGCTGAGATTCTGCTATCTTCCACACAAGCGGTTTCCAATCTTTTCCGATGCAGGAAACCCGGGGAGGTTCCCTCGGAGAGCGGGGCAGGTCCCTGAACAGTGAACGTCACCCCACGAGCCACAGGTGAGGCTCAACCACCTTCAAAACAGCTGGAAAAAACCCTCTCCTGGCCCTGGGCTCAAAGCCCCAGCTCTGGCTGGGCACAGACGGTGCTTGTTGTGCAATTCTAGAGGGTGGAAGGGAGGCTCATCCCGTACGGGGAGCGCTGGCCTCTCCGAAGTGGATGTGACGTTCCTTTCTGCCACCCCAAACGCTCGCAGCGACGCGCTCAAGCACCGTACCCTCACCAAGAGTCTCCTCAAGAGCCCCGAGGCAGCGCCTCCGGCCTGCTGCGCACGTATGACCCCGTCCCCTCCCCTCGAGTTCGCAGAGAAGGAAATCCATCACCCCTAGCTCATACCCGCATCTAAAAGCAGTGGCCATGGGTCCTACCTCTTCGTCCGAGCTGTCATCTTCGTATTCATTCTGCGCAAGCAGACCCTCGTTTTCCTGCAACGACGAATCATCCGCCAAGATTTTGCTCTTCCTGGGAGTCCCTTTGGCCTGCAAGTCAGAAAAAAACAGCTTAGTGAGATCCCATCCCGTGAATCTTTGTGGTTTTGGGTTTCACTGCACCAGAGACCTTGGCTGGACTCTGAAGCTGCCACTGACACCCTGGCTGCTGCCAGGTCCCAGACCCCCACTTTGTGCCCCAACCTGGGCAGTGCTGAGCGGCACAACCCCCCACTCTCCGATCCTCTGGGACACCCCATTACACAAGGAGGGAGGGAGGGAGGGAAGGAAGGAAGGAAAGGGCTCATTAACCAGCACTTACATCCACCCGGGACTGCAGAGAGAAAGTCGATCACCTCTCTGCAAGGACAGGTTGCCCGAACAGCTCCAGCAGCTGCCTGACTCGCCCAAGAGCCGTGTTCTTACTCACCGGGCCCCAAATTATTCTCCCTCAGCAGCTTCCGTACCCCAGTCACCTCCCAGAGTTATTTCAAGACTCTCTGTCCCTCTTTTCCCCTGGAACTCAATGCTGCTGAGACCACGCAAAGTCACAACCAGGGCAGAGGCTGCAACAACCCAAGCTCCAAGGACAGGCAGGATGGGGACAGGATTTCCTAGGAATGCTGCTTCCTCCGAGCGTCCCTCAGAGGTGCCAGTGCAGCTCCAGGCCCAGGAGGCAAGGACTGCATCAGAAACCACACAAACTCAGCGTGGAAACAGAAAAAAGACCTCGGGAGGTCCCTACTCCAGCCTCCTGCTCAAGGCAGAGCTGCAAAGTTAGATCAGAATTATTGGGATCCTGGCTGGTCAAGTTTGGAGTATTTCCAAGGATGAGGATCTCGCCACCTCCCTGGGTCCTGTCCCAGGGCTGCAGCGCTCCCGTGGGCATGAATGCTCCTTCCATTCAGGCAGCATTTTCATAGAATCCCAGAATCATGGAGGTTGGAAAAGCCCTTGAAGCTCCTCCAGTCCAACCATGAACCTCACCCTGACCGTTCCCAACTCCACCAGATCCCTCAGCGCTGGCTCAACCCGACTCTTCAACCCCTCCAGGGATGGGGACTCCCCCCCTGCCCTGGGCAGCCCATTCCTTGGCTCAAGAGACTCAGCCCCCCTCTCTGCACCCTCCTTTCAGGCAGTTGCAGAGGGCCAGGAGGTCTCCCCTCAGCCTCCTCTTCTCCACACTAAACCCCCCCAGTTCCCTCAGCCGCTCCCCATCACACCTGTGCTCCAGACCCTGCACCAGCTCCGTTGCCCTTCTCTGGACACGCTCGAGTCATTCAAGGGCCTTTTTGGAGTGAGGGGCCCAAAACTGAACCCACTCATCGAGGGGCGGCCTCACCAGTGCCGAGCACAGGGGTCAGATCCCTTCCCTGTCCCTGCTGGCCACGCTAGTGCTGATACAAGCCAGGGTGCCATCGGCCTCATTGGCCACCTGGGCACACTGCTGTCCCCACTGCCTCTCCTCCTGTCCCTCAGCACCACGAGAGCCCAGCTCCTTCCCCTCCACTCTCCCTCCTGAAGCTGCGGGCAGCAGTGGGATCCCCCCTTGTCACTTCTCCTCCTGACTGAAGCTGCCAGCTCACAGACCCTCCCTGCATCCCCCTGAGCGGGGGCTCGTTCTGTCCGTCCCAGGGTTGTACTGGGGAGCCCCAGAGTGGACCCTGAGCCCGGAGGGGTCTCTGGTGCCAAGAGGAGGCAAAGGATCCCCTCCCCAGCACTGCCGGCTGTGCTCCTGCCTGCGCAGCCCCGGGGCGGTGGGGCAGAGGACACTTGCCAGCTCCCAGGTCCTTCCCTGCTCCCTCCACTCAGCCCCTGCCACTGTCGTGTGGGGTTATTCTCTCCCAGGTGCAGGATACCACATTTATCACCCTTGAACTTCACACAGTGCCCATCAACCATCTTCTCCAGCCCGTCAGATCTCTCAGAAGGGCAGATCCCCCCCGCAGCAGACCCCCAACAGATCCCAGAGCCTGCTCGTTCAAGTAAGGACAGACCCAGCGGCACCAGGACAAGGGGATGGGGGGTTTCTGGTGCATCATCCCAATGGAACGGTGAGTTTTGAAGTCATGGGCACACCTGGAGCCACTCTGAACCTCTCTGGAAGAGACCTGGGTAGAGAGGGAGCAGACACAGCCCCCAGGGTGGCAACGTCACCGTGATGAAGAGCCTCCCACCATCACACACACCGCACCCCGTGCTGGATACACCCAACCGAGGTCACCCATCGGCAGTGGTGGGACCAACCTCACCCCCAGACACCTTCTATTCCTTGCCTTAGCCCAGATTTTTTTCCACGCCAGCAGGCACAGACATCTTCCACACTGAAGCGGAGCTCAGCCCGTCATGGGGCCGCATTCTGCTCCCCACGGGGCACACCTCGGGCAGGAATTAATTCCCTCCTCAGACATGGGGAATCAGACAGCACCGAACATCAGACTTTGCCCACTCGCTGACCTGCTGTGTGGGTGCCGAATAAGCTACAGATCCTTCCCTGGAAAAGAGATTCTCTCTCCCCCCCTCCCCGCACACCACTCAGAGTGGGGGTAGGGGGAGAACGGGGACCCTGGCTAGATCGGGTTTACGGGAGGATTCAGTGAAATAATCGGAAAAACAGCCCCAGAAAACGTCCCTCGCGGGAGCAGTAAAATCCACACAGTGTGTGATCACCTTCTGCTGTACGTACACACCAGCGCAGCTCCCCCGAGCCGCAGGGAGAGAGGTGGGAGAGAGCCTGGAAAATACTGGGCCGGCAAGAGGATGAGATTACTGCAAAAACAAAAGGCTTTATTAAAAAATTTTTAAAAAGGGAGATTGGAGATAAGTTTTTTTCCAGGCTTTTGGCGCTACAATGGCTTTGGACTTGAGTTTCCATCTTTCCCTCATTTCCCCCCTCTCTCCACCGCCACGATGAGACCGGAGAAGGATCCTGTGCCGCAAATCTGGGTTGTTGGTGCTACGAGCTGCCAGCGCCCTCGAGAGCGGAGGCTGCGCCAGGAGGTGACACATGGGCGCTCCCGCTCCCACCCCAGCGAGGCTCAACCTCTCAGTCCACACAGACAGGGAGAAAAAACGAGGCCCAGGGGCTCGCTGGGTCTTGGGTTTCCTCTGAGAGCTGACACGAGGCAGGATCTCGCCCAGGATTGTTGCAGATTCACGGTGCATCTGCAAAGCACCCAGGGGTGAGACCCGTCTATCGGCAGGTTCAAACCCTTCAGGAAAGCTGAGAGACCTCAGCTAGGACATCAGTCACGCTCCCAGCACCCTGTAATCTCGACTAAAAAGCCCACCTGGGCAACAGCGAACACACACTGAACACTAAAACCATTTTATCAGGCAAAAAAAACCTGTCTGAAGCAGATGGGGCTCTACAGGGGCTGCAGGAGAAGCGCAAGGTCCCGGGAGCAGAGGGGGAGCAGGCCTGGCCGCAGGCGAGCGCGGTCACCGTCCCCATCTCCTGGCAGAAACACCTCTGCCTCTTCCAGGTACGTTTACCTCGACGCCAGCAAAGGTTTTTTCCCCGCAGCTGGGGACGGGTCTGCCTGGGTCCCAGGGAGGCAGGCAGGCAGGCACAGGCAGGTCCCCGTGGCTTCGCCGGGGCCGTGTTAGGCCGCAGGAATAAAGCTGAAGCTTTGCTCAGCCGGCCCGTGCGGAAAAGCTCGTTCCACCAGAGGGCGGCAAGCAGAGCCAGACACACTGCAAAACCCCGCAAACCCACCCAAAACCACCCTACCTGCGCCCCACCACCACAGCCACTGCCAGGGCTCGGGGGCGAGGACTCCCCCGGGCATCCATGGCCAGTGGGGAGCCAGGAGTCGGCACCCCAAGGCCTCGGCTCAGAGGGGAGGCGGGCAGGGCCGAGCGCCACCGACAGCCACCGACAAACCCTGTTTCTGGCAGTTCTGGGTGCTGAAGGGGGCACCTGGGGCAGCTGGTGGGTTTTGGCAGCACAGGCAGGACCTAAGAGGAGGTTTAGCTGTGACAAGGGGGATAAGGGAAGAAAGACTGAAGCCAAGTCTTTCTTTTTACAACATTTTTTACAACTGCCTGAAAGGAGGGTGCAGAGAGGGGGGATGAGTCTCTTGAGCCAAGGAACCAGCGGCAGGCCAAGAGGGAATGGCCTCAAGCTGCGCCAGGGCAGGGTCAGACTGGCTCTTAGGAAGGATTTCTTTGCAGAAGGGGTTGTTGGGTGTTGGAATGGGCTGCCCAGGGCAGGGGGGGAGTCCCCATCCCTGGAGGGGTTGAAGAGTCGGGTTGACCCAGTGCTGAGGAATCTGGTGGAGTTGGGAACGGTCAGGGTGAGGTTCATGGTTGGACTGGAGGAGCTTCAAGGGCTTTTCCGACTGAGATGATTCTGGGATTCAAGTGAGACCTGTAACCTCCTCCCTCCCAAATCCACCCCCTGCTCCCCACGTGTGGATCAGCGGGGGTTCCTCTACCCCAAACTCCAAGTCAATCCAAGAGAAGAGTTGAGAGGAAGGAGAAAAAAGAATTAACTGAATCTAAAACACAACCTGAACAGGCAAAAAGGAGAGGGAGAATATACCCCAGCAGGCTTTGAGGAGAGCCAGAGCCTCAGAGCGCTCTGCTTTACCCCAGGAAAAGGTGAGTGGGCCGGCAGGCAGCCCAGGGCCGGCGAGACACAAGCGCCGCGCCGCCGAGCTGCACCGGCCGCTCCGTGCCTGGGCCAGGCCGAGGTAACAGCTCTCCAGCACGGGCAGAGCTGTCCCTCCCCAGTGACGCCACAAACAGCCCAAAGATGGCCAAGCTGCTCAGGAGCAGCCCTATCTTCAGTCAGCAATTAGAGAAAGGGAATGTGCCTTCAGGGCCACAAAGCCCCTCAGGTGTGGAAGGGAAGCAGAACGGAAGGCAGATTGTCTCTTCCACGTCCTCCAGCTGGATAATCTCGTGTAACAAAAGATACCACCTCTGCCTACACCAGCCCTGCTTGCCTCCTCATCATTGCCGATGGCCAGCCCAGACTATTTAGGAGCTGCCCGGACTAGCTGAGTTGGGAAGCGTCCCCCACTGCATTTGCTAGTCAGTAAAATAAGCATCAGAGCAGGTTAACGGCCCAGTTAGATTCTCCTTTTCCCCCTCACACCAAGAGCTGCTGGAAGCTGGATTAATCCATCAGTAGCTCCTTTGGCTGCCCTTCCCCTAAGCGAAACCTGCTCGCCTCCCACCGTAAAGTTCTCAAAGCGCTCCCACGCAGTTCCTCCTCGGTTGTGGAGAAAAGATCAGAAACTCCTGGCTCGCAGTTTTCCAGCAGGAAAGGAGAAAGGTCCCTGCTGCCACGGCGAGCCCCAGCGACAGGGGAGCGGAATTTCCTCGGTGGGGCTGTGGGGGCAGGCGGAGGAAGGGGCTGCACTAGCTGGGTGCTGCGGCCCCAAGGGCAGCGCTGGGTGTCCCCATCCAACGTCAGGGGAGGTTTTGACACGATCCCGGGAGTGAGATTAAGACATGAACGAGGTCAAATGCTGTACACCCAAGCCACTTTTCATTATAAAAAGTGAAGAGGGGTAGCGATAGGAAGGAATGGAAGGAAAAGACAGAAATCAAGCAAGTGTGCGGGGTAGAGTCACAAGAATATCGCCCTCTCCAACTCCCTGAAAGGAGGGTGCAGAGAGGGGGGAGGAGTCTCTTGAGCCAAGGAACCAGCGGCAGGCCAAGAGGGAATGGCCTCAAGCTGCGCCAGGGCAGGGTCAGACTGGCTCTTAGGAAGGATTTCTTTGCAGAAGGGGTTGTTGGGCGTTGGAATGGGCTGCCCAGGGCAGGGGGGGAGTCCCCATCCCTGGAGGGGTTGAAGAGTCGGGTTGAGCCAGCGCTGAGGGATCTGGTGGAGTTGGGAACGGTCAGGGTGAGGTTCATGGTTGGACTGGAGGAGCTTCAAGGGCTTTTCCAACCCAGATGATTCTGGGATTCTGTGATAACAGTCGCCACCATGGATCCAGCAGTGTCCCGTTGGTCCTCAGTCTTCAGCTCTTCAGTGGTGGGTGCATATGGAGAAAAGAAGTTTTCTGTTGCCTTTTTAAGTTCATCATGAGCACATCTGCCCACCTTTAGTTTTTTTTCCTCTGGTCGCACAGGTTTTTGCTGCATCCGGTTTTGCTCAGTCCATGTCTCCCCCTCTGAGGTTTATCTGAGGAGTCTGTCGATGCAACTGCAAGGGGGTGGGGGGTGAATCCTTCCATGCACCCCTGCTCCCTTGGCGGACATTCCTTAGACTAATCCAAAGGCCGCAGCTTGTCCTTGAGGCTTGCCCAGACACAAGCAAGCTTTGAGACAGTCACTGGACATTTCAGTCTCTCACACTGGGTCATGAGAGGCTGAACGGGTGAGGGGGAGGACGGGCAGCAGCAAGACCAGACGCACCAGGCAGGGCTGGAGAGAACAGACCCTCTAAGAGCTGACGGGCGTGGGAGCTGCGGCAACACCACACGCTCGTGTGGGCCAAAGCAACTGTCCCCCGCGCTCAGGAGAGGGACTGCGAGGATCCTCCTCAGCTTTTCCAGACACCGGGGTGCTCGCACAAGGAGGGAGAGAATTCTGCTCCTTGGTGCCAAGCCCAGACCTTGCTACGATGTGACGGTCGCAGCGGGGACACGGAACCACCACACACACACACGGCATCTCCTTCGCTAAAGCACGGTGGTTCTTGGGCATGGTGTTGTCATTTGCTCTGCTCACCCTGGGAGGTAAAACAACCCAGTCCTCAGTTTTACACATGGGAAAGTGATACCCAAAGGAGCAGCAGCAATCCGGGGTTAGAAACAGGATTCCCAGCCTCACCGCCCTGCGAGCTCCAGCACTGTCGCCTGGGCTGTTTCGCAGGACCCGTCCTCCTCCACCTCCCCTCAGCACCCGGAAAGCCCAACCCGCAGCAACGCCGGCCAGGCTGTGCCCCTACACCAACTGCTGCTGAGGGGGGACAAAGAGACACCGGGCTGGTGAACAAAGCAAAGATGCAGCCACTTAATTCCTCCCACGAGAAGGTCTCAGGTCCCAGAAGCCTGTCAGACCCAGTGGCAGCTGAAGGGCTTAAAACACACGTTTACCTCCACAGCAGCTGTTGAGTTTTACGAGGTTTCCATTCTCAAGCAACCTCTTGCAAAGCAAAATCGCAGCCCGCTGCGAAGCAAACGGACAGCGCAGCTCAAGTTTGGGCTTTGACCTACGAAGATCCAAGCCAACGCCTTCCAAAGAGCAGCAAGGGGGCTCAGCGCCCGCCGACCGCTCCGAAACCGGGAGACAGAACCTCGGAGGTGCTTGTAGAAGTCGGCTGCTCTGAACTTTCTCTTCTCTCCGGCCTCTACACGTCCCTGTCTTCTAGCACCAGCCTGCAAGACGCGTCGCTGCGAGGGCTGAAGTCCCGAGGGTGGCAAGAGGTAATTCATGACTGTCAGCGCCAGTAACAAGCCTGAAATTTTTCACCCTGTGGGCAAACATCAATTTGTGTTGTTTCCTGGGGCTGAGAGAACTGCTGACAGCACACAAAGAGGAACCCTGACGCGGTAAGGGTCTCGCTCACACACCAGAGTCAAGAACTAACACAACTCGAGACAGAGATGGCTGCCAGAGTGCAGGCATGGGTATATTCTCCCTCCATTTTTTGCCTGTTCGGGTTGTGTTTTAGATTCAGTTAATCCTTTTTTCTCCTTCCTCTCAACTCTTCTCTTGGATCAATCTGTTGGAGTTTGGGGTAGAGGAACCCCCGCTGATCCACACGTGGGGAGCAGGGGGTGGATTTGGGAGGGAGGAGGTTACAGGTCTCACTTGGCTTCAGTCCTCCTTCCCTTATCCCGCTCGTCACAGCCTGTTCTCAGGTCCCACCTGAGCTGCCAAGCTCCACAGGTTGGCCGTTCATTGCTGCAGCTCTCTGTCACAGAGCTTTTGTCCAGAGAGCGTAGCGCCGCGTGTGCGAAAGCTGGCTCGTCACCCACGGAGGAAACGGAGCCCCGCGCGACCCTCCGCACCCCGGTGACACCGCACCGGGCCGGGGACGCCGAGATCTGCCGCTCTCCTGGTGCGGTGACCGACTTCCACTGACACCACGAGCTGCTGTGAGCGCGAACAGGGGCTTCCTTCCTCCCGTGACTGCTAGAAACATCCTGGGGGACGAGAGGCAAGAAGGCTCTGCGGGAATCGGGCCACCACAAAAGGTTTTGTCGGTCGCTTTTCCATTTCAGACCGGTGTGGCCAACACGAGCACAAATGAGTCCAGGGGAGAGGAGAAAAAGCGATAGAGGAATAGAGAGAAGAGCTGAGCCGAGGGGCTCCTCTGTTCTGTCCCCACACGCTCTTGCTGATGAGAACGGTCAGGGTGAGGTTCATGCTTGGACTGGAGGATCTTCAAGGGCTTTTCCAACCGGATGATTCTGGGATTCTGTGAGAAGCCATCAGCCCCAAAGAGTCGGGGTCCCACTGCTGCGGCGCTGAGCCGACGGCAGCGCGGGGACGCTGAGGAGCGGGGACACAAGAAGTGTGGACGCTGAGAAGTGGGGACGCCGGGGAGCAGGGACGCCCAGACACAGGTTCACTGACCCGCACTGTGTCAGAGAGGACGCGGTGCTGCAGCCCAGAGCCCCGCAAGGATGCTCCGAGCTGGCAGCCGGAGGGGCAAGAGCAAGGCGAGCTCTCCGGACACAATCCCTGCAGGAAGGGAAGAGTTAAGCGGCTCTTGCTGCTCCCGCAGTGCCTCCCAGTACACCCAGTGCCTCTCCCAGTGCCTCCCAGTACACCCGGCGCAGGGCGGACGGCTGCGTGCTACCGCAGGGACTCTGCCAGAGCAGCGCTGAAGGGGCTTCCTGGGTTAAAAAAGCAACAAATCAACATTTCAGCCTGGCCTTCAAGCACAGGCCACCGGGCTTCTCCCCAGGGGCCTGGAGAGTGGAGTCGGACGGCTCAGCTCAGCACCGGGGCTGCCAAGGAAGAAAGCGCAGCTTGTCAGAACACTGGAAGTCATTAAGAGGAAATCTAATCCGACAAGGACAGCCTAATATTTACAGAGCCCTGCGAGCTGGAGAGGCACTAAGAGCAGGGCTTTGCAATCTGCTGACAGGCAGGTGGTGGGAGCAGCGGCCTTTCTCGCTCCTGGATCCCGAAGGGAGCTGCGACAGCACAACTCAGTTCAGCACCTTGTTGCTCAGACCGGATTAACACTTCTCCGCGGGCTGAGGCGCCAGCGTTGGCTCGCAGCGCAGGACTTCTATTTTCTGTCCTCGAGAGAGGCTGCCTTTACTCCTCCGTGGGGTTTTTTAAGCCCTAAAGACAAGGCTTCTTACATTCCAGCTTCCCAAAAGCATCTCCTCGGAGAGAGCTGCAGATAACCACCAGGATCGTGAGAAGGAGCACAGCTCTGGAGAGGAACCTCACCTTGAATTCTGCACAAAGACCAGCACATCCTGAACCGGTTTGTGTTCCACAGTCTCAGGACCTGTCAGTCTTCCCATCGCTTCTCTAGTTCAACACAACAGTCACAAACTGTTTTACCTCACCAGGTAAAAATACAAAACTTCCAGGCAGAGTATTTCAAACACCAAAATGTTCAGAGAGCAGTAACGCCTCCCCTGCACCTAAAGGGTTTGTCCGTGCCAGAGCTGCTGCTTCCATGGATGGAGCAGGAAAAAACTAAGAGCAGAGCAGCCAAAAAGCATCAGCTCAGCTTCTGCACCCTCCAGATCATCAGCTCTCACCGGGACAGCATCGCAGGTTTTATGGCAGTGGCGAGAGCCCACAATTAAAGGTTGGCAGAACAGCCCCCCAGCCCCGCGCTGGGCGCTGTCACGTGAGCAGAGTCCTCCCCGACTGTGGCTCAGAGCTCCCAGCTCCTCCTGGAGCCCCAGACAGGCCTCCACAGCAGGACCACGATGCCGAGCCTCCAGAAAAGCTCTGGCAACCCGAGCAAGCAAGGCTCCTTGCTGTCTGGTCTCTCAGCAGGAAACCTCAGAGTAATCACAGAGCATCCGCAAGCTTTCCCTTTCCCTGCTCCAGCAGCTCCCTGAGACTCTGCACATCTCTCTGGCAGAGCAGGAGACCCTCCTGCCGATCCCCAAGCGCCCTACGCGCTCAGCTGATGCACTCGGCTCGCCTGCACGTCATCCAGAAGCCTCTGGAAGCAGCAGCTTGGGGATCCTCCCCAGCCTCGATTAACTTCCTGGACAGCCAGAAGATACTGAAAGTGAGAGACCCAGGACGTGCACAAACCCCTCCAAAAGCGCTCCAGAGCCTGGCTCAAGGGACATGCACCGCGACAGGCTGTTCCCCGAGAACAACGTCATTTTTTAACATCAAGGCGGAAAATCTGGAGGAAAGGAGGTTTCTCCAGCACCAGTTCAGGTGTCCACGCCGGTGGCAAGGCACACGGGATGTTGGAGCAAACTGGTGTCAGCTGGGAGGCCTAAAGGCAGGTTCAAAGCCAATTTCCATGAGACAGAATGAAGCCTTCAGTTTGGAAAAGCAGCAAGACAGCCACCCAGGCTAGAGCGAGCGCGCGCAGCAAAACGCGCAAGAGGACCGTAAAAATCAGGCCTGGGACTCTGGGCAAGCAGATCCAGCATCTCTGGTGCTGCAGGGCAGTCCTTCGCTTCACTGGGTGAAAAACTGGCTGGCTGGCCGGGCCCAAAGAGTTGTGGGGGACGGAGTTACAGAATCCCAGAATCATCGGGGTTGGAAAAGCCCTTGAAGCTCCTCCAGTCCAACCATGAACCTCACCCTGACCGTTCCCAACTCCACCAGATCCCTCAGCGCTGGCTCAACCCGACTCTTCAACCCCTCCAGGGATGGGGACTCCCCCCCTGCCCTGGGCAGCCCATTCCAACGCCCAACAACCCCTTCTGCAAAGAAATACTTCCTAAGAGCCAATCTAAAAATATCCAGCTAAATCTGGTTGGCGGCTGGTCACCAGGGGTGTCCCTCAGGGCTCCGTGTTGGGGCCACTCCTGTTTAGCATCTTTACTGATGATCTAGACAAGGGGATCGAGTGCACCCTCAGTAAGTTTGCAGATGACACCCAGTTGGGTGGGAGTGTTGGTCTGCTCGAGGGTGGGGAGGCTCCACAGAGAGACCTGGCCAGGCTGGAGCGATGGGCTGAGGCCAACGGGGGGAGTTTCACTAAGGCCAAATGCCAGGTGCTGCCCTTGGGCCACAACAACCCCCAGCAGCGCTACAGGCTTGGGGAGGAGTGGCTGGAGAGCTGCCAGTCAGAGAGGGACCTGGGGGGGATTGGTAATGAGCCAGCAGTGTGCCCAGGTGGCCAAGAAGGCCAATGGCATCTTGGCTTGTGTCAGCACCAGCGTGGCCAGCAGGGACAGGGAAGGGATCTGACCCCTGTGCTCGGCACTGGTGAGGCCGCCCCTCGATGAGTGGGTTCAGTTTTGGGCCCCTCACTCCAAAAAGGCCCTTGAATGACTCGAGCGTGTCCAGAGAAGGGCAACGGAGCTGGTGCAGGGTCTGGAGCACAGGTGTGATGGGGAGCGGCTGAGGGAACTGGGGGGGTTTAGTGTGGAGAAGAGGAGGCTGAGGGGAGACCTCCTGGCCCTCTGCAACTGCCTGAAAGGAGGGTGCAGAGAGGGGGGCTGAGTCTCTTGAGCCAAGGAACCAGCGGCAGGCCAAGAGGGAATGGCCTCAAGCTGCGCCAGGGCAGGGTCAGACTGGCTCTTAGGAAGGATTTCTTTGCAGAAGGGGTTGTTGGGCGTTGGAATGGGCTGCCCAGGGCAGGGGGGGAGTCCCCATCCCTGGAGGGGTTGAAGAGTCGGGTTGAGCCAGCGCTGAGGGATCTGGTGGAGTTGGGAACGGTCAGGGTGAGGTTCATGGTTGGGCTGGAGGAGCTTCAAGGGCTTTTCCAACCTCGATGATTCTGGGATTCCCCTCCCACCTTCCTCTGGCTGCTGCCCGTGTGCCCACTCGGCTCCTGGCACATGCCCCAGGGAGCTGATTCAACCCCCTCATGTCGTGGAAGAAAAACTACCTCCAGAGGAGGAGAGATGGCTCTGGGTCACGCTGAGTGGGCTGAAGGAAGCATCTTCCAAGACAGAGCAGAACCAGAGGGGAGAGGACAAGACTGGAGATGGGAAACATCCTGCTCTGGCAGCCCTCAGAGAAGCTGCTGACCACGCAGTTCGTGAGCTTGCTGTGAAAACACAGCGTCAGAGACGCTGCCCAGGAAGCTCCGCGCCCCGTGCGGGCACGTCGTTACCTACCTGCGAGGAGCAGGAAGAACTGGGGGCTGTCACCCCCACAGTTAAGAACAACACCTCTGCATTACGGCCAACGGCTGCTTTCGGCACCGGCACACCACATCCCCGACAGCGTTACGCTGTGTGGGAAATGAATGTGGTGTAATTTGCACCATATTTTAAGCTCAGGGCTAAAAATCAATTAAATTTCTGCGAACAAGCTAAACAAAGGCAGAAGAGAGTGGCCTCCAGAGATCCCTGCTGTTCAGATACCTCTTCACGGGCAACACTCCCAGAAGGGCCAAAGCCACCGCACCAACCTACCAAACAAAAAAAAGGCATGCAAGAACTGACTATAAACTTGCCGGCAAGCTTTAAAATCCCCCCAAAAGGAGCAGGGACGAGCCCCCTGTGGAAAAGGCTGCTGACAGAGGTGTAAGTTAAACCATTTCCTCTCTCACCAGGGTTAAACCCCCGGCAAGGTCTCCCCGGAGCACTTCAGGGGCACAGCGTCCTCCGTTCCCTGCTCAGCGGGATCCTAACGAGCAGCCAAAGCCATGGATTAGCGTCAAGGACAATCAGAGTCCGTGTTTATTTCTGGAGTTCTTTTCTTCTCTTTTTCACATTTTTGTAACTAAAAACCTGACAATTCTGCTCTGCCAGAATAAAAATGGGTTTGGTGGCACCTGAGGACTGTTTAGGGTTTGCACATTGCTCTGGCTAAACTGTTCATACAGAGCACAGCGAAACAAATAAAATTAGAAGAAAAAAAAGCATCGGATGCGCGGGGCAGTGGGCGTGCCGGCAGGGCCGAGGCCACGCGCTGAAGAACAGAAAAGCTAGCTCGTATCACATCTCGAGCGAGGTCTCGTGGGCAGATCTCCCCGCTGCCAGGGCAGAGGAAACGGCCCCGTGGCAACCTGCCGGGCGCGGCGGGTCTCAGCTTCTCACCCGTCACACGCTGTCGGCAGCTCCCACACCTGACAAGCCCTCAGACGTGGCCACAGGCACCCACGGTCAATCCTCCCCTCTCAAACACAACAAAAAATAATCCCCCAGCAGGTTTTGGCATCCCAACCAATCCAAGTAAAATTTTAGCTTGCCTTTTAATAATGTTTTCATAACTAACTCCTAGTAAATTAAGCAGATTTGCCTACTGGGGAGCCGACGAACAAAAAATCAAAGGTTTTAAGTCTGCAATTAAGAGACCAGAGTTTGAGAAACCTCATTCAAAATTAAACATATCTATCCAAGGCAAATAAACAGCTCTCCAGTGCTAGCAAGTGAATTATTTTCTAAGCAGAAGCTCGTTCTCTTCGTTCTTGCCCTAAAGCCACAAGGCCATTTTTAAATCCGATGGTATTACGACCCGGCAGACACCAAGCGCCCCGAGGACAGACCCAGCTCAGAGCCGTCCTACGAGCAGCCGTTCCCCTGACCCCACGCGTAGCTCCATTTTCTCCTCCAACGTTTCCCACCCAGGAAGCAACGAGCAGCGGTCCAAAGCCAAGAGTGTAAAAGAAACAAGCTTTTAGAAAACCAGATACCCCCAGCCTGGCGAAATTCTTCAACAAAGAGCAAACACCGGGTCTTGCGTAGAGCAACGGCCAAGGAAAGACCCGAGATGCTCCTGGGACATTTTCCGTTGTGATTTACCTCTCCTCTCCCCCAGCTCCCGAGCAGTTTTGACGCAACGTAAAATTCTAAATTGCACCCATCAGCATCACCGAGTCCCTCCGGAAAGCTGCCTGACCCGCCAAAGCTTCCAATGCTATAACGTAGCAGTTTTCAACCCGTTTATTCATGGCGTTACACAAAGGCCCTGTGAGGAAGAAAGAAAAGAAAACCTAGCTGCACGAGGCCAGGTTCCCAGCTCCCTCAGAAAGCACTTTGGGTGCTGCACATCAAAAGGGACGGCGGCACAGACCATGGATTTATTTCCCTGCAGGACCCTAGAGAAGAACACAGTCTGAACAGACCAAACTTCTGTTAACCTCTGCACTAGGAAAGCAATGCCTTTGCAAGGAGCGTTTTTAATTTTTTTTTTCCAAACAGAAACAACAGGTAAACATATTCCTGCCTGAGTCCACCGTGTTTGATGTCTTTTCCCTCTGCGAAACCCCTCCAGGTACCCCCCAGAGGAAATCCGGCCAAGCCCTGCCCTGTCTCTAACGTTCCCCGCTCAGGACAGCGGCGGTTTGGGTCAGGTAACTCCTCACACGCAGCCCAGCAGCACACAGGGTTCCTGCTCCCCTCTTTCTGCTGAGACACCGCTGCCTTTGTGCGGCAAAAGCCCCAGAGGCAGAAGGACAAGCAAGAAAGAAAATGGGGAATCCAACTTCACAGAATCCCAGAATCCTTCAGGTTGGAAAAGCCCCTCAGGATCATCGAGTCCAACCCTCAGCCCGACTCTACAAAGTTCTCCCCTACCCCACATCCCCCCACAGCTCATCCAAACGGCCCTTAAACACACCCAGGGATGGGGACTCCACCCCTCCCTGGGCAGCCTGTTCCACTCTCTGACCACTCTTGCTGGGAAACATTTTCTCCTCATCCCCAGTCTGAACCTCCCCTGGTGCAGTTTAACGCCGTTCCCTCTTGTTCTGTCACTTCACCGAGACGTCACAACAAAACCAACGGGCCATCTCTGCCCAAAGCAGCAGCCACGAGGCCAAAAAAGGGACGTGCTGCACAGCAGTGGAAACAGGGTTCAGGATCAACACCCCCCCCCCCCCCCCGACCTCCTCGGTTCTGCTGCAACCACTGTGGCTCTTTTTTAAGCAGCGCAAAGCGTGTGACATTGCCTGCGTGGGTTAGGGGACCAATTGTTCCAAAAAGCAAAACAGAACACACAAAAAAACCAAACCAACCCCACAGCCCTGCTTCCACAGAGCGATTTCTGGACTGGATCAGGCGCCGGGCCCAGCCCACGCCGGGGATTCATAAGCGGCTGCTGAAGGACGATGACGAAGGCGGTGACAGGGTGGGAACAGGTAGCTGTGGACGGAGACAACCCAACCAATGCGGAACAGCCACGCCGCAGCCCCCGGCACCGCTGTGACATCCCTAAGCAGGTTACGAGGGGAACTTCCTACTAAACTTCTGCTCCAGACCTTGGTAAAGCCTCTATCCATCATCCAAACAAATAAGTGAATACACAGATCCAGAGAGCCGGGATAATAACAAGGCACTTCTTGTTAACAAGCTTGGGGCTGCCGGGCCTGAAGTACCAGGGATCTGTATATTTAGTATCTCAAGATGAGTCTGGGTGTGAATTTTTCCCCAGTATTTGTGCCTGCCCTGCCTGAAACAGAAAACACTACGTCTTTATAATAATTTTTAAAAAATCTACTATCTACGAGAGAAGCATCACTCCAAACACCGACTCTAGAAACACCATCTGGCATTGAAGCTGCTTTCCTGTCAGCAAACAGGCAGCGCTCCAGCTCCCCACGCTGCGCCTCATCCCAAAACACACACCGAGAGGCGGGCAGCGGGGTGTCACCCAGCTCTGCACACACACGCTTCCCTCCGCGCTGATCCCCCGTGCTCAGACACCCCCGGTCCCCAGGAGATGGGAGCAGGGGGAATCACCCTGCGGGCCCCTTCCCCAGCACCCCCAGGCCTCGACGGGCAGCTCTGCCTGCCTCCGCCAACCCAGCTGCACCACGCGCAGCCCGGGCTCCCGCTTGGAAACTAAAGAAAATCGGTGAAAAGTAAAAATAAATCCCGGTCCCAACAAGATTCCTCTTTGCAGGCGTTTCACTATGGTTTACGCACGCAGGTTTGGTTTCGGTTTTTCTCCACGCTTTACAAATGGGGGCACCACAGCGGGGCACGGGGCCTCCCTCACGCCCGGTCCTCCTCCCGGAGGCACGAGCGGCGGCCGGGGCAGGGATGAGAACCGCTCGGATCGGCCTCCCCACGCCATTATTTTCGAGGCAGGACCTGAGAAGCGCCCGCCGGCGGGGTGGGCCGGGACCCCCGGAACCGCCTGCCCCAGCGCCCGCCCCGGGAAGTGCCGGGCCTCGCCCCCCGCCCCTAAAATGGCGTTTCCCGGCGGGCAGCGGGACCCCCCCCCCGCGCCGTTCGGGGACCGAGAGGAGCCGCTCAGCCCTTACGTGTGTCCGGGGGGGCGAGCTGCCGCCGGGGCCTTCCTCCGGGTCCTCCTCCTCCTCCTCCCCCCCCGTGGTGCTGTCGCTGCCCGAGTCCTCCAGCCCCGAGTAGACGCTCTCCTCGCTGTCCGTCAGCTCCTCGCTCTCCCCGGCGGGACATGGCTGGAAGGGAACGGGGCGGGGGGGCCGTCAGGGCGGCGGCCCCCGCTCCCCGGAGGAGCCGCACGGCCCGGCCCGGCCCGCGCCCCCCCCACCCCCCCCGCTGCCCGGGCCCGACCCCGCCGCCCTCCCTCATACGGGGCCCGCAGCGCCCGTCACCATGGCAACGCGCCGCCGCCCCGACCTGCTCCATGGCTCCGTCCCCGCCGCTCCGCGTGCGCCGGCCCCGCCACGCACCACGTGCGCGCGGGTCAGAGGTCACGGCACCGCCCCCCCGGCCGACGCCTTTCCGCCGTGCCAGCCCCTCCCTTCCCCCCCCGGCAGCGCCCACCCGCCGCCACCGGAGAGGGCGAGGGGGGGAATAATTAGGGAGGGGTCAAAGGGGAGAGGTGACCGGCGCCGCGCGCATGCGCATTCCCGACACCGGGCGGGCGCGGCGGAACGGACAGCGCATGCGCCTGGCGGGGGGGGGGGGGGGGGGGGGGGGGGGTGTCCGTGGGGCTGCGCATGCGCCGTGCGGCGGGCGGGCACGTGCGCACAGAGGGAGCCGGCCGGGGGGGGGCGGCGCGTGCGCATGGCGCGGCCCCGCGCGCGGCGCTGACGGCAGCGGGAGGGGGCGTGTCCCCGGGGCGGGAGGGGGCGGTGCTGCGCGTGCGCGCGGCGGCCCCGCGCGGGGGGCTTGTCTCGGAGGCGTCCCAAGATGGCGGCGGCCATGCTGGGCCCCGGGGGTTGCAGTGCGCAGGCAGCGGCCTGGCCCCGCGGCGGCGGCCGCCGGCGGCACTAAGCCCCGCACCGCCCGCCCTCCCGCCTCGGCCCGCCGCAAACCCCACCTGGCGGCGGCTTCTCGGGGGGGGCGCCGGCGCGCCGCGGCCTGCCCCGGGGCCTGCAGCCGGGCCCTCAGGGCGCAGCGGCCGCCGCCATGGAGGGGCCTGGCGCGGCGGCGGTGGGCGCCGGCCCCGGCGGCAGTAACGTGCCCGCTTTCCTCACCAAGCTGTGGACCCTGGTGGAGGATCCCGACACCGACTCGCTCATCTGCTGGAGCCCGGTGAGTCCCGCTGAGGGGACGGGGCGGCCGAGGCCCCGGGGCCCAGGCGTGTCCCCGGCCTCCCCCCAGGCTCTGGAGTGACTTTCCCAGCCGCGGGCCCGGGCCTCGCTCTTTACCGGTGTGTCACAATACCGGAGCGGGTTCCTGTGACTCTCCAGGCCTCGCAGTTGCTCTTGCCCGCTCCTAATTAGAGGTGCTGCCTCTTTCCTCAGTGGTTATCCTGCCCGTGCGCCTCATTACCCCAGCGCCGCAATACCTCGGGGGGAAATGAGCTATCCCGAGTACTTAAGGGAAAAAAAAGTAGCGTCCAGGCGCCGTTCTAACTGTTTCCATGGTAGGGGATGCTGTACGGCTTTTAGCCGTGTCATTATCACCGCTGTGGTACAGCCTGTGCTGGTCCTACGGCGCTAGCCCGATTTGTGGTTGCACCAGTCGTGCAAGTCCCGTTTTTTCATCATTTCAAGCAGCTTGGGGAAGTTTTAAGTTTTGTCTTAAAATCAATCTGGAGCCAAGTGCCTCGGGCTGTTTTTCAGAGGCAGTTACATCAGCAGCATTTGCCTGAAATCAAAGGGAAGAAGTTTTCTTGCTGTTTGATTCTTAACCTGGCAGGCCAAACAGTTAAGTAGAAATAAGTTCTTGCGAGCAGTCGATTGCTCTGTCTCCTGCGTCGCCATATCGCCTTGCTTCGACCGCGGGTCAGCCCTTTGCTACCGAAACTATCGAGGGAAGAGAAACGCAGTCATATTGCGAAGAGTGAAAAAGGGCTGTCGTACAGAGGTTTGACTTCAGATGGGCACGAGGAGCCAAGATGAGTGGAACTGCTGTTCAAGATAATAAAGCGTGAAAGATAAGGACCAAAATAAAAGCATAAACATGCTGGGAATGTTTTTTCGCAACCCTTGATTGTAGCTGCTCTCCAGCAGCTCGAAGGGTTTGCTTATCTGTCTGGATGTGGCAGTAATGAGATGAAAGGCCTGCGCTGTCTGTTTGCTGCAGATATTGCATTGCTCTTAGCTTTGCAAGTCATCGCCCCTGAACAAACGCCTCGTCCTCTTCCTAGAGCAAAGATTTAATGCCTTGTGTTCAATAACTTTGTATTCATTTTTGTGTGGCTGAAACACCGTGAGAAATTGCATTTAGGGGCAGGGGACGAATGGCATCACCCTGGTCCCTGTGCCTGTGGGAACTGCAGTGCACAGGCAGGTCGCCTTCCTCCTGGGAGTGGCTGTGGGAGATTTTCTGGGGGTGCTGTGAAAACTTGGGGCCTCTGAGTGCAGACAGATTTGCTCTTTGGGCGGTGTTTAAGTGAAGCTGTGCCACTGGGAGCATGGAGTAATATCCACGGGATTAGTATCTGCGTGCAAATCAGCATTTTGCAAATAGGAATATACACTTTGCTTATGCTGACAGGTAAACATCTTTGGGTAAACATCTTTGCTTTTCTCCTTGCCCAAAAGATTTTTGCAAGTGTCCTGCTGAGTGGAGAAGGAAAGAGGTGTTGGTGTTGAGACTGGAGTTCCTGACTGCTTGTTTCCATCGCTTGGCACAGTTTGCTGCCCCCCTCTTCTTCAGGGTTGTTGTTTATCCGTAACGTGATTACCCCAGGCTGTCCTACCCCACCTCGGGGCAGGGCAGGAAGGGGAGGTTCATACCCTGGTTTTACCCCTGATGAAGCAGGGTGCTGGGTGAGGTTGCTTCGCAGTAGCTGTCCACGTACACGTTCTTGTCCTGTGCTAAACGTGCAGTCTCCTGCTTTGTTCACTGCGTGATGAAGTACCTTTATTTACTGGGTGTTTGCTGTGGGCAGCCGTGTGCGTGAAGAGCGGGCGATAGCTGGAGCGCCGAGCTTCAGCCCAGAGCAAAGCTCTATTCCAAATCAACGTCACCAGTCTGATAACTAGGTATGGGTTTTAACTCCTTTAGAGTATTGGTAGCTGGACAGATCTTCTCGGTCATGGCAAGAGCTGCAGAAGCATGGAAAACCTGGGGAAAGGTTGGGTCTTCCCCTGATAGTGCTCTCGCTTTTTTTGTTAATACAGCTTGTGAGACAGAAGCGAAGGAGGGGATTATCCTCAAGCTTTCCAGGGAATCAGTAGTTGATTATTCTCAGCTTACGGTGTTTAATTCCTTTCTTTCGATTTCCTTTAGTAACAGGTAGAAGAAATAAGCTGTAGGCATTCAGGGATATGGATCTCAAAGTGCTCACAGTAAGGAAAAGCATCTTTTATGTGTGTTTGAGGAGAAATCATCTCATTAGAAAGCAGGAAAATAAACATAAGGGGAAGATAAAGAAGCAGAATACGCTTCTTAAAATATGTAACTCCTAACTGACTTCTTTTGAAGGCAAAGTCTTCAAATTTTATTTGTGATTCCTTGACACTCTTTTTTATAACTTTCTCATCTTGGTAACTTCTCTCGTCCCCACAGTTAACGGCTCAAACCTCCCGTGGGGTGTAGTCACTGCGGGTCTGTAAGGCAGGACGGCTTTTAGGCGTTTATCATGTCCTCGGCACCAGAGGCTGTGACAGCTGCGTTTCTGCCCTGCCTCATCCATAAATCCCACCGTTTCCTCAAGTCGAACGTTGCCGCTTTCCATTCAGAAACTCAGATTTGTGAATCACAGAGGCCAAAAGTCTCTGGGACGGAACCCCAGTGCGCTTGTGCTGTCACCAAAGCCTCTCCTCTCAGCCTCGGGGCAGCCTCTGAGCTGGATTTTCCAGAGGGCACGCAGACAGAAATGTGTTTTCCTCCCTGTTTCAAATCAGTCCGTGCTTCTCGCGTGGGAAGATGAGATGGCACCCCGCTGGGCAGCAGGTTTAAAAGGCAGATACCTCCTCATGTTGCCCACAGATTGCGTAATCGCTCCGCACAGTGATGGCGTGCTAGGCCAAAACCGTAGAAGAATTGGAAAAGAGTTCAAGGAGGATGGATTGTTTTATAAAACACAACGTCTGGCTGTAATTTCTGCCCTCAGAAGTACCAACGCTGCTGTTTGCTGGTAGAAGTTTGGTAGGGAAAGTCGATGTTGCCTTGATTAGACTGTTCCCCAGGCGTGCGAGGTGGCATCTCGTCTCTCTGGACCTCGGTCTGATGTGGGACAGTGGGTCTTCTTAACTCTGCAGCAGATTTCTCTCTTGGAACGACCAAACTGACGTGTGTTTGGGGACACAAATAATAGGACTAATTGGAGACTAGTTTATTCGTGACGCTATTTGCTACATTCCCTCCCTCTCCAAGGCATGCGCTCACCTCAACTAGGAGTTGGCTGCTGCCAAAGCGTGCAGACTGCCTTTGTGTCTCTGGTAGTGATCGTGAGACCCTGGTGAGGGGATTCAGCTTTTTGTGCTCCACAGGTTGTTGGTTTGGGGTTTTTTTTTCCCCTGGATATTTTTCTGTTGAACTGCTGAGTTTTAGTGGCTTGTCCCACTGCCATTGCTGCTGGAGGTAATGGGGAGGGGTACCTGGGGATGGGAGGGAGAGGGGGACGACCTTTGCTGGTAGCAGCCACCTGTTTAAATTGAGTTGGAGAGTAAATGATAAACTGGTTTGGGTTGGGAGGGACCTTAGAGATCCCCCAGTTCCACCCACCTGCCATGGGCTGGGACACCTTCCACTAGCCCAGGTTGCCCAAAGCTCTGTCCAACCTGGCCCAAGAGCAGCTTGTAAATCTCTGGAGACCGGAGATGCTCTGAGGAAGCAGCACGGTGTTTGCTCTGCTCTTGGCGAAGCTCCTGCTTCGGGATCTGGCTGCTCTCACGTGTAGACCTCTGTTCTGGCTTGATAGGCAGCTCTTGGGTTAACCTTGAACCTTCCCTTGAGCCAGCTGTAGCACTCGTCCTGTTCTTGGGGAACTGAGCTTGTGAAAAGCTCCGAGAAGGGCCAGAGCCCGGAGGGGAGGGGGAGGAAGCTGTGCCCGCTCTGGTGGCAGGATCTCGGCCGCATCTTTGGCTCATTTATGTGACTCCTCACCCTCTCTGCTGCTGGTCTGATGCTGTCCTCTTCCCTCCTGGCAGCCCCGAGTCTCACCTGGATCCGGAGGGAGCTAGAGATGTGGCACTTAGGGATGTGGTTTAACTTGGGAGCGTTAATGGTTAGACTCAGTATTAAGGGTCTTTTCCAACCTAAAGGATTCCATGAATCTTTTCTAAACTGGCAGAAAATCAGGTTTGGTTTTACTTCCACGGACTGGCATGTTGTGGGCTTGGGCGAGCGTTAGGGCCAGCAAAGGTGGGTCGGGACCACTCCTTGACGTCAGCAGGGTGCCCGATTGGTGTGAGCCAATCAATAAAAGTTGAATAAATTTCAATAAAAATTGAAGTAATAATGATAATAATAATAGAATATACAAATGAGTGATGCACAATGCCAACTCATGCCCAGCCCGTTCCCAGCCAGCTGAGGGAAAATCCCAAAACCACGATCCCAGAAAAGAGAGCGAGTTTCCCAGCCAAGCCTCACCTCTCCATGGAGCAGGACGTTGTGTGAGACAGAATATTCCAGTGGGCAGTTTGAGTCCGTTGTTTTGGCTTTGCTCCCTCCCAGCTTGTGCACCTGTGCACTGGCAGGACATGCGGACTTGAAAAGTCCTTGATTTCTTAGCAACAACTGAAAACATTAGCACATTATCAATGTTCTTCTCGTACCAAATGCCGTGCTGAATCCGAAACACAGTGCTGTTCTAGCTGCTAAGAAGGGAAGTTGGCTCTGTCCCGGCTGAAACCAGGACACGGCTGTACCTGCGTTTTGGCCTGCCCTGGGGCTTGTGACGTGTCTTCAGAGCATCCCCTGTTAGAGGGGATCATCGAATCACAGACTGGTTTGGGTTGGGAGGGACCTTAAAGCCCCTCGCTGGGCAACCTGGTCCAGTGCCTCAGCACCCTCCAAATAAAAAAATTTATTCCTTAGATCTAGTCTGAATCTCCCCTCTAGTTTAAAAGCATCACCCCTTGTCATCATCACAGACGTTTAGGTTGGGGGGACATTAAAGCCCATCCAGTCCCACCCCCTGCCACGGGCAGGGCCACCTTCCACTAGCCCAGGTTGCCCAAAGCCCCGTCCAACCTGGCCTTGAACCCTGCCAGGGAGGGGGCAGCCACAGCTTCTCTGGGCAACCTGTGCCAGGGCCTCGCCCCCCTCACAGGGAAGAATTTCTGCCTTAGATCTGACCTAAATCTGCCCTCTGTCAGTTTAGACCCGTTCCCCCTTGTCCTATCCCTCCCCCCTGATGACGAGTTCCCCCCCCCTCCTTTCCTGTAGCCCCTTTCAGTCCTGGGAGGCCGCTCTAAGGTCTCCCCGGAGCCTTCTCTTCTCCAGCTGAACCCCCCAACTCCCTCAGCCTGTCCTCACAGGGGGGTGCTCCAGCCCCCCGAGCATCTTCGTGGCCTCCTCTGGCCTCGCTCGAGCAGGTCCGTGTCCTTCTGCTGTTGGGGGATATGACGGGATAAGGGCTTGGGTGAAGCAGCCACTAACGCTTTGCTGTTCTGTTCCTCCCCTCGAAGGGAGTGTCGGCCATTGACTGGTTCTCCTCACTGGGGGAACAGGGACAAAAGAGGTGGGGAGAGGGCTGGGGCGGGGAGAACATGAAGAAGCTCCTGACAGGGAGAGTTAGGAGGAAGGCATGAAATTCCTTATCCACCCAGACAGTCGCACTTGTCCAAGTGTTACACCTGAATTTAGAATATGCTGAGCTTCGGCTGGTGGAGCCTGAGCATCGTCAGGCCTTGTCTTGTCAGTCCGACCGCAACCACCCGCTGCTGGCAAGCCCCCCATCCCCACTTCTGCTGGAGCAGGAGCCCAGATCCCAGTACAGGAAAGTCCATGGGGTGAGGCCTGGGGTGCTCCAGCAAGGCTGGGGATGTCACAGCCCTGACCAGGATATAAGTGGCCCTGAGGCCTGCCCTGATTTAGACCAGGAGAGGCGGCTGGATTATAAGAGGGGGGCTACTCAGGCTTGGAGAGGAACCACCCGTGGAGCAGCAAGCCCTCCGTGGCGCGCTGATCTTCAGCCAAGTGTGGGCAAGGTGCTGCTTCCCTGTGGTCGTGGTTGCGTCCGATGGCTCTGTTAATGCTCTTGGACAGTGGAGGGGAGCAGAGCGCAATGAAATAACCTCAGCAGCTGCTTGTTTTGCCTCTAAACACACACACGCTTTCTGCACAGCTTGCCAAACTCAAGGCCAGCTCTCGGGAGGTCAGTGCTGAGCCGGTGCTGGGGAAATTGCTCTTTGCTGAAACTCTCTGTCACCAGTTTGGTCCTTCAAGAGCACTGCAGATTCCTGATGGCTTAACTCTTGGTGTGCAGGAGACTCCGCTTCCCTTCCCGCTGTCCTTTTGGGGAGGAGTGGCTGGAGAGCTGCCAGTCAGAGAGGGACCTGGGGGGGATTGATAATGAGCCAGCAGTGTGCCCAGGGGGCCAATGAGGCCAATGGCATCCTGGCTTGTATCAGCACTAGCGTGGCCAGCAGGGACAGGGAAGGGATCTGACCCCTGTGCTGGGTGAGGCCGCCCCTCGATGAGTGGGTTCAGTTTTGGGCCCCTCACTCCAAAAAGGCCCTTGAATGACTCGAGCGTGTCCAGAGAAGGGCAACGGAGCTGGTGCAGGGTCTGGAGCACAGGTGTGATGGGGAGCGGCTGAGGGAACTGGGGGGGTTTAGTGTGGAGAAGAGGAGGCTGAGGGGAGACCTCCTGGCCCTCTGCAACTGCCTGAAAGGAGGGTGCAGAGAGGGGGGATGAGTCTCTTGAGCCAAGGAACCAGCGGCAGGCCAAGAGGGAATGGCCTCAAGCTGCGCCAGGGCAGGGTCAGACTGGCTCTTAGGAAGGATTTCTTTGCAGAAGGGGTTGTTGGGCGTTGGAATGGGCTGCCCAGGGCAGGGGGGGAGTCCCCATCCCTGGAGGGGTTGAAGAGTCGGGTTGAGCCAGCGCTGAGGGATCTGGTGGAGTTGGGAACGGTCAGGGTGAGGTTCATGGTTGGGCTGGAGGAGCTTCAAGGGCTTTTCCAACCTCGATGATTCTGGGATTCTGAGATCTCCCAGCAAGGCACTTGCTGTGATGAAGTATTGTGTGGAAAATCTGACCGTACCACTGGAAATGAGGAACGTGCAAAAGAATTACACCAGCAGCAAGCTTCTGAAGTTCTGCTTTGCGGGCTGTGAAAGTTAAGTGAAAATTGAGGAATCAGAAAGAGGAAGGTTTTATGGCTGCCAAGCAGCGAATGGGGGAAATGTGAGGTTTTATCTTATATTTAATCCCTCACGTGCATAGATCATCACAACCTTCTTGTTTCTGCAAGCGGGAGTTGATCCAGTCTAGTACCCAGGGTGAGGGTTTGTTCAGTAAGGCATTGGGCTTTTCATAAAATAAAACTCAACCTTTGTGCAGAGCTTTTATGTTTGAATTACTCATTTTCAAATTTGGTGTTTGCAATGTAAATTGAAAATCAAATTTACTCCTGTAAACATATTTTTACAGGGCAATGATTGCTGTAATTGTGCTGAATTTGTGATTGAATTTAAATTCAAGTATGTGTGCCTTTAAAGGTAGGGGTTTTATCTCGCTAAAAGGCACATTTAGAATCACAAGGTGGAGGACCAGTGTTAGATGGGAGGTTGAAGAGCCTTGCTAATTGCTTCCAGAGGAAAATCTCTTCTTAGAGCTGGAGAGTGCTGGTAGCCCAAAAAACTGGAACTTCTATAAATGCTGCTCGGAACGGGCTTTGAGGTGGCGATCTGCTGACACGCTGCAAGCCCAAATATTCACAAACTGGCCTTTGAAACCTTGGCTTTTCAGGTTCCTGCCTCTCCCGTGCCTTCTCCCCGTTTAACCCCCACCTTCTGCAATACAGCTGCCATTGCTTGTCCTCTTCCGAACGGCGCAGGAGCTCCTGGGCTGCCTCCAGGGGCAGTTTCCCAGCCCAGGGCTGGTTTTCGGGTGTAACGCTGGTCCTGCGCTGTCTTGCTCCGCGCTCGTTTACGCCGGGCACTTCGCTTCCCTCCCGAGCGTGGCTCTGCCTTGCCGTGCTCCGGCCACAGCCCCCGGATCCAACCACGTGCTGCCGCTACAGGACTGCTGGGTTTTGGCCGCAGGACCCTGCCCCGCGTTCGCTCTGCCCCTGGTTCTTGTCAGACCCTTTAATGAACGGCCTTAACACACAAATACCTGGTTTTCTTCATTTTCAACCACCTTAACACGCAAATACCTGATTGTCTTCGTGCTCTGCTCTGGGAGGTGCTCGGGGAGATGCGGTTGCTGATCAAAACGATGCAGTCGGGGTTTGGGTCAGCTTGATGCAGAGCTTGGAAGAAACTTGATCCCGGTAGATGTCGACAGTTTTCCCTGTTTTTCTGCATTTTGCTCATCAGAGAGGAACAATCCTCTCAATTCTGCGCATGGGCACTTCTGCATGGAACGCTAGAATGTTAGTTATAGCTGGTGATTAAGATGAATAAATTGCCTCAGTAGCTGATCTGCTGTGGAACTTAAACATCTACCTGTTGGATGCCACAGTGATTATATAAATAAAATCTACTGCAGGTCCCACTGTGCTGTTCGGTACGTCCTCCTGCCCCGGGAGTCTTGATTACAGAGGCTGAGGAATTTTCTTAGCCTCACTCAATGAAAGTTTCTGGTTTGACCCACAAAGGGCTGATTATTCTTTCCCTTTTTCTGGGTTTAGGACTCCCCAGTGTAGCCCAAGAGGATTTCTGCTCTTGTGATACCGCTTCCAGCCCAGTGTGCTTTCACTTTCAGTTATAGAGAATGGTGAATAACTAATTTTAAACCCTTTTGTATACACAGAAGTTCCTTCTTTACTTATTTCTTTCCCATTAGCAACGTATTTTTTTCACAGGCTATGCTTTCTCTTATCTGTGATATGTTTTATAAATGAAAGTGCAGACATCTTTGCTTAGATCAGAGCTCCAACCTACCCGAGTCCAGCAACTGCTGCACAGAAAACGTGTTACCTGTAGGCAGATCCTCAAAGTGAATGAAGAACCAGGAAAATAGAAGGGAAGTGTGTTGATTGAAAATACTTAAGCTGTAGGTGAAGTCATTAGCTGGGCTCCTCAAGGGTCCGGGGGTCTGTCTGCTGTAGTTCTTCTCATGATGTTGGTGTCAAAAAGGAGTAGCTGTGCGAAGGGAAATGAAGGGAGCAGGAAGGCGCCCGTATCGCAGAGCCTAATCTTGCAGGGAGACTTGAGCCCTCAAAAGCACTTTTAGGAGTGGTAGGACCCTACTCGTGTGAAATGCGAGGTCATGCAAGTAAGTGATTTTTGCTGTCTTCTGGGAATTCGGTCGTTATGCCCACAAGCAGGTGGTTGTCCTTACGAATCTGATCAGGGTACTTTTCTGTTTCAGAACCAAACCCATGATTTTATGCTTTTTTTAATGTGTGTGAGCTCAGATCCTGAGGACCTGATGTGGTTCAGAGCGTGATCCCCAGAAACCAGCACTGCATTTAAGTCAGGCCCAAGCCGTGGCAGTGCCTGGACACTTTAAGCTGATGTTTTGATGGAGTTTAGCAATATGAAACCATAGTCTGAAAGTTACCTTTCCTTAGCCCAGCAAAACAATGGCTGGAGAAAGACCAAGCTTAAATGAGCGGGATCGTGTGGGTATGAACTTCCCTGGACAAAAATTGTAAGTGGAAAAAAAAAAAGGAGGGTTCTGGCTCTGCGCTCTAGTAGGCTTTGTGACATCCAAAAAGAAGTTTCAGGATGGAGCTGGAATTAATATGTGAATGCTGCGATCCCCTGCGCTGGCTTGGGGCTGACCCTGATCACCCACGAGGTCTCTCCTCACCCTGCGCTGCGCAGACGAGCACGATGCAGCTTTATCACCTCGGCTCTGCTGGCTGCTCCTTGGCGGGGCTTCCCCTTCCCGCCTGCCCGGGGAGAGCCTGTGCAGTGGGAGCTGGAGGTGCTCGGGGCCAGCGAGCTGAAGGAGCGGTGTTCTGGTGACCACCACCAATAAACTTGATCTTTGAGCTGGTTGGGGGATGGCTTGTCTGTAGTGTCTAGAAAAGGGCCTGGAGTAGGGCTTTGACCTTGGTTCTGCCAGTGCTGCGCAGGTGACAGAGGGGTTTCCTGCTGGAGTGTGTCTTTAACTATCTGTCCAAAAACTTAACTCCTTGCCCTGCTGATGTCTGAACTCTTGGTCAACTGGTAAAATTTCACCTAGGACGTTGCTTCCATTAAATCCCCTTGTTGGCTGAACATGAGCCAGCAGTGTGCCCAGGTGGCCAATGAGGCCAATGGCATCCTGGCTGGTATCAGCACCAGCGTGGCCAGCAGGGACAGGGAAGGGATCTGACCCCTGTGCTCGGCACTGGTGAGGCCGCCCCTCGATGAGTGGGTTCAGTTTTGGGCCCCTCACTCCAAAAAGGCCCTTGAATGACTCGAGCGTGTCCAGAGAAGGGCAACGGAGCTGGTGCAGGGTCTGGAGCACAGGTGTGATGGGGAGCGGCTGAGGGAACTGGGGGGGTTTAGTGTGGAGAAGAGGAGGCTGAGGGGAGACCTCGTGGCCCTCTCCAACTGCCTGAAAGGAGGGTGCAGAGAGGGGGGATGAGTCTCTTGAGCCAGGGAACCAGCGGCAGGCCAAGAGGGAATGGCCTCAAGCTGCGGCAGGGCAGGGTCAGACTGGCTCTTAGGAAGGATTTCTTTGCAGAAGGGGTTGTTGGGCGTTGGAATGGGCTGCCCAGGGCAGGGGGGGAGTCCCCATCCCTGGAGGGGTTGAAGAGTCGGGTTGAGCCAGCGCTGAGGGATCTGGTGGAGTTGGGAACGGTCAGGGTGAGGTTCATGGTTGGACTGGAGGAGCTTCAAGGGCTTTTCCAACCTGGATGATTCTGGGATTCTGGGTCACTCTTCGGAACGCGGCTGTTCACGGCTGCTGTGCTGGTGCAACAGTGCCTGACTCTTCCTCCTGGGTTCACTTGAAGGTGCTAAAGAGGAAAACCGGAGAGGTGGCAAGAATAGGAGAGCTAAAAGATTACTCTGGATGTGCAGTTTGTCATCGTAGACAGCAAATAACGTGGTCTGGGGAAGGAGCAGAAGGTATGGAGTGAAATTTTGGTGTGAAACCTCTGAAAGCGTAGGGCTGCATGAGGGGCTGGGGGTGTTGAGGGCAGCTCTGGGGCCGGAGGCGCGCGATGCTCCCGAAGGGAGGGCTGCAAAGGGGTCTTTATGTAGAGCTTTAATGTATAGCTCTGCTTGCAACTGTGTGTGGAAAGGCTTACAGCCTTCCTCCTCCACCCAGCCCTGCCACTTTTGGCCTCTTCAGATGTTCAGTGCCATCAGGAAGGGATGAACAGCAAAGTCTGAGCAGTTTATTTTGTTCTAGAACTACTATTATATCTGTAAACGGGGTGACAAGATGTTTGCTGAGCACAAGTGCCCTTCTGCAATCTGAATTCTGAAGGGGTCGCTGAGGGTTTCTGTGAAACGTCCTGCTACAGAGCTCGTGTTGGCAGCAGGGAGAGAATCCACTTGTGTGCGGTGGCTTTTAAGCACCGCCTGGACTAGGAAGGAGACTTTTCCACACCGAGCCTAAACTCCGCTGCTTTCCCTAATCAAGTGACTTTTCAGCCCCAGCATCGGTTTCAGAAAATCCTTCGGGGCGCCTCCTTTGTCGTCCGCCAGGAGAATTAACAGTGTCTCAAGCCTGGGAGGCTTTGCGGGAGGAGGATGGGAAGAGCAGAAGGGTGCCAGCGCAGATGTGGAGACCTGGAGCATGCGGTGGGTGGCCAGAGCCCGTCTGGACTCGGAGCAAGTGTGGTGCTGGCCAAAACGCTGCAAATATCTAGTGTTACATGAGTCATTTTGACTTCGCGTTGTCCCCCGCTTAGGGAGAGCCGAGGCTTTTGACAGAACAACCCGATCTGTGCTGAAATGTTTGATGTTGTCTGAACTAGACTTGGAAGATGTCGAGATAAAAGTATATCAAAGTTACGCAAGAGAAGCTGTAATTCATTTACTGTCCGAACTTTCGCAGCGCCCTGTGAAGAGATCTGCCTGCATTTTCTTCCTTTTCAACAAACCCTGATACCGGCTGGGAAACGGTCCGACCCCTGCGCCGGCATCGTTACCACCGAGCGCGGGTCCAGCGGGGTGAGCGAGCAGGTGCCCAACGGGAATTCCACCGCTGGGGGGGGGACTTTGTCCAGCCTGGGGAGCCGAGAGCCTTGGGTTTGCATCCCCGAACAGCGAGGGAGAACAGGAGCCCCCTCATCCCCTTTCTGCAGCATAAGCAGTCACCCCAAGAAAGATGCTTAACCTCATTTGTGTAAGTGATTTGATTTTAAGAGGAGCATTAATGACTTAGTCTGGCCTCAGTGGTTTGAAGCGCTTTGGAAATGATTCCAAAGAGGAGAATAACTAAAGCCATGGCAGTAAATGGAAATGGGATAAAATATGACATGGATTTACCAAAAATTGGTTGTACCTCCTCTCCTCTGGATGTGAAATCCTTTTTTGGATAAAGGAATCGGGGCAGATCTAATGTGTCTGGACTTCCCCAAAGCATTTGATCCTCTGCCGCATGGAAAATTGTAAATGAAAGGGGAGAAGATGAGGATTAATGTAAGAAATGTGGGGGAGGGACTGGCTGAAGCAGAGACAACAGTTTTTGGAGGGTCGCTCGGTCTGGAGAGGGGTCATGGCAGAGCTGCTGAAAGATGAAATCTTGGAACAGTCGTCTTGAAGGCGGCTTTTGTAATGATTTTGGCACAGGAGGTGCGCTGAGAGAATTTTCACAAAACACTCCTGGGCTTTGTTAAGGCAGCAAAGGTTTGGGATGCCACGCAGAAGAATCCAGACCACCTTGAGAACTGGAGTGATAGAAATGAGGCAGAATTTGGTTAAGGCCTGTGCAGGGTTGGTTTAGTCCTAACCATGTGAATAATCCTGTCACGGACAGTGTAATTTGGGTTGGTTTCCCTGTAAACTCCGTACAGGCCTTGGGCCTCTGCCCTTCCAGCTCAGTCTCAAGTCTCGTAGCGCTTTGCAGCAGCGTGGTGGTGGGCAGCGGGCTGGCACTGGCAAGGGAGGAGAGCTGGCTAAGCGGAAGGTAGTTGGTGTGTGTGTAAACCGGCCATAAACAGTCTGGAAATAGGAGTATTTCCAATAATTGGAGGCACGGTGGTAAAAATACAAATGTTGGGATGAATCTCAAACAACGTTATGAAGGAAATCACCGGTGTGGTGCTTCTGATAGATCTGAGGGGTGAGAGCCTGTCTCCAGGTCCCTCTTCCTCCCCCTTTCCTCGGAAGGAGAAGGTACCGCGTTGAGATTTGGGTGAAACTCTGTGAAGTTGATGGATATAGTAGCCATCCTTCTATGAAACTAGAGGAAAATCTCTCCCAGTTGTTAGCAGCGTGGATAGACTCCTGGGGAGATTGGCGAGGCTGGGCAGGAGCAGTTGTGGGGGGCGGGTCGGGGGATCTGGATGTCGATGAAGGGTGCAGAGTATTTTGGATGCGGCGACGTCCAGCGAACGGCTGTAGGGCTGTGGGGTTCGCAGAGAAGACCACCAGCAAGTTTGTTTATCTTAGGGGGCAAAAAAAGCAAGAGCTCTGGCGTGGAGCAACTCCAGTGAAACAGAAAACCTTGGAATGGGACTCAAAGATGTTTTCTTTGATGTGGTTTGCCATCTTTAGGAGACGGGTAGTGTGCGCCTCCTTCCTTCCTTGCCATCTTTCTATTAGATTTTTTGCAATTAGAATCAACTCAGAGTACTCGTAAATATTGGATAAAGAGTAAAGGACCTTAACAAAAACAAATACTCAAATGCAGGTGAAGCCTCTGAAGGAATAAAGAAACGCGTCCGTGGACCAAAAAGCCCAAACTGTCAATTTTTAATAAACCGTCACCTGATTTTGTTATTGGTAGGCAGAATCTTTTGAAGTCTTTTTTGGGGTGGGTTTATTTTTTTTTTCAGTAGTCTTAGCTCGTTAGGATTAATGCTGCATTGAGTTTGCCCAATAACTTCAAAAATAAGACACTCCTGTCTGAAGATCAGGTCTCGTGGATATTTGGTCTGATGCTCTAAGTCAGTTCTGAAGGGCCTCGGCCTCATCCTTTCCCTGGGGGCTGGTGCTGGGACTGTCCGCGGACGCTCGTGGTGTGTAGCTGTGGCACTTTTCTTTGTGTTTGTCTTGTTGCTCGGCGCCGTAACGGGCACACGGGCTTCTGGCCTTGTGCGGCAAGGCCGAGCTTAATATTGAAGCAGCAGCCCCTGCTCGTGAAGGTCCTTTCCTTGAACTGCGGGGGGGGACTTTAGAGTTCTGGAGGCACCGTCCCTCTGCTGTCGCGTGGGTGGTCTGGCCCGGCCCTGCCGCTTTGCTTTTGAACTAAGAAGTCCGACTGCTTCGTGGCCGTGCAATGACTTGCTGTCGGGCTCGGCTCCCCTCTGGGGCTCGGCCAGCGCTGCGTGCTGGTCAGACGTGGATGATATTAGCAGGAGCAGGACTTTGTCATGGAAGAAAATCCGGGTTGTAAAACGCACTTGGAGTTCTTGTGTCGCTTTGCCAGAATGAAAATCCCTTCTTTTGCTGTTTTGCAGATGCTTGTGTTGACAGTATAATTCCCGCTCAGCGTGCCAGAAAGGTAATAGAAACCAGACTTGATAAAACAGCACCGCAGACCTGAAAGCTTAAGTGGCTGAAATACGATCCTGACTACTAGTCAAGATAGTTACAAGAGTCAAAATAACTAGTTATTCTTGGCGTGCACTGCTCTGTTGGTGATAATGCCTGTTCCAAAATCCGATAGCAGAAATACCTCAGGGTTTAGAGGGGCAGGATCTCTTCCTCCCGTCTCCCACCTATTCCTACTTTTTAAATCAACACGTAGAAAACGTCTTATCAATCGTGGTGAAAAATTAAAACTCATTAGTCAGCGTTGCTCTCGCTCTGGCAGCTCTGGACCTCGTCAGCACGGGCATAGCGAGCTGCCCGAGACTGCCAGGACACAGACTTGTCTTCATTTGTTTGCAGGTGTTGGTGTTTAAAGTCAGGCTGGCCTCGTTGTCTTGATTTGCTCGGAAGATCGTCAGCTGTTGCTGTAGATACGAGAACAAGTTAATTGGGAATTAATAGGCTTGCAGTTGTGCAAATTGGTGTTTAATCTTTGCAGGCTGCTTAACCTCCTGGGCTGTTTTTTTAAGTCTCTGGGGAGGTGGGCTCTGCTGGTTCTTCCCCATTAGTAGTTCGATCCCAGCTTAAAGAGTCACCAGCTCTCTGCCCGCGTGCCGCAGCGTGCAGACCCACGTTGTTCTTCTGGGCCGCGTGTGAGGAAATGGGATTTAACCCCCATTGGCTGAGAAAGCTCCTGTGGGCAGTTAGGCTGGCTCAGCTGAGACGCAGCGATGTGCTAAACGCTGACTGCGTCAGGACCTGAAGGGTGTAGTTGAGGCCCTCGGACCCCTATTTGTGGAGCTTGCGTTGGTCAGATGGTAACAGCTTCCAGCAAAGCTCATAAACTACACCCTGACCTGCCGCCAAGATACGGGGAGTTACTGATTTCACCCGCAGCAACGGAGAGTTTATGTTTGTGAAATGAAGGGGCAGGTGGGCTCTTCTCTTTCTGTGTAGCGGTGGTTGATAACGTTTCGTTTTGTTTTGTTTGACAGAGTGGAAGCAGCTTCCATGTGTTTGACCAAGGCCAGTTTGCCAAGGAGGTGCTTCCAAAGTACTTCAAACACAACAACATGGCCAGCTTTGTGCGGCAGCTCAACATGTGTAAGTATCTCTGGGCAGCTCGGAACGCAAAAGAAGTTTGTCCTAAAATAAGGTTCCCCTGCTCTGCCTGGGTTTAACATAGGGGACATTTCAGTGAGAGTATTTGCTTGCGTTGCCATCACACGTTCTTGGGGACCAAGGGGTAGTTTTAAGCTTGGCCTCTGCTGAAGGGAATAACAACTTCTAAAGCTGAAAACTCCTGCTAGATATAAAGAACTTCAGACTCTGACAAATTCCCTGATTATTAGCGCAGGAGTTCTGGATGTTTTCCTTGTGTTCGCCCATCGTTAGCCTTTGCGGTGGCGCTTTTTGCCGTCCTGGGTCGTGGAGGAGGACGCTTCCAGTGAGACAGGCCCAGCCGTGTGTGACATTTTCTACTCGCTTTCTTGAGGGGGTGTTGCTGCCAGCGTCGTGTAGAGCAGGCGTTGACTGAACTTGCTCTACTAAACAGCAATTATTTTTAAAAAATAATCCATACAATCATAACGGAATAGGGCTGGAGGGAGCTCACAGTCGTTTGGCCCAACCCTCTGCTTCCAGGCAGGATCAACTTCCTCTGTGTTGTTCCTGATGACTTTGCATCTAACCTGTTTTTTCCAAGCCTCCAGTAATCAAGATTCCTGAAGTTCATCAAGGACAGGCCATTAGCGTGAGGACAGTGACGCAGTGGAGTTGATGGCTAGATGTCTAACCCAAACCCTCCCAGCTACAGTTTCAATCCTCTGCTGCTTTCCTGTCTGCTGCGGATATGCAGAGATTTATTCCTTTTCCCTTTACATCAGCCTTTGTGTCTTTGAAAACTTGATACCTCTCCTCGGTCCTCTTTTTTTTTTTTTTTTTTTTTTTTTAGAGTAAACAGCCTGTTTTTTTCATTCTCATCAGTTGTTTTCCAGCCTTTAATCATTTACATTCCTTCTGGAACTGACTTTGTTCCATCTCTTTGTTGAAGTGCAGCAGCCAACGTTGGGTGCACCACTGGGTAGGATAAAAAAGAGCGATTTGTCTCCCTCAAAAGCCGTGTTTCTGTGCACATCCCTTTTCGGCATTGCTGTTTTTCTCAGCAGCAGGACACGGACTTTTGTGTTTGGCTCACGACCTGCTGCAGCGTTCAAACCATCTGCTGTCCAGCTACCATCTACCCAGTGGTTTTCCCTCCCGTATTTGTTTGGTTTTACTCCCACCACAGAGTCGTACCTTGTGTTTGTCAGCAGTGACTTTCATTCCTTTTGTCCAAATCACTCAGAATTGCCATTGTGTCTTTCAGCACGCTTGCAGCTCTCCCCAGCTGTGTTTTTATTGGCCACTTCAGCAAACACACCCTAGTCAGTCCTTCGTGCCGTTAACGAAGACACCAAATAGGCCTGGCCCCACGCTTGTGTACCCAGCACTATCCCAGAATCCCAGAATCATCCAGGTTGGAAAAGCCCTTGAAGCTCCTCCAGTGCAACCATGAACCTCACCCTGACCGTTCCCAACTCCACCAGATCCCTCAGCGCTGGCTCAACCCGACTCTTCAACCCCTCCAGGGATGGGGACTCCCCCCCTGCCCTGGGCAGCCCATTCCAACGCCCAACAACCCCTTCTGCAAAGAAATCCTTCCTAAGAGCCAGTCTGACCCTGCCCTGGCGCAGCTTGAGGCCATTCCCTCTTGGCCTGCCGCTGGTTCCTTGGCTCAAGAGACTCATCCCCCCTCTCTGCACCCTCCTTTCAGGCAGTTGCAGAGGGCCAGGAGGTCTCCCCTCAGCCTCCTCTTCTCCACACTAAACCCCCCCAGTTCCCTCAGCCGCTCCCCATCACACCTGTGCTCCAGACCCTGCACCAGCTCCGTTGCCCTTCTCTGGACACGCTCGAGTCATTCAAGGGCCTTTTTGGAGTGAGGGGCCCAAAACTGAACCCACTCATCGAGGGGCGGCCTCACCAGTGCCCAGCACAGGGGTCAGATCCCTTCCCTGTCCCTGCTGGCCACACTAGTGCTGATACAAGCCAGGATGCCATTGGCCTCATTGGCCACCTGGGCACACTGCTGGCTCATTCTGTGATTCTGTGACCTTGCTAAGGGGCTGGTGGCACACAGGTTGTTCCATCAGCATATCATGCTGGCACAGCGTCACCGTGAGGGTTTGCAGTGTGGGTGGAGATGAGCCATTTGTTGGGAGTAGACTTGGATCCGTGCTTACATCTTCCTCCAACCCTTTGAGCTCTGCCTTTCCAGCCTTGCTTTCTCCAGGGAAAGGAATGTAGCGATGGACAGGCATGAGTCATAGGGTTTTGCTTTCAACCTGTGGGAATCACAACAAGATTTTTTGCTAACTGCTCCCTAAACAAGGCTTTTTCGGTTGGGTTTGTGCCCATATTATATCAGTCTCATCTTGCTGATTGTCCTGCTTTGGGGCTGTCATTCTTTGGTTGAGGTGTCTCCTGCTTTTCTGTTGATAAAACTTGCTGTCCTGTCGTGGAAGAAAATTCAGTTGGTTTATCCTCACCTTTTCTGGTCTTCTGCGCTTTGCTTTGGGTTTTGTTTGGGGGGTTTTTTTACTTGTGCACATGGCACCTGCTAGACCAGCTCTCTGAGAAGGGTCAAGAGTTCCCAGAGAATGAGGGAATGCTCCATTTCCCATCACTGTTGAGGAGGGCTTTGCCCAAAATACCAAATCCTGCCAGGAGAACAAGGACATCACTGGGCTCCTTACGTGGAGTTAGACACGGGACGGCCAGACACCTCTGGAATAGTTCCAGGGCAGTGGAGGGCAGGGGAAGAACATGATTCTGGGCATCAGCTCCTCCTTTCAGTAACAGGGATAGAAGAGCTGGAACAGAATGAGGCAATGGCACGTCTAAGCCATTGGCTGTTCTTTTAAAAAGGAGTGAAAAGTCATAAATCTCCAGGGCCAAGCTAAGACAGGGCTCAAAGTTCTCCCTACCACCACCTTCTCCAAGTGGTTCAGTGCTTCTGGGGAAAAAAAGTGTGTTCTGATCAGAAATGGAACTGAGATTTATTTAATTTTTTTAAGACCTCAAGAATCATGTTCTCCAGACAAAATTCCTGCCCTCGAGCAGACTTTTGGGTCTCTCTGATACGTTCAGCTGCGCTACCACAATGCGGCGCTGAGGCGACGGGAAGCCCGGCCTCACGTCACGCGCTAGGAAATGAGTAACTCCCCTATTCACAGACTCACAGAATCATCTAGGTTGGAAAAGACCTTGAAGATCATCTACTCCAACTAGTTCAGCTGTTTCTAACTTTTTTTTCTATGCTTAATCTGTTTTTTAACATTGATCCTGTTCTTCCCAATCTGTGTCACAGAGGCTTTGATTTACTTGCCTTATAAAAGGGATTTCTTAGCGTGTGATTGGTGTCAGTTTGAGGATTTCAGTTTATTTTAGAGTGGAGTGATACGGTAGGTGTGTGTCTAAACTTGAAAGTAAATTCAGAGCTTGTCCCCACACTGCTTGTTGTGTTTGCTTGAAGAACGGGGATTGTTAAAGGACATGCAGTAAAGAAGAAGATCCCCAGAATGGAACATGATTTTCTACACTTAGTTTTGTGGGATTTGCTTGTTTAGCTTCTTGGATCACTTTGTGTTTAGTGTAGTTGTGTTACCCCTTCCCCTGCGGGGAGTCTGAAGTTTGTTATCCCGGCTGGGTGACCAGTCCGGCAACGTGAGGGATGCCACTGAGCTGGCCCTCAGGCTGCAAAACCCTCTGCAAAACCCGAGCGAGGGTCATGACGTTCTCCAGAGCCGGGGTTTCACGGCGTGTGCTGAGCCTCGGCCACCTTTCTGGGCAGACCCGTGGGCAAAACCAGTGATTTGCTGGGTTCTGCCCTTGGGCCACAACAACCCCCAGCAGTGCTACAGGCTTGGGGAGGAGTGGCTGGAGAGCTGCCAGTCAGAGAGGGACCTGGGGGGGATTGATAATGAGCCAGCAGTGTGCCCAGGTGGCCAATGAGGCCAATGGCATCCTGGCTTGTATCAGCACTAGCGTGGCCAGCAGGGACAGGGAAGGGATCTGACCCCTGTGCTCAGCACTGGTGAGGCCGCCCCTCGATGAGTGGGTTCAGTTTTGGGCCCCTCACTCCAAAAAGGCCCTTGAATGACTCGAGCGTGTCCAGAGAAGGGCAACGGAGCTGGTGCAGGGTCTGGAGCACAGGTGTGATGGGGAGCGGCTGAGGGAACTGGGGGGGTTTAGTGTGGAGAAGAGGAGGCTGAGGGGAGACCTCCTGGCCCTCTGCAACTGCCTGAAAGGAGGGTGCAGAGAGGGGGGATGAGTCTCTTGAGCCAAGGAACCAGCGGCAGGCCAAGAGGGAATGGCCTCAAGCTGCGCCAGGGCAGGGTCAGACTGGCTCTTAGGAAGGATTTCTTTGCAGAAGGGGTTGTTGGGCGTTGGAATGGGCTGCCCAGGGCAGGGGGGGAGTCCCCATCCCTGGAGGGGTTGAAGAGTCGGGTTGAGCCAGCGCTGAGGGATCTGGTGGAGTTGGGAACGGTCAGGGTGAGGTTCATGGTTGCACTGGAGGAGCTTCAAGGGCTTTTCCAACCCGGATGGTTCTGGGATTCTGTGAATTTGCTGCGAGCTCAGGTGGAAATTTTGTCTGGGGCCACCTCTGCTCCTGTCCCGGTTGCTGTATGAGCAAACTGAACCAGAGTTGGTGTTTCAGATTTGAAATTTGTCCAAAGCTTTTGCTGGTCTGACTGAGTATCTCTGTGCTCCTGGTTCCCTGCCCTGGACTCATCAAGCAATATTCTTTTTCTCCATGCTCCCCCCTTCCCGGTTTTCCATGCCTGTCCTGCTTAATCCTCCCCTTACCCTTCGGCCGTGCGAGGAAGCTGAGAGCTGCCTGGCTGTGTAAACGCTCCACGATTGATGGGTGCGTTCGGAGCCGCTGCTTCCTGGAGCGTTCTGGGATTATCCCAGAGACGTTCCTCCACGGCAAAGTCTGCTCGGCTTCCTCCCCGCGCACGGTTACGCTTTGGCTGCGGGTTCTTGCGATAGGCAGCAGCATAAAGGATGCCTTTCATCCCCCTCTCACGTGGAGGTTATATCGGGGATTAGCGTTAATGCTCCAGATGTGGGCTGCAGAGAGCATTCCGATGTTATTAGAAAGGATGACATTTTCATTACCTTTCAACACCAGCTCTTTGAATAGCTGTGGGGCACACTCTGCGCTTCGTGACCGGGGCCTTTAGTTTTTAAGGATGACTTGAATAACCAAAAACTGGGTAATATCACTCCAATAAGGTGTAATTTCTCTAAATCTCTCTCTGCTGCAAGTGCAGGAAGGTGGGTTTTTTTTAACCACAGCTGTGGTCTGGGAAACTTAAATAACTTGATTTATCCCAGCAGTTTACAGAAATGCTGAGACCCAAACACACTTTGGTGCGCTACGCTTTATTCTTGAGTGGCTTTTAGGTGTTTTAAGTGCATCTGAAGACTTTGGTGTGTAACTTCTGCCTGAGCGGTTGAGGACGCGCTGCCCGGCGCGCCGTGCCTCTCCCTTCCCCGCGCGGCAGAGGAATTGCACCGTCCCCCTCACCCGAAGGTTGTGTTGCTGCCGAAATAACAAAAGTGGTGCTGGGGAATTGCTTGCAGCCAGGATGTTTTTAATTGCCACATATTAGAATGAGACAAATTCTGTGGATTTAGATTTCTTAAAATGGAGTAGACCAGTTAAAGAAACAAAAAAACCTGGGGTTTTAGCATAAAGGTGAGTCGATTAACTGGAATGTCTGCTTCAGGGCTGCTAACCCCGTTTGCAGCTCTGTCCTAGCAGTGCTGTACAGCTCATTTAGAAAGAAGTTTTCTGGAAAGGCTCTGAAGCTTTCGGGAAGTCATTTATTTCCCTTCTGTGCATTAGGGGTCTCCTTTACTATAAGAAAATTCCTCTTTATTTTCAGGTTAAGGCTCAGGGTGCCTCCAGTGCCCTGGGATGTGCATGTTTAATCTAGGCGTGCCAGCTGCGTCGTGGGCTGGTGGGGTGAGGTGCTGCTAGAAGGGATTGGGGTCCTGAAATGGAGAGCGGAGGGGCTTGGGACTTCAGTTAAACGCAGTCCTAACTCATCTGCCGTGGTGTGCTGACGGGCACGTGCGTGGTTTTGTCTCCCAGGTGTTCCTGTTTTCATTCAGACGTGAGGCGATAGGCAGTGGTGCTTTATCTGCATCACGTCCGTTGCGGCGTACGTGGCTAATTGCTCTCAGAAACCAAATAAATAAAACAGAAGCCCTCTGGGATTGCCAGGAGCGTGTGCTAAATCTTTGAGTCTTTTCTTAGTGGTCTTCTTGAAAAAAAGCTTTGTTGCAATAGGTGTCTTCCCTTACCTTGCTCAGCGTTGAAAAGGCAAGAGGGGAGGAGCAGGGCAGGGGAAGGATCCGGTGGCTGGGGACGGCTGGAGCCCTGCGAAGAGGCTCGGCACAAGCCTCTGGCCGAATGCTGCTCAGTTTAAGGGGGATTTCTCATTCCACGCAGCATTTTTAGGGTGAGATCGGTTAGAAAGCAATACCACAGGGCTGGAGCAGTGGGTGTTTAAGCGGACGAGGGTAACTGGTGCTAGTTTCTGCTTTCTCAAGTTCATATTTAGCCTGTTAAGCCTTTTCTCCACTTCTCTGCCCTTTTGATTTCCAGATGGCTTTCGAAAGGTCGTCCACATTGAGCAGGGAGGATTGGTGAAGCCAGAGAAAGATGATACCGAATTCCAGCATCCCTACTTCATCCGAGGCCAGGAACATCTCCTGGAGAACATCAAGAGGAAAGTAACCAGCGTAAGTTTAGACAACAGATCTCGCTCTCAATAAACTGTTTAAAAACAGAGGATTAAGCAGAAAAGCATCAGAGTGCTGTAAGGGTGGACGGGCGCTGGCGTCGCTGGTGTGTGCCAGCAGCGCTCCCGGCTGTCTCTGCCCCCTCCCCGGCTACGAGCCGCAGTCCATCCCGGTGACCAGCTGCCCTCGGGTTCTCGGGGCCAGTCCCTGCTCTTCGTGGGGCTTTTCCTCAAGGTTTTCAGCGTTAGGTTCTTCACGGCACCACTGGAGACTTCCCCTCTCTCCCACACCACCGACAGAAAGCAGCCAGCGCTCTGGCCTCACGAGCCAAATTGTTTCTGAGTTCAGTAAGCAAGGTCACTATATTTTTCCTGTTTTTCTGAATAAGTAGCATCTGTTTGAGTTTAGCTTGGTGGAGGCAAGTTTGCTGTGTCCTCTGGAGAGACTGAAGAGCAATTGTACCTTTCAGTCGGAGGCAGAACGATCGCGCGTTGAGCTGCAGCCTTTGCTTAAAATGCATCAAGGAATGAAAAATAAGCCTATACACTGTGTACTCACACAGACGCGTGAAGATACGTCAGATGTAGTAGTGGAAGGAGGAAAAGGAAGGACCTGAGTTATTTTAAATGTGTTAACCTCCCGTGTATCCCACACGGAAACTTACGCCTTTTCCCTTCACGCTCACAGATGCTTCACAACTGCCCCCGTTTCTCGAACTGCAGACTTGCAGTACATGTGCTGAAGACATGGTAGAGCAGCAGTTGGTATCAGGAGTTCCAAAAACGCTTAGGAACTTTCCAGGCTAATTTATTAGTCCTGAAGTGTGGGCTGGAGAAACATGTTTTTGTCATTCTTTCCCAAATATTAATCAAAGCAATGTGTAGAGAGCAGCTCGCTCTCCTGTCTATCCCAGGATGCTCTCAAATAACCATAAGTGCCATTTTCACTGAGGCATTTAGTTCCTCTGGACATTTTCGCAGTGGGCAAACGTGTTAGAAGGATGTAAAGAGATCTTAAAGATATATGACCTGCTGGCAAGTGAAGTGGAGGGAAGCTGCTAGTGAATAGGTGAGACGTGTTAACCCCTATAACGCTTGGCAGATTCATAGACTTCTCACGTGGTGCAGCTCTTGTGAAACATGCCTGGGTGTCATTTCTCGTGAGTATTTTATCAGAAAAATAAAATCCTCTGCTCAGAATCTTCCCCTCAGCTGCTTTAACACTTGTAGTGGAAATGATGAGGATGCTGAGCGACCGGCAGCTGCCTGGGGATGTCGGGCAGAGGCTCACGGTTCTGCCTGCGGGCCTCTGCTGCAGTGAGCTCATCTGCCGCCTTCCTCCGGGTTTTCTCAGAGCCGCTAATGACTTTCTTAATTGCCAAGACCGATATTCAGCTCACTGCGTGCAGCAGAGACTTCTGAAAGCGTGCAAGAAGAATGTTTGGTTCCTGTTTGCAGTGCGAATGTGCTCCCTGGCCTTTGTGGCTGTGAAGTTTTAATTTTAGGACTGTCATAAATAGGCAGTGAGCCAAGAGATTCTTCTGTGAAGGTTTGTGTGGGCAAACAGCTCTCGTGCAGGCCTTCGGTTTTATCTGATCCAAAAAGATAATTTTTATTTTTTAGGCTGCGACAGAATTTGATGTTTCCAATTAGCAATTTGCTTGCAGAAAACTTGCTTTGTAGACGGCTGGTTTTAGTCCCTGCACTCAGGTGTGAATGCAGTGGTTGGTCTAGAGAGGGGAGGTGAATGATTTCCAGTATTGACTTTGAAGCTTAAAGAACCGTTTTGTAGGAAGGAAACACCACTGACATCTTCCTTCCTGTCTCCAGGTATCCAGTATAAAGAATGAGGATATAAAGGTTCGGCAAGACAACGTAACCAAGTTACTGACTGACATCCAGGTGATGAAAGGAAAGCAGGAGAGCATGGACTCCAAGCTGATAGCCATGAAGCAGTATGTATGTGGGGAGGGGGGGGCAGAAAATGCAGGAGAATTTGCCCAGGGATTTCTTTCTTGAACACGTTATTTTTAAGGCTTTATCCGAGAGAAGGCTGGCTGCTGCTGGCTTCCTCTCTGGTCCAGCTTCTGGTTTCTCAGGAGCGCAGCCTGGGCTTTAAGAGGCCGTGGAGGGACCTTCTGAACACAATTCAACCCCATTAAAGACCCCGTGGCCCAGCGACCAGGCCCGTGACCCCAAACACAGCGTCAGGCTTCTTGGAGGCCTCAGTTGGAGAGGCTGTGAAGACCTCGGGAGCCTCCTTGCCCCACGGGGTTACAGTCTGACATCTCACTTAGTGCCTGGTGCTGGGTTTTTCCCTTGTGATTTTTTTTTTTTTTTTCCCCTCCTGCAAAGCACAACTATTCTGTCTTGCCTGAGGCTGCACCAGAGTATTCAGGACATTCAGGCTGACGTCTGCTGTCCTGTTCTAATACTGGATTCTTACTCCAGGCTCTTACTTGTGCCCAGTTAAACTCCCGCGGGATTACGGCTCACCCAGTATTTGCTCTTGGGTTGGGAGGCGAAATGGGTGCTCTTGGGTCCTGCTAGTAAATACTGCCTTACCTCTAGAGACCATCAGGGCACCGTTGCTCATCCTTATGTGACTTTTTCCCAGAGATGAGTTAATGAGAGTCTCTAAGTGATGCACCAGGAACTGGCTGCCCTCCCAGATAGCGGGAGCTGTGTGTCATCTGCCAGTTGTGAGACTTGCACCGAGACTCAGAAGTTTAAGTTTAATACCTGTTGAGGCCAATATGGGGGTGTGGGTGTCCGATTCCCACAGGCACCTTTATAAACCTTGATTTAAAGCTTTTTTTTTTTTTTTTCAATTGTTTACCTCTCCACAAAATGGAATGAATCCTGCATCAGTGAAGTTTATCTTATGCCTGGCTGCTTCACCACTGTTTCTAAGGAATTTGGTTCTGGGTCTTACGGAAAACAGAGCAAGCAACCCTCCGTTCTCGCTGGCTGAAGCAGGGCAGCAGGGTGGGAGATTTTAAAAAGACGGTTTCACAGGGGAAAAAAAATTTCCTCCACGCTGTATTCCCTTTTCTTGGGTTTCATTACTATATCTTGTGCTTGCAGATCACTTCTCTCACACCGCTGGTGCTCATGGGAGGGGAGGGAACCTGCTCCGTCTCCAAGGTCATTCTAGATGATTCCCTTCATCTTTTCTTTGCCCCGGGTACGAGGGCCCGGCCTTACATCTAGGCTGTGCTTCTCCTCAGGCCCTTTGCAAGCGGAGAGAGAAAAGTAGATTGTCCTTGTAAGCCGTTGGGAAATGGAGACGGGTAAAAGATGTGTGCGCCGTTACCGATACTGCGGTTTCAGGGGGCTGCAGGCAGCAGAGGTGGCTCTGTTTTCCCGTTCAAGTGAGCGAAGCGACTTGCCTAGCATGGCTTTGAGGGAAAAACTGGTGTGCGGCCGACCTTGAGCGACCGAAAAGCGACCTCAAAGCAGCAGAATCCCCTGTGTAGCCAGCAAAATCTTCATTCGTCCTCCAGCAACTGTACAAGTTCTATCGGATGACTTGTGAGTAGAGAACCCGCTGCTAAATCCACAGCAGCGCAAACTTGTGTGTCCCTGGCTCGGAAGCCGTTTTTTTCCACTTTCCTGGAAAAGCAATCAGCTGCCTAAAACAATTAGTTTGCTGCTCCCTGGGATGCATCGTGTCTTTTGGCAGCTCTGGGCCCAGCCTTATCGCAACAAGTTCGTGTGGGAGGCTTCTGCTTTTGCACGTTTGTTTTCTGTCCATCGCAGGAAGAAGAAACACCACCAAGAGCCATCTTTAAACCCGGCTGCCGGCCTTGTGGCCCCACCGCATGGGGCTGCCCTAAATTTCGGTGGCTTTTGCGGTCCTGTGGCGTGTTTTGGGTTGAAGCGTCTGGGCTCAGCCCCCTGGATGAAGGATGAGACCATTCACAAATGCATTATAGGTCTCTAGGCTGCGTCCTGGCAGCTCCATTGGCTCTCGCTAAAGCAAACATTAACATTATTAATTATAAGTGGTCTGTAAACCACTAGGTGGAGTCCCTACAGCAGCGCTTGGAGCTCTGCGAGTAGCAGAGAACTGACAGCCTCTCTCAAAAAGGCCCTTGAATGACTCAAGCGTGTCCAGAGAAGGACAACGGAGCTGGTGCAGGGTCTGGAGCACAGGTGTGATGGGGAGCGGCTGAGGGAACTGGGGGGGTTTAGAGTGGAGAAGAGGAGGCTGAGGGGAGACCTCCTGGCCCTCTACAACTGCCTGAAAGGAGGGTGCAGAGAGGGGGGATGAGTCTCTTGAGCCAAGGAATGGGCTGCCCAGGGCAGGGGGGGAGTCCCCATCCCTGGAGGGGTTGAAGAGTCGGGTTGAGCCAGCGCTGAGGGATCTGGTGGAGTTGGGAACGGTCAGGGTGAGGTTCATGGTTGGACTGGAGGAGCTTCAAGGGCTTTTCCAACCCAGATGATTCTGGGATTCTGTGAAAGCAGCGATGCTTCCCCCCTCCTTCCAGGAAGATAATTACTGACCAATTAATAAACCAACATGATTTGCACTTTGTGGAAAGCTGATCGGGTAAATAGGACAATCGGAATGAAATGATTTGTGTGAACTGAGTGTCGTGCAGTGGCCCGTTGGCAGGTCTTCCTCTCAAGAAGCGCGGTCCCAGCCCAGCAGCCTCCTGCTCCCCAAAACAGCGGCTGCCCTTTGCCGGCCTGGCTGCTGCTCCCGCTCCATCCCACCCCGTGGCTCTGGCACTCTGCCACGGGAGCTGCTCCGATGGCCAGCGCGACAGAAAACAGCCAACAAAATACCAAGGCGAGGTCAGCAGCGGGTCTGGGAACACCGGAGCGGGGCGATGGCACCAGCACCCCTCAGGCTGCGCTGCCGAGCGAGGGCTCTGCGGGCCCCACGTTGGAGCTGCCAGCTCTCCGTAGCTTGTAATAGTGTAATAACGTCCTCTTGGTTCCTTCGCAGCTGTTAGTAACGGGGGTTTTTCAGTCTTCTGCAGGTTCTCTGTATCTCAATAAACACAGCTTTTGGGTCTGCATTTCATTATCTTTAAGTTTTCCCATCGCCGTTGTTAGTACAGGATCCCCGTGCTTTGACTGCTGTTCCTTTTCTGGAGGGCAGACTTTGCAAACCATTTTTCATGTCTCCGTTTTCTCAGGGACTTGTGGTTAAAAACTCTCTTCTTGCTGCTTGAATAATAATACATCCGATTCACTTAAGCTCAGTCTTTTTAGTTCTGGATCTGTGCTTCAAAGCGTCCTCTGGTTCTTAGCGTCGCATCGTTGCCACTTGTTTTCCTGACAAGTATTTGGAGTGTTCTTGAGGGCCTGTGGGTTTACATCACTTGCATCTCCCCAGGAGGGTTATTCCAGGTTCTCCTCCATCCCTTCGCCGCAGCAGACCGCAGCGAACCTCGCACCTGCTCGGCTGCCATCCTTTCCTGGGTGAGACGGTGTGGATTCAGACCTTCAGCTCGTGCCGGCTGTGCCGCCGCTTCTCAGTGAATCGCCACAGCCAGAGGGCGGTTGGACTCCTGCCTTCACCGCACCACAAAGCGTGCAGAGGTCCCTCTTGCCGTTATTCCCACAGAATTTGCTTTTAATCCTCCAACGTGGAGACTTGAAATACTTTAATGGCTTAATACAGGAACCACTTCTACCCGGACAAGAGGGAAGAGACTTGAGTTGTGGGGCAGAACTTCCCGGCTGTTAAAGCAGGCAGAGGGCTGGTGGCTGAGAAAAAGCCCAGTTCAGGCTGCGACAAGCTTGGACTCACAGAATTCCAGAGTCACCTCGGCTGGAAAACACCTTGAAGATCATCTAGTCCAAGCATTAACCTCACACTGACGGTACTCAGTCGGGAGGAGGCCAGCTCTCAAACTAACTGGTGCGTGTTGCTCTTTGAGGGAGAAGATTAATAACAGTGACCTCCTGAAGTTTTTCTGCCCAGAAATACGCAGCATGGTTCAAACTTCCTCACGCTGGTCTTACACCCCCTCACTTCTCGAAACAGCCGCCGAGCGCTCAAACGCCGGCGTGGATTGTCTGGAGTCATTTGTGTGAAGTGAATGTCTTGAGGTTTTTTCAACGGTGAGTTAGAAACAGGTTCATTTTGCTGTCAAAACAGCATATTTTGGTTTGGCTAAGTGCGAGATGACTAGGAATAAGGAGTGGTAGCTCTGAAAATGAGCTTGCAGCGGGACCAAAACACCCTGAATCCATTCTCTTTTGATAGCAGCGGTTGTACATAGGGGATTGTGGTTGCCTGTTGCCTTTGTAAAGCCGTGGGGAGCGTGTCTGAGTCTGGTGTCAGCGCTGTAGGAATTCTGAATCACGGAGCGAGCTTTGGGAAAGAAAGCCCAGTGATAGGAAAGCGGCTGAGTGACAAGCAGCCGGAGGAGCTCGGCCTCCTCTCCTGGAAACAGAAGGTGAACGAAGGCCGATGTGCACCCGTGGAGGTAACTCCAGCCTGAGGAGCAGCAGCTTGAGTGTTTTCCATGCGGCGACAGAGGTGGAAATAGATAAAATAGTCTGTGCTCTTAAGTGGAAAGAAGTATTGGGGTAATACGTGGAAGGCTGTGGTTGATTTCTTCACCGCTAAAAGGCGAATTCAAGATTCGCCGTTGGACTTGACGCGGGAGTGAACGCGTGTAAGTGCCGTGGCTTGGTGATGATCTCGGTGCTCTGGGGTTTTTTTTGGCTTGAAAATCTGATGCCACAAAGTCTGGTCTGGAAAGATTTCAGTGGCTGGTGTCTGGCGAGTGCTCTGCTACCCCTGCCCTCACCAACAGGCCTGTCCCCATCTTACAGATGTCTGAGGAATCCAGTTCCAAGCCTTCTCCCCGTGACTGGAGTGTGTTAGCAGGCACTAGCATGGGCTGACTGGGAATGTGACTCTGAGCTTGGATCTGACTGGACGTGCTCCGCTCTAGAGGAGACCCACGCTTTAGCCGCGGCGTGGGAGTCGCTCTGGTGAAATTCTGCTGGATTCAGTGCGGAGACACCGGTGGAAACAGGGACTTGTTCCCATTATACGTTATGAAAGAGGGTCTGTAGTCCAGCTCCTCCTCCTCTGCTCCATCACAGTCCTCCGGCAAAGGGCTCTGATGTCCGAGCGAGGCCGAGCGCGGAGGCTGGGGGGGTCTGCACGGGTACAGCCTGGGACAGTGACATCCCCAAAGGGGTGAGGGTGCCAGAAGCATGAAGCTATTTCTTAGTGCCTGAAACACTCCGTTCTTAATTACGTTTTTCCCTGTCTAAAGGTGTATTTTGATCAGCGGAAGGGGCTCCGCTTTAGCTAAATGCACCAGATGTAATTTATATTAAGCTGCTTTGCTGGCACAAAAAAAGTTTACGGTCACGGCTTGTCTTCTGTGGGAGAAAGATCTTTGGAGCATATTGCAAACGCATCTGGGTTGAAACTAGTAGAGGGAAGGCTGTTCTGGGGGGTTTTACTGGTTTGAGTTGGATATCATCTTTGGCACATCCAATATAATGCTCGTAGTAAATGTCTTTTTATTGCACAGCTGTGAAGAGACCTTCTCAAATCTTCACATATTGATACAGCTTAGCTCGAAAAAGTCTGCCCGGAGGACTAAGGAATCCAATCAAACCCATCTCCGCTCTCAGGTGGTAACGCGTGGCTGGATAATTTGCTGTCAGTCTCTAGCGCTGGCAGCAAGTGATGGAAAGTAGATAAACTGAACTTGGGATATGAAAATATTTATTCTTCCTTGTCAGCAGCTCCTTCAGCAGAACTGGGTAGTGCTCCCGCGGGGCTGAGGTTTTGTGAGCGAGGACATCGCTGCCCTGGAGCGCAGGGGGATCTCACCTGCTTACGTTGGGTTAATCCCCACTCCTGTGCTCCTCGTTTGACATATCTTGGGGGTTTTTTTGTTAGTTTTAGGGTGGGTTTTTTTGCTTCTTCTGGAAAACAGAAGTCCCTTGTCTTCCATGTATTTTATGGGCCTCTGGAGATTTTTTTTTTTTTTTTTAAAAAAAAAAAAGACAAGCAAGCTGCGAGTAAAACAAGTGTCTGAAATGGCCGTGAGCTTTAGGGAAGATTTGAATGCTCTTCCTGCCCTCCTGCCTTTCTGTCTTCTGGAGTTCAGGGTTGCATTGCATCACGATTTCTTTATCCTTTTAGTTACCTCGTGGAAGAAAGATGGGCAAAAAGAGCAAATCTGCTCGTTCTGGGGAACATAAAGCCTGGGGCTCCCTTGCCTTTTGCTAAAGAAACAGGAGTCTCCTTTGGTGCTGGCAGCGGTGCTGCGGCCGAGCTCCCTCCGCTCCCGCTGGCCGAAGGGGTCTGGAGTCGAGGTTGAAAGCGCGTCACCGTGCTTGGTTGTGCTCCTCTGGTGCTCTCGGCTGCTTTCTCAGATAGTTAACCATCAGAAAATGGCTTCTTTTGCTGATTTTTTTTTTTTCCTTGTTTATCACGAAGTGAAATTTATTGGAGCGTATAAAGACAACCCCTTCAGGCAGTTCTGTGTAGATTAAATAAGTCCCAGCGAGGCCTTGAATTTTGGTGTTGTACTGCATACGGCTTATTCTAAGCCCTTTCTTTTTCCTGTTCTCTAAGTCCTGATATCCCATGCAAGTCCAGCGTAGAAGTGATTCGTTGCAAGTGTCGCCGAGCAGCCGGACGCTCCGGCAGCCTGACGTCGCACGGACACCTCGAGGGTCGCGGCGGCGGAAAGAGCCCGCGGCTCGAACGCTTCAATGTTCCAAAAGCCAACGCTGCGAGTGTTCTCAGAGCTGGGGCACCAAGGCTTGGGCTGCCCGGGGTTGTGCAACTCTTGCTCTCTTTCCCTCCAGGGTCAACGTAATTACTGCCCAGTTTAAGCCATCCTGAACGTCTTCTCTGTCTTCTCTGTGCTGAGGTTTGGGAAGTGCTTTGGAAAGTTTTGCTTTTTACTCTGCAGCACCCTCAGCAGTTTGTTACCGGTGCTGAGGCTTTGCTAGAACAGTTATTAACAGGTTCACTGCAGAAACTCGTCTTGATATTAAAAAGTAATTTAAATGCTTAATTTACCGACTGCCAGTATGCTTTTTCTCACATGAGAAGGTTTGTGTTAAAAACGTTACCGTTGGTACCTTTTCTATTCCTGATCGCTTTTATCTTTTAGTATTTTAAAATTGGGAAGTCGTCAGAAAGCAGCACGGGAGAAGGGGACAGGAACCCCAGCTGCAGCGGCGGGGAACGGCGTCCGCCTGAGCTCCGTCCCTTCAGCTGGGAGGCCGTTGCCTTCCAGAGGCATCTTCAAGGAAAGAATGGTTATTAATTACCCTCAATTTCGAGCAGGTTACTGACCTAGAATTTCTGCAGTTTCTCTTGGCTCCCATTCTGCTTGCTTAGCTTCTGAAGCTGTGACTCATCTGAGCCAAATGTTTTCTTCTGGGCTTTTTAACTTGGAACTGTTCAGATTTTAAGCTGACAATTGCAATTAAAGCTGGCTCTCGCGGTGCCGCGCTCGCTGGCAGGTACTCGGTAATGTTTAACGGAATATAATATTCTACCCCAGCTCCAGACCTCGCAGAGTCTCGCTGTGGTTCCTCATCTCCTGTGACCCGCCTGGGGCTCTGCGAGGAGAGTGTTTTAGCCTCACCTTAGGCGTGGTAGCACGCTTGTCCTTGAGGGCTGTAAACAACTCAAGAAGACGACGCTTGGATTTCTTTTGACCTGTGTGTGTCTGCTGCAGGTATAGAATAGCCGATGGATTTCTGTGCCCTCGCAGTAATTAACTACCGTTAATAGTGTAACGGAAGTATTGGGTCCAGTTTTGGGCACCTCAATACCAGAGAGATCTCGAGGTGCTGGGGCGAGTGCAGAGGAGGGCAACGAGCTGGGGAAGGGCCTGGATAATAAATCCTGTGAGGAGCGATGGAAGGAGCTGGGACTGTTCAGTGTGAGGAGGAGAAGGCTGAGGGGAGACCTCATCACTCTACAGCTCCCTGAAAGGACATTGTAGAGAGGTTGGTGCTGGTCTCTTCTCCCAGGGAATTAGTGACAGAACAAGAGGGAACGGCTTTAAACTGCACCAGGGGAGGTTCAGACTGGGCATGAGGAAAAAATGTTTCCCAGCAAGAGTGGTCAGAGAGTGGAATAGGCTGCCCAGGGAGGGGGTGGAGTCCCCATCCCTGGGTGTGTTTAAGGGCCGTTTGGATGAGCTGTGGGGGGATGTGGGGTAGGGGAGAACTTTGTAGAGTCGGGCTGAGGGTCGGACTCGATGATCCCGAGGGGCTTTTCCAACCTGAAGGATTCTGGGATTCTGTGGAAGGAGCTGTGTAAGGAGGGTGCAGCCACCAAGCCAGCACCCTCAACGGCAACATTCTCTCTTAATTTGGAACTGTTTGTCCTGCCCAGCTCTTTTGTAGGGAGGAGGGAGAGGGGCGGCTGCCTCTCCCGGCAGCGACGGCGCTGCCCTGCCTGCAGCTTCCCCGAGCGCTGCCGCCCCGGTGCAAAGCGCGGGGCAGGAAGGGGGGACGGGGAGGCCGTCACTTCCCAGTGATTCATCGGCCCTGCTCGAGTCCGGCGGGAGCCCGAGTGTATCCGTAAGTTTAATTCTAAACAGATTGTTGAAAGCAGCGAGCTAGCCGTGGTGTCTGCACCTGTTTTTATCGGTTTTCTCCACGTCTCCTCCCGGGATTGTGTTCGCTTTGGCTCAGCGCGTGAAGCTCTGCCCTGGGACGCTGAGAGCACTTCCTCCTGACCAGACTCTGTTTACAAGGCCCCGCCGCTTTTACAAGGCCCCAGTTGCTAACAGAATTTAAAAGTTAAAATTTCTCTTGACAAAAATAAATCTAAACAGACACAAGAACTTGGCCTTTTGCAGCATAATTCCTCTTCACCAGAATTAGTTTACCGTATGCAAACCCCCAGTAAATCATACCAAATAATTTTGACCCGTGTAGCTTGCTTTATGGTTTCAGGGTTCCAAAAGCAACATATATATTATCGTTTGACACTGACCTAAGGGGATAAGAGTTTGCATTAGAACATTTGTTGAAAAGATTGAATCCATCAGTGTTAGGTGAGAGAAAAGCTGAGCTAGGACATAACGAAGCCAACTAGGTGATATCCAAGTTTAGTCACCGTGCTCAGAAAAGCCTCATTAACAGAAGCCCTCCCACCTTCGGGGAGTGAGGTGCTCTGGTTAAAAGCTGCTTAAAATCGTCTGGGAGATGACTAACTGCATGGCTTTTAGTCCTAGACTTAGAATTAGGCAGAACTTTGCAGCCCTGTTTCTCTCTTCACCTTTCCTCAATAACTCGGGGCGCGCAACTGTTTTGCTCGGCATATCTGTTCTGCATGTCTGTCCTGGCGTGGAAAAAATGAGGCACAGTCTGTACAGCAAAGACGTAAAACGTGTAAGATGATCTTCTGTGAAATTGCTGGCCGGGTATTTTCTGTGTTTTACACCATGCTTTATGAGTCTGTAATATCTCGTGTCCTGGTTCTGCAGCCTGGCCAGGCAGTGCGAGGTGTTTTGGAGCAGGAGGGGACGTGGTCTCCTAAGCCGGAACGGGAATTTCAGTGCTGCTTTTTGAGCTTGCCCTGCAGGTTACTGTACTCTGTACATTTGAACCAAGTTTTAACTTTTTCTTCTTTATCCATGAGCCAGTTTACACGCAAACTTGACCTTTACCTCTTCGTAGCACCCAGTAGTGATCTGAGGTACCTCAGAGACCCACTGGCTTCGTCCCGAGCGCCGTGCCAGGTGGGGCAGCTGTAAGAATCACAGACTCCCAGGTGGGAAGGGACCTCAGGGATCATCTGCCCCAACCTTTCTGGCAAAAGCCCGGCCTAGACAAGCCCAGCCCCCTGTCCAGCTGTACCCTAGAAGTGTCTGGTGTTGGGGAACCCACCACTTCCCCGGGGAGATTATTCCAGCAGCTGATTGTTCTCATTGTGAAAAACTTTTAGTTTGGTCCAGTTGGAATCTCCCCAGGAGTAACTTGTACCCGTCACCCCTCGTCTTTCCGTGGGACTCCTTGTACAAAGGGACTCTCCACCTTCTTTGTAGTCACCCTGTAGATACCGGAGCGTGGAGATAAGGTCTCCCCGGCGCCTTCTCTTCTCCAATCTGGACAAACCCAATCTCTCAGCCTTTCCTCACGTGGCTGCCCAGCCCCGTGATCACCTCCGTGACCCTTCTCTGGGCCCTCTCCAGCCTGGCCACAGCTTTTTTTTATTATAGTGGGGACCAAAACTGGACACAGGATTCCAGGTGTGGCCTGGCAGGCGCCGAGCAGTGGGGTAACACTTCGTTCTCTCTGCTGGTGATGCCCTTGGTGATGCAGCCCAGCATCCCTTTGACTTGCTTTGCCGCTGCGGCTCCCTGGTCACTCCTACTGAGCTGTTTGTCCACCAGGAAGTAACTTTTTACGTCTCACGTATGGTTTTGTAACAGTGTTTTGCTAGGAAAGAGCAGTGCCAGTGAACAGAAAGTGTGGGCAGCGAAGCTGCTGGGATGGACGTCGCCACAGAAGGGCGGCATCATGCGCAGGCTGAGCGAGAGGAGCAGTGCCTGAGGTGCTGCGGGGAAGCGGGAGGCCGAGGCACTGAACCTGCACCGTGCGGGGCAGGGGGCTGCAGCCAGGGACCTGTGGCAGCGGTCGCCATGGCAAGGGCAGATCCCATCTGGAGCAGGTACCACACAATAAACCCAAGGCTTTTTCCACAAATATCACAGAATCCCAGAATCATCTGGGTTGGAAAAGCCCTTGAAGCTCCTCCAGTCCAACCATGAACCTCACCCTGACCGTTCCCAACTCCACCAGATCCCTCAGCGCTGGCTCAACCCGACTCTTCAACCCCTCCAGGGATGGGGACTCCCCCCCTGCCCTGGGCAGCCCATTCCAACGCCCAACAACCCCTTCTGCAAAGAAATCCTTCCTAAGAGCCAGTCTGACCCTGCCCTGCCGCAGCTTGAGGCCATTCCCTCTTGGCCTGACGCTGGTTCCTTGGCTCAAGAGACTCATCCCCCCTCTCTGCACCCTCCTTTCAGGCAGTTGCAGAGGGCCAGGAGGTCTCCCCTCAGCCTCCTCTTCTCCACACTAAACCCCCCCAGTTCCCTCAGCCGCTCCCCATCACACCTGTGCTCCAGACCCTGCACCAGCTCCGTTGCCCTTCTCTGGACACGCTCGAGTCATTCAAGGGCCTTTTTGGAGTGAGGGGCCCAAAACTGAACCCACTCATCGAGGGGCGGCCTCACCAGTGCCGAGCACAGGGGTCAGATCCCTTCCCTGTCCCTGCTGGCCACACTGGTGCTGATACAAGTGATTTTCTTCTCCAGCCAAACCTGTTTCTCTTCCTCATGTGCCCAGAGCTGCTGGCGAGCAGGGAGGAAGCCGGTGAGGAAGATCAGTCTGTGGTACCAGGGCAGAGGCAGCTGGTGAAGGAGCAGTCCTGCCCCAAAACCTTTTGAAACGCAAGGAAAGCAGGCCGGCCATGTAGCTCCCTGCACCTCTGCGTGGTTTAGTCCCCGTGCAGACCCTTCATTCTGCCCCTCTGAGCATGCTGGGTGCTTCCTCTGCTTCTCCTGGGCAAAAAGAGGACGGGATACTCGGCCGTTGGCAAACAAACGAGACTCGCCTTTGCTGTCTGCAGCTGGGGTGGCCAGAACTCTTTATCAAAAGAGTCTTCTGGAGGCAGTAGTGATCTATATTCTCTCGTGAACCAGCTCTGCCTGCTGGAATCAGAGCTAGATGAAGGAGCATCTTGTCCTCAGGGGCCTCGTCCCCGTGCAGCTGAGCAGCCATGGATGTCTGTCTGCATAGAAAGAGCCTTTTTTCTTTGTGCGCTGTACGGGGCCGGGCAGCTGGACAGCATCTGTGTGTTCCTGCTCAAGAGCCTGCGTCCTCCTCCGTGGTGTTCTGCCTGTTATTAACTGGCTGTTTCCTACTGAAAGAAGTGGTATTAGGATTAATTACAGCCCTGTTGCCGAGAATCTGCATCAGGCAGTTTTGTGGGGGCTCTACTTCTCAGTTCACTGGTACCCGTCTGGAAATAACAAATTACGATTCTACTTCGTTGCTGAATTTCCTTTCCAAAACACGTGAGACCGCGGCGAGCAGCGTTAAGTAACGATGTCCTCCTGCTTCGGATTTGGAAGTGAGACATCACTGTCAAGGCGCTGGTTTCTTGTAGAGCTGCCGTAAATCTTGAGGCGTAGCCGTGTCTCGGGCGGGGGGGGTGACGCAGCAGAGGCTCCCCGCGCTCAGCGGTGGGATTGCAGGAGCTCGGGAGCGGGTGTTGGAGAACGCTCGTGCTCCAAGTGGTCTTCTGCTTGTTAACAGCCCTGTGCTGTTAATAAGGATTCTGGTGTCCCGTTTCCTCGTGGGCTGCGGTAATCGAAGGAAACAATCACCTCTGGCTTCAGCCCCACCAGAGCCCCCGTGCCCGGGTCGTGCGTGAAGGACCATCTGGTCCCACAAACGGTCCCCAGCCTTGCTCGGAGCGAGGAGCTGGAGGTGGTGGCCATAGGCCGCCCAATCTGCTGCTCTTTTTGGTTTTGCCAGTCGCGAAATTAAGGCTCGGCTCGGCGCAGGTGTGCTGCGCCACCGTCGGCTGCAGCATCTGCCACTTCAAAAAGGAGCTTTGGCAGTGGAAGGGAAACGAGGCTTCTGGAACTCGGTTACCACGAAGCCTGATTTTCTGGAAAGAAGACTGCATGTGCATAATTAACGTTTTTCCCAAGAGCCAGGAGGGAAAAGGATACCTGTGTGTCTGGTCCTGGCCGCGGGGCTGCTGGGGGACGGGCCAGGTTTCTGCGGTCTGCGCCGGCTTTCACGTTCAGTTTTGCGCTCGCTGTGCTTGGGGCTTGTTGGCTGAACTCTGGCTCTTCCAGCCTTGCGCTGAGACTGTGGTCCATGCTTTTATGACCTCTAAATTGGACAATTGTAATGTGTTGTTTTACGGCCTTCCTGTGCAAAGGTTGCGCGGGCTCCAGCTGTTCAGAGATGGGGGCCAAGACGTTCACTCTCCTGCCGCGGCCTCCACATGTCAGGCTGGTCCTGGGGGACCTGGGCTGGCTCCGAGTCAAACATCAGCTTGATCTTAAAATTGCTTTGATGGCTTATAATGCTGAGTATAATGTGGGATCTGTGTGTTTTATCTACGCTGCTGCTTTTTATGAGCTTAGTCACTGCTTGAGATCATCTGAAGTCGGTTTTATTGGTCATTCCAAACCATAGGTTAAAGACCTGTGGAGTACTCGTTTTTCAGTGCAGTGATCTAAATCTGAAATTAATTACCACCATAGTCTGACATACTGATGTTAAAATAACTCAACCCAACTGGCATCTCTGAAGCCTGGTTTGGAGTCTAAGCTGCTTTCTAGCAAGTTTGTGTATATGGTCCTAACAGGACTTTATCCTTTTCGCTGCGGCTCTTTTCTGAGAGCCTGTTGTTCGCTTGAGAAAAGTCTTTTTAAGCGTCTCCGTAATTTTGTGGGGAGTTTAGATAATGATAGCGTCCTTTGATTACAGAGGCAAAACCCCCTTCCACCTTCCTCATCAATCACGGGAAGGAGTCAAAGGTAAGAACAAGGCCAGGGAAAGAACAAACGCTGCCACTGGGGCTCTTCCCTCTTCACCGCTGTAGCCAGACCCCACGTGCAGGCACCTCATCGGTTGTGGAGGCACCAGCTTGTGGCAGCAGGTTCACACTGTCCTGCCCGGCTTGCCTCACCTTCACAAACTGGCTTTTTCCGAGTATTCTGGAGGAAGAGCTGTTGGGAGTCTTCTTGTGGCTTTTGTCAGGGTGGTGGTTTGAGACTGTGCCCCAAACTGTACCCTGAGGCTGGCCAGAGCTGGGAGAATCACAGAATCATCTGGGTTGGAGAGGACCTTGAAGATCCTCCAGTCCAACCGTTAACTCAGCACTGACCGTTCCCAACTCCACCAGATCCCTCAGCGCTGGCTCAACCCGACTCTTCAACCCCTCCAGGGATGGGGACTCCCCCCCTGCCCTGGGCAGCCCATTCCAACGCCCAACAACCCCTTCTGCAAAGAAATCCTTCCTAAGAGCCAGTCTGACCCTGCCCTGGCGCAGCTTGAGGCCATTCCCTCTTGGCCTGCCGCTGGTTCCTTGGCTCAAGAGACTCATCCCCCCTCTCTGCACCCTCCTTTCAGGCAGTTGCAGAGGGCCAGGAGGTCTCCCCTCAGCCTCCTCTTCTCCACACTAAACAACCCCAGTCGGTCACTTCGCTCTTCACATCCTCCAGCCACGTAACTGCTTTAGGAGCCATAAACAGGGCTGGTTTTCTCTCAATCCTCTACTTTTTCAGAAGAAAACAGCGAACGGTTAAAAACTGCATTTGCTTTCCTCTGTCCGTACTCACCTGAAATCCCTCAGAACAACATCTTGGATGAAACGGATTCTGCTGGCTCACTAGGAAGAGGAGGAATAGCGCAGTGTTAAATAAAATCGGGTTTGCTGTTTGATTTTGCTGTTAGTGTGCTAGGGGGTGTTACTGCCGCCGTGGCTGAAGTTGAACGGTTGTCTTACGCTGCGTCACCACAGGGACCTTAAAAGCTTTGGTCACAGCCCTGCGCCTAGGGTTGAAGAGAATCTCCCTGGTACGCACAGGTTTGGCCATCGTGGACTGATTTTTTTGGATCGGTTCTTTAAAAAAAGCTTCGTGTGGTGTAAGAGCTGCTCTGCCCGTAGCCAGCTTAGTCCAAGAGCTGTTGGCTGTTTAATGTGACTTTTAATTGCACCTTTGAGCTGGTTTGGGCAGACGTTTCGTCTTTATTGACACAGAATGAGCTCTTCCCGTGGTTGTATGAACTGAATATTCTGTCGCAGTTAAAATGATTTTAAAAGCTGTTAATACCAAATCAGCCCGTCCACCTCTGTGAGACCCCGCGCTTAGCGAGCGAGCGTTATTTGGGGTAACCTTTCACACTCAAGAGCGTCTGTCTGTCCCCTTTTTGAAAAAATCCACTGATTTCCTCAGCTCTGGAGAACAGAGGTGTTGGCTCCGTTGCGCTTTGTGACCCAGAGCAACTCTTCTTCGCTGGAGGGTGCTCTGCTCCGCCTGTGAGACCGGCTCTGCTCCCCAGCTCTCCCTAGGACAGAGGCTCTCCTGAGCGCCCTGCGGGTGTCACACAGTTCTTTCGAGATGTTTTGCTTGAAAATCGAGATTCAATCCTCACTGGGCAGCTGTCGCTCCGCAGCAGGGCTCTTCGTGGCTTTCTCTCAGACTCCTCCAGCCAGACCTCACGGGTTATGTGCCTCCGTGTGCCCGTGTTGGTCGTTGGACCGGCAGATTGGAAACCATTTCCCTGAACGTTCTGTTGATTTCTGCAGAATTAGTGAATTCGAAACACAAAGTAGTTACAGGTACCATAGGTTTAATGGTTGGATATTTAACTGCTGACGCTCTTTGACAACAACAGACGGGTAGGGAAAGAAAATTAGCATCAGGGCGAGGAGGAGGATTCTCACCTTGCACCGTGAGCGCCGGTGTCTTGCGGTTCCTGGTGTTCTGTGGGACGTTAGTTTATCTGTTTGTGGAGGCAAACTTTGGAGGGCTGCGAGTTCTGCAATTAAATTGCCTTGTGCGGTGAAAATACTCTTCTGTTAAAACCATCAGGTGACTTTTAGTTCTTTTGAAAGAGTGAACAAATCCTTTTTCCCTGTACTATTCATGATTTTGTAGGGCTTCTGACATACCCCTTTGATCTCCTGGCCAAGCTCGAAGAACCTGCGTTCCTGCCGTCATTCCTCCCGCAGAGGTTGTCCGTGGTTTTGATCACCCTGGTTGCTGACCTCTGGTTTTGTCCCGTGTCAGCGATGGCAACGACAGCGGGGGTTGGCATTCGGGGCACTGGCTGCTGCGGATTTACTCAGTGGGAGCGTTTGTTCCTTCCCTGGCCTCGCTTACCTCTGACTCCTTCCCATGATCGATGAGGAAGGTGGAAGGGGGTTTTGCCTCTGTAATCAAAGGACCTTATCATTATCTAAACTCCCCACAAAATTATGGAGACGCCTAAAAAGATTTTTCTTTCTCAAGCTAACAACCTCATAACCCAACCTGTTGCTGCGTGGTACTAGTTTTTTAACTCAGGTTGTGATTAAGACGGCGACTTGAGCCTTGAGGAAACAAGAAGGTCTTTTGTCTTGTAAATATGATACAAGAACGCCTACCTCATTACTCTAACAAAAGTAAATGCTGCTTTCTGTGATAGAGCAGAGGTCATAAAGCTCTTGAAATTGTTACCTTTAGGCATGTTGAAAAAGTGGAAACTGAGAAACAGAGAAGGGGCAGTTTCTGTGGACCGTTGAGTGTCTCGGTATTTAGATCTACAAAACACACGAACCTTTTCGGCTGCAAAGAGTAGCTGAATTTTCTGAACACCAGAGTCATCTGTGTCCTTCTCCATAAAAAGAAAACAGGATTTGTCTCATTAGGAGAAACCGAATACTTTGAGAAAGTGAAGAGATCAGCAGCTCTGGTCTGCTGCAGTAACGGATGCTCTGGGTACTGACCGAATGCAGAACTGGGGTAGAGAAATAGCTATAAAAGACAGGGAAGTCGCTTTTATGAGGAAGGTCAGACTGCCCTCTAAACTCTCTCCTCGTGCTGCTGAAAAGCAACCAAACCCGGTGTCTTTGTGCCCAGCTCGCGCGGCAGCGGGCACTGGGGCACTGACTTCAAACATGAAGCCGGGGTCTCTCGCTGCTCCGGGGCGGGTTTGCTACTTGGAAGTGACTTGGTCTCAAAACCAAACCTTTGCCTTTTAAAAACGACTTTTCTTTCTTGTGCACTGCTCCACCCCTCCGTGCTGTCAGCTTGGGGTTTGGAAAAGCAGCGACGTCCGCGGGCGCTATCGCCGCGTGGCTGCTGGCGCCGTCCACCTCTTCCGTGGTCCGGCGCTGCTTGCGGCCGGCTGGGCTGCGGAAACAAAGTCCTGCCTCCTCTTCCAAGCTCACCACGGGTATAAAAACAAAGCAAAAGCAGCACTGATGCCCACTGATGCTTGGTTTGCATCCCCGTTCAGTCAGCAGAATGCGGACGGTCTCTCTTGGGGAGGGCAGTCATTAATATTCCATGTTCCTGAGCTATTTCCAGACTTTAAAGCAAGAGCCATTTCCAGCTATTTCGCTCTTTCCCAAAGTGAATCCCCACAAAGGTTATACCTGCTGGAGATTAAAGATTGATAGCACACAAGCCAGGACTCAAAATAGCTTTTTTTAGGCTAGAAGCTGATTTAGTGCGAGCGAAGACACAGCTGCTTCCTTCCACCGGACAACTGGTGTTACAGGGAGTGAAGGTCTGTGCGGTGCCTCACCCTGCACATCACCAGCTCGGCCTTGGTAGTCTGGCTTGCCCTGAGCTCTGCCTCTGAGCCTTGCCTTTACCTTCCCTGGGGAGGTACTGTACCTCGAGGCATCTGAACCCTGCCCTCTTAGGCTCACCTGCATAGGTGGGCTCCTCTTCCGCCGGGTACGGCGGGTGGCTGCACAGGCCCTAAAGCCCAGGAGCCGGCAGCTCGAGTATTGATCGGAAAACAGCTTAAAAATTAGTTTGAGCCAAGAAGAGTGACGGTTTGCAAGACACTGCAGTAAAGCTCTGAGGAGGGATTTCACTGCAGACAGGAGGTCGGTTTGCAGAAAGGGCTTCAGAATCACAAGGTGTCGAATCAAAGGTCCTGATCTTCCAGCGCCGTTTCAGCTGGAACACCCTGAAAGGAGGGTGCAGAGAGGGGGGCTGAGTCTCTTGAGCCAAGGACCCAGCGGCAGGCCAAGAGGGAATGGCCTCAAGCTGCGCCAGGGCAGGGTCAGACTGGCTCTTAGGAAGGATTTCTTTGCAGAAGGGGTTGTTGGGCGTTGGAATGGGCTGCCCAGGGCAGGGGGGGAGTCCCCATCCCTGGAGGGGTTGAAGAGTCGGGTTGAGCCAGCGCTGAGGGATCTGGTGGAGTTGGGAACGGTCAGGGTGAGGTTCATGGCTGGGCTGGAGGAGCTTTGAGGGCTTTTCCAACCTCCATGATTCTGGGATTCTGTGATCGCCAGGAGCAGCAGGAAAGGAGCAGGGCAGACAAGTAACACTGCTCTCCTGGAGCAATCTCCTGGCACCGGTGGCGTGGGCTGGGAGCTTCCTGAGATACAGGTGATGCCCCGGTACTTAATGGTCCTCGGCAGATTTGTTTTCCTTTGTGTGATTTTGTCCAGGGGCTCCTGGGATCCGGCAGTGGAGGTCTGCATCTTAATTACGCGGTGTCTGGAGAACCGTGTCCCTTTGTTTGTACTGAATCTGCCAGCTGCTGACTTCAGCTGATATCCGCAGCCTCAAATCAGAAGGGAGAGGGAACAGTTGCTGCCTGTTCGCCTTCGCTTTGTCTTTTGACTTCGCTGCTCTGGGGCACCGGGTCGGTGCTTTACACAACCCCCCGTTTATCGTGTCACGGTCGTCTCTCGGCGCGGCGCCGCTCGGCTCAGGACTGCGGTTTGCTGCTGTGTGCCGCTTCTTATTTTTGGGGTAATTTTCATCCGCCCCCCTGTATCGCTCTCACTCGTTTTTACAGCCATAACTAACGTGGGTTCTGCCCTGTTTGAGGTCACCGTGGGGGTGCAGCACCAGCCCTGGTGACAGGGTTGGGTGTTGCTCCCAAAGGCTAAAACCACCCTCACCACGTTCTGAGGAGCCTTTAAACCCTTCGGGTGTGTAACGGGCAGGGCCTGGCGTGTGCGGGGCGTGGGGCTCCGCCTGGACGGGCAGGTTGCACGGAGAGGGCTGGAAAACGGCGTCTGTGACCCTAAACTTTTCTCCAGGCCCATACTATGCCTAAATGAAGATCTTTGCCCATTTATTTCTTTTTGAGCAAATACGGATGTAGCGGGACCCTTCAGATCTTGATTGGTTTCCTTGATTAAAACCCAGGTTTATTTTCTATATGCTCTTATCCGAAGTACCAGAACATCTGTGTGCTGCACGATGAAGGGATCCACCGCGTGCTGCAGCGCCGCTTCTAAATAAATTCTGAAGAACCTCGTGGCAGGAGATAAAAATATCGTAGGACAGAAAAAAGCTCAAACACAAACTCTGTGGGCACGCAGTGTGCTCATACACGGTCGCAGTCACATGCTGCAGTTGAAAATCACGTCTTTTTTAGCCTGAGTCTCCAGCGTTCAAACCCCCAAAGCAGGACATTTAGAAAGCTGGAATTGAGGGTTTTTTCCATGCACACTTGTACGGTGCAGGCTTCTTCCTGCAGCTGAGTACTGGAGTTTACCTTCCAACAGAGGGAGATGACTCTCTCCTGTAGTTACCTCATTGTAAAAACCTGGTTTTAAGAAAAATGCCGAGCAGCAGCACAGCCCCAGCGAGAGTGTGACAGCTTGCAAGCCTGCATTTTCTTTAAATTGCAAAATACTGGATAAAAAAAAAATAGTCATTTATTTCAAAAATTGCTGGCTGTGAAGTCAAGCGCGGCTTTTACGCTGAGTAATTTTATCTGAAAGGAGAGTAACGACCATTTTCCTGAGTGTATACTGGTAATTAAAGCTCTTTGGAAAGGCTGTTTTTCAAGCGGGATGGACGTTTCTCCTGAGGACCCTCGTCCGGCGGCGGTGATAAATGAGCGTCTCTCCTGGCTTCAGGAGATAACAAATGTCATCTCTGCCTGGCAGAAGCGCCCGGGCGTCCTGAGCTCCCTCCCAACAGCTCTGCTCTCAAACTGGGGGAGACTGGTTTTCTGCGGGGGGGGGGGGGGGGGGGGGGGCGCGGTCAACACACACCTAGGTGGGGATTCAGCCTGCAGAGCCCGTGCTGGGGTGCGGGGAGGGGGGGTCCAGGGACAGGCTGGACTCATCGGCTGCAAGAGAGAGGAGCTCCTTGTCTTCTGCTTCCAAGCCACAAACCTTTTTTCTAAGGCCGCTGGACCTCGTCCCCGGTGTTGGAAAGGCTGGGGGGCTGCGCAGGGCGAGGGAGGAGCCGTGGTTTAGGAGAGGCAGGTGCGGAGCGGGGTCGGGTTTATGCAGTCCCGTAAAAATACGGTATAAACCAAACGCTTCAAAGATCTTCTAATAACTCCCGAAATGAAATGTTTGAAACCGGCCCTTGTAAACTCTTCACCGGCATTTAATTGCCTCGTAAAACAGTATGCTAAAGAAAGTATTAAAGGGTTGTGGGGTTTTTTGCTGCTCTCAGATCAGTTTAACCCTTCGGGGACCTTGTGTCCAGCTGTTTCTGTCCCGCTGCCTAATGAACAGTTACCACCTTCTTTCTTTGCCTTTCACGATACATCACTGGCTCTGATCCACCAGCCCTCGACCTCTGGGCCTGGCTCAGGTGTGGCACGGGCAGCGGCCGGCGCTGCGAGGACGGCTTCATCTCTGCCTCCCACCCTTGGGATTCCGCCGGCGGGCGCAGGGCTGGGGCTCTTCCCTTTCTAACACCGAGGCCCGGCCCTTTCTCGATGCGCTGTTCTGTCCCGAGGCGAATCGAGGAGCCGCGTTCAGATGGTCTGTGCCGAGGAAAAGCTTGGCTAATTTACAGACCTCCCCAAATCCCCGCTGGGGCCCGGAGCAGCAATCCTCCGTGCGCGTAATTGGCAGCTGGTGCGTGGGGAGCGATGGTGCAGCTGAGATAACTGCAGCTGTACCCGTCGATACGAGGGGGAGCCGGGCACCGGCCCCCGCCCCCGAGGCCCCTCGCGTCCCCACGCTGCCGGTTTTGCTGCCGAAAGCACCGATGGGAGCCGACACGCAGCCCCTTGGTCGGAAGCTCGCCCCGTGCTGCGGGCAGGCAGGCAGGCAGCGCCGGCTGGCTCTCCCCTCCGAGGGGCAAATGCTTTCTTTACTTTCTTTACTCAGACATTTTTGATGCGTCCGCGAGTGGAAGCCTGTTTTGAGAAAGTCAGAGTGATTTCGTGCGAGTTTTCCCTCGCTGAGGTTTTGTCACCCACCCTTTTGCGCTGCCGAGGGCTTGCCTTGCCCTTGGGTTGTAATCGAGGCCGACCGGGGGCCTCTGGCCACCCCGTTCTGGGCAGGCCCTGCCAGACCCCACCATCCTGATGGTTGGACTAGATGATCTTCAAGGTCTTTTCCAACCTAAATGATTCTGTGATCCTGCTCCTCCTCCCTGAAGTCCAAGGGAAGCCGTGCAGCCTCTCCGGGATTGTCACCGCTAGTTCAAACCCCTCCGGAGGGGATTAAAATCTGAATTAAAATCTGGCCTGAGCAGGAAAGATCCCACAAAGCTGGGGGGGGGGGGGGGGGTACCCAAAAAAAGGCTCGAAATGGCTGATTTGGGTGCAGAGCGGCTCTCTGGCGTTGAGATCACATCAGTGCTGCGGTCACCTGAACGTATAACTCAAACCATATCACCTGTGAGCAGCTTGGAGCTCTTGTAGCTTTAAAAATAGGAGAAAACGTCGCAGGTTTATTGCTAATTTCTCCATTGTCTTTTATGTTCACAGAACGCACAAACCCCATCATTGCTGTTTTCATTTATAGGCATAGAAAAGCCAAATAGGGAGCTCTAAAAAGCGTGAGGAGTTTGGGAATTGCTGCTGCATGGTGGGAGGGGGGGGGAACCCGAGGGGCAGGTGCTGTGCAGCCGCCGCTCCGTCCCGCCGCAGCCCACGTCTCTGCCGGGACCCTCCTCGCCTTCCCCCCGCCCCTCGGTCTCTAGAGAAGCCGATTTATAACCAGCCCTGCGTGCACCTGGGCCAGATCAAGGAGATTGAGCTGGGTCACCGGGGGCCTTTCCACAAGGGCACCGTAATGGCTTGGAGCAGATGTGAGCTGCTCGCTCGCTCTGGGCACGGCTCTGGGTTACTGCCCACGTGTGAATAGCTGCCGCTCCTGCAGCCCTGCGAGCTCAAAGGATGGCGAACGCCGACTTAATGAACACAATTTCACCCGCAGCCCCAGGAGGTTGTAAATGAGCCAGTATCTGGAGATGTTGGCAAATCCCCTGCCGCAGTTTTCCGACTTGCCCCCGCTTTATTTGCTCTGCCTGAGAGACTGCGGGTTTTTTGTTGGGTTTTGTTTTTTTTTTCTCAGATGGCTTTTTCTTCTCTTGCAGCGAGAACGAGGCGTTGTGGAGGGAAGTAGCCAGCTTGAGGCAGAAGCACGCTCAGCAGCAGAAAGTTGTCAATAAGGTAAATCCCGACCCTCCGGACGGACGGATTGGCACACGCTCGTGCTCGTGGTGGCGAGGCCGGGCACTCGCCAGACCGGTGGGATGCAGCGGTGTTAATTCCATTCAAGAGTAATTTTAATCACCGTGTTTTCTTCCTGTTACGCTTCTGGAAATCCAACGGGGAGAGGCTAAATTTGGGCTGGCTGCTGTCTAATGGCCTCAAGCTGCGCCAGGGCAGGGTCAGACTGGCTCTTAGGAAGGATTTCTTTGCAGAAGGGGTTGTTGGGCGTTGGAATGGGCTGCCCAGGGCAGGGGGGGAGTCCCCATCCCTGGAGGGGTTGAAGAGTCGGGTTGAGCCAGCGCTGAGGGATCTGGTGGAGTTGGGAACATGGTTGGGCTGCAGGAGCTTCAAGGGCTTTTCCAACCCCGATGATTCTGGGGTTCTGTAGAGGTTTCACCCCCAGCCATCACCTTTGTGCTTAGGGTTGCCATCAGCGCTGCCACATCCCCGGTGCCCAGCTCTGGCTCCGCTCAGAGCACAGACCGCTCCCACAACTATTTCTGTCCGGGTCCCACACACACCGTAACAGCTTTTCTTTTTTTTCCTCACAGCTTATCCAGTTTTTGATTTCATTGGTGCAATCCAACCGTATTCTTGGGGTGAAGAGGAAGATGTAAGTCTGCATTTCTACATCCAGAATAAAGATTCCCTGTCTGAGAGAATAAAGAGAGGATCAGCAGAGTGGGTCCCCCAGATCTCTGTCTCCTGTAGCAGCCTTGCCAGTGGGGTAGGACTGGACAGCGGGATCACTGGGATCATGTGAGCCTTCCAGTACTTGCTCCAGCCAAAACCAGTTAACGCTGCTATGCAACTTGTACCGAGAGGGGTTTGTGCCCGGGACGCAGGAGCCCGTGCGGAACCGTAGCTAACCTGCGTGAAACCGCCGCGTCCCCTCGGCAGCGCCCGCAGGGAGGGCCGGGCTCCTGCGCTGCTGAAACGGCCCCTGGGCACCGCCGGGGTGTTTCCTTGGGCCATCCCGAGCGGCCTCCTGTCGTCACAGGCTGCTGTGACACCGTCACAAAGGAATCACACCCGTCCCCACCTGTGCTGGGGGTTGGTTTGCCCTTTGCTGGTTGGTCTGGATGACCATTCAGTGCTCTCAGCGGTTAAGAACGTTCCCAGGTTAATTTGCTTTCGACCAATTAATAGTTACTCGGTTTTGTCCCACTGTAGCACAACTCCTTTTCCCTCCTCAGCCTTTACAGATGGTTCTCCTGTTGTTTCTCCCCTGACCCTGTGCTAGGCTGAGCGGGCCCTGCTCTTCCAGTCTCATCCTGTGGGATGAGCTTCTCCTCCACCCCATTTTTTACACTTGTTCACGTACGAACCGGGAGATGCTCAGCCGTGTGCCTGTTCTTGCCCCGTGTTGCCTGTCGAACCGCAAGGCTGTCCTTTGTGTTTGAACAGTGCCCAGCAGCACCATATGGCAGACAACACCACAGCAGGCTCGATTATTATTAATGAACATAGTGGTTTATACGGTGATAATGTCCAAGACATGCTGAAATGATTTATCTTGTAAGGAGAAAGGGCTTCTCCACAGTACTCAAGTACTTGAAAAGGGCCACAGAAGTGGCTGTGTCACAGCTGACCACCCGTAATCCATCTTTGGAGCAGTTGGCCGTGGAGAAGCGAAGCCAAGCAGAGCGCTGACAATACAGGCCTGCGGGAGGAGGTGACCAGGGACTCTGAACTCTGAGGCCTCAGTTTTTCCATTTCTGCTCAACAGACCTGCCCAGCGTAGCCCAGGGGCCGGTCATGGGGGCTGGTTGTGTCCTCTGTGTCATGGGGCTTCCTGCTCTGCTCCGCTGACGCAGCCGCCCCCGTGGTCACTTGCCCCTCCGGGACCCCCAGACCTGCTTGGGGGTGGGGGCAAGTACCCAGTTCTGGGGTTTAGGGGGCGGGGGGGTGGATTCTGCAGGGTCGGGGGAGAGGTGGTGCCCGAGACCTGGTGCCGGCGGTAACTCCGGTGGTGTTTGGGAATTTTTTCACAGCCCCCTGATGTTGAACGACAACAGTTCAGCACATTCCATGCCGAAATACAGCCGCCAGTACTCCCTGGAGCACGTCCACGGCGCATCCCCCTACGCAGTAAGTATGCCGGGCGCGCCGGGCCTGGGAGCAGGGCGACGGGGGATGCGGCTTCGCGGGGATTTGGCTCTTCTCCAGCTGGTCTTGCCTTTGTACAACCCTTCGCTCGCAGCCTCTTTTGTTTGGTTTGGCAAAAGATTCGAAGGTGGCAGCTGCGTTCTAGCTCGGCCAATGGGGAGAGAGGGCTGTTCGCTGGTAATTCGCCCCCATAGTGGCGCCGGGGCGGAGGATTTGGCCTCGGGGTTGTCTGAATTCCGCTGGAAGCGGCGATGGGTGGAAGTGGTGCCTTCTTGCTTAAGCTTCCATCTGCCATCTCGGGCCGTGTTTTGGCTTTGCGGCAAACAAAATGCTGTCGGTCAGTCTAAGAAACGTTTGCCTAATTAACATGTGCCCACGTATAATTAGCGTTACTCCCTCCAAAGAAACCTGTCAGCCAGGGGAGGTGGTGCGGGGCAGAGCCTGGCCAAGACACAGACCTGAAGTAGCCAAGACTCAAGCGATGGGGACGGAATTGTGTCTGTGGAGGTAGGGAGCCAGGCGGAAAGAGCGGAGCGTGCACAGGAGAATCCCCAGGAGAGCAGGTTGGGTGGAGTGGAGCCGCGGGGTGAGAGCAGGCGGGAGCTGTCAGGGTGAAGGGCTGCCCCGCGAGACCTCGTGGGTGCAGAGTCCGGAGGAAACGCCGTCGCAGCTGGATATGGCTGTGTTCGGCCTCATGACGGTGGGTGAACGTCTCGGCCCCCACGGAGGGTTACAAGGGGGGTGAATCTTGGATTCCCCGAGAGGCCGGGAGTGGTGGAAGGGCCAGTCCCTGCTCTGCAGAGCCACGGCTCAGAGAAACAACGGTGCTGATAACCTTGTTAACTGACAACTTCAGTGAGTGAATGGAGACAATTAGGCAATGATCAACAGATCACCTTCGATCAACCAGTAACCTTCGATCAACCGGTAACCTTCGATCAACCGGTAACCTTCAGACAACTGATAACCTTCAATCAACCGGTAACCTTCGATCAACTGATAACCTTTGATCAACTGATAACCTTCAATCAACCGGTAACCTTCGATCAACTGATAACCTTCGATCAACTGATAACCTTCGATCAACCGGTAACCTTCGATCAACTGATAACCTTCGATCAACTGATAACCTTCGATCAACCGGTAACCTTCGATCAACTGGTAACCTTTGATCAACCGGTAACCTTCGATCAACTGATAACCTTCGATCAACTGGTAACCTTCGATCAACTGGTAACCTTCAATCAACCGGTAACCTTCGATCAACTGATAACCTTCGATCAACTGATAACCTTCAATCAACCGGTAACCTTCGATCAACTGGTAACCTTCGATCAACTGATAACCTTCGATCAACCGGTAACCTTCGATCAACTGATAACCTTCGATCAACTGATAACCTTCGATCAACCGGTAACCTTTGATCAACTGATAACCTTCGATCAACCGGTAACCTTCAATCAACTGGTAACCTTTGATCAACCGGTAACCTTCGATCAACTGATAACCTTCGATCAACCGGTAACCTTCGATCAACTGGTAACCTTTGATCAACTGATAACCTTCAATCAACCGGTAACCTTCGATCAACTGATAACCTTCGATCAACCGGTAACCTTCGATCAACCGGTAACCTTCAGACAACTGATAACCTTCAATCAACCGGTAACCTTCGATCAACTGATAACCTTCGATCAACCGGTAACCTTCGATCAACTGATAACCTTTGATCAACTGGTAACCTTTGATCAACTGATAACCTTCAATCAACCGATAACCTTCGATCAACTGGTAACCTTCGATCAACTGGTAACCTTCCAAGAGTGAATAAAGGCACTTTGACAATGAGACAATTTTCCTAACAACACGTCAACGATCACCTGATCGCACAAAACTTATATACGTGAATATATGTAAGAGCAGAAAGAAGAAAGAGGAAAGAGGGGAGGGGTAGGAAAAGGGGAACCCCCACCCCTGAATCCCACGGTGTCGTAGAGTAACAAGCTCGGTCCATAGGTGTTGGGTCGACAAAGACACACATGGGGTGTTGCCTTTATATCATCTTTCGTATGCCTGCGCAATGGCTTGTTCCAGAAGGTTCTCGGTGGCTTGTCCCCACGCGGTGAGGCAAGTTCTGTCTGTGGGCACTGATGGGAGGGAGGGAGGGGGAGAGAAATGGCCCATCACCCCCCTCCGCAGAGCTCGCTCCGCTTCCCCCCTGCGGCGCGTCCTGCTCGAATTGTTTTGAGGTTTCCTCTTCTCTTCATGAGCAGTTTGTTTGTTTTTTTATGAGCGGTTTGTGACAGCGAATGTTGTCCGTGTCCCACTGCCTCGCTCCAGGATGTGGCCTTGGGGACACGCTGACACGTTCTGGGAGTCTGTAAATGTACCCTTGGGCTGGCCTTCAGATTGCTGCTGGTTCCCAGGGAATCCTGTGGTTTCGTCTACACTCCCACCCTTCTGGTGCACTGTTTGATGTGCTGCTTCCCACGGCAAACGAACACAAGGAGTCTCTTCCAAACCCTTAATCCTGGCCCCGAATCCTCTTTCAGACAAGCTCCCTGGGTGTGTTGAGTTTGCTCGGCCTCAAAAGCCAGCAGAGGGCAGTGGGGTTGCTTATGCTCTATCTCCCTTCCGACCCGAGAGCTGCAGCGTGCCTGCACATATACCCTGTGTCAGACACGGTGCTTTGAACGCCTTCGAGCTGCGCGGGTCTCACGCTGTGGGCTCTGACGTTCGGCGAGGGCTGGAGGCCTCGTCCCGTGCCCTGAGGGCTGCAAAACTGCGCTCGTGGCACTCTCGGAGGGCTGCCTGGCTCCGCACTTACCGCCGATCTCTCTTTGCTTTTAATCGCCTCAGGCCGATGCTGACCCACGCAATTTGCTGCCCCTCGATTCCTGGGTTCAGTTTTGGGCCCCTCACTCCAAAAAGGCCCTTGAATGACTCGAGCGTGTCCAGAGAAGGGCAACGGAGCTGGTGCAGGGTCTGGAGCACAGGTGTGATGGGGAGCGGCTGAGGGAACTGGGGGGGTTTAGTGTGGAGAAGAGGAGGCTGAGGGGAGACCTCCTGGCCCTCTGCAACTGCCTGAAAGGAGGGTGCAGAGAGGGGGGATGAGTCTCTTGAGCCAAGGAACCAGCGGCAGGCCAAGAGGAAATGGCCTCAAGCTGCGGCAGGGCAGGGTCAGACTGGCTCTTAGGAAGGATTTCTTTGCAGAAGGGGTTGTTGGGCGTTGGAATGGGCTGCCCAGGGCAGGGGGGGAGTCCCCATCCCTGGAGGGGTTGAAGAGTCGGGTTGAGCCAGCGCTGAGGGATCTGGTGGAGTTGGGAACGGTCAGGGTGAGGTTCATGGTTGGACTGGAGGAGCTTCGAGGGCTTTTCCAACCCGGATGATTCTGGGATTCTGTCTTGACATGGCTGTTTTCATTTTAGGTGCTCTGTTTGATCTGGTTCCCATCGGCATGTGCTCTGGGAAACTGCCCCACTTAAATTCGGGGTGTCTCTCTCAGGCTGTGACACCCCTGGTCTGGGAAAGCCAGCTGGTGGTTTTTGGCCAAAGCCGTTGTGTGAATCTTCTTTATACTGAGCCTCTGGCAGTGCCGTAGCCCAGGGGTGAGGCTTTCCAGCTGGGAGGTAGCTAAGCCTTCACATGGCCTGTGCGGAGCAAAATAAAAGCTGTCCCCAATTCCAAGGTACAGTCCTGCCGCAGGGACGGCGGATTCCAGCCGCCGGCCCCTGACATGGGGCTGCCCTGGTGTGCCGAGGTGAGCTGAGGAATTTTTGAGCAGAGAACCAAAATAGCGAAGCCCCATTAAAGAGCTCTCCTGCAGTTCGACCACCCTCCGTGGAAGCTCCTCTGTTCCCGTTCCAGCTCCCGTCCGACCCTGTGATCTCTTTTTTAAAAGGGCCTTTATTCTTGCACGCAGCAAATACTTAACACAGAACCACCGGGAGCTCTTCCAGGTATTACCGGATTGTCCCAATTATGGGAAACGCAGGTGGTCATCCTTTCTCGTACTTAAGTGTTTATGATTTTCAGCTCCGAACAGAACTGAAAAAATGATAGTTGGGCGATTTTTCAGAGCGAGCTGCCAATGAGTAGGCTGGATCCTGACACTGCCGCAGCCCCTGCTTTGACAGTGAAAAAAAACTTTGTGTTTTCACAAGAAGAGTGTTAACACGGCGTAAGGCCTTAGTGGGGGTGAGGCCTGGGTAGTCCTGACCTTGCCATAGCTGAGCTCAACGCTGCTCACCGGGACTTGATCTCACGTCAGTGCCGCCAGGCAGCAGCTCGCCCCGTGCCCCCTGGGCTGTGCAACTGCTGCTGCATCATCGTGCCCTTTGCAGCTCGAGAACGCGGCCTCGGGCTCGCAGAAACGATAAAGAGCCCAGAAGTCACGGTGCGGAACAGGGCACGGGGCTGTGTTTGAAGGACAGCGCGCTGCCTGCACGCTCCTCGGCGCCCGTGGGGTTTTAGAAAAGCTCCAGGTGAGCGGCTGCCCCTTTCCTCAACGTGTCGGCGAGCCCGGCGCCAGGCAGAAACGCTCCCGCGCGTGGGACGGATCCGGCACGGCCCCGCCGGGCTCGAGCAGACAGAGCCAGGGGTCCCGCGTGGCTGCCGAGCGTCTCCGCATGGCCCTGTGGAAGCAGTTGGGGTGATTTTTTAATATTTTTTTTAATAACGAGGGAGGTGAGGGGCCACGTCTGCACTGTGCTAAGTGGTGATGAAGAAGGGTCCGGCAGCGTGGTCCCGGCAGACCTTAGAGGGGAGACAGTCACGTCGTTATCTGCCCCTAGGGACGGGCCGGGGGGTCCTCCGCATCCCGACGGGCTTTCGGACACTCCCAGCTGCATCTTCTCATCTGGAGTTTCCTTGTGTCCTGCACTGAGAAATGCTGATACGCAAAGAAGAGAGGGGATTCGGGTTCACTCAGATGTCTCCATTAATTTGCTCCTTAACGAGATCGATAGCAAAATTGGTCGATAGCAGCCATTTCGTGTGCTGTGACAGCGTAGAAATCTCTGTATTTCTTATCTCTGTACGTCCCAGTCATATGAATTTCAACTCCCATTTAAAAGAATGGAGTCTTACTAGAAGGGGTAACCTGAAAATCTGGGTTTCTAAAAGCCCAGGTCTGAATGATCCAGAAAAAGAAACCACCATTTTTACTTTTTAAGTTCCATTATTTCCAAGAAAATGAAGTTTACAGGACAGAAGTCTGATTTTTTTTTTAAATTCCGCCCCCCACCCCCCCAGTAGGGTTGGGTTGGGAGCCGTGTGTCTCTAGGCATCGCTCAGAGCCCCGCCTTGCCTTCCTCCTGGGGAGGCTCAGCCTTCGGGGCTGTTCCGAGGGGCCTCCTCCCGCTCCGTCTCCCGTTGGCGGGACGGGGTCCGGTACGTGCCCAGTGCTTCACACCACGAATGCTCTGATTGTCATTTCAGGCTTCTTCCCCAGCATACAGCGGCTCCAACCTCTACTCCCCGGATTCTTCAGCCAACTCTGGTCCCATTATCTCCGACGTGACTGAGCTAGCCCAGTCCAGCCCTTCCGCATCTCCCAGCGGCAGTCTCGATGAAAGGTAAGCCGTCGCTCTCATAAAATCCGACGCCGCCTGCGTATGAGAATGTGTTTCCCAATGAGCTGAGCGGTCAAACACCACAAGAACGAGTCTCTTCAGTTAAAAACCCCCCGTGAGCTGGAAAACAGCACAGCCCTTGGTACCGGGGACGTTCAGGGTGTTTGACCTCAACACTGCTCACCTCAGCGGGGCTCTGTGGAAAGTCAGACCTGTCCCTCCGGGATAGTCTTGCTCAGGATGCTGCCACCTCAGCACATTTTTGCTTGGTTGGTTGGTTTTGTTCCGCTTTAATTCTTTCTTCCAAACTCTGCCTCCCCTGTCTAGAGTGAGCCAGGCTGGGGCGGGTCACACTTTGGTTTGCACAAGGAAATTGTCCTCGTTGGCTCCATCTCAGTCAGAGAGGGACCTGGGGGGGGATTGATAATGAGCCAGCAGTGTGCCCAGGTGGCCAATGAGGCCAATGGCATCCTGGCTTGTATCAGCACTAGCATGGCCAGCAGGGACAGGGAAGGGATCTGACCCCTGTGCTGGGCACTGGTGAGGCCGCCCCTCGATGAGTGGGTTCAGTTTTGGGCCCCTCACTCCAAAAAGGCCATTGAATGACTCGAGCGTGTCCAGAGAAGGGCAACGGAGCTGGTGCAGGGTCTGGAGCACAGGTGTGATGGGGAGCGGCTGAGGGAACTGGGGGGGTTTAGTGTGGAGAAGAGGAGGCTGAGGGGAGACCTCCTGGCCCTCTGCAACTGCCTGAAAGGAGGGTGCAGAGAGGGGGGATGAGTGTCTTGAGCCAAGGAACCAGCGGCAGGCCAAGAGGGAATGGCCTCAAGCTGCGCCAGGGCAGGGTCAGACTGGCTCTTAGGAAGGATTTCTTTGCAGAAGGGGTTGTTGGGCGTTGGAATGGGCTGCCCAGGGCAGGGGGGGAGTCCCCATCCCTGGAGGGGTTGAAGAGTCGGGTTGAGCCAGCGCTGAGGGATCTGGTGGAGTTGGGAACGGTCAGGGTGAGGTTCATGGTTGGACTGGAGGAGCTTCAAGGGCTTTTCCAACCCAGATGATTCTGGGATTCTGTCCCATGAAACAACTACCGTCCTGGGCGCAGGGTTAGCTTTGCCCTGCACAGAGGAGGAGGTGCAGTGGCAGCTTCATTCCCCAGTAACAGATGATAACCATGACAGCTCTGTCCCAAACACCGCAGGCGGAGAGACTGAGGATCTTGTAGCAAACACAGGTCAGCCAGCACCCAGCAGCAGCGTTTTCAGCTCAGGCCTAGCAGAGGTGGGAGCTGCCCGTAGGTTGTGCCCACCCCGTTCTGCAGCGGCGAAAGCCCCTCGCTGCGGCAGTGCAGCCCCCAGCAGCTCACGAGCTTTCTGAGCCTCCCCAGGCAAGAAGGGCCCATCTTTCCTCAGCACCTTGTGGTCTCCCGATCCCTTTTTTTCTTCCTCTTTAATAGGTTATTCCTGGCACTGGCGCTTCCCCTGAGGTGCTGAATCACCCACAAATGCCATTTATTGCCTTTAATACCCTCTGCCAGGAACACTCGCTCTTAAATATAGACCATATGTTTGCTTAATGGCCCTTTTCTCTGTCCTTTTGTAGTTGCTGTCCTTTGCAGTAGGACTAATTGCACCTCTTACACCCCCAAATCAGCGAGTTTGGGTGGTAAAATTAGGGCTGACCAAAGAAGCCATCCTCCCTGCCCATAAAAACAGTCCATCTGAAAACGCCCGGGTGCTGACGTGAAAGGTCGATCGCAGGCTCTGTCTGCACAAAGGCTTCGCTCCGCCGACCTCGCGGGAGCAGTTCCACCACCGCAGCCCCTGCTCCGGCCTCTCCGCAGCCACTGTGGGAAAAGGCATCATCGCTGTGCCGCTTCTGTGCTAGTTAGTCTACGTCCACATCAAACGCTCTATTGTTTTAACTAGGCTGGTGAAGGAAAATCCCACCCTCCTTCCCAGAACTTCACACGCACAGAGCTGGCTGCGGGGCGCGTCCTGGGCTGAGCAGCCCCACAGACCTGCAGGAACAGGGAATACGCTGCGGTGGCAGAAACAGCGCACGAGGGTGATGTGTCAGGGGAGATGGTTAGGGTCAGAATCAGGACTGTTTAGGTGCTCGATTGGGGTCAGAATCAGAACTGTTTAGGTGCTCGTTCAGCCTCCTCTTTGTAGCTGACTTTGAGGCTTTGCATGTGAAAAGGGAACAGCAGTCAGAAGGAGTTTTTTGCCCCGTTGTGTGGAAGCAGACCTTAGAAATGTGTTAGCGTGAGATTGTTACCAGTTTTCTTTCTCGCAGGAGTAGCCCCTTGGTCCGTATCAAAGAAGAACCCCCTAGTCCCACCTGCAGCCCCAAGATAGAGGAGGCCAGCCCAGGCAACCCTCCTGCTGTTGAAACTCTTCTGTCCCCCTCCACGTTCATTGACTCCATCCTGCAGGAGAACAAGCCCAGCACCACGACCGCTGCAGCCGGCGACAGCACCCCGCAGCCTCAGCCCCAGGAAAAGTGCCTCAGCGTTGCCTGCCTCGACAAGTAAGTGCCGTGCCCAGCCTGGCTGAGCTCAGGCCTTGCCACAGCCATCCCACCGCTCTGTTGTTAAGCTTTGAAAGGATGTTAAGCCAGCGCTGGACGCAGGTGGGGTCGTTGGTGCGGCACGGGGCGCTGAGCGCAGCCCTCCCCGCAAGGGCCAGGGGGGATATTTCTCTCTCCCGTTCCTGTTCTGCTGGGAGCAAGGAATGTTTCCTATCACCTGACCCCCCGCACAGAATTAAACCCCCTTGGGGGGGGTGGATTCTGCTGCAAGGGGCCACGTGAAATGCCAAAATAAGCACGGATAAAAATTACTGTGCTAAATATATCGTTCAAACTGCCAGCTCCTCCAGCGCAGGAATTGAGTCACGGCGAGATCAGCTGTTTCAGCTCGGGCCCAGCACATCCTCGCGGTCTATAAAAGCTTCTGCGCTGTATTTGCAGTCCAGGGGCGGCCGACAGGCACGCGGTGCCGGCAGCAGCTTCCCAAATTGCTCGCTGGAAGCTTTAATCCCAGTGGGTTTTACCTGCAGGTGAGACTTGGAACCGCTGTGGGCAGCGTTTCTCCGTGAGCCTGCTCCGACAGCGTGCACCGTAGCGCTGCCCCTACACCGTCCTCTGCTTTTACCCAGCCCAGCTGCCCCCCAAATCAATAAGGGAGGAAGTTTTGCATTAAACTGGCGTTTGCCCACCTAGTTCTAGTTGTGAATACGCTCTTCCACTCATCCTCTACTCACTAGGACACAGCTTGCGTCAAGCGTAGGCTGGGCTCGGCGGGTGGCAGGCTGGACTCGGAGGGCAGTTTTTTATTAGGGAGCAGACGCGCAGTCTTATGTCTTTTATCACCACACAGTGCTCACAGACGCAACTGCAAGGGTTGGGATGAAAAACCAGAAAGTGGTTTGTCCGCATCAAGCTGCCAAGAACTTCTCCCCTTGACCACGTTGAGATCTTGGCCGCTTCCCGTGCTCCTTGTGTTCTGGGAGAAACAGTGTTGGAGTTAAGGTCTTCCCTCTGAAAGCCAGGACAGATTTTCTGTTCTTAAAGCATAAAAGCGATTTGAAGAAGACACAGTTAGTTCCAGGGTGCTGGAAGGCAGCCGAGAGCTCTTTTAGCCCGAAGGCTGCTGTGGTCTCCCAGCACACGCGAGCGTGAATTCTGCGTCAGCCACCACTTTTCAGAGCTGTTGTGTCAGAGCTCTGCGTGGAGCAGGGACAAAACCTGGGGCAGAAGCCCTTTTCCTTTAACGTTACGCAGGGAGCGCGGCGCGAGCGCGGGGGCTGCCCCTGCGGCCCGTCAGCAGCACGGTGGAGCGGGCGCTGCTGCCTTTACACCTCGCGGACGCGGAGCAGGAGATGCCTGCTCGCTCCTTCCTCCTGGCCTTGGAGATGTTTGTAGCTTCCCCTATTTATAGACGCGTCCAGGGCGCTGCAATCCATCTCACCAATACCTTACAGAGAGACAGATTTTGTTGTACAGCTCGTCACAAGCTGAAACTGGCTGTTTAAAAGGTAATAAAAATGGAAAAAAAAAAAAAAAAGCACTGCTGAGAGCATCTCTTGAATTATGAAGGGCTCTCACAGGCTGTGCAGAAGCAGGGAAAGGACACAGAAAACATTTGCCCCTTGCCCCTGCGGAGAGTGAGCTCCGTGCTTTTACCCTTTAAAAGGGTTTGTGCTTCCTCCTCTTTCAGTGCTCTCTTGCTCCTGCGTTTTGCAGACAGCACTGCGCTTCTCTCATCTGCTTTAGGGACCTTCCAGAGGGAAGGAATCTGGCCAGGAAGGATTCCCAGCCACACACTAGTCCTGTCCCCGTCTCGCAGCTCCTAACCCGGCTGCCCCATGAATTTATAAACGAAGAGTTGTAACATATTGTGGCTGACCCCGTGGGCACGCGGTGCTAGACAAGAGTGGAACTGTTTAACACAAAATCTGTCCCTGCCCGGGGAATTTGAAGGCAAAGTGTAAATAATAAAAGGAAGCCCCGGCCCCGGCTCCTCGATGGGTTGGGATGGTGTTAGCTTTGTGCCTCAGCTTCTCCGCCTGCAGTTTTGGTCCTTGGGGTTGCTGGACACTGTGAATCCTGTTACAGCAGAGGAGGAGGGGGGTGTTCCTAGCAGGCCACGGCCTTGGCTGCTTCCCGACAGCCCTGGAGCGACCTCGCGGCTGCTAGAGCGGAGCAGCACTGGAAGGCTGCGGGGAAACCTTCCTGTGGCCTCTCAGTGCTTAAAAGGGGCTGGTAGGAAAGGTGGGGACAGACTTTTTAGTAGAGCCTGGAGCGATGAGACAAGGGGTGATGGTTCTGAACTCAGAGGGGAGATTCAGCCTAGATCTAAGGAATTAATTTTATACTTGGAGGGTGGTGAGGCACTGGACCAGGTCGCCCAGCGAGGGGGTCGATGCCCCGTCCCTGGGAACGTTCAAGGTCAGGTGGAACAGGGCTCTGAGCGACCCGAGCTGGTCGCAGATGTCCCTGCCCGTGGTGGGGGGTGGGACTGGATGACCTTGAAGGGTCCCTCCCACCCCAAACCCTTCACTGAGTCGATGCCTCTCGACCAGCCGTAGGTGCCCGGCGGAAAGCGGAGCGAGCAGAGCACAAACTGGGGAGATGCTGAGCGGGCAGCGAGGATGGCTGGCTGACGGAAGCGCTGGCAGCAGCGGCTCTGAACGGGCAGCACGCTGCTCGTCACATCCCCAGCAGCGCCCGTGCCGTGGCCTCTCCCTGCACCCCGCCCCGCGCTCAGAGCTCGGCGCTTGCTCCTTGGCCTTTGGAGCCGGACAGGCCGCGTGTCGGAGGACGCGGCGCAGTGCCCTTTCTCTGTTAAATCCCCAGGAATCCACTCGTTGTGTTGAGAGGCGGGTAATAAGGGAGGCGTTTTACTGATGGTGGGTGACTTCACAGTATGTCTGGGGTGCCCAAGCGCTGCTGGCTTGACCCCAGCGCTCGCAGCCTGCCACGAAGTCTCAGCAGTACCTGTTTTTCATCCCATGAAGTGTGTTTCGCTTGTTCTCAAATTTATTGGAGAAGAGCAGCCTGTAAGAGTGCGGGTCACGGCGTGCAGTGCCTCTTTGTGAGCCACGCGGGCTGTTATTTAATCTACAAGACATCCTTTGTCCAGGGGAATTTCATTGGAAACGAGAACGACCTTCGTGTGACCACCAGGGTTTAGCAGCAGGTGACAGTACCGAGATTCTGGCAGTAAAAGGGAATGTTTGCCTGGAAACGCTCACGGGGTGGCCCAAACATTATCCACCCTCCACCCAGGGACCCTCGGGAGCCACTTTACAAGAGCCCAAGCCCATCGCACGCCGACAAACTTTGACGCCCACATTCCTAACGTGATGTAGGTTCTCAGAGAGCAGCGGGCCGCTGGGCCGGCTCCTGCCTTTCCCCAGAGCCCCAGCGCCCCGTCAGCGGCGCCAGCGGCTGCGCTCCCCTGTCAGTGCCGCCCCAGAAGCAGACACGCGTCAGGAGTCGTTGGTCTTGCTGAGAAACCTCCAGCTGAGCTTGGCTGTGCTGTAAGGGCCCCGTGCTGTTGTGCTGTGACGACCCCGTGCTGTAACGACCCCGTGCTGCCTCCGCTTGCTTTCGCAGGACTGTTTCCGTGTCTTGTTTTCTGTTGTGAGTCACAATTCTGCCAGCCTGCAGCTGCTTGCCCGCTTCCAAAGCGCCACAGGGCCGCCCCCCCAGCACCTTCCGCGCCACTTGAAGCGCAGGAGCATGTTCTTCCCTTTGAACCTAACAAACATTTCATTCCTTGAAAGTGCCTGGTTGTGAGTCTCTCGAATCTACTACCCTCTTCTGTTTGTATTTTTCAGTTTGACTCGCTCTCCGCAGATGTCAGAGGTCACTCGTCTTTGCCCCAGTTCCTCCTCTTCCTCACTGCATTGCAGATCACAGCAAGGGTCAGCATTTCCCCAGGCGCTGCCGTGGTGGGCAGGGGAGCAGGGGAGCGCTGCAGTGAGCAGGCAGCGGGCCTGACCTTCTGGGTAGTCCGGCAGCGAGGAGAAAGCTCTAAAAATCAGCACAGCGAGGCGCAAACTTCTCGGCCAGCTCAACACAGTGGCTGCAAATATTGAGCAGCCAGCAGAGGCTAAACTTCTCCTCCTCTAGGGTGGTCTTGGCAGGGAGGGAGGGCAGCCTGCGCCGCTGCTGTCCATGCTGTACCTGGTTTTGATGAACGGAAACTTCAGCCCTGCGAGCTGCTGGCTCGGCCTCTCCTGCCAGCGCAAAACTCACACAGCTCGGTCACCAAAGTGTTGCGTTGGAAAAGCGATGGGAGCTCAGGGCTGAAATGACTTTTCGGATGTGTTTTCCTGTTTTACAATCGTGACAGAACAAGGAAACTTCCCACTGCAAACCCGCCTGCGCCCCAAGATGCTGCTTTAATAAAGCTTTGTTGTAGAAAGAAACATCCCAGATAGGACTGGGTCCATCCAGGCTGGCAGCCTGTCTCCCACAGAAGCTTAGGGAACACTGAAGTATTGCCCTTAAATACTTTAACCTAATGTAGAGAATAATGCAAAAGACAAATGTAGTATGTCTTGAGCTAAAACGCATCCTAAATTGGTCTTTCACCCCCACAAAGGTTATGTCCGAGGTGGTCGGTGCAGGAATCGCCGCAGACGGCTCTGGTGGGTCTGGGCCCAGCTCTCCCGCACCCCGAGCCCGTCGCCCAGGCACGGAGGGAGCGCAGGGGGCTGCTTTTTCCTTACGGAAACATGCTCATCGTGGCAAATCTGCTCTGTCTTCTTGCTTTTAGAAAACAGAACATTTGAAAAGGAAGGAAAAAGCCTCTGTACGTTTTCAGTGCTTTGAATTCAGAGGATGGGGGGTTGTGTGGTGCCTGGGAGCGTCTGGTGGCCGGTCGGTTGTTTCTGGGAAGCGACCAGCAGCGTGGGCTTGGCGGGGTCAGGGATGGCAAAGGACAGCTCTGCTCGGGAGCGGGGCCGGGCTGCCACGCCAGGAGCCGCTCCCTGCCGAAGCGCCGGCTGTGCCGACAGAGAGCTGAGATGTGGGAACCGTGCGCTGGAGCTCGGGAGCTCCGCGGTGGCTCCAGGGCCTTCCTGGGAAGCGTGTTCTGCTTGTGGATCACACTGGCGTGAGCCCTGGTGCTGGGCTTGCAGGCAGCTGCCTGGCCATAAGGCACAGGCAGGGGCGGCAGCAGGCAGCACCAGAGGCAGATGGAGTTCTCTCATCAGCGCCTGTACCAAAACGTGCCTTTTCCCCAGTAAAAAGCTGCCAGCTCAACTGGCTCCCAGCGCAGGGAGAGGCGGGTCGCTGCTTTCTGCTGCCTCCAGCAGTCACGGCGAGGATCACACGGCCGGGGCTTCCCAGCGTCTGGGGCCACCGCGGCATCGGGATTCAACACGTCTTTCCACTGGGGACGAGCGGCGGGGACCCACAGAGAGCAGATCTGTGAGCAAGAAGGTGCTATTTTTACTTTGCTGCTTCTCAGACTGTAAAACAGCCCACCCAGAGCGGGACCACCCCACGCGGGCCGACTGCCATCACCTCATCAGGGGGAAACGCAGGCAGCGAGGGTCTCGCGAGAGCCCGTGCTCTGTGGGCCACCCCGGGAGCCCAGGAGCCGGGGATTGTTATTGTGGCTGGTTCGTTAATCTGGCTGGTTTGTTAATCTGGCTGGTTTGTTATTTTGGCTGGTTCGTTAATCTGGCTGGTTCGTTAATCTGGCCCGGGGGAACTCGCCGGGAGGATGTGCTGGGCCTGGGGACGGGCGCTGCGACAGGGAAAGCAGAGCCAGGGCGGGCCCTTTGGGCAGGGTTATTCTTTACCTCTAAAGTGTTTCCAGTGCCCTTTTCCCCTGCGCATCCACGCACCTGGGGCCTTGCAAAGCTCTTCTGCATCAATCCTGTCTCATGCAGCCTGTCCCTGTCACATTTTCTGCGGATTCTGCTGGTAGTTTGCGGGTTACTTGGGACACAGCGATGGGGTGGGACCCTCATGTTGGAGCTCCCTGCCTCTTCCCCGGGTGGATGCAGCGCGGTGCTGTGGGGGTGGCACATCCTGCTGCTGGCTCCTCCACTCCCAGAGCGCGTGCCCCGCTCTGCCGTGGGCTGTGGGTGTTGGGAGGACTTTTGAGTCTTGGCTTTGAAGAGAAGGCGTTGATCTCTCAGCACTGGAGACGTGCTGGGACAGGGAAGGGATCTGACCCCTGTGCTGGGCACTGGTGAGGCCGCCCCTCGATGAGTGGGTTCAGTTTTGGGCCCCTCACTCCAAAAAGGCCCTTGAATGACTCGAGCGTGTCCAGAGAAGGGCAACGGAGCTGGTGCAGGGTCTGGAGCACAGGTCTGATGGGGAGCGGCTGAGGGAACTGGGGGGGTTTAGTGTGGAGAAGAGGAGGCTGAGGGGAGACCTCCTGGCCCTCTGCAACTGCCTGAAAGGAGGGTGCAGAGAGGGGGGATGAGTCTCTTGAGCCAAGGAACCAGCGGCAGGCCAAGAGGGAATGGCCTCAAGCTGCGCCAGGGCAGGGTCAGACTGGCTCTTAGGAAGGATTTCTTTGCAGAAGGGGTTGTTGGGCGTTGGAATGGGCTGCCCAGGGCAGGGGGGGAGTCCCCATCCCTGGAGGGGTTGAAGAGTCGGGTTGAGCCAGCGCTGAGGGATCTGGTGGAGTTGGGAATGGTCAGGGTGAGGTTCGTGGTTGGACTGGAGGAGCTTCGAGGGCTTTTCCAACCGAGAAGATTCTGGGGTTCTGTGACATCTCCTCGCCTTCAGCGCCTGCACTCCTCAAGGGAAGGGAGAGCTCTGGGCCTTCTTCCTGCACACACTCAGCTCAGGCTGCTCCACTGGGGCTGTCGGGCTTCAGGGACAGAAGCAGAGGCCTTACGGAGCCCTTGGCCCCTCCGTCTCGGTGCCTGGAGACACTGGTTCCTCACACTTCAACCCACAGCACACTTGGAAAGTTAAGGAAAGCCGTATTGCTCCGGAGAGTCCCTCTCCCTCTTTCTTCCCTGCTCGGTGAGCGTTTTCCATGGCAGCCGTAGCTCAGCGCAGGAGAGTGGGACCTGCGGGGAGCGTTAAACCCGCCAGCAGCGCTGGGAACCAGTCACCAACTACCCATTTCCAGTTCCACATCGAAACCAGCGGCTCAGGGGCCCCTCGTCTCCTGCAAAGAAACAGGGAGACTCGCTTCGGAGGCCCGGAGTTCGTTAGCGGTCTAATCCCAGCGTCACTTTTCGCGTGAGCTGGCCTGGACCCCGGCCTGGGCTCTGTCCCCGCGGGGGTGGAAGCACCAGCCTGTCCCAGGTGGGTTTCTGATGGCACCGTGGCTGGGACGGGCCCGTTCCACGCTGTGGGGTCGCTGAAAGGGTCTTAAATCCCCCAGAGTGTTTCAGGTGCTGGGCAGTGAGGACTTCGGAAGCCATTTAAAAGCCTAAACTTGGATAAGTAATTTATTTGTGGATCTTAGTTCTAAAAAAGAGTTGCAGACCTCTGCAGCTCCCGCTCGCACGCGGGGGAGAGGTAAGGCAGGAATGTGCTGCTGGGCTGCGGCTGCAGCCGGTTTTCCTGTGGCCCCGAGCACAGTATTCCCAGAATGAGGATATTTGTTGCTCTGGCAGGATGCTCATTTGTGCTGTTGGACTTTCCGAGCTGCCAGGGGACCTCGTGGCTGCTTTTCGCTTTCTGCAGCGCTGCCAAAATACTTGATTTTGTCCCCTTCAGGGTGCTGCTGCGGGATGAAGGGGCAAGGTGGGGCGGTTCGGGCCAGGACCTGGAGCTGCCCGTGCTGTGGCCGGGCCCCGAGCGCCGCGGTCGGGCGTTTGCAGTGCTGCGGGGGCCGGGGGTGCTCGGTCTGCCGAAGGGATCTCAGTGGGAAACGCTCCTCTGCAGGGGGCTGGTGCCAGTGGTGCCTGAGGGGGACAAACTCCACCGCAGCAGCTACGGACCCTCCAAGCAGAGAAGGAGCTTCTGGTGTTTTTCTAATCCGTGGGAGAGTGAAAACCGCAGCTTTGCCGTTTGCCTCGTGCTTGTGCACGTCTGCCCGTGCCTCTGACATCGTCCTCTTCAGCTCCACGCTCTCCCTGGGCGGGACCTGCACTGCCAGTCCCTTGTCAGCACCTTCCGTGGCCAAAAAGAGCCTTTCTGGGACAGAGGATGTGGTGGATTGAAGGTGGGGCCACACCACAACTGACAACTGCAATAAACTGAACCTGGTACTGCTAATGTTGCCAAATTCAGGGGTTTTTCAGCAGGGCCGTGGGCCAGACCCCAGGCCGCCACCAGACCAAACCTCCTGTTCTCCCAGGAGTGCTCACCAAGAGACCCTCGGAGGCTTTTTGGCAGCACCGTGAGGTTTTTGTCGTCCGCTTTTCTTCTGGAGCGTTGTGGACGTGAAGTGCCGCCAGCACCGTGGGACTGGAGAACGCTGCGAGGCCAGTCCCCGCTCCGCCGCTGCAGCCCCGGCTGCCCCGCTCCGCTCAGCGTGACCACGCTCTGGAGCCCAGGCCCGCAGCCGAGCTCGGGGTCGGTGAAAAGCTTTGCCAGGATTGCTCCTGCTCAGCCGCCCGCCGGGGGCTGCAGCGTCACCCGAGCGACGGAGGAGGGGACAGGCTGTGTCCTCACAGCTGGCCTGGTTTGTCGTAGGGCCTGGTTTGTCTTAGGGCCTGGTTTGTCGTAGGGCCTGGTTTGTCTTAGGGCCTGGTTTGTCTTTCAGCCTGGTTTATTTTATGGCCTGGTTTGTCTTAGGGCCTGGTTTATCTTTCAGCCTGGTTTATCTTAGGGCCTGGTTTATCTTACAGCCTGGTTTATCTTACAGCCTGGCTTGTCTTACAGCCTGGTTTATCTTACAGCCTGGTTTATCTTAGGGCCTGGTCTATCTTATGGTTTGTCATATGACCTGTTTTGTCTTACAGCTTGGTCTATCTTACAGCCTGGTTTGTCTTAGGGTCTGGTTTATCTTACAGCCTGGTTTATCTTATGGCCTAGTTTGTCTTACAGCCTGGTTTATCTTTCAGCCTGGTCTATCTTACAGCCTGATTTATCTTAGGGCCTGGTTTACCTTACGGCCTGGTTTGTGGGGCTGGCACCTCGCTGCCATCCATCACTCACGGTGCGCGGTGTCCGGGTACAGACAGAGCCCGGCTTTGCCGAGATACCACGTAGGTGTTGGCTCTTGGGCGCTGCCCGGAGCCGTCAGGGGCGTGCGCAGGTCGGGATGCAGTGGGAAGGTTCGTCTCCCCGGGTACACGGAAGCAGCTTTAGTTCCCTCCATTGTTACTAGAAAGTCCATCTCGCGATGAGCAAATGATTTCCCCGTTGCCAGTCCAGATGCAAAGGTTTTTTCTGGCCAGCCCTTGAGATTTTCACCCAGAGCAAGTTGTGGCGGGGAGGAAGGGTTGTCGCCCTTTCTTTGTCACGTATCCACAACCGGGAGGTGCCCCGCAGAGGCGGTCCCTGCGTCTGGACTGGAGAAAGGGTCCAAAGCTGCCCCGAGGTCCCTGCCAGCCCGTGGTGGCCAGTGGTTACCCCTCACCACAGAGCCTAAACGGCTGCAGAAATCCGGGGGTTCCTCAGAAATTCCCCGTATTTGGGCCATGCTCGCCCTCGGACCCCTCCGGAGGAAGAGTCCCAGCGGCGTCTCCAGGCTCGGGCCGGAGATGGAGCGAGGGAGGGAGCATCGCTGTGGCGGCGTGCCGACCCCCAGGCTCGCTGGAGCTGCAGGAGCCCCGGCCCCGCTCTCCCGCTTGGGTCGTAGGAGTAGCAAGTCCTCGGGTGGAGAGAAATCCCCTTAGTAGCCCAAAACGTGGGGAGAGGCTTCTCGGCGCTGATCGCCTGCGCTCCTCTTTCTCTTGCCCAGGAACGAACTCAACGACCACCTGGACACCATCGATTCCAACCTGGATAACCTGCAGACGATGCTGACCACCCACGGCTTCAGCGTGGACACGAGCGCGCTGCTGGACGTGAGTACCTGCCCCCCGCTCCCGCCGGGCCCCGGCTGCGTCGCGCGGCGCCGCGTGCCTGTGGCTGGCGGTGGCAGATGGACCACGGTAGCTTCGACCATGAATTTCCACAGCATGCCTGCGTTTGCTTTTCTTTCCCTACACTCATCATTCTTTCCTTTGGCAGCTCTTTAGCCCTTCAATGACGGTTACAGACATGAACCTCCCCGACCTGGACAGCAGCCTTGCCAGTGTGAGTAGCTGTTAAAAATCCCTGCGTGCACACGCAGCTGCCAGAACGAAGTGTGTCCCGCTGTTCCGCAGCCGCCCCTCCGCGTGATTAAAGGACGGGCTCTGACAGGCTCTGGCCAGCCCCAGCCCGAAGGGAGGGGATGTGGGTGAGAGGAGGAGCGGGGAGCCCCGCGCGGGCCGGGGGAGCCACCGAGGGGAAATAATTCAATTAGCGCCGCCGCTTTCTCCCGAGCAGCTCCTACAGAGAGCAGGGCTACTTCATCATTCACGCTCGGTTAATTAGGTGCTGAGACTTCCAGCTCTCCTGCGAGCTCTGCCCCCTGAACGTGGAAGTGCACTGAGGCCTAGAGAGCTGCATGTGGTTTCCATAAACCCTCCTTTTCGCTTTCGTGAATTGTCAGGAGGTTTTCTCAAGGCAGGCTCCATCCTGTGCCCTGTTCGTTATTTTATTTCCTCGCGTATCGTCCGCGCTGAGCACCGCGCGCGGTGCCGACTCAGCCTCTCCTCGCAAGAGCCAGCGTTGCCTGATAAAATGAGGGTTTTTTCTATCAGATAACGGTGATCAGGCAAACACGGCGTTTTGTGGCTGCTCCCAGAAGGTGCTTGGAGCAGCGGGGTGGAAATTACAGTCAAATCCAGCAAGTCCCAGACCCGGGAGCCCAATGCCTGGAGCGCTCCCGGGCTGGGGCCGAGTCCGGAGCCCCGGTGCTGCCTGCGCTGCCCTGTGTCGGTATTTGCACAAATTAGAACAATTCCGTGAGAAAAACTGAGGGAGACTGAGAAAAACAACGGCGTGGGTGCTGGGGTCTTCTCGCCCGGCTGATGCAGTGAGCAGGAGACCCTCAGCTAGTCTCTAACTCCTTCTCCCCCCCCCCCCCCCCCACTTCTTTTTTTAATCTGAAAAAAGCACAAAGGGATCGTGTGTTTTTTCTCCCAGCGCAGAACAGGAAACATCTTGAAACTTCTTGCAAAACAGGAAAACCTGGATTTAAGTCCCTTTGCTGGGAGCTTGTGGGCCCGCAGGTGCTGCTCCTGGGCCGGGCCGTGCGGGAGGGGGGGAGCGGGGGGAGCGCGTGCAGCCCCGCGCCGAAGCACCCCCGCGGCGTTTCCCGAAGCCGAACCGTTCCCACGAGTGCGTTTGGGCTACGCCTGACCCTGCGCTGGAGCGGGGGGACTCCTTACCCCGCCTGGCACCGGCGGGTAAAACACAGAAAAGGACTTTGCAGTTAATAATTCCGCAGCGTCCCTGGGGCGCGTCTCTCGCTGGATGTTTCTCGACCTTTTTGCTCCCTCCTCCCGCCCGGTGGTGCGACGTGGACACCGGCGACTAGCCGAGCTCTTGGGCTACTCGCAGGGGAAAAAGGGCTACAGGGGGAAGGGCAGAGGTGCAGTTTGTGCAGACAAACACCTTCCCCTGAGCTCTTTAACCAGGTTTTCTCCCGACTCGAGGCTCTGGGGCCGGCTGGGCAGGGAGCACAGGCTTAGTGGGATTTGGGAGAAGAGCACGAGTGGTGAAGATTCAGTAATTCAGAAAGGAATTACATGGTGCCGTTGAGCTGAGGGTTACACCGCAGAAAATCTGGAAGCAGGATTTACTAACGGAGTCTTAACTGGCGCCCTCTGAAATCCACAGCTTAGCTCTTCAGCTCGAGCCGTGTTCGGATCGAGGTCACTTGTGTGTCGTTTATCTCCGGTGTCACCCTGGGAGGGCTGTTGCGCTGGGCTTTGTCTTCACCCAGCTACGAAAACCCCAGTGCTGGCTGTAGGTTGAGCTGCAGGGTTCCTGAACTGCAGCCAGACGCTCCCTGGTTGGACTAGATGATCTTTAAGATCTTTTCTGACCTAGATGATCCTGTGATTAAGACCCGCGTGCTCTCCAGCGCTCTGCTTTCGCTTGGTGCCGGTCGCTAACTGGTAACCAAAACGCTGGCTCCGCGCTGAAATCCTTGCTGAGGTGGCTTTTCCGCGGCAGCAGGTGCTGTAATAAGTAGTCAAGGGATTATTAACTGCCTGTAAATCCAGAGAAGGAAAGTGGTCCCGCAGGAGAGCGTCCGCTCAGGCGTTGTCCTCCCAGTGGCGAATCCTGCTCGGCGGTCCGGGATTAGCTGGCTCAGCACCGTATTCCCTGGGCGGTGTTAGTTCTGGGGGTGCCGGGGTTTCCCCTCCTGACTTTGCAGCAAGCGGAGCTCCTCGGGTGGGCAGGGCGGTTTCTCCCGCTTCCAAAGTGTTTTTTCCCTTTAACACTCAGATTTTCCAGCCCGGTCGTGCCCGTGGGATGGGGGTGAGACAGGATCGTGTCCCCGGCCACAGCCCGGGTCGCTCTGGCAGCTTGCCGGGACCTGCAGCTCTCAGGTGCTTGAGTAGCAATAAGACTTTGAATAAATAAAAATCAATTAATAAAATGACTCTTGACAAGCGTGTCCCGAAGGCTGTCCCTGGGATTTTCGATCCCGGGATGCGGAACGTGCTGTGATCAGAGGGAGCGTTTGCAGAGCAGGACCTTTGCGTCTAGGAGAGAGGAGCCGGGTGACCAGGCTCGGCCCCGGGAGCCTCGCGGTGCCGGCACCGGCCACGCTGGCGACGCGGGAGCTGGAGCGGAGGCTGGAGCTGGAGCTGGAGCTGCACGGGCCCGGCCGCCAGCCCCACACCCCCCCCACGGCCGGCCCCCCCCGCCGTCGCGGGGCTCCGAGGCTGTGAACCCTGCACGCTGCGCGTGTGTCGGGTCCGTCGGACCCCCACCCACCCAACTTTTCTTCTCCCCGCAGATTCAGGATCTCCTTTCATCCCAGGAGCAGCAGAAACCGGCTGAGACAGAGGCCAGCACAGCAGACACAGGTACCCGGCGGCCGTCTCGGTTTTCTCTCAGCGGCGGGAGATTTGAGACTGTAGAAAAATGGTTTCTCCTCCCAAAATTTGGCTGAGAGATGGGGCTGTCGAGGCTGGAAACGAGGAAGCCGGGAGGGGGGTCTGAGCTCTGTGTGTAAATCCCCAATGGGAGGGAGCGACACGGAGGGAGCCGGGCTCTCCTCGGCGGTGCCCAGGGAGAATTGAAACAAAATTCCATCAAAACACAGAATCCTGCCAATTTTTACCGTGAGGGTGCTCGAGTTCTGGCACAGGCTGCCCAGAGAGGCTGAGGAACCGTGGAGATGTTCAGACACGCTCCTGGGCAGCCCCCCTGCACCGGACACTCGAGGTCCCTCTGGCCCCATCGTGGGATTTGGGACCGAGTGGGCCCCCACGGTGCCGCTCCCCGGCCCCCAGCTGCAGGCTCAGCCCCCCCCGGCCCGGGCAGGGCGCTCTCCCCGTGCTGTCGGGGTGAAATTCCTCGCCGAGTCCTGGTGCCTGGCGGGGCGCGGGGCGCTGCTTCCCGCGCGGCCGCTGTCGCGTTCCCCCGCCCGGCGCTGGCTTCGCCGCCCGCCCGCCCTCCCAAAAAGCGTCACCCTCGTGCCGACTCTCTCTTGGCAGGGAAGCAGCTGGTGCACTACACGGCCCAGCCCCTCTTCGTGGTGGACTCGAGCGCTATCGACATGGGGAGCGGGGACCTGCCGATATTCTTCGAGCTGGGGGAAGGGCCGTATTTCACGGACGGGGACGAGTACTCCGAAGATCCCACCATCTCCCTCTTGTCAGGGACTGAGCAGCCCAAACCCAAGGACCCTGCGATATCCTAAGGCCCAGGGCAGGGTGAAAAGAGGAAGAATACGCACTAAAGGGAAATCCAGCCGTCGGCCTCCTCGCTTTGCACAGACATTGAAAGCTCTAAACGCCCTCTGGTTCATGTTTGCTTCCCCCCGGCACTGTGAGGATTTCATTTGTGTGTGTGCTTAATGAGGTGTTTTGAAATCTGCTTTAGATTCTAGCCACCCAGCGCTCCTCCAGTTTGGCGGCCGCCGGGGGGGGGGGGGGGGGGCGGCCCGAGCCGTGCAGGAGGGTCCCCCGCACCCCCCCTGAACCTCGCGGTGCCGCGGCGGCTCCGGGGAGCGGGCGGGAGAGCCCGGACGGCCCCTTAACGCCACGCTCGCGATTCTGGTGCCGGGTGTGTCCCCCCCTCAGCCCCTCTCCACCGCGGGACACCGGCGGGGGCACGGCCGCGGGGAGGGGGGGGCCGGGAAGCGGGGCGCTCGCCGGGGGTGCAGACGGGGTAGCTTTTCGGAGGAAGAGAGTTCCCCTTCCACCCCTGTCCCCTTCCCTCCTCGCCCCCGGAGAGGTGGATGCGATGGTTTTTAAAAGAGAAATAAAAGTTTGCCGATCTGGCGCCGGTGGGTCGGATCCCGTTGTGGTCTCTGCCTTGCGGTCTGGTCCCCGAGGGTCTCCCCCCAGCCCAGCTTTATCTTCTCTTTTTTTATTTTCTCTCGCTCTGTGTGTTTCTTTTTATTTGTTCCTTTGGGTTTGTTTTCCTTTTGCTTAGCAGTAAAAATTTGTACATTTACACTTCAGATTGTTAATAGTAAAAACTGTATTTTGAATTTTTACATGAGAGAAGAAGAACCCACTTCTATCTATATATATATAAATATCTCTCTATATATATACATACAAATATATATAAAACAAATGGTCTGTCACCTGGTGGCTTTTCTATGGTTGAAAGCTTTATTTTTGTCATCCGTTGGGGAAGCGGCTGGGATAAAGGCCCAGGAATTGCGCTTCTCCCGTGGCAGCCCACAAGGGGGGGGGTTGAACCCCGTGCGGTGCCTCCCTCGCCTAAATCCCGGGCTGGGCTCCGGGGCCGAGTTTTCCAGGACGTTTCGGAGAAGGAGATCACGGCGGAGGTGTGGTGGACGCTGTGTGCGCCTTCGGGGGTGCTTTTTTTTTTTTTTTTTACGTAAGAACAATAAAAAACTCTTCGTTGTTACCTTCAGAGCATTCGAACCTCCCTCTGTCCCGCTCCCCTCTGCGCTGGGGGTGGTCACAGATGCTGCTTGGTTGCCCCAAAAGGCAGCGGCGGCTGCTTGGCGTCGGGGTTCCGTCTCCAGGCTGCGTGAATGTGCCGTGGGGCTGCTGGGGTGACCCACTGTGCCGTCACCTTCCGGGCTGTGGGGCAGGGCTGGGCCTGGCCAGCTCCGAGGTGGTTGTCCCCTCCGGATGGCGGTGGCCTGGCCTGTGTTCCCGGGGAGAGGGGACACCCCCTACTCCTGCAGCTGCTGTGCCAGCCCCCACTTTTCCCCAGACACCCAGCTCCCTCTGAACTGTGTTCAGTTTTGGGCCCCTCACTCCAAAAAGGCCCTTGAATGACTCGAGCGTGTCCAGAGAAGGGCAACGGAGCTGGTGCAGGGTCTGGAGCACAGGTGTGATGGGGAGCGGCTGAGGGAACTGGGGGGGTTTAGTGTGGAGAAGAGGAGGCTGAGGGGAGACCTCCTGGCCCTCTGCAACTGCCTGAAAGGAGGGTGCAGAGAGGGGGGATGAGTCTCTTGAGCCAAGGAACCAGCGGCAGGCCAAGAGGGAATGGCCTCAAGCTGCGCCAGGGCAGGGTCAGACTGGCTCTTAGGAAGGATTTCTTTGCAGAAGGGGTTGTTGGGCGTTGGAATGGGCTGCCCAGGGCAGGGGGGGAGTCCCCATCCCTGGAGGGGTTGAAGAGTCGGGTTGAGCCAGCGCTGAGGGATCTGGTGGAGTTGGGAACGGTCAGGGTGAGGTTCATGGTTGCACTGGAGGAGCTTCAAGGGCTTTTTGAGCTGAAATGATTCCGTGATTCCCTCCTTCCCTCCCTGCTGCTCCTGACAGACGTTTGCCTTTGCTCCTCCTCTCCATCAGCGCTTGAAATCGCTTCCAACTTCCTCCGAGTTCTGCCTTTGGCTTTGGTGTGTCGGTTGTTTCTGCAGGGTTTTCCACCCCGCACCAGTTGTCACCCCTGGGGACGTCACTGCCAGCGCTGGGTTCATTTCCCGGCGCAAGCGCTGCGCCAGGAGACGGGAATCGCTTCGGCGGGGGCAGGATGTCGCGGGAAGACGAGCCCCGTGTCTGCCCTTCCCCAGACTCGCGTGAGTTGCGGGTCTGCGGTGCCCTGAGCCCGCGCCAACCCCGACCCCGTCGCCGCTGCGGTGACAGAGGGGTGACGTGCGAGGACCCCCCGGCTCTGCGCGGCAGAGTCAGCGCTCGCCCCTGTGGCACGTGGACGCGATTTGATGCCAGGCAAAAACGCAACGGCCTTTCAACAGCCCGGGTGTAATGAAGCAATTAAAAATGGGCCGGGTGACGGCATCTGTGAAGAGAAGTGTGCCGGGGGGACAGGGCTCAGCCCGCACGGCGCAGCCTCGGCACGTGCGGCCACACCGATGGATGAACCAAGGGTGTGGGAGCACTGAGGGAGCCACGGGGATGCTGAGGGAGCCACAGGGACACTGAGGGAGCCACGGGGACGCTGAGGGAGCCACAAAGACGCTGAGGAAGCCACGGGGATGCTGAGGGAGCCACAGGGACACTGAGGGAGCCACGGGGACGACGGTCCCACGGAATGGAGGACGTCTGGGCAGGCCCAACCGCACAAGCCACTCCACAGGGCCCCGTGGCCCGAAGGACGAGGGAAGGTCATGTCCTGCCTTTGGGATCGATGAGGCAGCTGGAAACGATCCCGTTACTTGAGAAGGTCGTTACGGACGCGGCGAAAGCGTCGGAGCCGCCGAAATGGCTGCGTGGCGCGGGGGACGCTTCCCCACGAGGGGCTGCCCGGCACGGGAGCCAGTGGTCGCGCCTGCACCGGGAGGGAACCGGGAGCTGGGAGGTAAAGACGGAGGAGTTCAACCTGGGAAAGGAGGTTCCTGATGCCGCCGCGTTCGGCTCCTGGAGCGACCGATCCGCCCTCCCCGGACACCGTCGGCCTTCTGGAAGGATCCACCCCCCCCTCGGATGCCCTCAGCAGCCCCCGCAGCCCGGGGTGCCGGCTCCCTGCTCTCCGCTCACTCCCAAGCGGGATTCTCCCGGGTGTCCTGAGCGTCACGTCGCTGGGACCGGCTCGACGTGGCCCTTGTGCGGCTCCCGGAGCCGCCGCTACGCGGGGACGTGGTGGGGAGCAGGGAGGGTCCGCGGTCGCCATTCGGCAGGACGCGAGGTCTGGCCGCAGCACGCGGTGCCACGCGCAATGCTGGACTCTTCGGGGGGGGGGGGTTTTCCCCCCATCTCATCCCACGCTCAGGGTCCCTTGGTGCAGGCCGGGGTGTCCCCCCCGAGGGCTGCAGGAGCCCCTCGCCCCAGGCAAGCCGTAACGACCCAACTGATGGTTGTGTGTGACGCGACGGGCCGGGATCTCACCCCGGCTAACGAGGGAGATGGCCAGCGGGGCTGAGCGCCGCCGTGGGAAACTTCCCCCCACCCCGTAATTCCTCACCCGCCGCCGAAGGCGCCGGCGTCCCCTTTGCACGGTAACTGGAGCCACGGGGCCCCCCCTGAGGAACCGCGCTCGGCCCCGGGGCGACCGGCCGGGAGAGGGTCCCACCGAGGGGCTGAGCCATGGAAATGGGGCTGGGGGGGGCCCCAGGTGATTCCCATCACCGTGGGGAGGATGGTGGGAGCAGACCCCAATGGGGACCCCCCAGTTTAGCCCAGGAGCTTCTGGGGGGGGTCTCCTAACACGGGGGTGGCCCCTCGCAAACCTCCATCCCACCCCTCGCACTGTTGGGGGGCATTGCCCCCCCCCAGATCCCTGAGAACGCTGGAAAATGGTTGAGAAAATCCCGGCGGATGGAGTCAAGGCTGGGCTGAGCCCCGTGGGAGCGGGGAGGCACCGTGGGGGGCCACCTCCGCCGGCGTAGGGACCCCAGTGGGCCATTAAAATCATTAAAAAGCGCTTTTTTTTTTTTAGCTTTTTAGATCGCAGGTACCGGAGGGAAGGGACACGACGCCGACGAGGGGGAGGGACGTGCCGAGAGCCGGTTGCGCTCGGCCTGGGGGGAGCAAATAAACGGCTCCCGGGGCCCAGAAAAAAACGGGGCGCAGGGACACGGGGAAGGTGCCGCGGGGTGGCCCCAAGCGCGGCCGTGCCGGTAGCCACCGCCGCGGCGTGCGGGAGAAGCCAACACCCGGTGTTAATTCCCCGGGGTGTTTCATCACCTCCCAGCAACCGGCAACCCCGGGGCCCCCGCGCCGGAGGTGGGACCCGGGTCTTTAAGAGCCCTTGGTAGATTATTTTTTTTTTTTTTTGGCACCCCAAACCTCCCAAATTTCCTCCTAATCGGGGTTTTTTTGAACCCGTGTTCACTTCTGGCAGCGGGAGCGGGCGCAGGGCGGCCTCGGGAGCTGCTGCTGGGGGGAAGAATGGGCCTTTGGGGGGGGGGGGGGATTAGCGCCGGGGGGGCTGTCGGGGACGGGGTTTCACCCCCTCATTAAAGGTGTTGGCAGAAGAGCCCGTTAACGAGCGCTGCCTTGGCGGGGGCTCCCCGGCGCGATGTGGGGGGGTCCCAGCTTGGGGCCCCGTGTTGAGGCGCAGGGGGGTGATGGGGAGGGGACGGTGCCAGGACCGGGGGGGGGCTCCTCTTACGGCTGCAGGATGGACTCGGGGGGAGCCCCATGGCGGGGGGGGGGCTGCCCCCAGCACCCCCCATCTCTGCTCCCCGGCCAGCCGGGTCCTTCTGACCCCCAGCTCCCTGCCGGGGGGGGCGGTACCTCCATCCTGCACCCCCCCCACGTTGCCCCACGGGTGGCGCAGTGGGTCCGGCGGCCGTGGGGGGCCAGCAGCCCCCCTCCACCACACCACGCGGCTGCTGCAGGGACCTTTATTGGGAGGGGGGAAGAGGGGTGCTGACAGCCGGGGTGGGGCTGCTCTGCTCGCAGCCCCCAACCCCAGGGGGGGGCCCGGGGAGGGGTCCGGCCACCTCCCCGGCCCCTGCCCCACCCGGGCAGCCCCCAGCGAACCCCCAGTGGTGTGGGGGTCCGAGCGGAACTGGGGAGGGGGGGTGGAGATGGGGATCACCCCGCCACGGGGTGCAGGCTGCGCCGTGGGGCTGCGGGGGGGCCTGGGGGGGCACGGGGGGAGTCGAGGCAGGGAGGAGGAGGGGGGAGGCAGCAGGGGAGCGCGGCAGAGGACGGTGTCCCACGAGGCGGCTCCAGCGAGGCTCCGCTGTCTCAGATCCCTGGGGAAGTGGGGGGCGGGGGGAGGCTGCGTCAGCCCCCACCTGCCCGACCCCCCCATCCATGCGCTCCCCCCATCCCCAGCAGCGCTCCCACCCCCCCCCGTGCCCCCACCCCACCCCTTATGTCACCTTGGGACGCCAGGGCCTCCTCCGAGTCCACATCGTGGTCCACGCCTGCGGGCAAGCGGAGATGGCGGGAGGGGGGGGGTAGGAGCCAGCATAGCCCCCACCCCATGGCCCCCGCGATAACGGGGTACCCCTGGCTAACGCTACACCCCCAACTGATGGGGCACCCCTGGATAACGGGGCACCCCAGGGTCTGCACCAACATGGCCCCTCCCCAAGGGTGGCCCCATGTCCCCAGCTCAGGGGTGTTGTGTGTGTCCCCCCCCCCCGCGCTGCATCCCTGGGGTGGGACCCCCAAAGGATGCTCAGCCGGGTCGGGGGCAGCACAGGGAGGTTGGGGGGGCGGGGGGGGGGGAACATGCTGTGCCGGGGCCTCACCCTCCTCCGACTCGTTGGACTGAGCAGGGACATCGACGACGGGAGCTGCAAGAGGGCAGAGAGCACGGGGAGGGGGGGTCAGCGCCCAGCGGGGACCCCCCCAGGACCCCCACCCACAGGGTACCCACCGCCCCGGGCCTCCCCGGTGAGGGCGTCGGCGCTGAAGGAGCCGCTGTTGAGGGCGTCGAGGCTGGAGGAGTCGCTGCCCAGGGACTCCCGCGTCGCCTCGTCCGGCGGCGGCCGCTCGGCGCCCTCGAAGCTGACGGAGGTCAAACCTGCGGGAGAGGGGGTGGGCACGGGGGGGGGGCTGGGCCCATCTTGGAGGGTCCCTCTGCACGGGGCGGGGGGCTGGGCCCACGTTGGAGGGTCCCTCTGCACGGGGGGGGTCTGTGCCCACACTGGAGGGTCCCCATGCACGGGGGGGGGGGTGTCTGTGCCATCTCGCCCCCAGCCCTACCTTTGCCCAGGCGCTGCGCCGAGGTGGTCAGATCACCTGGGGGAGAACAGGGGTGTCAAGAGGGGCGGAGGGGGGGCGGGGCAGAGACCCCGGGGGTATGTGTGTGTGTCCCCCCCCATCCACTCGCCGCCAAGGGCCGTGTCCCCGTCGGGGTCCCCCGTCCCCACGCTCACTCTCTCCGGAGGCCTCCAGCTTGGCGGGGCTGACGGGCTCTGGAAGAGACGGGGCGGGGGGGTCAGCCCCATGGCACCCACATTCTGGCACCCACATTCTGCCCCCCAACTGCTAGCACACACACCCCCCCCCGCCACACCCACCCCCCCACCCCCCCCAGGCCTTGGCCGGGAGGGAAACTGAGGCACGGAGCCGGCAGGACCCAGCTCCCGGCCGGGGGAGGCTTGGGGGGGCTGCGTGGGGCAGGGTCCCCCCAAATCCAGCCCCCCCCCCCTTACCTGGTGTCTGTCCTTCTGCAGAAAGGGCCACGTCCAGGGTGCTCGCGGGCTCTGTGGGGACACAAGGGGGGGGGGGGGGCAGAGCAGGGCTGGGGAGGGGGGGGCACATCCCGGACCCCACTGCCCTGGGGGATCAGGGACCAGGGCGGGGGGCTCACAGGAGACCCCGGGGTGAACACAGCCTGAACCCCCTCCCTTCAGAAAGACGGGGATCCCCCCCCAGGGTGGCAGCACCTGCTGGGACCCCTCCCCTGGGGGTGCCCCCAGTCCCCCCCCTACCATCGGCCGTCGCGGCAGCCAGGACCAGGACGAGGAGCACGGCCAGCACCGGGGCCCTGCGGAGGAGACGCAACATTTGGGGACCCCTGAACCCCCAGAGTACACCTGCCCACCCCCCCCATCCCTTCCTGGGGTCCCCTCCCTGGCTCCTGCACCCCCCACCGTGTCCCCATCCCCGCCTGCGGCTGAGCTGGGCCTAAGTGGGGGCCGTGAGTCTGCGGCACTGGAGGTGCTGGGGGACGCCCTGGCCCAGCGGGGAGCGGCGGGGTTTGGGGTACGGGGTGGCACTGCCACGGGCCAGCGGGTTGGGGACACCCCAGAGACCCCCCCAGACCCCTCAGCGCTGCTGGGAGATGCCCCCCAGGACCCCCCAGTTCTGCTGGGAGAGGCCCCCTGGGACCCCCCAGTATTACTGGGAGATGCCCTGGGACCCCTCAGTGCTGCTGGGAGAAGCCCCCCGGGACCCCCCAACTCTGCTGGAGACGCTGCCAGGACCCCCCAGTATTACTGGGAGATGCCCCCAGGACACCCCATGACGAGAGAGGCCCCCCAGGACCCCCCAATTATGCTGGGAGAGGCCCTGGGACCCCTCAGCGCTGCTGGGAGAAGCCCCCCGGGACCCCCCAGTTTCACTGGGAGATGCCCCCAGGACACCCCATGATGGGAGAGGCCCCCCGGGACCCCCCAGTTGTGCTGAAGAAGCCCCCCCAGTTCTGCTGGGAGATGCCCCCCCCCCCCAACCTGCTGCGAGACGCCTCCCGGGACCCCCCCAGTCCTACCAAGAGAAGCCCCCCGGGACCCTGTGTCGGGGTCCCGGTGCCCCCGTTTCCCTCCCCCGTGCCGGGGCCAGCAGGGTCCCCGGGGGTCTCCGCGGTACCGGGGGTCCCCGCTGCTGCCGCCCCCCCCCCCCGGCTCACCTGCGGGGCACGGCCATGGCTGCGGTCCGGGGCTGGCGGCGCTGCGGGAGCCGGACCGGCGCCGCCCGGGGCCGTTATAGCCGCATGGGGCTGGGGAGGAGCCAGGTGGCCCCGGGCCAGCCAATCCGCCGCACCGGCACCGGCACTGCGGCTCCGCACCGGCACCGGCACCGGGTATCGGGTACCGGGCACCGGCACTGCGGGTCTGAACCGGCACCGGGCACCGGGTACTGGGCACCGGGCACCGGGTATTGGGTACCGGGCACCGGCACTGCGGGTCCGCACCGGCACCGGGCACTGGGTATCAGGCACCGGCATTGTGGCTCCGCACCGGTACCGGTACCGGGCACCAGCACTGCGGGTCCCCACCGGCACCACCCGGCCCGAGTCACCCGAGGGGCCGTTCTGCTGCTGCTGCTGCGGGGACCCCCAAAGCCAGACCCCCCTCGCGCTGCTGCGGGGACCCCAGACCCATGGCCGGGACCCCCAGCGCCACTTTGGGGACCCCAGGACCATGGCCAGGACCCCCAGCGCCACTTTGGGGACCCCAAGGGCACGGCCGGGACCCCCAGCTCCACTTTGGGGACCCCAGGACCATGGCCAGGACCCCCAGCGCCACTTTGGGGACCCCAAGGGCACAGCCGGGACCCCCAGCTCCACTTTGGGGACCCCAGGACCATGGCCAGGACCCCCAGCACCACTTTGGGGACCCCAAAGGCACAGCCGGGACCCCCAGCGCCACTTTGGGGACCCCAAGGGCACGGCCGGGACCCCCAGCACCACTTTGGGGTCCCCCAGACTCAGCACCACAGTTGTCACAGCTCTGGGGACCCCCAGACCCCCGGCTGGGACCCTCCAGCACACACTGGGCATACTGGGGGTGCTGGGCGCCCCTTTTACCCCCCCCACCCCCTTTCCTGGGGTCCCCCCAGGCTGCCCCAGCCTCCACTCCCCGGGGGGGACCCCCGCCCACCCCCCGACCCGCACAGCCCCCCCCAGCCAGACCCGCGGGTTTGGGACGGAGGCGGGGGGGTCCCATCGCGACCGCGCACCCCCCGCCCCCCGCAGCCCGAACAAGGGCCCCTTTCTGGCCGGGGCGGCTCAATGCCCCTTTGTTCCCTGGATTAAGGGGCCGCGGGGTGGGGGGGCAGCACCCGGCTCCGGTGTCAGGGGCTGCGCGCGGGGGCCGGGGGGTCCCACCGGGGCGGGGGGGGCCTGGCCCCCTCCCCATCCCCCCACGGGGCCGGCTGGCAGCGTCGGGGCGCTCACGGGGGTCGGGGGGGGGCTGCTGGCCATGGGGCCACGAAGCCCCTGCGGCCCTGGCCCCGGTGTGGGGGCGCCCTGGCACGGCCGCGCCCCGGCACAAAGCGCCTTTATCCGCCGTGGGGCCGCACGGCGCGTGGGGCCCGTCCCTGGCACCGGCCACGCGGCCCGGGGGGAGCGGCCCGGGATGGGGGGGGCGTCCGCACCCCCAAACCTGGCACCAGCGCCCGCGCCCCGGCACAGCCCCGGTGTGCCGGTGTGGTCCTGGTGAGCCAGTATGGTCCCAGTGAACCAGTATGGTCCTGGTGAGCCAGTATGGTCCCAGTGAACCAGTATGGTCGCGGGGAGCTGGTATGGGCTTGTTGAACTGGTACGGCCCCGGTGAGCCAGTAAAGTCCTGGTGAGCTGGTACCAGCCCAGTAACCCAGTATGACCCAGTATGACCTGTTAAACCCGATGTGCTGGCAGCAGCTCTGGTAACGGGTGAACCCTGAGAGCTGGCACAGGCTCAGTGAGCCCCAGTGAGCCCGTGCAGCCATGGTGGGCCCGTACAGGCCCCAGGGAGCCGGTACAGGCCCTGGTGAGCCATTACAGGCCCGGTGAGCCGGTACAGGCCTGGTGAACTGGTACAGGCCTGGTGAGCCGTTACAGGCCCGGTGAGCCGTTACAGGCCCAGTGAGCAGGTACAGGCCCCGGTGAGCCGTTACAGGTCTGGTGAGCCATTACAGGCCCAGTGAGCAGGTACAGGCCCCGGTGAGCCGTTACAGGCCTCGGTGAGCCGTTACAGGCCCTGGTGAGCCGGTTCAGGCCCTGGTGAGCTGTTACAGGCCCTGGTGAGCCGTTACAGGCCCTGGTGAGCCGTTACAGGCCCTGGTGAGCCGGTTCAGGCCCTGGTGAGCTGTTACAGGCCCGGTGAGCTGGTACAGGCCTGGTGAGTCGTTACAGGCCCAGTGAGACGTTACAGGCCCAGTGATACTTTACAGGCCCTGGTGAGCCGGTACAGGCCCCAGTGAGACATTACAGGCCCGGTGAGCCGTTGCAGGCCCCGGTGAGCCCCGGTGAGCTGGTACAGACCCACCCATCCAGACCCCAGCGGGCGGGGGGCTCCTGGGGCACCCACTGCCTGGCCTGGTTGTGTGGGTGCTGTGGGACCCCTCCCCACCCCGGGGGGTGCCCGATGCTGCGGGGAGGGGGACATGGCCGCCCCTTCCCTCGGGGCCCCACAGGGGTCCTTTGCCGGGGCTCGTTCGCCCCCGCGGTGCCTCGGGGATCAAAGCCGCCGGGGGGGGACCCCGAGGTGGGGGACACACGGATCCAGACCCCCCCGCAGTGGGGCTGTGCCGGTGACACCCCGGTACCTGGCGGGTTCTGCCCCCCCCTCAGGGTCTCCCGCCCCCCACGGGGTGCTCCCCCATGGACCCCTGTGCTGTGGGTGCTCGGTGGGGTCGTCACCCCCCCCCCCACACCGGGCACCTCAGGGTGCTGCAGAGTCGGGGTGGGTGCAGGAGGGGCCTGAGGGGGTCTCAGAGCCCCATGGGGGGGGGGGCACAAAGTGGGGGGGTCCCTGTGGGGAGATCCCAGTGCCTGGGGGGTCCCCACTGGGGGGGGGGTTTCAGTGCCCAGGGAGGGTCTCGGTTTTGGGGGGGTCCCCACGGGGAGGACTCGCTGTGCCTGGGGGGGGGGTGTCTCAGCTTTTGGGGGTCCCATGGGATGAGGATTTCAGTGCCTGGGGGGGGTCTCGGTTTGGGGGGTCCCACGGGGGGGATTCCCAGTGCTGGGCTCTGTCCCCCTGCAGATGGGGGGGGTGACAGCACGTGGGGGGGTCCCAGCGAGGGGGAGGGTCCCAGTGCCTGCGGGGGGGGGCCCAGGCCGGGGGTGGGGGTGTCCCTGCCATGGGTGCCCCCACCCCGGTGCCATCGAGTGGCCCCGCCAGCGCCTGACCCCTCAGTGCTGCACCAGGGGGGGGCTGTGTCCCCGTGTGCCCTCGTCCCTGTGTCCCCTGTCCCCCTGTCCCCATGTCCCTGTGTCTTGTGTCCCCATGTCCCCATGTCCCCCATGTCCCCATATCCATGTCCCCATGTCCCCATGTCCCCCATGTCCCCATATCCATGTCCCCATGTCCTTGTGTCCCCATGTCCTGTGTCCCTGTGTTCTCCTGTCCCCATGTCCCTGTGTCTTGTGTCCCCATGTCCCTGTGTCCCTATATCCCCTGTCCCCTGTCCCCATGTCCCAGTGTCCCTATATCCCCTGTCCCCATGTCCCCATGTCTCCATGTCCCCTCGTCTCTGTGTCCCTGTGTCCCCATGTCCCTGTGTCCCCCATGTCTCCACGTCTCCGTGTCCCCATGTCCCCATGTCCATGTCCCCATGTCCCATGTCCCTGTGTTCCCCTGTCCCCATGTCCCTGTGTCTTGTGTCCCCATGTCTGTGTCCCTGTGTCCCCCTGTCCCCATGTCCCCGTGTCCCCATGTCCCCACACTGTTGGGATTTCACTGCCAGGAAGGACCCCGGATGCCCCCACCCCCCCCATAGTGTGGGGACACAGTGCTGGGGTGCGGGGGTGGGGACATGGGGACATGGGGACATGGGGACATGGGGACACGGGGACAGGGCTGCAGAGACACAGAGGTGGGGGAAGGGGTGGTGGGGTTGAGGATGGGGAGCACTGGGAGCACTGGGAGCACTGGGAACACTGGGGGCAGTCATGGGAGCACTGGGAGCACTGGGAGCAGTCCCAGGAGCACTGGGAACACTGGGAGCACTGGGAACACTGGGGACACTGGGAGTGGCCCTGGGAGCACTGGGAGCACTGGGAGCAGTCCCAGGAGCACTGGGAACACTGGGAGCACTGGGAACACTGGGAGTGGTCCTGTGAGCACTGGGAGCACTGGGGGCCGTCCCGGGAGCACTGGGAACACTGGGAACACTGGGGGCAGTCCTGGGAGCACTGGGAGCACTGGGAGCAGTCCCAGGAGCACTGGGAACACTGGGAGCACTGGGAGCACTGGGAGTACTGGAAGCTGGTGTCGCAGACAATGTTAGGAGCACTGGGAGCACTGGTCTTGGGACAGGCCATACTGGGACAGTGAGGGAGTACTGGGAGTGCTGGGAGCACTGGTCTCGGACTCGGGAGCACTGGGAGGAGTGGGAGCACTGGTCCCAGACCAGGGTGGGAGCACTGGGAGCACTGACCCCAGACCTGGGAGCACTGGGAGCACTGGTCCCAGACTGGGGTGGGAGCACTGGGAGCACTGGCCCAGCCCCGGCAGTGGTGGGAGGGGGCACTGGGGGCAGTACTGGGAGCACTGGGAGCAGTCTCAGGAGTAGTGGGAGAACTGGGATCCCAAACCCGGCATCACTGGGAGTACTGGGATCACTGGTCCCAGAGTCAGGATCACTGGGAGTACTGGGATTACTGGGAGTATTGGGGTTACTGGGACCACTGGGATCTCTGGGAGCACTGGGATTACTGGGAGCACTGGGGTTACTGGTCCTGGACCCAGGAGCACTGGCATCACTGGGAGCAGTGGGAGTACTGGGGTTACTGGGAGCACTGGGAGCACTGGGAGCACTGGAAGCGCTGGGGTTACTGGTCCCAGACCCAGGAGCACTGGGAGTACTGGGGTTACTGGGAGCACTGGGGTTACTGGAAGCACTGAGATTACTGGGAGCACTGGGGTTACTGGTCCCAGACCCAGGAGCACTGGGAGTACTGGGGTTACTGGGAGCACTGGGAGCACTGGTCCCAGTCTTGGGATCACTGGGATCACTGGGAGCACTGGGGTTACTGGGGGCACTGGGATCACCGGTCCCAGATTTGGGATCACTGGGAGTACTGGGATCACTGGGAGCACTGGGAATACTGGGGTTACTGGGATCACTGGGAGCACTGGGAGTACTGGAAGCACTGGGGTTACCGGTCCCAGACCCGGGAGCACTGGGAGTACTGGGGTTACTGGGAGCACTGCGGTTACTGGGATCACCGGTCCCAGACTGGGGAGCACTGGGAGCACTGGGGTTACTGGGATCACCGGTCCTAGACTGGGGAGCACTGGGAGAACTGGTCCCAGACTGGGAAGCACTGGGACCACTGGTGTTACTGGGATCACTGGTCCCAGACTGGAAAGCACTGGGGTTACTGGGGTTACTGGGAGCACTGGTGTTACTGGGAGCACTGGGGTTACTGGGAGCGCTGGGGTTACTGGGAGCGCTGGGAGCACTGGTGTTACTGGGGTTACTGGGAGCACTGGGAGCACTGGGGTTACTGGGAGCACTGGGAGCACTGGTGTTACTGGGAGCGCTGCGGTTACTGGGAGCGCTGGGAGCACTGGTGTTACTGGGAGCACTGGGGTTGCTGGGGTTACTGGGAGCACTGGGGTTACTGGGAGTGCTGGGAGCACTGGTGTTACTGGGAGCACTGGTGTTACTGGGGTTACTGGGAGCACTGGGGTTACTGGGAGCACTGGTGTTACTGGGAGCGCTGGGGTTACTGGGAGCGCTGGGAGCACTGGTGTTACTGGGAGCGCTGGGGTTACTGGGGTTACTGGGAGCACTGGGGTTACTGGGAGCACTGGGAGCACTGGGGTTACTGGGAGCACTGGGAGCACCGGTCCCACCCGGTGCCCCCGCGGCCCCGCCCCCCGCGGCCCCGCCCCCTCCCCGCGCAGGCGCAGTTCCCGCCCCGTTGTGCCGGGGGGGGGGGAGCGGCTCCTCCCCCTCCCTCCCCCCCCCCGCTGCCGGGCTCCGCCGCTGCCGCCCCCTGTGGGCCCGGCGGGCCCGGCCCGGCCGACGGCGCCGCCGCCAGGAGCCGCCGCCATCTTGTCACCCCCAGCCGAGGGGAGGCCGCGCCCCTCCCACAGCGCCGGGCCGCGGCGCTCGGCCAGGCCCGGCCCCAGCGGTGAGGGGACAGCGGGGACACGGGGGGGGCGCGGGGGGGCTGGGGAGGGTGGGGGGGAGGCGGGGAGTGAGCGTGGGGGGGGGGGAGAGTGTGAGGGTGAGTGGGGGGTGACAGGAAAGTGGGGGGAGGGGGGAGCGTGGGGGGGTGGGGGGGTGTGAGTGAGCGTGGGGGGTGTGTGGGGGGGTGATGGTGTGGGGGTGAGTGTGGGTGGGGTGTGGGGTGAGTGTGAGGGTGTGAGGGGGGTGATGGTGTGGGGGTGAGTGTGGGTGTGGGGTGAGTGTGAGGGTGTGTCAGTGCGGGTGAGTGTGCAAGGGTGAGCGTGGGGGGTGAGCGTGGGGGCGTGGGGGGGTGAGGGTGAGTGTGGGGGTGTCTGGGGGGTGTGTGGGTGCATGTGGGGTGTGAGGGTGAACACGGGTGTGTGGGAGGTGAGTGTGGGGGTGTGTGTGGGGTGTAACAGTGACTGTGGGTGTCTGGGGGGTGTGTGGGGTGAGTGTGGGTGCGTGGGGGGGTGATGGTGAGTGTGGGGGTGTCTGGGGGGTGTAACAGTGACTGTGGGGTGTCTGGGGGGTGTGTGGGTGAGTGTGGGTGCGTGGGGGGGTGATGGTGAGTGTGGGGGTGTCTGGGGGGTGTAACAGTGACTGTGGGGTGTCTGGGGGGTGTGTGGGTGAGTGTTGGGTGTGAGGGTGAACACGGGTGTGTGGGGGGTGAGTGTGGGTGACCGTGGGGGTGTGGGGGGGGTGTAAGGGTGAGCGTGGGGGTGTGTGGGGTGAGTGTGGGGGGGGGTGGGGGTGAACAGGTGGGTGTGTGGGTGCGCGGTGGGGTGTGAGAGTGAGTGTGGGGGGGTGTGGGTGCCTGTGGGGAGTGTGGGGGTGAGTGTGGGGGTGTCTGGGGGGTGTGTGGGGTGAGTGTGGGTGCGTGGGGGGGTGTGGGTGAACACGGGGCTGTGAGGGGGTGCAAGGGTGAGTGTGGGGCAGGGTGGGGGGGGTTGGGGGGCCCTGGGGGTGCACAAAGGAGGGTTGGGGGAAGGGCAGGACACCCCGGGGTGGGGGTGGGGGGGGGCGAGAGGCGCTGGGTGTCAGTGGGGCGAGGGGGGGGGCACCCCTGGGCAGCACTTCGAGGGGTTCTGCGTGCCCAGTCGTGGGGGGGGTGTGAATGTGCAAGGGGGGGCCCTGCCCCATTGCTGGGGCCCACCGGGGCAGGGGATGGTCAGGGGGTTTGGGGGGGGGCTGTGGGGCAGGGCAGCACCTCGCTTTGGGGGAGCAGGGGGGACCCTTCCCGGCGTGGCGAGGGCTGGCGAGAGTCTACTAATGAACTTGCCCTTCGTTAACCAACCCCAGCCCGTTTGAGTCCCCGCTCGGAGGGTGTTAATTAATTAATTAATTAATCAATCCACCTTCCCGTCTCGAGCCGCCCCGGGATCCCAAACCCTGTCTGTAGGCGCCGACGAGGAATTTTTAAGCGTCTCCCTTCAGCAATGCCGGCGAAACGGGGTGTCGTCCCCAGGGAGGGGCCCCCCCGTCCTCGGCAGGGGGCTGAGGAAGAGGAGCGCAGCCTTCAGCCCCCAGCACGGCGAGGGCGAGCGCGGCCCCCCGGCGGGGTTTGCGGGGGTCTCGCCGCCGTTCCCGGCTGGTGGCGGGAGGTGCCGATGTCGCCGCTTTGGGCTGATTGTGCCTCAAAAATCTCCCCGCGTGTTCCCGCCGCCTGGAAACGCTCGTGTGGGGCAGAAAGGTCTCGGGTTTAAGATCTTGACCCTTTGCTGCGTCTCCGCCCGCTCCGAGTCTTCCGCCGCCCGGTTTGGGGTGAATTCCCTCGGGGGTGGGCGCGGGGGGCTCGGGGTCGCGTCCAAAGGGCAGCGGAGCCGGGGAAGGGGCTGGAGCACAAGTCCTGAGAGGGGGGAGCTGGGGGGGCTCAGCCTGGACAAAAGGGGGCTCAGGGGAGACCTCGTCGCTCTCTGCAACTGCCCCAGAGGAGCTTGGAGCGAGGGGGGGGTCGGTCCCTTCTCCCCGGCGCCGGGACGAGAGGAACCGGCCTGACGTGGCGCCGCCGGGGGAGGTTTAGGTGGGACGTTGGGAACAATTTCTCCAGCGAAAGGGTCGTCGAGTGCCAGAACCGGCTGCCCGGGGCAGCGGGGGAGTCGCCAGCCCGGGAGGGGTTTAACAGCCGCGCGGGGGGACGCGGGTTAGTGGGGGCCTGGGCAGCGCCGGGGGGGCGGTTGGACTCGGGGAGCTCCGGGGTCTTTCCCGGTGATCCTGTGTGAGAGGGGACACGGTCGCCACCGGAGTCCCCCCAGCCCCCCCCCCCCAGGCAAATGAGCCATTTTGCCCCAAACTGAGGCCGTTCCCTGCGGGGCGGTTGGATGTAGGGGAGCAGTCGCGGTGATTTAAAGGAATAAGGATGTTCTGGAGCATCCCCGGCTCGAGAGCCTTCCCTGCGCCGAGGATGACGAAGGCACGGCTGCCCGCGCTGGGGTTTCAGGTGGATCTGAGGTGGCTGCGGCCAACCGGCCCGGCTGCCGGAACCATCTGGGGCCAGACCGCTCCCGGACCCTCATCCCGATCCGGCCAGACTGCTCCTGGAGAAACATCCGGATCCGACCAAACTGCTCCTGGGTCTTCATCCCGTTCCAGGCAACTGCTCCCGGACCCGCATCCAGATCTGGCCAAACCGCTCCTGGAACCACATCCTGCTCCGGATAAACCACTCCCGACCTCATCCCGATCCACCCAAACTGCTCCAGGACCCTCATCCGGATCTGCCCAAACTGCTGCAGCACCTGCATCCTGATCCGATTAAACCACCCCTGGATCCTCATCCCGATCCAGCCAGACTGCTCCTGGAGGAATATCCGGATCCAACCAAACTGCTCCTGGATCTTCATCCCGATTCAGTCAAACTGCTCCAGGACCCTCATCCGGATCTGTCCAAACTGCTGCAGCACCTGCATCTGATTAAACCACCCCTGGATCCTCATCCTGACCCACCCAAACTGCTCCTGGATCCTCATCCTGATCCATCCAAACTGCTCCAAGACCTTTATCCTGATCCAGGCAACTGCTCCCAGACCCACATCTGGATCCGGCCAAACTGCTCCAGGAGCCACGTCCTGGTCCGGGCAAACTGCTCCTTCTCCATATCCCGATCCACCCAAACTGCTCCGGGACCCTCATCCAGCCAAACCACTCCTGGAACCACATCCTGATCCGATGAAACCGCTCCCGGATCCTCATCCCAATCCAGTTAAACTGCTCCAGATCCTCATCCCAATTCATCCAAACTGCTCCGGGACCCTTGTGATCCAACCAAACTGCTCCAGCACCTGCATCCCGATCCGATTAAACTGCTCCTGAATCCTCATCCTGATCCATCCACACTGCTCCAGGACCCTCATCCTGATCTGTCCAAACCACTCCTGGAACCACATTCTGATCCGGATAAACCACTCCCAGCCCCTCATCCCAGTCCAGCCAAACCGCTCCTGGACCCTCATCCTGATCCGGCCAAACCGCTCCCAGACCCACATCCCGATCCAGCCAAACCACTCCGGGCCCCGTGTCCCAGCCGGGCTGTCCCGTCCCTCTTTCCCACCATTGGACGGGGCCAGTCGTGTCCCCAGACCCTTGGGGGTCCAAATCATGGAGCAGCCGCAGGGAGATGGGGATGAGCCTGTCGTGGGGGGTGCCCAGCTCGTGTCGTGGCTTTGAAATTGGGGTTTGGAATTGCCCAGTGAGGGCTTCCCTGTTCCCGCCGTTCCTGAGTGGCTGGTGCTGAGGAGAGGCTTTTTTTTTTTTCCAAAAATTTTCCAAAAAATCTGCGGCTTAAAAGTCACCAGGCCGGAGCGTGGGCAGCCGGAGCGATCGGCCCCCTTGGAGAGGCAGCACCTCTCCTGGAAACCATCCTCCGGCCTTTCCCGGCTGCGTTTCCCCTTTCCCGACTCGTCAGCTCGGATATAAACCCGCGATGTTCCAGCTCCGCACCGGGGTCCTGCCCTCCCGGGTCCCCGAGCCGCTGCCGGCGCGGATCCCCCCCGGATCCCCCCCGGAATTTGAGTTCCCCGGGGCGTGGGAGGTGGCTCCCTGCCCCCACCGTGCCGAAATCTTGGGGGGAGGCTGCTCGGAAGCCCCCCGAGGCAAGGCCAGAGCGGTGCTGACCTCAGCAGAGAGGAAGGCAGCCTTCATCCTCCTCAGCGCCACGCCGGCCCTTTGGCTTTGCCCGGTGCCGTTTTGGGTCACAATCCGGTGCTGGGGGAGCTGTGGCCGAGCTGACTTGCCCCGTCCGTGGCCCCGTCACGCCTCCGCGCTCTCAGCGTCTTCCCAAATCCATATTTTCATTATTTCCAGAATTCTCCGTTGCGTAGCGTGTGGAAGACGCTCCCGAGCACGTTCCTGACTCGTCGATGAGTTTAAGGGAGGACGTGAAGTTGGGGCTTTTTGGGCCTCCACGTTCATTAAAATCTCAGCGGAGCAGCTCGGCAGCGCGAGGGGCTGGTGGCGCTTCCTTAAATCCCATAAATCCACGCGTACGGGAGCTTTTTTTTCTTCATCTGCGACTCCTTGGGATGTTTCCAGCCTCCTCGCCCCCCTTGCCATGGCCAGGGGGTTTGCGCCGTGTCTCCGGTAACTCTCGGTGCCGCCGAGCTCTGGTGGCTTCTGTCGTTTTGGCTGATGGAAATCTGCTGGATCCGGGGGGATCCCGGCGCCCGCGCTGAGTACGAGCCAGCAGCGTGCCTGGGTGGCCACGGTGGCCACCGGCATCCCCGGCTGGTGTCGGAGAGCGCGTGGCCAGCAGGACCCGGGCAGGGCTCGTCCCCCTCGAACCCCGGGTTCGGTTTTGGGCCCCTCGCTCCGGGAAAGACACGGAGGGGCTGGAGCGCGTCCAAAGGGCAGCGGAGCCGGGGAAGGGGCTGGAGCACAAGTCCTGAGAGGGGGGAGCTGGGGGGGCTCAGCCTGGACAAAAGGGGGCTCAGGGGAGACCTCGTCGCTCTCTGCAACTGCCCGACAGGAGCTTGGAGCGAGGGGGGGGTCGGTCCCTTCTCCCCGGCGCCGGGACGAGAGGAACCGGCCTGACGTGGCGCCGCCGGGGGAGGTTTAGGTGGGACGTTGGGAACAATTTCTCCAGCGAAAGGGTCGTCGAGCGGCAGAACCGGCTGCCCGGGGCAGCGGGGGAGTCGCCAGCCCAGGAGGGGTTTAACAGCCGCGCGGGGGGATGCGGGTTAGTGGGGGCCTGGGCAGCGCCGGGGGGGCGCTTGGACTCGGGGAGCTCCGGGGTCTTTCCCAACCGCTCGGCTCCTGTAGCCACCACGTACATTTTCCCTTCAGCCCAGCCCCAAGATTGCCAGAGTTTGGGGCACAGGAGTGTTTTGGTCATTGAGCTGGAGATAAGGCCGAGCTTTGCTGGGCCTGGCTTGGCTGAGCCTCTCTGTGTCCGTGTGCCGTCAGTGCTGAGCTCCAGCTCCTGCTCCTTCAGAAAATCCTCCGGGCGCAGCCGCTTCTCGCGGGGAATCTGTGCGGAAGGTTTTGTCCCCCCTCCGCTTCCCCCCTCATTTTTGGGGGGGACCCAGGAGCGTCCCCAGTGCCCCCAGCACCTCCCTGCGCCCCGCCCTGAGCGAGCGGAGGGGCCAGGGCCGTGGAGCCGCTCCCAGCCTGGCGTTTCCAACCACCTTCCATCCTCTTGGTCTCGGTGGCAGCCGCCTCTCTCGGCGTTTCAATCCACCGAGCGGCTCCGGTTTGTCACCCAGAGCCAGCATCGGGGATATTAAACCTCTCGCCGCCTTGACTTGCCAAAATCCTGCCGGCGGCGAGTTTATTTAGTGCCGCGAAGGCTTTGGTGCTTTTTGAGCCCTCGAAGCACGGTCCTGACCGAGGAGAAAAAGCCCAGAAAATCAGGATTTGGTGCCTCGCCGGCAAAACGAGCTCGGGGAGGATTTTAGGGCAGCGGCTCTTGGCGAGTGGCTGGTGGCCCTGGGCCAGCTGGAGCGTGGTGGCATTTCCCAACCGGGAGAGAGGTCGGAGCGTGTTCCCGAGGCCTGGCCCAGCTGCCCCCAGCTTCGTGCCGACACCTCCGCGGGCGTCGGATTGCGGCGGTTTTCCCCGAGCGGGCGGCGGGGAGGTGGCCCGGAGCTTCCCGGTGCCGTCCCCGGCAGCCGGCACATCCCAGAGGCCGATTCTGGCTTCCCCCGGAGGCTACTGGTGGCCGTGGCCTTGTCTGGGGGGGGCTGTGAAGCCGTGACAGGGCCCAGCGCCGCGGCGGAGCCGAATTTCTTATGCCGGGGTGTGTTTTGGAGCCGTGGTGGTGCAGCCACAGTGCTGGGGGGGACGGAGACCCTCAGCCCCCTTTTCCTGAGGGATTCTTTGGGGGGGGGGCGGGGGGCTGCGTCTGTGCCGAGGGCAGGGGTCTGCTCAGGCGGGGGTGCTGCCTGTCCTGCCCGCATGTTGTCAGAGGCAGCTTCCCTCTAAACCCTTTAGAAATTAAAAAAAACCCCAAACCCTCTGAAATTAGCACAGAACGGAGAGGACGGCTTTTTTTTTTTTTTTCTTTTTTCCCCGCAGGTTAAAAATATTTGAAAAGTGGGACAGGATGACAGGATTTCTGCCTTTTCTGCCTTATTTCGGCGTGGGGGAGGCTCGGCCGAGCCGGGGGGGGACATCGCAGCGGCGGGAGGAGAAACGGGAACGCAGGGAACGCCGGCCGACACTTGCCTGCGCCCCGGCGCGGGGTTTATTTTTATTTATTTAAAATCATCAGCTTTGGTTCTCCCTTCCCCGCCGGGAGCACTCGGGTTTGTGGGAGCGGGAGCTGTTCCTGGCGCCACGGCAGGATTTTCTTCCTACCTCCAAAAAAACCGGGCTTTGCTCTTCGCTGAGCTGAACGTCGTCGCTCCGCTGCCGGGATCCACGCGCCGTTTCCCTGACCGGTTGCAGATGGGACCTGGGGGGATTTTTTTTTCCGTTTTTGAGTGATTTTTCTACCTCTCCAAACCCTGCTCTGGGCTGCAGGGGCCCGGCTGGGCTGGCGGAGCCCGTTAACCTGGTGGAAAACTCTTTTTTTTCTTAATTTCCTGGGCTGCTGAGCTCCGCGCGCTCCCCGCCGGGGTCGGGCAGCGGTGGGCAGCAGCCTCAGCCCATCCCAGATGGTCCCGTCCTGCCCAGCCCCAGCCCTGCCGGCAGCTGCCTGCCCCTGGCTCTGCCCCAGCTGGGCAGCATCTACCTTCCGAGATGCTTCTTAACCCTCGTGTAGGATATTCAAAACGCAAAATAAACGTCTAAATCTTCAGTGCTCGGGTTGATTTTGAGACTCGCCTTGGCTTGGCTACGGCCGGAGCAGAGCCCCGAGCTGCTGTGCCAGAATATTTTCAATTTTGGGGAAAAGATCAACTGTGAGGCAAGTTTCTGGCTGCTGTGGGAGGACGGGGCACAGCCAGAGCGGCTCTGCCGAGCCCACGGGCCCAACGGCTGGGTGGCAGCGCCGCATCTTCTCTCGGCGGGTAGCCGGGGTTTCGGTACCTGCCCGTGTTTCCCAGCTTGTGTTGTTCAGCCAAAACATTTTTTCCGTGGCCGCGTGTCCCCTTTCCCTGGGAGGAGGGGGAGCGGCTGGGCTGGCTCGCAGCAGGACTCGTGGCCGTCCCCTCTGCGGTGGCCCAGCTGGCTGACACGGCACGTTTCACCGCACGGGGTGGGGTGCGGCCGGCAAGAGGAGAGCGTGTGGCCTCGCCGGGGCCAGTGGGCTCACACACGGACCCGCTGGGGCTGGTGGGCTTGTCAGCGGTCTCGCCAGGACTAGTGGGCTCACGTGGGGTCTTGCCAGGGCTGGTGGGCTCACATGTGGTCTCACTGGGGCCAGTGGGCTCATGTGTGGTCTTGCCAGGGCCAGTGGGCTAATGTGTGGTCTCACCAGGGCCAGTGGGCTCACATACTGTCTCAGCAGGGCCAGTGGGCTTGTGTATGGTCTCACCGGGGCTGGTGGGCTTGTGTGTGGTCTTGCCGGGGCCAGTGGGCTCATGCATGGTCTCACCAGGGCCAGTGGGCTTGCAAACAGTCTCGCCAGGGCTGGTGAGCTCGCGTGTGGTCTGATCAGGGCCAGTGGGCTCACGTGGGGTCTTGCCAGGGCTGGTGGGCTCACATGTGGTCTCACTGGGGCCAGTGGGCTCATGTGTGGTCTTGCCGGGGCCAGTGGGCTCACATACTGTCTCAGCGAGGGCCGATGGGCTCGTGTATGGTCTTGCCAGGGCTGGTGGGCTTGTGTGTGGTCTGATCAGGGCCAGTGGGCTCGCGTATGGTCCTTCTGGGGCCAGTGGGCTCGCTCGTGCTCTCGCCAGGGCCAGTGTGCTCCCGGAGAGCTGCCGGTGCAGCGGGTCGGGGTCTTGCCGCGGGACCCGCCCGTCCGGGGGGGCCCAGGAGGGCTCCGCCCCCCGCGTCCTTGGGGAGGCGACAGACTTTGGCCACGTCCACCCCCCGGGGAGAGCCACAGGGCGGCTGGTGCGAGTCCTGGGGCCGAGGCCGCGAGGAGACGAGGGGCATCTCCCGGCGGCCCTTTCCCGGGGCAGCGTCTTGGTGCGGCCGATATTTATTTTTATTTTTTCTCTCGACGTCTCTTTTTTTCCCATTCCCCTCCCACCGCGGAGGCTCAGCCCGAGGGTCGCGGGCGCACGCGGTGCCGCAGGGTTGGGGGCGGGGGGAAGGTTTCTACCCTTTAAAGCTCCGACAGCTCCGGGGAGGGCCGAGTGGTTTTGGGGGGGCCGGGGGCTGGGTGAAGAACACCCCAACCGCCGGCTCTGCGCCCCCTCGCTTTCCGCACCCTCCGCGCCCCCCTGCTCCGCTCGGCAGCCCTGGTTTTGTTGTTGTTTTTTTTTTTTCCCCCCTGTTTCTCTCCCAAGTGTTGCCTCATCCCAACTGACGTGTGTTTGTATTTTTAGGGTGATTGAGGTGGAAGCATGTCGGGGCCAGTGCCGAGTCGGGCCAGGGTCTATGCGGACGTGAACACTCAGAGACCCCGCGAGTACTGGGACTACGAGTCGCACGTCGTGGAATGGGGGTACGCCTGGGAGAGAGCGGGGGGGCCATCGCCGCCGCCACACCCCCCCCCCGAGGCAGGACCGGCTCCCGCGCTCGAGCCGGCACCTCTGCTCGCCTTGAAGCCTTTTAAACTCGACCCGCGTGCCCGGCTTTAAGCACGGGAGCTTAATTAAAGCAACGCGACGAGGGTTTGGTTCTTGGCGGAAGGGCCGGAATCTCAGAGCCAAAAGGGGGTTGAGAGGCCGAAGGCGAAAGTCTCGTGACTCTTTTATTTTTTCCGGAGTTCCCCTGAGGGCTGGAGACTCGTGGAACTTGCAACGAAACGACCAGTTGATTGTTTTATGGCTTGGCCACGGGCTGGGCCGAGGGCCCAGCTTTGATTCCGCAGGTACTCCCGCGGCGCTCGTCCGCCGCAAACACTCCCCCTGCTCGCGAGCGTCTCCCCGGGCCGCGGGGGACACAGCCAGCTCCTCGCTGCGGACTCGTGCTAAAAATCTATAAAAATTAAAAGATTTTGACAGCCGAGGCCGCGGCGTCAGGAGGCTGTGCCCGCGCTGCGCTTGGCTACTGCCGGGGTTGGATTCGGAGCCATCCCGGGTGTTTTCCCTCCTCTCCACCCCGACCCTGGCTCGCTGCCGCTCGTGGTACCGGCGACCTCGAAACGAAAAGCTTTTTATCCACTTCCAAATCCCCTGCGCCAGGCAGAGCCTTCAGCCTTGCCGGGATGGTAATTCCTCCTCTTCCGCCAGCAGCCTGCCTTGGGTTTATTTATTTATTTTTGTTCCCCCACCCAGACCACCCTCACAGTTAATATTTTCCCCGAGCCTTCCCGCCCGGTTCCTAGCGAGGACGAGCGACTCCTCCCCCCAGCGCTCGCCGCCTTCCCTTCCTCGGCGTTTGCCGAGCGTCCCCGCGGGGTGAGGAGCGACGCGGGCGCGTGGGGCTGCCGCTCCGCCGCCCCCTTCGGCTCCTTCGTGGCCTCTGGTAATTCCCAATTCCCTTGGAATTCCATCAAACCCGCGGCAGGGCGGGGGGGGACCCTGTGCCTTCCCTCCTGGGCGTACAGAGCGAATGCTGCTGGGTGACTGTGGTTGGACCGTGGTGGATTTAAGGACGCGGAGGTTTTAGGGCTGAGAGTTGGCTGATTTCCTTCCCATTTCTGGGAGGGAATAATTTCTTTTTACAAATCCCGGGTGTGCGAGATCCTTTCCGATACCAAGGAGGGGGTCCTAGAGGGGGTTTTACGGTGGCTATTTGGCTGGTCTCTGCCCCGAGCGAACCGCGGGCAGGCTCTGGAGCTTGGGGCGAGCAGCCACCGCCTCCTCTTCGTAACCGAGGAAAGGGAAAGGTGGAAGAAGATCGTCTGCGCTCCGAGCCGGGCGCGCGCCGCCTCTTCATCTCTCTTTTTCTCTCTCTCTCTTTTTCTCACGCAGCAACCAAGATGACTACCAGCTCGTGCGGAAACTCGGCCGCGGCAAATACAGCGAAGTCTTCGAAGCCATCAACATCACCAACAACGAGAAGGTGGTGGTCAAAATCCTCAAGGTGGGTGTTTTTTCTTCACTGCTCCGTCCCTCCGCCGACAGCTCTGCGTCTGCGCCTTTCCCTGCGCTCTCCGCGCGCTCGCGATGCTCAGATGAGCTGAGGAAAATGTCAATCCCCCGGGCGAAAACTTGCTGCGGGTTTGTCTCCTTCCCGAGCGAAGCCGAGACGCCGCTGGGCTTGGCTGCTGGAGCTTTTTCACCAAATTAAGCCTTTTTTTTGGGGGGGGGGCGGGACTCAAACCAGCGATGGGAGCGGGGAGGCAGAAGCAGTGGGGCTGGTCGGCCCGCGGTGGCGAGCGAATTTCTGTGGTGTTAACAAGTCACGGGAAATTCAAACTCGGTAGGATGGATGAGATTTAAAGCACGGGGATGATTTTAAGCCTTTGCAAGAGAAACAGTGAGCAGGGAAGGGGCGTAGGGACCGAGGAGCGGCACAGAAATACGCGTTAAGAAAAGCTCGAGGACGGGTCGCGAGTGAGAACGTGCGAAACGTCCTCGGTGACGTATTTGCCCGGAGTCCGGCCTGGCCTGATGGAGAGGCAGAAAACCAGCTCCAAGGGCGGAAACGAGCATCGGTGCAGGGGGGGGATTTCCCCGAGCTGGGCACCGAGGCGTTACGGAGCGATTTCACTGAGTTACGCTTTCCTTGGCTCGGTGTTTCCCAAGTTTTAGCCAAGCCTGACTTGAAGGAGCTGTCTGGGACAGTCCGGTCAAGTCTGGGACTTGAAAAAAACAAAGTTTGCTCTTGAAAACCATTTTTTGTAGTAAAATAACGTCTCAGAGGTCCCCTGAGCGCGCTCCCGGCGCTGGTTTCCTTCGCGCGACCGAAGAGCTGCGCGCTCCTTCGCCTCCCGCCGCCGCCAGCTCCGTCGGCCGGTAACCGGCTTTTGTTTCTCTTTTTTGATCAGCCTGTGAAAAAGAAGAAGATCAAGCGCGAGATTAAAATCCTGGAGAACCTCCGAGGGGGCCCCAATATCATCAGCCTGCTCGACATAGTGAAAGACCCCGTGGTAAGGAAGGGGAAGGGGCCGCGCTGCCGCCGGCGGAGGGGATTCCCGCAGAGCCCTTCCCCACCCCGGTGGCAGAAAAAGGCTCCTCGAGCTCGCGCCGACGGCTCCTTGGGTCTGGCGGCCGAAACGAGCCCGGGGGAGGTTCTGTGCCCCTGCGCGAGCAACGGAGAGGCGAGAGGGTAGAAATGGAAGCGGCTAGTTTTGCTTGATCCAGCAGCTCCCCAAAAAAGGGGCTGGGAGCAAGCGACGCTTCTTCCCCTTGGGGTTATTTTTGCCTTTCAACCCCCCCCACCCCGGTCTTGTGCGGCGTCGGGTGGGTTTGTCCTCGCTGGGGGACACCCCTGGCCCCTGCGAAGGCTGAGGAGGAGGCCGGGCGGTGGCCGACGGGGCTGAACCGACGTAAAACTCAAGGCTGCACTCAAAGGGTTGTGGTCAACGGTTTGGTGTCCACGTGGTGTCCCTCAGGGATCGGTACTGGGACCGGTACTGTTTAGTGTCTCTGTTGGTGACATGGAGAGCGGGATGGAGGCACCTGCCGATGACACCCAGCTGTGTGGTGGCGGTTGACACGCTGGAGGGAAGGGATGTGCCATCCAGAGGGACCTGGACAGGCTGGAGAGGTGGCCCCAGGCCAACCTCATGAAGTTTAACAAGGCTGAGTGTAAGGTCTTGCACCTGGGCCGGCGCAATCCCAAGCCCAAACACAGACTGGGCGATGGGTGGGTTGGGAACGGTCCTGGGGAGAAGGACTTGGGGGGGTTGGTGGATGATAAGATCAACGTGAGCCAACAGTGTGTGTTTGCAGCCCAAAAAGCCAACCAGATTCTGGGCTGTGTCCCAGGCAGTGTGGCCAGCGGGTCGAGGGAGGGGATTCTCCCCCTCTGCTCTGCCCTCGTGAGACCCCACCTGGAATATTGTGTCCAGCTCTGGAGCCCCCAGCGCAAGAAGGACATAGAACTGTTAGAGCGAGCCCGGCGGGGGGCACGAAGGTGCTCGGGGGGCTGGAGCAGCTCTGCTGGGGGGAGAGGCTGAGAGAGTTGGGGGGTTCAGCTGGAGAAGAGAAGGCTCCGGGGAGACCTTAGAGCAGCCTCCCAGGACTGAAAGGGGCTACAGGAAAGGAGGGGGGGGGAACTCGTCATCAGGGGGGAGGGATAGGATGAGGGGGAACGGGTCTAAACTGACAGAGGGCAGATTTAGGTCAGATCTAAGGAAGAAATTCTTCCCTGTGAGGGGGGCGAGGCCCTGGCACAGGTTGCCCAGAGAAGCTGTGGCTGCCCCCTCCCTGGAAGGGTTCAAGGCCAGGTTGGACGGGGCTTTGGGCAACCTGGGCTAGTGGAAGGTGGCCCTGCCCGGGGCAGGGGGGTTGGAACTAGACAATCTTTGAGGTCCCTTCCAGCCCAAACCTGTCTGGGATTCGATGAAAATGGGAGGAAATGGGGGTCGTGCCGTCTCGAGAAAAGGGGATCTTTGGCGGCGGAGGCGAAGTTCCCGTGGGACGGGCTGATGAAGCCGCCGGTTTATTGTCGCGCGGCGGAATTTCTCCCGAGCCCGTGCCTGGGTCCCGCCTGGGTCCCGCCTGATGCCGCTGATTAAGGAGCCGCCTTATTAGGACGAATTAACAGGGCGTCGCTGAGCCGGTTTTAATCCTCCGGCGGTGGCGAAAGGCGGCTGCTTGCGGGGAGATAAGAGCGAGGGGGGGGCCCTGGGGACAGGCCCCTTTTCCTGACGAGGTTGGGGGGGCTGGTGGGTGACGTCGGAGGGGACAGAGAGGGGACAGTGGGTTCTGTGGCCAGCGCAAGATCTGGGGTGCAGGCTCCGGTTTGGGGGTGTTTTGGGGAGCGGTGGGGGTTGCTGAGGGTGAGGGTACAAGGGCTTGGGGGGGGTCTTGGGCCTAAAGGGCCACCCTGGTCTCTGCGGGGGGATTTGGGAGGGGGTCAGGGATGTTGGGGGGGCGGGGGGGGGCGTCTACCCTGAACATAGGCCCTGGGGGTCCTGCCCCGAGCTTCAGTGTCTCACTGGGAGGAGGAGGAGGAGGAGGAGGAGAGGAAAGAGAAAGGGGCAGGGGTGGGGAGAGCCCGACAAAAATAAGCCCTAAAGCCCCACAAACCCCGGCCCTACAAACCCCAGCCCTACAAACCCCGGCCCTACAAAAATAAGCCCCATGAAACCCCAGCCCTACGAATCCCAAGCCCTACAAAAACCCAGCCCTACAAAAACGAAGCCCTACAAACCCCAGCCCCACAAAAATAAGCCCTATGAAATCCAAGCCTTACAAAACCCAAGCCCTACAAAAATAAGCCCTACAAAACCCAGCCCTACAAAACCCAATCCCTACAAAACCAAGCCTTACAAAACCCAAGCCCTACAAAACCAAACCCCACAAACCCCAAGCCCCACAAACCCCAGCCCTGCAAACCCTAAACCCTACAAAACCAAGCCCTACAAACCCCAGCCCTACAAACCCAAGCCTTACAAAACCCAAGTCCTACAAAAAACAAGTCCCACAAACCCTGAGCCCCACAAACCCCAGCCCTACAAACCCCAGCCCTACAAACCCTGCCCTACAAACCCCAAACCCTACAAAACCAAGCCCTACAAACCCCAGCTCTACAAACCCAAGCCTTACAAAACCCAAGTCCTACAAAAACCAAGTCCCACAAATCCTGAGCCCCACAAACCCCAGCCCTACCAAACCCAGCCCTACAAACTGCAGCCCTACAAACCCCAGCCTTACAAAACCAAGCCTTACAAAACCAAGCCTTACAAACCCCAAGCCCTACAAAACCAAACCCTACAAACCCCAGCCCTATTAAACCCAGCCCCACCAAACCCAGCCCCACAAACCCCAAACCCTACAAAACCAAGCCCTACAAACCCAAGCCTTACAAAACCCAAGTCCTACAAAAACCAAGCCCCACAAACCGTGAGTGCCACAAACGTCAGCCCTACCAAACCCAGCCCTACGAACCCCAGCCTTACAAAACCAAGCCTTACAAACCCCAAGCCCTACAAAGATAAGCCCTACCACACCCCGACTGAACACACATCCTGAGCCCAGCGGCAGCAGCTCCCCGGACGCCTGGGCCGGGGCCGTGTTCCCGCGCATCCTTCGCGCCGTGGGGGTGCTGAGGCGGGACGGGGCCCCCCCCCCACCTTGTGGGCTGCCGGCAGCTGCCCGCAGCCTGCCCCCTCCGCCCCCTCCTGCCTCGGGGAAGACTCACCCTCTCCCTTTTTCCCCCCGTTTCTCGCAGTCCCGGACGCCTGCCCTGGTCTTTGAGCACGTCAACAACACAGATTTCAAGGTGAGCGACCGCCGCTCCCCAGGCACCCCCCGAACCTGAGGATCTGGGGGGGGGATCCCCGACTCGCTCCGACGCCGCGGGGAGGGAACAATCCTCCATGTCAGAGGCGTGGAGGGGGCTGGCGGCGCCGTCTCGCCAGGGCCGGGGGATTTGGGCCGGTGGCCGGAGGCTTTTTTCCTCCATTTTGGTGTTCAGGGAAGAGCCGGGGCCGTGGTGCCGGCGTTTGGGCTTGTCCCCGCTCTGGGCCACGCCGCTCCGGCCGTTGGCCACCGTGGGCTCCTGTCGCAACCAGGCGTCGGCCAACGCGCGGGCTGAAAGCTCGGATTAGTTGAGCCGTGCTCGCCGCGAGCCTGGGCTGAGGCCGAGGCTTAACGAGACCGTGGGAGGCGCTGAACCAGCGGCCGCTTTGCCTGTGGCCGCTCTGTTGTGGTTTTTAACGAGGGATTAACGCGCTCAAGTCCTGCCTTGACCCTTTTTCCCACCGGCTCCTCGTCCCCGAGGCTTGGCCGGGGGGCGGCTCGCGGAGTCGCTCGGTGAGGACACGAATCCTTCCCGGCGCTGGAACGGGGTGGGAACGGGGAAGGACACATGTTGCCGGCGCTCCCCGCGTGGGGAAATCGCGGCTACAAAGCGTGTCCTAAACCCCCAACCGGGCCAGTTTGTGCCTCCGGCTGCGAGTCGTGACCCCGCCAGCGCCCCCGCAGCCCCGTGCCGGGGTGTTGCCGTGTCCTTAACCCGCCTCTCGTCTCCGTTTTTCCCAGCAATTGTACCAGACGCTGTCGGATTTCGACATACGGTTCTACATGTACGAAATCCTAAAGGTGAGCTCAGGGGGCGCCTGGGAAATCCACCCTCTCCCAGATAATCCTCGCTCAAGCAAAGCCCTCGCTGCTTAAATCTGCCCCCCCGGGTGGGGAGTTGACCTGCAGGAGTGGGCTACTCAACCCCGCTGGACCGTTGCCCGGCCACGGCTTCTCGGGCCGCCACCGCGCTGAGGGGAGGCTCGGCCGCCGCCACGCAAGGTCGCCGTGTCCTTGAGAAGCAAAAATCATCTTTTTTCTCCCCGCCGCTCCCTCGCGCGGCCTCCGCCTCCGCCAGCCTTGGTTGGAGGCCACCGGTGGGGCCGGGGCCGTGCCAGGGTGGCCAGGACGGGGTGGGGTCAGGTTGCCAAAACCCCCTCCCTGAGTCAGCGCAGGCCTCCTCGCTCACGCTCCGGCTCTTAGGGTTTAGGCTGGGCTTTAGGCGGCGGGGGGCGAGCCCAAATCTCCTCCTGGGAAGGGTGGGGGCGCGTGCTGAGCGCCGGCAGGATTTGGCGGGGGGCTGAGCCCCGGGGAGGGCGTCGCTGCGTCGCCGAAGCCGGGGGTTGACCGCGGCGGCGGGTTTAGGCTGGGGTAGGGGGGGGTGTGTGGATCCTGAGGGCTCCCCGTCCCCCCCGCAGGCGCTGGATTACTGTCACAGCATGGGCGTCATGCATCGAGACGTCAAACCCCACAACGTCATGATTGACCACGAGCACAGAAAGGTAACGCTCCGGCCCCAAACCCCCCCGCGGCTCCGCCAGCGCCGGGGCAACGTCGCCGTGAAATCCCGCGTCGATCTCAGCCCCGGCGCGGGGCCGGGGTGGGGGGTGGGGGGGGCTGAATTGCCAGCTGGTTTTTTTTTTTAATTTTTTTTTTTGGAAATAACAGGTGACCGTAAAACCCGCACCTGCGCCCAGTAAAACTCCCTTTATTTGCCACCTGTTTGTGGCTTGTAAACGCAATTTTAGATTTTTTCCGACACCTCGGCGGCGACCGCCCAGCTGGGCACTCCAATAAAAACCACTTCAAAGCTGGCGAACGCCCCCATTTTCAGCACAGGAAGGGGCCAGCCCCCCCCCCCCACCCCTTCCCCACGCTCTTTGGGGCGCTGTGGCCTTTAAAATCCACCCCCCCCCCCCCGTCCGGCGGGCGCCCGAGCTGAGCCCCTTCTCCAAAAATTAATATTAAACCCACCAGAGAGGCTCTTCGGGGACGGGCAGATGTCACCGCATCTCGATTTTTTAATAAGGTTTTTGACACAAAACGGAGCAGGGAGACGCGGCTCAGAGGCTCGGCGGTGCGTCGGGAGGTTCAAAGCCGTAATTAGAGTAATTAGCAGCGGTTTGCTGACGGGCCGCGTGGGTTCAGGGCTGTCCTGCACCCGCTGTCCTTAACGGGCCGCGAGCGGGGCTGCAAGTCCCCGGGGGCTCCAAACCTGATGGGTTGGAGAACAAAAAATAACCCCAAAATGGGGTAAAAAAAACCCCTCGAGGGGCCGATAATCCTGAGCTGGGGCAGGGCAGGAATGGGGGGGGACACACACACACACGCTGTCACCCCCCGAGAGGCTCCTGCCACCGCTCCTCCTCGCCCCGTGAGGAAGAGGAGCAGCCCCGGGAGCAAAGTTGAGGCGTGAAGGGGGGGGCCCGCGGGGTTCTGGGTCTCCCCCTCCCCACATTTCCTCTCCCCCCCCCCCCCTCCTCCTCCAGCTGCGCCTCATCGACTGGGGGCTGGCGGAGTTTTACCACCCGGGCCAGGAGTACAACGTCCGCGTGGCCTCGCGGTACTTCAAGGGCCCGGAGCTCTTGGTGGATTATCAGGTACGTCCCGGGGGCCCCCCCACGGCTTTTCCCCGCGGGGTGAACTCATGGGGGGAGGCAAAAATAAAAAGGGAGCCCCCCCCTCTTTATTGCAGGGTCTGGCTGAGCCCCCCCATGCCCAGAGACGGTCCTGGGCCAAGTGGAGCTGCTGGATGCGGCTCTAGAAACCCCGGGGGGGGGCTGGGGGTGTCTCCCCCCCTCCAGGCCTTTGCTGACCACACCCCCCCCCCCCCCCACTTCTCGCTCTCCCCCCGCCTCGTTTTCTCCCAGATGTACGACTACAGCTTGGACATGTGGAGCTTAGGCTGCATGCTGGCCAGCATGATCTTCCGGAAAGAGCCCTTCTTCCACGGCCACGACAACTACGACCAAGTGAGCTCCGGGGCAAGGCGCTGCCCCCCCCTCGCCCCTCCCCGCCACGGGGGTCTCAGCTCCCTGTCCCCTCCCCGGGTCCTGCTCTGTGTCCCCTCCCCACACCAGGGTCTCTGCTCCCCGTCCCCTCCCCACCACAGGCTCTTGGCTCTCCCTGTCCACGTTGGGGTCCTGCCCTGTGTCCCCTCCCCACACTGGGGTCCCCATCCCCTCCCCACGCAGGGGTCTCTGCTCCCTGTCCCCTCCCCACCCTGTCCCCTCCCCACAACAGGGTCCCAGCTCTTGGGGTCTCAGCTCCCCGTCCCCTCCCCACAACAGGGTCCTGACTCCCAGGGTCTCTGCCCTCTGTCCCCTCCCCACACTGGGGTCCCAGTTGCCCATCCCCTCCCCACACCAGGGTCCCGGCTCTCCCTCTCCATGTCAGGGTCCTGCTCTGTGTCCCCTCCCCACACTGGGGTCTCTGCCCTCCATCCCCTCCCCACGACAGGCTCTTGGCTCGTCAGGGTCCTCCTCTGTGTCCCCTCCCCACCCTGGGGTGTCAGCTCCCTGTCCCCTCCCCACACCGGGGTCTCAGCTCTCCCTCTCCACACTGGGGTCCTGGCTCCTTGTCCCTTCCCCACACCAGGGTCTCTGCTCCCTGTCCCCTCCCCACACAGGCTCTTGGCTCTCCCTCTCCATGTCGGGGGTCCTGCTCTGTGTCCCCTCCCCACACTGGGGTCCTGGCTCTCAAGGTCTCTACCCTCTGTCCCCTCCCCACACCAGGGTCTCTGCTCCCCATCCCCTCCCCACAACAGGCTCTTGGCTCCCCCTCTCTACGTCAGGGTCCTGCTCTGTGTCCCCTCCCCACACTGGGGTCCCAGCTCCCCATCCCCTCCCCACACCAGGGTCCCAGCTCTCAGGGTCTCTGCCCTCCGTCCCCTCCCCACATCAGGGTCTCAGCTCTCCCTCCCCACACTGGGGTCCCAGCTCCCTGTCCCCGCTCCCCATCCCCTCCCCACAACAGGCTCTCCCTCTCCACGTCGGGGTCCTCCTCTGTGTCCCCTCCCCACCCTGGGGTCTCAGCTCTCCCTCTCCACACTGGGGTCCTGGCTCCCTGTCCCTTCCCCACACCAGGGTCTCTGCTCCCCATCCCCTCCCCACAACAGGCTCTTGGCTCTCCCTCCCCACATTGGGGTCCTCCTCTCTGTCCCCTCCCCACACTGGGGTCCCAGCTCTCAGGGTCTCTGCCCTCCATCCCCTCTCCACGTCAGGGTCCTGCTCTGTGTCCCCTCCCCACACTGGGGTCCCAGCTCCCCGTCCCCTCCCCACACCGGGCTCTGGGGCGAGCTGGCAGCTAACTGGGGGGTGACTGGGCAGGGGAGCAAAGCACTGGTCATACTGGGAACCTGCCCGCCCAATTCAGTCACTCCTTGGTTGGGCTCGGTGGGACGCTGGCTACCGCCGTTCTCCCGCTGCGGGGCTGCCGTGGGGCCACTAAAACCCCTCCAGAACCCGCTTTTGTGGGATCTGCCCCCCTGCATCCCCCCTCGGGGCGAGGAGGGGAATGGGGGCACCTGCCTGGGGAACACCCCGGGGAAAGGCCTTGAGTGCTCCTTCCACCCTGGGGGTGCTTCACCCCTCAGCTCGGGGATCCTCGCCGGGGTTGGGGGGGGGGGTCTGGGATGGGGGCGGTGGCTGCGGCTCTGCCCTCGCCCTCAGCGTCGCTGCTTTCCCCCCTCCCCCCGGCAGCTCGTGCGCATCGCCAAGGTGCTGGGGACGGAGGACCTGTACGACTACATCGACAAGTACAACATTGAGCTGGACCCGCGCTTCAACGACATCCTCGGCCGGTGGGTGCGGAGCCGCGTGCCGGCCGCGCTGCCCCGCGCCTGGGCTCGAGGCTGATGCAGCTCTTCCTCCTCCTCCTCCTCCTCCTCCTCCTCGCAGACACTCGCGGAAGCGGTGGGAGCGTTTCGTCCACAGCGAGAACCAGCACCTCGTCAGCACCGAAGCACTCGATTTTTTGGACAAGCTGCTGCGTTACGACCACCAGACGCGACTCACCGCCCGCGACGCCATGGAGCACCCCTACTTCTGTACGGACACACCCCCCCCCCCCCAAAACCCCCCTTTGGCTGCTCCGACACCCCTCCTGCTCCTTCCCCGCCACCCCCATCCTCACCCACCGTTTTGGGGGGGCTCGGCGCTCCCCTCAGTGTGTCAGGGGGGGTTTTTGACACCCGTCGCTCTCCCCGCAGACCCCATCGCGAAAGACCCGGCAAGAATCGGCCCCTCGGCGGGACTTTCAGCCGCCAACACGCCCGTCAGCTCCTCCAGTATGTTGGCAGGTGAGTCCTAAAGCCGGGCGGGGGCTTCACCGCCAGCTCAGGAGCAGGAAGGGGGGGCCGGGAGGGGGGGGGGGGGCTGCAGGTCTCGGAGCCGTCCCGACGCGGCGCTCTCCTCTCTCTGGCGCAGGTATTACCTCGATGGCCGCGTCCCAGGGGCCCATCGGCGGCCTGGCAGCGTCGCCCGTCAACGCGCTGGGCTCGCCGGTGCCCGCCGCGGCCGCCGCGCAGCCCTGACCTCGCCTCGCCGCCCCCCCAACCCCCCCCAGCTCCGGCCTTCTGCCCTCCCACCCCCCCGCCCGGAGCCCGACACGGGGTTGGGGGCAGGGGGGAGAGCGCTCTGGAATTTTATTTTTATTTTTGTTGAGTACGGAAAGAAAAAGAAAAAAAAAAAAGAGGAAAAAAAAAAACCCAAAAACCTGTAGGTTCCTTTTTTTTTTTTTTTTTTTTTTTTTTCTCTGTGCAGCACCAATTTCCCCCGCTCTGGCGCTGGACCAAGGCTGATCTCTGTGGTGTCTGTGGCGGGGGACGGAGCGAGCTGCGTTCTGCTCCGCAGGATCGTGGTTAGTGATGCAACTACAGTGTAGAAATCTAAAAAAAAAAAAAAAAAAAAAAAGGATAATAAAATTTATTTTCTATGTCCCTAACAGGACAGCGGGAGCGGCAGCTGCTTCTTGGAGAGGGGGGGGGGTGTTGGCTCAGGGAGGGGGGGGGCCCTGGCACAGAACAGACACAGACTCTTGGGTGTCGGGGGGGGGTAGGGTGATGGTTTTAAACTGAAAAAGGGTGGATTTAGGTTAAAGCTAAAGGATAAATTTTTTCCAATGAGGGTGGGGAGGCCCAAGTTGCCCAGAGAAGCTGTGGCTGCTGCCCCCTCCCTGGAAGGTTGGGCGGGGCTTTGGGCAACCTGGGCTAGTGGAAGGTGGCCCTGCCTGGGGCAGGGGGTGGCACTGGATGGCTTTAATGTGTCGTGTGTCCCCCCCCCCCCAATCCAGTGTGGGATTCGATGATAACGTGGCTCATCTTTAGGGTGGAAGGTGAAAGAAACAGGTAAATTTTTCTAATTCCTGGGTTTTTAAGGCTTAAACAAAGTCACTCTGGTGTGGGAGAGGCCTGAGGAGCGTCTGGGTCATCGTCGGTGCCGGGACAGAAGAGACCTTGGTGTTCCTCCTGCTCTCGGCAGTGGTGGGGCCAGGAAGGGCCTGGGGGGGTTGTTGGGTTTTTTTTTTTTTTAATATCCCAGCTGATAGGTACAAAGGTTTTCATCATTTCAGTGATCAGATTTAAACGGGAGTTTGAGAATTGTCAAATCTCACAGATTTGAACATTCTTAATGCTGAGAGAGTTGGGGGGTTCAGCTGGAGAAGAGAAGGCTCCGGGGAGACCTTAGAGCGGCCTTCCAGGACTGAAAGGGGCTACAGGAAAGGGGGGGGGAACTTGTCATCAGGGGGGAGGGATAGGACAAGGGGTAGCGGGTCTAAACTGACAGAGGGGAGATTTAGGTCAGATCTAAGGCAGAAATTCTTCCCTGTGAGGGTGGTGAGGCCCTGGCACAGGTTGCCCAGAGAAGCTGTGGCTGCCCCCTCCCTGGAAGGGTTCAAGGCCAGGTTGGACGGGGCTTTGGGCAACCTGGGCTAGTGGAAGGTGGCCCTGCCCGGGGCAGGGGGTGGCACTGGAGGAGTTTTGAAGTTACCCCCCCACCCCAGTTGGAGATTCTGTAACTGGGGGTGACACTCGGGGCTGTTTGTGCCCAGGGGGGTGTCCCCCCCTCCCCAGCACCCCTGGGGACCCTTTGGGGTTCACCCCTGGCTCTCCCCACCCCCCCCCAAGAGTCCCAAGCTGGTGGGGGGGTCAGGGGGGCTCCCCCAGGCTCCAGCTGGGGGCAAATCCCCAGCCAGGGGAGGGCTTAACTGAGCCTTGGGGGGACAGACTGCTCCCTCCCCCCCCCCCCCAAACTGTCTTCTCCAGCCCCCCAGAGGGGGCAGAAAGTGCCCCCCAGCCACCCCCCATGGTCCAGGCAGGGGGAGAGAAAAAAAGAAGAAAAAAGAAAAAAAAAAAAAGACACTTTAATCACTCGGTATTTGACAGATACAATCCAAAAGGGTTAAAAAGTGGCTGAGTGAGCCCCGAGCGAGGTGTGGGGCAGCAGGTCTGGGCAGCCCCCAGGCCAGGCAGCTGCCTGCACCCGGCCGAGCAGGCAGGGCCCGGGGCTCGTGGCCAGCAGAGCCACAGCCGTGGCAAGTGACGAGGGGGGACGGAGGGGACAGGCCCACGCCAGACCTGTCCTTTAAAGTGCCGTAAAGCGGGGGCCATGCCAGCCCCGGGGCGGGGGGGGACCCCCAGGAGGAGAGGGGGAGCCCCCAGGAGCAGAGGGGGGGCCCCCAAACCCCCCCGGGGAGGAGGGGGGGGGCCTATTGCATTGATCCGACATTCAATGGACGAGGAGGATCCCACCGGCCCTTCCCTGCGGCTACCGGTGGCCCCCTCAGGGCTGGCACCGGCCCACGGGGGGGCACCAGGAGGGATTAGGGGTGTAGGGGGGGGTTTTGGGGGCCCCCCCCTCACTGGTTGCCCTCGTAGTTGAGCACGTAGTAGTCGTGGACATACATGAGGACGGCGATGGGCTGCCCGATGATCAGCGACATCCAGACGGCTGCGTTGCCATAGTTACCCCGCAGGAATTTGGAGACAAACCAGGCCAGCGGGATCTGGGGGCCGGGGGGGGGGAGCAGCGTCAAAACCCCCTTTTTGGGGGACCCCAAGGCCTCCCCCGTACCCCCAAACCCCCCCTGACTCACCTGAGCCGCCATCCCCATGAACGCCCAGAGCCGGAACATCTTCAGGGGGACGCTCACCAAGTACTGGGAGGGGGGGAGATGGTGTCAGCCCTAAAACGGGGGGTCTTGGGGCCCCAGGAAGGGTTTTGGGGGGGCCCCAGGGAGGGTTTTAGGGGCCCCCCCGAGTGGGGAGGAAGCGCTGACCTCGTGGAAGAAGGCAGAGGCCAAGAAAACGGCCGTCTGGGCCGTCCACTTGCTGGCCCCCCCGCTTCAGCATGGGCTTGTAGAAGTGGCTGAGGAGCAGCACCCCGTTAGTGCCGAGCCCCCCCCCCCGCCCAGGAGCCCCCCCAAAAACGTGTAGGGGGGGTCACAGAGTTGGGGGACACACACACACAGAGTCCCCTGCTGCCACCCCCCACCTACCGCAGACACCACTTGTGCACGGGGATGTTCCAGTTCTGCCAGAAATAAGTGACCGACTCCGAGTTCCTGGGGTGAAACGGGGGGAAAATGGTGTTTGGGGGAGGGGGGAGATGCACCCCCACATTGACAGGACCCCCCCCCCCAAACACCCGCTCACCACCAGTCCCGGTAAAACTCCCGGTCTCCGAACTGCATCACCTCGGCCACCACGTTGAGGCAGGAGTGGAAGAACCAGTAGAAAAAAATGAGCCAGATGAGGTGGTTGGGGACCTGGGGAGGGGGGGGGGGGCGGTGAGGGGGGGGCTGGGGGGGTGGGGGAGGGCTCTGGGGGTGCCCCTCCCCCGGCCCAGGCAAAGGGGGGTGGGGGGGTGGTTACTCACGGCCAGTTTCAGGAGCCGCTCGATGATCCGGGAATAATCCATGTCCTGGGGAGGGGCCGTGTCACCCCCCTGCGGGTGGGGGGGGGCGGGGGGGGGGGCAGGGAGCGGGTGGGGGGGGGGCGCAGGGGACGGGCAGGGGACAGTCCACAGGCAGCCTCTGCCCCACTGAGGCCATGCAAGGGGGGGGGTGGAGCCTCTGTCTCACACCCACCCCCCCCACCCCCCCCAATCACCAGTCCCTGGGGACCCCCCAAGAAGTGCCGGGGCCCCCCCGCACCCACCCGAAACGGCTTCATGGAGTTCTGGATCGTCGGCACCATCCACTGAAAGAGAACAGGCGGCTGCAGCCCGGCATGGGGGGGGGGGGGGTCCCCCCACTGCCCCCCCCCCACTGCCCCCCCCCACCCCCCAACGGCTCCCTGCGCTGGCAGAGCCCCCCCAAACCCCCTCCCACCCCCCCCAGTACCTGCTGGATCAGCCCCACCAGCAGCTGGATGAAGAAGAGCTGGAAGACAAGAGGCAGCGTCGGAGGGGGGGCACCCCCCGCCCCCCCCCCCCATCTCAGGGGAACCCCCCCCCTCATCCTTCCCACCTCAGGGACCCCCAAATCATCTCAGGGATTGACAACCCCCCCCCCCAATCACCCCTCATGGCTCAGAGCCCCCCCCATCACCTCAAAGGTCCCCCCCATCCCTCCTGCCTCAGAGCCCCCCCCATCACCTCAGGGGACACCCCCCCCCCCCCCCCAATCATCCCTCCTGTCCCAGGACCCCCCCATCCTCTCAGATACCCCCCCCCATCATCATCCCTCTTGTCTCAGAGACCCCCCCCATCCCCTCAGAGATCCCCCCCCAATCATCTCTCTTGTCTCAGGGCCCCCCCATCCCCTCAGAACTGCCCCCCCCCATCATCCCTCCTGTCCCAGGGACCCCCCCCATCCCCTCAGGGCCCCCCCATCCCCTCAGAGACCCCCCCCATCATCCCTCCTGTCTCAGGACCCCCCCATCCCCTCAGATACCCCCCCCATCATCTCTCTTGTCTCAGGGCCCCCCCATCCCCTCAGGGCCCCCCCAATCACCCCACCTGTCTCAGCCCCCCCCCCCCCCCAGTCCTGCCTTTGCTGTAGAAGCAGAGGCCAAGTTGCCATCAGACCCTCACGCCCATCCCCTCTTCAGAACCCCCCAAGACCCCCCCAAACCCCCCCAACCCCCCCCCGCGACGCCCCCAACCCCCCCCCCCCATCTCTCACCATCTCGAAGAGGCGCCGCAGCAGGAAGCGCTTGCGGACGCGGGGGGAGCGGGGGAAGTTGAGCTCGTAGCAGAGGGTGGGCGCGAAGAGAAAGTAGTAGAGATCTGCGGGGGGGGGGAAGAGTGTGGGGGGGGGCCACAGGGAGCCAAACGCCCCCCCCGGGGGTCTCAGGGCCCCCCCAAACCCCTCCAGGCCCCCCACTCACTGCGGTAGGTGAGGTTGTGGGGGTAGGTGACCCCGCTCTGCCCCACGTCCCCGTTGCCGTTGGCGGCTCCGACACCTGGCGGAGAGGAAGAAAGTTGTGACCCCCCCGCAAAAAAAAAAAAAAGTGGGGTGTCCCCCCCACACCCCCCCCAGCGCCAAACCTGCATCCGCGGGGGCCGGGGGGGGCGTTTTCGCCTCCCTCCACTCCCGACACCATTTATTGACGTCCCTGAAGGAGAAGAGCTTGAGGAAGACGATGGTGTAGACGCCCAGGGTGAAGACGGCCCCCACTGGTGGGGAAAAAAAGGGGGGGGGTTAGAAAAAAAGGGGTTCCTGCCCCTCCCCACACCCCCCCCCAAATTTATGTCCCCCCCCCCCCTCACCTGGGGTGATGGAGGTGACGATGAGGACGGTGCCGGCGGGGAAGCAGAGCACGGCCACCAGGTTCAGGGTGTGGAGGGCGGCCCCCACCCCCTCTGAAATGGAGCCCTGGGGGGGGGGGGGATGGATAGAGGAGAATTTTTTGGGGGGGGGCATTGAGAAGGGGAGGGCACCCCCTAAATATGAGGAGGGGGCTCCCAGCGCCCCTTCAATATGAAAGGGGGGGGCTCACCACTGCCAGGCGTCTCTCCAGGGCCAGGGCTACCACGGCGAAGATGTTGGCTACTGTGGGGGGGGGGGGATGAAAAAGTGATTGGGGGGCAGGGGTGCATCTCTGCAGCCCCCCCCCCGGATTTGGGGTGCTGGGGGGGGGCACTCACCGATGATTAAGCAGAGGGAGGGCCAACTGTAGGGGTCTTTGAGGAAGAGGGAGACCACCTGGATGGGGTCCACCAGGATCCCGTATCTGGAGGGGGGGGCAAAAAAAAAAAAAAAGGGGGGGGGGTGTCAGCAACCACCTCCCGGAGCTGAAAGGGCCCCCCCCAGACCCGCTGTGGAAGGGGGGGGCCGGGGGGTGGCAGCGTTTTCCCATGGGGATGGGCCCTGCCCACCCCCCCCCCCAGGGTGGGATCCCAGGGATTGATGACACCACCCCCTGTCCCCCCAACCCAGAGTGGGGGGAGGGTCCCTGTCCCCAATATGGGGGTGTCGGGGGGGT